>NC_138096.1:4170230-4770230 GCF_964212035.1 Myotis nattereri | reverse complement strand
CAGTGGATAGAGCGTCGGCCTGGGGACTGAAGGATCCCAGGTTCGATTCCGGTCAAGGGCATGTACCTGGGTTGCGGGCACATCCCCAGTAGGAGATGTGCGGGAGGCAGCTGATCGATGTTTCTCTCTCATCGATGTTTCTAACTCTCTATCTCTCTCCCTTCCTCTCTGTAAAAAATCAATAAAATATATTTAAAAAAAAAATAAACTCATAACCAGGTCTGATAATGGCCATCTCTGGGAGGGAGTCATGCTTAAAGAGACTTTAGCTTTGATTCTAAATGCTCTAATTTTACATATGAATACTTATTTATGTATGTCTTATGTGATTTTAAAATCATTTTAAATAGAAAATTTAGAAATGATTTTCACAAAGGTGCCTGCTTTATCAAATCAGTCTTGACCTGCCTAACCCCCCAAACACAGTTCCACAGACAAACAGGAAATCAATAGCTGATGTTTTCCATTTTACAGAATACATTGCGGTTAGTCTATTTCACACGACTGGAGACTTTTCCTATCTGGCTTACACCATTAGCGTTTCCCTCCTTTGCGTCACACTGTTTCCATCCAGTTTAAGATTCAGACAGGCTTATACTGTTATCGATCGCGGTTTCTTTGGGGAACATAGAACATGACGAAGGGAGAAAAAGAATGAGCGAGGAGCATGCAGTGCGCCAGAAGGAAGGTAGGGGGCAGCAAAGGCACACGAGGGTGCGGAGGCTCCGCCTGGGCCTGAACCGCTGGAAACCCACATCCCTAAGGGCAGGGAGAGGAGAGGAAGGCACTGGGATTTTTATCATTAAGTTGCCAATGGCACCATTCGCATGGAGAGAAGTTTAATTCGGGTGAAGCAAGGAGAATTTTATTTTATCTATTTAAATCTACTTTTATTGATTTCAGGGAGGAAGGGAAAGGGGGTGGGAGAAAGAGAGAGAGAGAGAGAGAGAGAGAGAGAGGGAGAGAGAGAGAGAGAGAGAGAGAAACATCAATGGTGAGAGAGAAGCATGGATCGGCTGCCTCCTGCATGCCCCACACTGGGGATGGAGTCTGAAACCCGGGCATGTGCCCTTGACTGGAATCGAACCCGGGGCCCTTCAGTTTGCGGGCCGATGCTCTATCCACTGAGCTAAACCAGCTAGGGCCCACATCCTCTTTAGTCGCAGCGGTTCTCAACCTTCCTGATGCCGCGACCCTTTCACAAAGTTCCTCATGTTGTCGTGACCCCCAACCATAACATTATTTCCGTTGCTACTTCATCACTGTAGTTGTGCTACTGCTCTGAATCGTCATGTAAATATCTGATATGCAGGGTGTGTTTTCATTGTTACAAATTGAACATCATTAAAGCACAGTGATTCATCACAAAAACAATACGTCATTATAGATGTGTTTTCCGATGGTCGCGACCCACCGGTTGAGAACCGCTGAGTGGGTATGCGGTTCAATGAAGAGTCAGTAAATGTTGCTCATGGACTGCTGTTCCTTTGTTAATGCAGTTTGGGGTCCAGTTTAATCTTGGAAGACACCTTCCACCAAACCAGGCCCTAAAGGCAGGTGGCAACTCCTCCAGCAGACGTGCGCTTGGGGACAACTACAAAGACAGAGCGGGGAACACCTTTGTCAGGGGGCTGGTGAAGACCAATTCCTGGAAGCCCATCACTCCGGGAGCTTGGGGTGCTTTTTCTCAAGCACAATTTGCAGTGTGTGTAGCGCATGGTTTTGAATGGAAGGCTTGGGACTTGAGTAGACGACTAGAAGGCTTCAGAGACTTTGGGGAGCCATCAACTTGAGCTGCTAAGGGTTTGCGTTTCCAAGATACCGCCAAGTGCATCGTGTGTCTGCGGGTTGATGGCTTGGTTAACCCGTGACTTCTAAGGAACCGCTGATGAGCGGTTCCAAATGGGAGTGAAGGTAATGGGGTGGAAATTTAATAACCCCAGTAATTTTCACACTGAGCGGTGACTAATGAACCTGCTGAGCCCTGGCAATCTGTCCTGTTTAAACAACTGTATTTGTAGATGGTGCTGGTGCGCTAACAACGGCAATTGCTTGGGGGTTTTATTTGTTTTGGTTTTTTTCCTGTTTAAGTGGATTTCTACTTCTCACTTTGTTACAAAGGGAGTTTTTGCTTGATGACAGGATTTCTGGATTTACCGAGGGAAGTTCTTCCCCTTTTCTTTTGACAAGTAATAGGGATTAAAAGCAATTAAGCGAAAGAACTTGGCTGGCCTGTGGCTTGTGACTATGTAGTTATCTTTAACGTATTCGTGCTTTTCTGTACTGTTTACTCAGCTGCGATGCTCTCAAGCACTCTCACTTAACAGCATTAAAGCTGATAAACTTGAGCTAGATTTATTTCCATTTCTAAAGGAGTTTACCCAGCGGCCTGTGGTTTGGATAAACCACTTGTATAACAAACATATGGGGGTATGCTGGAAGTTAATATATAATGTGATCAAGGGGAAAAATCTACTCAAGCTAAAAAATTGGGAAAACTGGAATCATAATGCTGCCAATTTCTTCCTCCCTCCTAATTGCTATAATGCAAAAGACTTCAGCTAATCACCATGTTCTGGATAACCACCTGCACGTTGGCGGTCTGATTGGACCCACAGTCCTACTCGCCCCCATCCTGTCCACTCCACACAGGGCCCAGGGCTCATCACAGTGAGGGCGGCACCAAGAAGGTTTGTACAACGGAAAAACAAACCTCGAGGAAGTAGAAACAAGGTCATGGACAAGGTCACGGACACAGTGACTGCAGGAGGGAAAGAAAGAGAAGGTCACAGGTGCTCCTACGTGGCTGCTGGAGGTTTAAATGGCATCAGTTTTCAACTAAGAAGCACCTCAAAAGGCTGCCATTCTCACCCAACTGGCGTGGCTCAGTGGTTGAGCGTCAACCTATGAACCAGGAGGTCACGGTTCGATTCCCAGTCAGAGTGCGTGCCTGGGTTGTGAGCTTGATCCCCAGTGGGGGGCGTGCAGGAGGCAGCCGATCCATGATTCTCTGTCATCCTTGATGTTTCTCTCTCTCTCTCCCCCTTCCTCTCTCTGAAATCAATAAAAAAATATTTAAAAACAAACAGGCTGCCCCTCTTGGGTCAGTGTTCCTGATGGGCAGGAATGGCCGTGAGGAAGGGGGAACGTAGCTCATTCGGGACTCAGGCCACTTAAATGGAATCGCTTTAGACAAAGTTAATGTGAGGAGGACGCAGTCTGAGAGGAGTCTCACATGCAGACTTTCAACCCCACGGGCTGTGCAAGTAGGGCCTGGGGCCTGGGCACTTCCTCGCCCAGGGATGAGGAGTCCCGCCCTGAGGACTTGCCACCTGTGTGGGCATCCTCTCCCTTGCAGACCCAGTATGCACTCTCCTTTACTTTTTCTTCTTTTAATATATTTTTTATTGATTTCAGAGAGGAAGGGAGAGGGAGAGACAGAGAGAAACATCAATAAGAGAGCGACACATCGATTGGTTGCCTCCTGCAGGCGCCTGGACCAGGGCTGGAGATTGAGCCTGCGACCAAGGTACGTGCCCTTGACTGGAATCGAACCCGGGACCCTTCAGTCCTCAGGCCGACGCTCTACCCACTGAGCCAAACCGGCTAGGGCTGCAGTCTCCTTTGTTCTGCTGATGTGTGTGCCTCGATGGCACCTGGCCAACCCCACTGCTGTGTCTGTCCCAGTGGGTGGGTCCCCTCTGCTGAAGCTCCAAAAGGTGCCGAGAGCTAGGGGGGACAGACGCCCACGGCCTATTCAAGCTGGTGCGCTCGCCCTGTCTCTGTGTGAGCGAAGCTTTCCTATCAGGCCCTGGGCTGTTGTGTTGTCTTTGGCGACTGGGAGACACAGTGGGCAGTGTTCAGACTTCTGATGAGAAGCAGCTGATGAACTTGCTCAACAAAAACAAACAGAGGCAGGGACAGGGTGTCCCCAAGAATGTATACACACGGGAACAGCTGAGAGTTCTGTTTTGAAAATGAAATGCAGCCTTTATCATTATTCAAAGTGTGTGTACACATTTCTGGGGGACACCCTGTATATTAGACAAGTTGGAGAACACCCCACCCTGTGAATAGTGCCCTGGAAATAGCGCTGCCTGGCAATTCTCAATGATCATGACTATTGGATTAGGAGTTACTACTTTATGTATGTATGTATGTTAATTCTCATCCGAGGATATCTTTCCATTGGTTTTTAGAGAGAGTGGAAGGGAAGGGGGAGAGCCAGAGAGAGAGGAACATCGATGTGAGAGAGACACATCCTTTGCTTGTTTTCGCCCCTCCTACCCCCCACTCCCCGCTCTCCCACCAGGGCTAGGGATCCAGCCCGCAACCCGAGGTATCTAACCCAGGATCCTTCAGCCCGCAGGCAGATGCTCTATGCACTGAGCCAAACCGGCCAGGGCCATCTGTCCTGGAATCCATTTCGAGGGGAGCATCATGGTATTCCCGTATAGATGGGGAAACGGAGGCATCCAGCGCTTAAGGTGCATTGTTTGTACGTGTCAACCTAGCGGTGGGAGTGGGGCGGGCAGAGGGTGACATCATCACGTATGGGGCTTATAAAACGGAAAGGGGGGTCGAAGCCACGGTGCCCCACGAAGTCCCCGCCGTGGATTAGGGCCACAGGACAGTAACTGGGACAAAGCATGCACCCCGGACTCCAAGTCTCAGATGATGCTAACGCACGTGGGTACTGGGCGAACCTGGGGCGCCTGGCGTTGAGGGATCAGGAACCACGACACAGGAGGCCTGGCCGCGTTTCCAGGACAACCGCGGAGGGAGGGGCGCCCCTGCTAAGCCCCGCCCGCGCCCTAGTGTTTTTGGGGCCCGCGTGGTCCCATCTCATTGGCCGCCGAGAAGCCCGAGCTCGAGGGGCGGAGTGGCCTCTGCAGCCGCAGGTCCAGGTTCGCTCCGCCACGGCTTCCCTTTCCGGGCGGGACTACAATCCCCACAAGGCCCCGCGCTCGGGGCGTGGCCGGGCACAGAGGCGTGGCCGAACGCCGGGGGCGGGCCCCGGAGGGGCGGGGCCTCCGGGGATGTGGTAGAGGCGCTGCGCTCGCCGCTGCACTCGCAGCCGCCGGGCGCGCGGACCTCTGACCCTGGACTTTGGCCGCCGCCGGCAGCAGCCCCCGCGGGTCGTCGCCCGGGCCGCCCACGGTTCCCCGGCCCCAACGGGCCCTGCCGGCCGCGGTGCGGGGCGCGGGCAGCATGAGCCGGGCGGCCCGGCGGGCCGGCGCGGGGCGGGGGGTGGCGGCGCTGCGGCTGCTGGTCGCGCTGAGCCTCCTGCGGGGCGTCGTCGAGGCCCAGGTGAGCGGGGGCGGCGGGCGACCTGCCGGGCGGGCGTCCGGGAAGCGCCGCCGCGCGGGGTGGCGACCTCGGGTGACGGCGGGGAGGAGGAAGAGGCTGCGGGCCCGAGGGGTTCCTTCCGAGCTGATGGTGGAGCCGCTGGGAGGGGGGCGGGGGCGCCAAACGCCCCGCTGCTCGTGGAGAACGGGCCCAGCAACGCCCCCCGGGAGAGTTGGGGAGACCTGGAGGCAGCCCCCCGGCCTGCGGGAGCCGAGCGCCCCGGGAGCGCATGGGACCTCACTTCCTGAACTTTGGGGCTGGAGGTCTCGGCTGTCACCTGCTTGGGACGATGTTTTAGCGGTTTCTGCCTCTGCCCTGTGGGTCCTGGTGCAGCACGTGGCGGGCAGGGGCAGGGGCAGGGGTCTGGGGCAGGGGCTGGAGTCTGGAGCAGGGGCAGGGGTTGGGGCAGGGGCAGGGGTTGGGGCAGGGGCAGGGGCAGGGGCTGGAGTCTGGGGCAGGGGCAGGGTCAGGGGATGGGGCAGGGGCAGGGGTCTGGGGCTGGGGCTGAAGGGGCAGGGGCTGGAGTCTGGAGCAGGGGCAGGGGTTGGGGCAGGGGGAGGGGTTGGGGCAGGGGCAGGGGCAGGGGCTGGAGCAGGGGCAGGGGCAGGGGTCTGGGGTAGGGGTTGGGGCAGAGGCTGGGGCTGGAGCAGGGGCAGGGGCTGGGGCTGGGGCTGGGGCTGGGGCAGGGGCAGGGGCTGGGGTCTGGGGCAGGGGCTGGGGCTGGGGCAGGGGCAGGGTCTGGGGCAGGGGCAGGGGTTGGGGCAGGGGGAGGGGTTGGGGCAGGGGCAGGGGCAGGGGCTGGAGCAGGGGCAGGGGTCTGGGGTAGGGGTTGGGGCAGAGGCTGGGGCTGGAGCAGGGGCAGGGGCTGGGGCTGAGGCTGGGGCTGGGGCAGGGGCAGGGGCTGGGGTCTGGGGCAGGGGCTGGGGCTGGGGCTGGGGCTGGGGCAGGGGCAGGGGCAGGGGCTGGGGTCTGGGGCAGGGGCTGGGGCTGGGGCTGGGGCAGGGGCAGGGGCAGGGGCTGGGGTCTGGGGCTGGGGCAGGGGCAGGGGCAGGGGCTGGGGTCTGGGGCAGGGGCTGGGGCTGGGGCTGGGGCTGGGGCAGGGGCAGGGGCAGGGGCTGGGGTCTGGGGCAGGGGCTGGGGCTGGGGCTGGGGCTGGGGCAGGGGCAGGGGCTGGGGTCTGGGGCAGGGGTTGGGGGCCGGGACCGGCTGCCAGTGGGTCTCGGTGGGAGCGAGGCGTGTATTGCACACAGTGTTCAGTCTGCTGGGAATCGGAGGGGTAGTGAGTGCCCAGATCTTTGCCCTCCAGAGGCGTGTTTGCTTCGGGTTTCACGGTCGAATTGGGCTGCACGGCTGCCAGGTGCGGCTGTTTGCACCTGCCGCCAAGAGGCAGAACTGCCGGGAGGAGGAACGGGTGTCTCCGGTGGCCGATCACCAGGGGAGCTGTGTTTTGAAGCCATTTACGCCCCTTGCTAAGAAAGAGTAGAGGGAATGATGAGTATAACCGTGCACACGTATTTTTTCTGACTCTATTCAGTGTCTATTGAGACACTTTTTTCATGGCCTTACGGGGCTCTCTGCACTAAATCCCAGAATGCCTGGATAGTCTACTTGTGTCCATGTTTGAATCTTTTTTTAAAAAATATTTTTTAATTGATTTCAGAGAGGAAGGGAGAGAGAGAAACCTCAATGATGAGAGAGAATCATTGATCACCGGCCTCCTGCACACCCCACACTGGGGATGGAGCCCACAACCCAGGCTTGTGCCCTGACCAGGAATCGAACTCTGACCTCCTGGGTCATAGGTTGACACTCAAGCCACTAAGCCACACCGGCCAGGCTGGATGCTTGTTTGTGAGTGGAATTTACATTTAGATATCTTTCTAGCATGAGATTCTCTCTCTTCCTCTCTCTCTCTCTCTCTCTCTCTCTCTCTCTCTCGTTTCTTCATCTGCTACTAATTATGTGTATTACTGCTTCATAATTGCATCTCTCCTTTCACCTTTAGTATATCCAAGTGAATGTGGGTGATTTTCAATTCATTTCATTCACTCGGTGAAATGAAAGATTTGTGCATATGCAGATTGGCATTGTGCCAGATGAGCCTCAGAAGTGAATACGTTTGTTTTTTGTTTCTGGTGGTACTTTCTGATAGAGTGTTTGTACTTTAGATAGTACTTTAGTCTGTAACAGGTTTCAGTGTCCGTTCTCTCATTTTACTGGCTGTGTCTAGAAATGAGGCTCTTCCCGTCACTGAAGTTCAGAGAACTCATGTGACTAATACCACACCTAGGTCAGTGAGGAAGTCAGAGCAGGAGGCCCAGTGCGCCCTTCTCTTTCTTTCTTTTTTTTCCCCTTTAATATATGTATATATATATTTTTAATTTTTTTAAAATATGTTTTATTGATTTTCTACAGAGAGGAAGGGAGAGGGATAGAGAGTTAGAAACATCGATGAGAGAGAAACACCGATCCGCTGCCTCCTGCACGCCCCGCACTGGGGATGTGCCCGCAACCCAGGTACATGCCCTTGACCGGAATCGAACCCGGGACCCTTCAGTCCGCAGGCCGACGCTCTATCCACTGAGCCGAACCAGTTCTGGCACCTTTAATATATTTTTATTGATTTCAAAGATAGGAAGCGAGAGGTAGAGAGAGATAAAAACATCAATGGTGAGAGAGAATCACGGATCGACTGCCTCTTGCACGCCCCCCACTGGGATCAAGCCCGAAACCTGGGCTTGTGCCCTGACTGGGAATCGAACTGTGACTTCCTGGTTCATAGGTCGGCAGTGGGACTCTGTGATCCTCACAGTGCATCTCAGGGTGCTTGCTGCTCCTTTGTCGTATAAAAGTGAAGTGCAGGGAGCCCCAGGAACAGGAAATGGGGAAACTTAGACAGTTCTTTCCTATACTAAATCGTAAGCAAGACAGTACAGCGTAAAGAAAACTGTAGATTTTTTGGGAAGATATTCTATTCACATGAAATCATTGAGAAGAATATATTGAACACATCGCATGTGACCTTTGGGTTTTGAATTCCACCTACACAATCCGCTCTCCGAGGCCCCAGACCAGGAGTCTCCGCTCCAGGTCTGGATATCCAGCCCCGTTTCACTGTCTCCACTCGGATGGATGCCGACGAGGCATCTCAGACTCGGTGCACCAGGAACCAGCTTCCCGATCTTGCCCCTCGAACCCCCTTGTCCCAGTCTGCTCCCCGCTAGACCTGCTGCAGCCACCTCCCCTCCCCGCTGTGCCTCCTACGTGGCAAGTGTGTTCCCGCCTCGAGCCTCGATGCACCCTCTCCTGGGGTCTTCCTGTGGTTCCCTTGCTCCCTTCTGTTTCTGCTAAGGTGTCACCTTGTCAGACTTGTCCCCTTACTCGACGGCTACCTTCTCTGATGATACAAAATGCAAGCCACACCCTCCACCTGGCTGTGGACTTCACGTCCCTCTCACGGCGCGAGCCCCCCGGGGCCTTCCTGTCCCGCTCGGGGGTAAGCAGCTGTGTATCAGGTCCCTGTCGCCTACCTGTCCTGGCTCCGCTCCTGACATCCTCAGGACCTCCTGAGTATGCGGAGTGCCTTTCGGCCGTTAACACTGAGGTTACGACTTAGGTGGGGAGCCCCTAGGTGGGCGCAGGGTGGCCTGGACCTCAGGAGGGGGCTCCAGAGAAGCTCTGAAAGCTACGGGGTGCTCTCTCCCAGGTGGGCGAGAGCAGAGACGAGGTGGTCCGTCGGGTGGCTCAGAGGTGAGGAAGGTTCGCCTCGCCCCTCCCAGTGCCGTGCCCTGTGCATCTCTCCCATCTGGCTGTTCCCGAGCTGTCGCCGTTACAAGAACCCAGTGCACATGAGTGGAGTGTTTTCCTGAGTTCTGCAGGCTGTTCTAGCCAATTATCCCACCTGAGAAGGGGGTCCTGGGAAACCCCGGCGAATAGCCCTCAAGTGCAGGGGGCCCGGGGTCTGGGGCTGGCCTGTGTGGCGAGGGGAGCCCTGTGCGGCTGAGCCCTTAACCTGCGGGCTCTGCTCCAACTCCAGGTAATACCAGAGCAGAACTGGGCCCAGTTAGTGCTGGAGAGCTGGTTGGTGTTAGGAAACATAAATCTATGTTTAGGCCTGGAAAGAGCACGCAGTGTCTTTCTTTTTTACCGCTAAATAAACATGTGTAGTTCTTCAGAATGGGTATATCTAATCCTTCCGTTGTTTTTTATTGAACTGACCATAGTAAGAAGGGGCTACTTTGTTATGTATCTTTTTTAAAAAATATATTTTATTGATTTTTTACAGAGAGGAAGGGAGAGGATAGAGAGTTAGAAACATCGATGAGAGAGAAACATCGATCAGCTGCCTCCTCCACACCCCCTCCTGGGGATGTGCCCGCAACCAAGGCACATGCCCTTGACCAGAATTGAACCTGGGACCCTTCAGTCCACAGGCCGACGCTCCATCCACTGAGCCAAACCGGTCAGGGTTGTTATGTATCTTAATGAGCAAATACTGGCTAATTTGAATGTACAAATTATCTTTTTATGTACTAGCACAGGTTTGTTAAGGTTCAAACATCATTTACATATTTTGAATTTTATAGGTGTATATATATATATGTATATATATATATATATATATATATATATATATATTTATTTATTTATTTATTTTTTTCCCCCCTAGGTCATTGGAGTCCTGGATGATTGCTTGTGTGATATTGAGAGCATCGATAACTTTAACACCTACAAAATCTTCCCCAAAATAAAAAAGTTGCAAGAGCGAGACTACTTCCGTTATTACAAGGTATGGGTATAATTTTTTATTCTGTTATTTCCAAAGGTTTTCATATCACTGTCTACAGGTGTGATTCTTATCACCCATTTAAAGACTCAGGTTTGACCCCTCAGCATCCTATGTGTATCTTTTATCACTGGAATGTATTAAGTATTACACTGAAGACCGGTTAGCATTTTTTTTTTCTTTTTAGATTTTTAAAGAGAGGAGGAGAGAGAGAAGCATAGATCGGCTGCCTTCTGCACCCCCACCCCCCCACCCCCTGTCCCAAGCGGGGATCGAGTCGCAACCTGAGCATGTGCTCTGACCTGGAATCAAACCGGCCACCTTTCGGTGCAGGGGACGATGCCCGTTGAGCCGCCCTGGCTGGGGCTGAAACCTGTTCGCCTTTTTAAACTCTAAGCATCTGCACCCTCTCCCTCTGCTTGGAGAATTCTTCATCTTTCACTTTCGCTTTTGAGGCAGAGACTCTTCCTTTCACAGAAGCTGAAAGGGCCGGGGGCTTGTTTTGTCAGCGCGCCTTGGACCTTAGGTTCTGCCATCCACACACCTGCCCAGGCGCTGAGCCAAGCCAGGCTGAGGGCAGTGTCCTGTGCCAGGCTGCTCCCCAGGTCAGATTCCACAGTTACCGTTCACCTGGGAGCCCCGGCCAGGCTGGGGGTGCAGGCCAGCGCCACCCCCAGTCGCCCTGCAGGGTCGGTTCTTAGCTCTAACCGTGGTCACCTCCAGGCCCTGACAGAGCAGCCAGCGGCAGGTTAAAGGCCGCAGCAATAAGGCAGGACGCAAGGAATCGCATCTTAAGTTTTGGCCTGCTGGGCTGGGAGGAGGGGGGCTCAGGGATGGGGGAAGTTGGGGGATATCTGTAATGCTGGGAACAATAAGAAAGAGAGAAAGAGAAGAAAAATAAAGACAGAGAGAGAGAGAGAAAGACAAAGACAAGACAGAAAGTTAAGGCAGGCTGGCTGGCCGGCCTGGATTCTCCCCGGTAGCACTCACCACACATTGTTATCAAAGAAACACACATATGGGCTGTCCCCCAAAATGTCTGCACACTCTGAGTAACTACAAAGGCAGTGCTATTAACATGCATCTCCTGTTCAAAAGTGAGCTCTCAGCGGTTACAGTGTGTGGACACCGGTTTTTGGGGGGGACACCCTGCGTATAATTTCTGTTTCTCCCGGTAGATGGTGAGTTGCGGGGTGGGGAGTGCTTTACCTTCATCTTCCCTGAGAGCCCACCCAGCGCTGACAGGTCGTGGGTGCCCGGACGCACCTGTTAGGTGAGGGGGCTTGGGAGACCCTGGGCGACGTGAGGTGTGGAGCCCGAAAATGCTTTCCGCTTCTCCAGATGAGCCATGCGCTTGGTTTCATTCCTTTTTTGAAGTGTCAGAGGACAAAGGGCATCATTCATTCATTCATTTTTACGTTTTAATCCTCACCTGAGGATATTTTTCCATTGATTTTTAGAGAGAGTGGAAGAGAGAGGGAAAGGCAGAGAGAAACATCGATGTGAGGGAAACACATCGACTGGTTGCCTTCTGCACGAACCCTGACCAGGGCCCGGGCTGGGGAGGAGCCTGCCACTGAGGTATGTGCCCTTGACCAGAATCAAACCCGGGACCCTTCGGTCCTCAGGCCGACGCTCTATCCGCTGAGCCAAACCGGGTAAGCGAGCATCGTTTACTTTTAAAAATGATCATTACATCTGGGAGTCTGGAGCACAGCAGGCATTTAAGTTCTGAACCACGCAGGCGCCTTGGGACAGGAGGCTCCTCCCTCACCCTGTCCCCCACCCCAGCACAGGGACCCCGAGGACAGCCCTGCAGAGCCGGCACCCGCGTGTGCTCACGGGGACTCGTTCTTTCTCTCCAGGTCAACCTGAAGCGGCCATGCCCGTTCTGGGCGGAAGACGGCCATTGCTCCATAAAGGACTGCCACGTGGAGCCGTGTCCAGAGGTAACTCACGCAGAGCCAGCGGCTTCGGGGTCGGGGCCTACCCCTGGCCGACTCACTCCGTGCTCTCTCAAGTCTGCTTCCTGTTTCAGAGGCAAAGAAAATGCTACTGGACCTTAAATCTCAAGTTTAGAGTGGGAACGAAAGCGCATAAAATAGGGAAATTTCAGGCTTGGCATTAGGTCTCCAACTGGTCTTCTTAACAATAGGAAAAAAAAGGTTACCCTTATTTGTAATGAAATGTTACATTTTATTTATTTTTTTAAAATATATTTTATTGATTTTTTACAGAGAGGAAGGGAGAGGGATAGAGAGCTAGAAACATCGATGAGAGAGAAACATCGATCAGCTGCCTCCTGCACACCCCCAGACTGGGGATGTGCCCACAACCAAGGTACACGCCCCCGACCGGAACCGAACCCGGGACCCCCCAGTCCGCAGGCAGACGCTCTATCCACTGAGCCAAACCGGTCAGGGCTGAAATGTTACATTTTAGATTTTGTTTTCTGACATCTAGCATAATTGGTTATATTCTTTTTCATTAGTAATTTGTTATGAGCCATATTTTCATTTGACTTTTTGCTTTTTTTACCTAACCAGTTAGTGTAGTTTTTTGTCCTTAAAAGTATGACAAAACTATCCGAACAGGTGTCCTTCCTAATGGGAAACATTTAAAAAATATAGTACCTTCATTTTCCTTTAAGAATATAGTGTATTTTTAAAGTTTTTAGTTTGGAATAATTTCAGACCTAGGGAAAAGTTGCAATGGTACAATTTCCATATACTTCTTATTCAGAGTCCCTAAATGTTAATGTTTATCACATTTGCTTTATTATTCTCTCTCTGTATATATTTATTCATATCATCATATTCTGAACCACTTAGGTATAAGTTACAAACATGATCTTTTATCCCTAAATATTTCAGTATGTATTTTCTTAAAAACAAGATTATTCTCTTATCTAAACACAACATAATTAGTCAAATTAGGAAATTAGTATTGTTGACTTGGTAAGAAAAAGCTGAACCTACATGCAGTTCTTCTGTGGGTAAACTCTAGGTAAAATATGGGCCAGAGGACTTACTCTTGCCATCTATATTAACCCCAAATTGCCTAAACTGTAAGTGTCAATTTAGAGCAGAAATAAAAATTGAACATAACTATTTCAGAAATTTTGAAATTTTTAAAACTTCTGTTTTTGGGGTAAGAACGTTTATGGAAAAAGAGATCTAGTCATTTTATAAACCTAAAAACTGTACAAACTACTAAATACTGCAGTGAGAGTGTACGTTACAGTTGTTTTGCTGCTCGGGTTTTGTGTGTGTCATTCAGTTTTCTATCCTATAACTTAGAGTCTACATTGGTGTAACTCCTCACCTTTCACCTCAAAGAGGTAGTATAGTTACAGCATTTGAATGACAGTGCATTTTCTCCTGTGGAATAAAATAGCCCTTCTAGTAGAGCAATAGCATTACTAGTTTGTGAAGAAATCTCAAAAAAGTGAAATTTTAAAATTTTTGTTGTTCTTTTAAGAGTAAAATTCCCGTCGGAATTAAAGCTGGGATTTCGAACAAGGTGAGTCGTCTTCACTGCCTATTTCTTCTTTACATGGGGCAGCATGCTTACTGCTGGTGGGGTGCAGAAGAGCGCATGATGTATGTTGATTTCAGAGAGGAAGGGAGAGGGAGAGAGAGAGAGAGAGAGAGAGAAACATCAATGATGAGAGGGACTCATGGATCGGCTGCCTTCTGCATGTCCCACACTGGGGATGGAGCCCACAACCTGGGCATGTGCCCTGACCAGGAATCAAACCATGACCTCCCGGTTCATAGGTCAACGCTCAACCACTGAGCTGTGCTGGCTGGGCAGGGAATGGATGCTTCTTTATTAAAATGCCTCTTGATTAAAAATCACCCTTTCCTCTTCTGAGCATGCCTGATTTACTGTGCCACTCACGTGTGTCTGGACACAGTACACCTGTCGTTTTCCACGATGGCACGGACACGTGCAGGTCCTCGGGCCCTCTGTGCTTCCTTGTAATGCGTTATTTCTCCACTTTATTCCGGCTCTCTCCCTCACCAGGGCTTTTGTTCACGTTCACACTCTTTTATTTATTATTTTTGTTTCAGATTTCAAGTAAACAAACAGTATAAAGACAGTCCTTCTGGACTCATTCCCACCCCCATTCCGGGCCCTCCCTCCCCAGAGCTGGACACTTTTCTGAAGTTGATGCGTATCCTTCTGTGATACTTTTTATTTCCATACTTTATTGTACATGTGTCCACAGCATTATAGAGCTTTTTTTTATGACATTTTAACACATTGTTTGCGGGTAGTTTTTATCGCGCGCTAACAGGTGGAGCGGGCCATTTGTGCTAATTTTTTGCGCAAATGGCAACGTTCAGTAAAATTACGATAACTTTAGTTTACGTATTTATACGTTACCCGCATTCTACCGCTAGTCTATAAAAAACGTATTAATACGTGTCCCGCGCTCTACTACACTGGTAGAACGTATAAATACGTAAAACGTGTAAACACGTTTCCCGCATACAATGTGTTAAAAGATTTAAATACTATATTTTTATATTTCTTCAGGTTAATTGTTTCAGTATATTTGTTTGTGTGTGTGTGTGTGTGTGTTTTGTTAATCCTCACCCAAGGATATTTTCCCATTGATTTTTAGAGAGAGTGGAAGGGAGAGACAGAGACAGAGAGAAACATCGATATGAGAGAGACACATTGATTTGTTGCCTCCTGCACGTGCCCCAACCAGGGCCAGGGAGCCAAGGTACGTGCCCTTGACCAGAATTGAACCCAGGGATCCGTCAGTCCTCGGGCCAAGGCTTTATCCACCGAGCCAAACCGGCTAGGGCTTCAGTCTGTGTTTTTACTGAGCATTATGCTTTTTTAAATGTTGTCTCTGTTGATATGTCGTCTTAGTTCACTTTTAACAGCTGCCTGATATTCGGTTGTATGACTGTCTCATGTTCTGTATTGATGGTCATTTCAGCTGTCTTTGTTTTTTGCCGTTACACACAGCGACGCCCTAACATCTCTGTCTTCTGTCTCATTGTGTACCGTGTAGGTTTTCCTGGGTCTGTAGTAGAAATAAGACTGCGGCCCTGGGGTTGCTATCTCAGCACCCAGGATGGTGCAGATAACTGGGAAAGTGGCTGTGCATCGTTCTGGTGTCTGTGTGTCACTGTTGCTCTGGACGGGTGTCCGCGGAGGGACTCCTGGTCCAGGGTCATGCTGTCCTGCAGCTCCTGATCCGTGTGGTCAGATGTCCCCCTGAGGGCTTCTCAGTGCACACCTCGCCAGCTTGCTGACTGTTTCCCATGTCTTTGCTTACTAATTAGGTAGAAATCTGTGACTCGTTTTCATCTGTGTTTCTTCTCTCAGTAATAGGATGTAGCTATAGTTAGTGTTATCTCGTCATTGGGAGACTGACTGTTCTGCCAGCCGAGCCAGAAATAAAGAAAGAGGAAGGGAATGATTTTTCACTAAAACTTGTTTATGGTGAACTTCCTTTCAGTACTTGAAAGTGGCCAACAATACCAAAGAATTCGAAGACTGTGAGCAAGCTAGCAAACTGGGAGCAATTAACAGCACATTGAGGTAAGTTTTGTTTTCGTATTAAAATTATTATGTTTATATCAACCATCTCCTGTTTTTCTTGTGATGTAAAAACATCAACGTCTCAACTAATTATTATTATTTTATTTTTGTTAATCCTTACCCAGAGGATGCTTTTCCATTGATTTTTAGAGAGAGTGGAAGGGAGAGAGAGAGACAGAGAGAAACATCGATGTGAGAGAGACACATCTGATTGTTTGCCTCCTGCACTCGCCCCAACCAGGGCCAGGGAACCTGCAAACGAGGTTGGTCCCTTGACCGGAATTGACCCCAGGACCCTTCAGTCCTCGGGCCAACACTCTGTCCACTGAGCCAAACTGGCCAGGGCTCAACTAACTTTTAAAGGAAGAAAGTATTCTTTATCCTAAATTCCATTACAGGCTTTGCTTCCTCTTCTTGGCTGATTTGCCCTGAAATCTCTAAATCACCCATAGTGCCTCTCTTACAAAGTAAAAACCTAAAAGATTGCTAGTGCTGTGATGAGTCTGT
The DNA here is from genome assembly GCF_964212035.1 of Myotis nattereri. Classification (NCBI taxonomy): domain Eukaryota; kingdom Metazoa; phylum Chordata; class Mammalia; order Chiroptera; family Vespertilionidae; genus Myotis; species Myotis nattereri. The sequence goes on along the minus strand of NC_138096.1, from coordinate 4,754,020 downwards.
TCTTCCTGATTATTATGGGAAAAGGAACTGGAATCTCTCCGTCTTCTGTAAATAGCACTTCCATTTATCTATTCCATTTTGAATGATAAAGGTTACTATTAACCAGTAAATTTCATAGATGTTTTTTCTGTTGGTTTTCCTTATTTGCTCTAAGTACAAACCTGCTTTTGAGGGCCCACATAAATAATTTGTACGTAGTCTCAGGTGCAATGTAAAGTGTCTGAACATATAGTGAGTGGGGAATGGAATGTTACAGAAATCCTTTTTAATTTTCCTGTTTGTTTAGAGTTATATATATATATATATATATATATATATATATATATACGCACACACATATATATTATAATTGTTGTTTACAATAAAGTTAGCAATTTCATTTATAGTATTTATTTAAAGAGAAACTTTAATATAGAAAAGTAGAAAGGATACTATAATAAATACCTATATATCCTCCACTCCAAATGAATAAATATTAAAATTTTCTACCTCTTGCAACTATTTTTAAGAAAAGAGAAATATCCAAGATATTAAAATCCCCCATTGCTAGCCCACAATCCTGCTTTCTTTCCTTCTTTCTTAGCAGTAACTACATCATGCATTTGGTGTCTACCCAGGCCATGTTTTTATCACATATATGTATATATGGTTCTGTGCAGACGATTTTATTTTTCCTTTTTGTAAATGACACAATATATTTCACATTCTGCAAGTTTTCTTTTCACACCACACATTTTGCTTTCTAGATCTATCCATGTTAAGCATGGAGACTTATTTTTTTGACGGATGAATAGTTTTCATGATATACCTCATTTTACTTATCCCCCTCCTGATGGGCATTTAGATTGTTTCACATTTTTAAAAATATATATATATTTTATTGATTTTTTACAGAGAGGAAGGGAGAGGAATAGAGAGTTAGAAACATCAATGAGAGAGAAACATCAATCAGCTGCCTTCTGCACACTCCCTACTGGGGATGTGCCCACAACCAAGGTATATGCCCTTGACCCGAATCGAACCTGGGACCCTTCAGTCCGCAGGCCGATGCTCTATCCACTGAGCCAAACCGGTTAGGGCTTGTTTCACATTTTTTACTTAGATAAACTGCTACCTTGAGCTTCCGTGGGCATGTTTTTTTGATGCACACTAGCAGTTAGTATCTGTGGAAGTTCATATTGATACCTGTTTTTCATGTAACTTTCATCATCCTGCATGTGACCACTGACTGAATTTGTGACACCATCTAAGTAATAGAGCAGTGGCCTCAGGTTATCTGTTGTTAATGACACTAGAAAACAGTGTTGTCATTTTCAACTCCAAGTTTAATCCTTTTCTTTTTTATCCCTCCTTCCCGTAGCAATCAGAGCAAAGAGGCTTTTATTGACTGGGCGAGATACGATGACTCACAGGATCACTTTTGTGAACTTGACGGTAATAAAATCAGCTCCTGTATTTAAATTATTCTTGAACCTTTTCCAAGACATTGAAATCAGTCAGAATGTCAGCAGTTGCAGGTCTCTTATGCTGCATGTTGCTCTGTGGACCTTTCATCCATAATGGCTGCTGTTGTGAGCCTGTGTCCCAACCCCGTGCCCTCTGTGTATGACCCTCGCCCTCACAGCTGTCTTATCTTAGGACGTGTGGTCATTTCCTGTCTGAGGAGACCATCTAGGAGAGACCAAGTGACCTGCCCGAGGTCACACGGGAGCAAGAGGCCGGGACAGGGTTCCCCCCCGGGTCTGACGGAGCCCAAAGCCTGTGTTCTTTCCAGGATGAAGTCCACCTCCTGACTCCAGCTCAGCCACTGAGTGCAGGGCTGTGAACACACTACGCACACGTTCACGCTGGGACTTGCTGCAGGTCTCAGCAAGCCTTCCAGTGTCAGAGACTCTAATGGGCTTCCCCAGAGCCTCTTCCCAGAACCCCCTGGGAGAGACAGAGACAGGCAGTCACTGCTGCTCCTCTTACAGAAGGCAATTGAGGTGACCCTGAACTTTTTATCTGTAGGAGACTCTTCCCAAGAATTGTGTGAAGTGGGCCCGAGTCCTTCATTAGGCCCTTATCTTTACTCTTACGAGTCTCTTGGAGTGCTGTGTCACTTATCTAAATCGCTGGGTTAAAACAGAAATTCTAAAGGCCCACCCGGGCTCCCGGAACACACCACACAGCCCTCTCTGCCTTCGTGTTCTGTCGTTACGTGACAGGAAGGTGATCCCTACAGATCAAATAGTAGCTTTTTCAATAATTCAGCCGCTTACGGCCAGCTGCTGTCCCTCCCTCTCTGTTTTATTGTTTTGTAATTGTCTGCATGCATGGCTTGCTTCTCCCTTTACTTAAGGTTTCTGCTCAACTGTCACCTCGCCAAAGCCTGCTGCCAGCCCCTGTAAGGCGGCAGCCACTGCCGCTGTCCCAGGGCGCCTGCCCCCCCGGGAGCTGGCAGGAGTCCGGCCCGTGGCCGAGTTCACCTGCTCAGATCTGTCCGGCCCACCAGACTGCACCCCCGAGGGCAGGCCCAGCCTCTCTGTTCGCTCCCGTGGCCCCAGTGCCCAGGGCAGCAGCTGGACGTGGGCCGTGTGCAGTGAGGGTTCGCCGGATGAAGCAGTTGGCTCATAAATAACCTATGTAACGGGATAGATTTTTTTACTTTTATATTTTCCCTCAAAACATGTTCATTAATAAATTAACAGCATTGTCTAGAACAGTAGGTTTTAAGTCAGGCTGTGCTTTGAAGCTACATGGGCGCTTCATATACTGTCGGCTCTCCTGAGTAAGTCACGTTTCAGCAGGGATAGAGCTGGTGATGGAGGGCTGTAGGCTCAACCCTGAGGATGGAAGGGAGGGAGCGAGGGAGGGAGGGGAGGAGAGAGAGAAAGATCAATGTGAGAGAGACACATGGATTGGTTGCCTCCCGCATACACCCCCGATGGGGCCAGGGACAAACCTGCAACCCAGGTACGTTCCCTTGACCAGGAATCGAACCCCTGGTGCACATGGGCTAACGCTCTAACCACTGAGCCAGCGACCAGGGCAAATGAGTAACTTTTTAAAAAACGAGACTATGGTGTAAGTCTAGGAATGATGAAATTTAAATCACAAAGTTACTGAGCCATTTACTTCATAAGTCAGAAGTAGAGAGTAGCAGGATCTCTATTTTTAATACAACATATGCTAACAAAATAGATGTTTTTAAGCATGTGTCTAGACAGGTATAGACTTAGGGAAGAAATAAAAGAAAATCTTAAGTGATGATTCTGCTAGGTCTCCGCCAGCGCGGTGACACTGAGCACCCTGGGCGCCTCTGAGGAGGCGAGGTCCCTGTGGCTGCCCAGAGGAGAGGGAGGCGGGCTCCTCCAAGTCCAAGTTCCACCGGTCCCGGGTCAAGTGCAGTCACAAGTGTGCCCTCCCCTCCCGGCGAGGCCGGAGGTACTTGAAACCGGTGGCCGTCCTCCGGGAGTCCTGTTTGCTCTGTGATGCTGAGTCCGAGATGATCGTGAACCGGGGATGGCTCATGCGTTGTCTCTCGTTCAGACGAAAGGTCCCCAGCGGCCCAGTACGTGGACCTGCTGCTGAACCCCGAGCGCTACACGGGCTACAAAGGGCCGTCCGCCTGGAGGGTGTGGAACAGCATCTATGAAGAGAACTGCTTCAAGTAACCGCAGGGATGGGGGATGGAGGGGGATGGAGGGGATGGAGGGGGATGGAAGGGGAGGGCGGACGGAGGGCGGGGAGGACGGACCGGGTTTCTCTTGGGAAAAACTACGTGACAAACGCAAACCGTCTCACGTCTGAGTTTTGTGTGTGTTTTTCAGGCCTCGATCTGTTTATCGTCCTTTAAACCCGCTGGCACCCAGCCGAGGTGGGTTTTTAAATACATTTCCATGCTTTTAGGGATTGTTTACAAAATGTCTTTATAACGAAACTTGACTTGAGAACGTTTTCAACTGTTTTATGTTTTGCTTAATTTGAACGATCAAAAGTGTATGAAACACTCAGAGTTAAGGCTCAAGGTTTTGATATGTTTTTATTGAGCACCTGCTATGGGCCAGCCCTAAGCCAGGGGCTTTGTGGAAAATGCGTTAGAACATGTGAGCCATCATCTATCGGCAGTTTCCTGGGAGCCAAATAGAGCCGTGGAACTGCTGGAGCGAGGAGGAGGGACGAGCCTGCTCTGCAGAAAAGACCGAGGGAGGAGAGAAGCAGGAACAGGAAAGGGAGGCAAGGCTGGGCGAGGGAGAAGGCAGCTCCATGAAGAATGAAGTTGCTCTTTTTTTTTTTTTAATATATATTTGTATTGACTTCAGAGAGGAAGGGAGAGGGCAGGGAGAGAGAGAGAGAAGCATCGATGTGAGAGAAACATCGATAGCCGCCTCCTGTACACCCACCACCGGGAACCAAGCCCGCAACCTGGGCACGTGCCCCGACCAGGAATCAAACCTGTGACCTCTTGGCGCATGGGGTCGACGCCCAACCGCTGAGCCACACCAGCCGGGCGGGAGCAGCCATTTAAGAGGGAAGCATTCCTTCATGGAAACCACAGTGTGCAGGGAGTGTCCTGGACGTGGTGACTGAGGCAGTGACTTTGTCTAGTTGTTAGCTCATTATCGAAACAGTGATCTTTCTGATTATTTTTAGTTGCTTTCTGATATTATCTATTGTATGAAACGTGAAAATCTTGTACTTTTTGTCCTGTATTCTTATTAAGAAGTTTCACTTGTAGGATAACTACACACTGACCAAGGTTCATGTATAATGGATAGTGTAACCCAGTGAAGTTCCATCCCATATTAAGATTAATAGGATTAGAATCGGAACTTTGTAAGACATTTTCTAAAACTTTGTCTACTATTTTCTGTTTCAGGAGAAGATGATGGTGAGTTAAACTCTTGTGGTTTTGTTTCAAGGAGAGGAAATGTTTTTAATGATCAAAAACATTGTTTTTCCTCTAGTTCAAAAGAAAGTGTTTATCTTCCTTTTTATCAGAAAATAGCTACCAATGGTTGGTGACAAAAATGAGTATTTTTAATAATATAAAGTTATCCTATGTTTAAAAAAAAAAGCGCTTTCCTGTAAGCGCTAGGAAAGTTAGGGCCTCCCTAACACCCTTTCTGGGGGGAAATTAGGGAGATGATAGAAGCCAGATTACTGAGGACCTTGGGGGGCTAGACTTTCCTATTAGCACCCGGGGTTTTTTGAATAAAAAAAGGGAGATAATGAATGATTCTTAGTAAGAGGATGTTGAATGAGTGACTGTAGGAAGATGGAGATGTGCCAAGTGAGTGGACCCCCAGGAGGCCCGGTAATTTCCCACCACCTGCTGGTAATTTATCCCCTGGATTCCTGCTCAGCTCGTGTGTGTTGAGGTTTGCTTTTCTTACGTAAAATCAGGATTGGTGATTCCGGAAGAGCATTAACTCTTTCCATTTTATTCACTGCCGTTTTGTTCTTCAGTAAACAGCAGTGTTGGTCTAGAAATAGTCCTTCAGCGTTAGTGCTCAGATAGGTCCCAGCCCTCTGTTTGAGTCATTCGCTTTTCTGAAGAATGTCTTGAAAATGAAGGGAATTCAGAACTATCCCTTGAAGTGTAATAGTCTTAAATAATTGAGGAAATATACCTAGCTTTACTGAATCAGGAAAAATAGAACAATAATGAGATTTTTGTATTAATTATAACTCACTATTTTTTCTGGACTTTTGAAAGAGTGCTATAGTTATCAAAAGCAGATTTAAAATTGTTAAACTCTCTCCCCATACTTATGAATGTTTAAGTTTTCTAGTGAATAAGATTTGTATAACATTTTGACTGGAATGTTTTCTCAAAACTTTTACTAGTCAAAATATCATTTATAAGAACATTCTCCCAATACTTAAATTACCTTTGGGCTTTATTTTCTAGACCAGGGGTGGGCAAACTTTTTGACTCGAGGGCCACAATAGGTTCTTAAACTGGACCGGAGGGCCGGAAAAAAAGCATGGATGGAGTGTTTGTGTGAACTAATATAAATTCAAAGTAAACATCATTACAAAAAAAGGGTACGGTCTTTTTTTTTTTAGTTTTATTCATTTCAAACGGGCCGGATCTGGCCCGCAGGCCGTAGTTTGCCCACGGCTGTTCTAGACCCATGTCTCTATTTTTCTACTTCACATGAAGTAGTGGCCATTTCTAGAAATAGTCCTTAATCTGCCATAAAATATTTTATAGACTTAATTTATTCGAATATATAAATGATGATTTAAAATATGTTAACCCAGTTCTGTATGTGTGTGTGTGTTCTTTTTTAAAGGAGAATCATTCTACACGTGGCTAGAAGGTAAATACGTCTGCGTTTTAAATGTATTGGGTTCTTATAAGAAATGTATTGATTTACTGAGTATATTTTTGTAAGTTTTGGGATTCATTGCCTAGACAGCTAATTTTGAGTGTTGAAAAGAAAAGCACATGTGTTAGGTTATTATGTTCTGGGAGGCAATTACTTGAAAATGTTGAGGCCCAGCCCAGCATCATGGAAATGCACCGGCGCTGTCACTGGCCCCCAGTCCGGCCGCTCTGCGTGGATGCTCATCCCGACTCGGTCCGTGACCGTCCTGCAGGCCTGAGTCCACACAGGCCTTCCTATGGAAGGAAGTACTTTTTCTCCACGAAACAGGGAAGGTCAATTTGAATTCAGAAGGTTTTAAACCTGAATTCACATGTTAATATAATCTGAACTTGTCTAGTTTAAGGATAAAGCAGTATAGATCCTGCCCTGGAAGGCGAAAGGCCTGGAGGGAGGAGAGAAACCAAATCAGTCTCTTCCTCCTCATCACTAGTGGGTGAGAGAGAGAACCTCTCCGGGGAGGGGGAGGAGCAGGCTGCCCTTACGCCAGAGCAGGACTCGCTCTAACCGTGAAACAGCTGTGCTGTTGCCTTCTGGGTAACGTGGGGCCTGCACGGGCATCCTCAGTGTCTGGGCCTCCGGCAGCCCAGCATTTTCTGCTTGTTCTGCCTCCAGGCATCATCCAGTTCACTCTGTTCGGAAGTCGAAACCTTATTTTCTCTTGAGAGAATCTTGACCTAATTATTTCATACCATTTTTTGATTTATTCTTCATGTTCTTGAATCTTAACTTTAAAAATAAGCCTATGTACTGAGTCCTTCGTATTTCTGTTACGTAAATGGATGTGGTGTCTTTTTCACTGTTTTCCTGAACAGGTTTATGTCTGGAGAAAAGAGTCTTCTATAAGCTCATATCGGGACTTCACGCCAGCATCAATTTACATCTGTGCGCGAATTATCTTTTGGAAGGTGATCAGATTGTTATGTAGAAATTTGCCTTCTTTCCCTGTGAAAACTGTTTGGGGAAAATACACATTCTCTATTTTTAAAAACTCTATTAGCCCTAGCTGGTTTGCTCAGTGGATAGAGCATCAGTCTGCGGACTTAAAGGGTCCCGGGTTTGATTCTAGTCAAGGGCACATGCCCGGGTTGCGGGCTCCATCCCCAGTAGGGGGTGTGCAGGAGGCAGCCGATCCATGGTTCTCTCATCATTGATGTTTCTCTCTCTCTCTCCCTCTCCCTTCCTCTCTAAAATCAATAAAAATATATTTTTAAAAATCTTCCTATTAAAAGTATATCGTGTTTTGCTCTTTCTCTTTAGAAACCTGGGGTAAGCCCAGCTGGGGACCTAACATCAAAGAATTCAAGCGCCGCTTTGACCCCGTGGAAACCAAGGGAGAAGGCCCGAGGCGGCTGAAGAACCTGTACTTCTTGTACCTCATTGAGCTGCGGGCCTTGTCCAAGGTGGCCCCGTACTTCGAGCGCTCGGTGGTCGATCTGTACACTGGCAGCGTGGACGATGACGCCGACACCAAGACCCTCCTCCTGAACATCTTCCAAGACACAAAGTGAGACTCGCGCCAGGGCTGGGAGGCCGCCCTGGGTCTAACGAGGCGGCGCCTGAAGGTGCACACAGGCCTCGGGAGGCTCTTTAGCAAAAGGAGAGTCAAAGCCCTGGCTGGTGTGGGTCAGTGGATAGAGCGTTGGCCTGCGGACTGAAGGGTCCCGGGTTCGATTCTAAGGGGGCATGCAGGAGGCAGCCGATCAATGATTCCCTCTCATCATTGATGTTTCTGTCTCTCTTTCCCTCTCCCTTCTGCTCTGAGATCAATAAAAATATATTTTAAAAAAGGGGAGAGTTGGAAGATAGACGAGGATGGCCAGGACAACAGCAGTCTTGGACGTTTTTTCTAAAAATGTTATCTGAAAATCGTCTAATAATGCGTCATTGCACTTTCATACTTGAGAATAGGCTATCTTTTTAAATATAACTTTAAATTTTATGTAGCAACATTTAATGCTACTTTAATGTTCTTTCTACCCATTTTGTATTCCAGTTGCTATTGAAGTTCAGGTGCTATCATGTTAGATACCTGTGTGTGTTAGATATCAATCAGTACTTAAGGGAACATTATTAGCCTTACCTTCTAAGAATTTAACCTTTAAAAAAATGCTGGATCTAAAACTTGAGTTTACCAGTGACGATGAGCATGGAGCAGTGTTGGATTAAGAAGTGCTGAACGTAAATTATGATTAACTTTTAAAAGACGCTGTAAAATATTAAGAGAGTGATTACATTGTTCACATAAATTGTTTTAGTTCATTTTTTAGATTATTTTTATCATATAATTTCTTTAAAACATTACAAACTTATACATGCTAAAGCTATCTTTGTACATTGTAAAGCTTGCTTTAGTCTTATTGAATAGTGTCTGTGTGAACTTTCCTAAGCCTTACATGTGAGCAAATTAGGATTGGTTGTAAGTACCCGTCAAAGTTCTCCCAGGGCTCTAGTACCCAGCACTGGAATATGTCACCTGCCGCTTACAGTCCTGTATTTCCCCAGGTCCTTTCCCATGCACTTTGACGAGAAATCCATGTTCTCCGGGGACAAGAAGGGGGCCAAGTCTCTAAAGGTAAAGGTTGCTGAAGGGGGAGGGGGGGGAGGACACGGGCGGGAGCGGTTCGCTGGTTGTGCTCTAGTCCTGGTCCCCCCACTCGCCTGTTCGCTCTCCTCACTGGTGAGGCGATTTGCTGTGAGGGATGCAGTCCCCCCGCCCACACTTCCTCCCCAGCCCTTCCTCACAGACCCTGCTGGGCGGGTCCCAGCCATCACCATGACCATGGATGGCACCTTGTAATGGCTTTGAAGGGCAGCGTTCTGAGAGTTTTCTCGCTTTACAATCACAGTGTGTGTGTTGTTTTGATGCATCTTTGCAAAAAGCATGAGCTGTAACCCACGTTGAAGGCAAGAAATCGTTTCTGTTTCTAAAGTTTATTTTACGGAATGTCACAGTCTGTGAAACTCGTGTTTTGCCTTAGCAGCATAGGAGGCAGAAAGTGCCTGCTACCCTGTGAGGCCAGCAGGAGACTGTATTTTAGGGACGTTATGAAACCTCACGTGTGGTGGGAGGCCTTCGTTTCCCTTTGCTGACAGGATGTACATTAAGGAACCTATTGTGCCCTTCGCAGTATAAAGGTATTTGACTGGCTGGCAGATAGTAGCATGTGCAGCGCCCAAGTTCAGAAAGCTCCAAAGCTGAAACATGCTGCTTGTGTTTGGTGCAAATCAATTAGCAAAACCTGACCTGATGTAAGACTGTTATAGCCTTTTTTTTTTTTTTAATTCTGCTTTGTGTAAATATTCTTGCCTGTTTGTGTAACTGTTCTTGCAGACACATGAATGGGTTTGATTACAGGGTGTTGCCCCACACTCTGGTGGAGCGTTTCATAATAAATAGTGGATGCACTGTGTTTCTAAATTTTGAAACACCTTTGACCCCAAGCTAGTTCAGATGTGGCTACACACGAACTAATAAATTAGCATTGAGCGGCTCTCCATTGTAAGAGTTTGTTGGTGTTTCTGAAATGAAATGATTTAGCCACAACTCTGTTTTAGTTTTGGAAATTTGGTTTTTTTTCTGCTATATAGTTTCAAATAATTTTCTTCTTCTTTGTTGAAAACTCATCCTATATGATAAAAGCCTAATAAACAAATCAACCGAACACCAGAACGACTGGTGAAACAATTGGTCACTATGACGCACACTGACCACCAGGGGGCAGACGCTCAATGCAGGAGCTGCCCGCAGGACCCAGGGCCAGCCAAGTGTGTGTGTGTGTGTGTGGGGGGGGGTCCTTCCCTCTGCCCCATCACTCCGCTGGTCGCCCCACAGATTGGCTCTGATCGCAGGCCACGCCTCGGGGACCCTACCCCCATGCACAAATTTTGTGCATCAGGCCTCTACTTCACTAATAAACTTCAAAACTTTTATTTCTTATAATTGAGACTAACACAGTTTCCTGTTAAATGTCTGATTAGAACACAAATGTTTTCTACCCGTTAGGAGGAATTCCGGCTGCATTTCAAGAACATCTCTCGCATAATGGACTGCGTTGGGTGTGACAAGTGCAGGCTGTGGGGGAAGCTGCAGGTTTGTGTGTTGCCTTCTGTTTGAAACTATTGCTAACCTTACACTTTCCCACGAGGAGTTGAAACTTTTTATTAAAATGCCCTCATTCATTGGATTAGAGACCCGAAGTGTGGTTTTTCTGTGTTAGAGATGAAAAAGTTAGTATTAAACGCTGTGGCTTTTATGTGATGTGTAAGGATGTCTTTCTGATTACTCTCTGTTAGGGGTTTGGTTTCAGTGCGTCTGTTTCTATTGGTAGAATCTCAGATTCATTTCTGAAGTTGGGGGTTATAAATAGAGAACATTAGTATTTCATATACCCATATCAAAGGTAAATAAAAATTATACAAAAAGACTTAATCATGAAGTTTTAGTCACTGAACCTGTTTCAATGATGAAAAGAAAGTCATCTCGTCACAAAATAGGAAAGTTCTGCTCATTTCCCTCCACATTCTGCCTAAAAAGAATTGATATTTTGTGTGGGGTTTTTTTTTTTTTTACAAAGATGACAAGTCAGAAAATCAGTAGACAGAATTATTCTAATGGCGGCTACACAGAAATCACCACCTTTCTTCTTTTTCTCTAGTGTTTATAACTAAGAAATTACTAAGTGTAGGTCTCGCTAATAACTTCTAAGTTTAGAGTTGCTAGAGCCTGTAAAGAAGGCTTTCAAGATTACTTACTGAACATCGTAATCCTGCTGTGATACTTTTAGGTTAAAAAAGGCATTTTAGTAATTTGGAATCGAATGGTATGTGTGAAGTTGTTCAGCACGTAAACTGACATGTGCACATCTGCCAGGAAGCAGAAACCGCTTTGCGTAAGTTTGATAAGATGGGGAAGTGAATGAAGTTCATGTGCATTTCCTGACTCACACCAGCAACTGAGTTTTCCTTTAAACCTCACAGTGGTTAGGATATGAATTGATCATCTGTTTCTCTCTTTTCTTTAGACTCAGGGTTTAGGAACTGCCCTGAAGATACTGTTCTCTGAGAAAGAAATCCAGAAGCTTCCGGAGAACAGCCCATCGAAAGGCTTCCAGCTCACTCGGCAGGAAATAGTTGCTCTTCTCAATGCTTTTGGGAGGTAAGGACCGACTGGCGCTCCGCTGCTGCCAGCCACAGCGCTCATCTCTGCTCAGCTGGCCGGCTTTGCTTTGTTGCGCGGACAGAGAGAAAACGTTCACGATCATACCTGTACCAGCCAGCTCTCCACAGCTCTCAGCATCTGTTTGCCAGGGGTCCCCAGTTTGCCTTCTCAGGTGTGTGGGAGGACGCTCTCCCCCAGTAGCACCCTCGGTAGCTGAGCGTCACTTGTTCAAGAACAAGAATGGGGACCGAGAGCTTGGTTGAGAGGTGAGGAAAGACAGATGAAACCTTTCATTGCTCTTCTTTCTTCTGTTTTTAATCCTCACCTGAGGATATGCTTATTGATTTTTAGAGAGAAGGGAAGTGCGGGGAGCGGGGGAGAAACATCAATAGATTGTCTTCCGTACACGCCCCAACCAGGGATTGAACCCCCACCTCAGTATATGGGACGACACTCCAACCAACTGAGCCACAGCGGCCAGGGCTGGTCCTGTTTCTTAAACCGAGGAGGCATTTCTCTCTTGCTCGTTCTTAGCCCGCTACTTCTGCATACAGATAGATATTTTGCTTTTTGTTGGTATCACAGATGGTTTCAAAATTATTTTGAATTTGCCTACAGAATTACATGTAACACCAGCCTCCTGAGAATACAGAACAGGGAGAACTGAGACAGAGGAAATAATACTAAGCTGCGCTGGCAAAAAAAATGCAAAAAAGTTAAGAATTGAAAAAAAAAATAGGGAACCAAGTGATACGGGGATTATTTCTTACGTTTTCTTAACGTGCATTTTTAAGTTAAAAAGAGGCAGTTAAATTAAAAATAAGTTATTTGCCCCTTCCCCGTCTTAGTGGCAAAGTTTTCACCATGTTGCCTCCCTGTGTTTAAAGATGATGTGTAGCCAAAACCGGTTTGGCTCAGTGGATAGAGCGTCAGCCTGTGGACTGAAAGGTCCCAGGTTCGATTCCGGTCAAGGGCATGTACCTGGGTTGCGGGCACATCCCCACTAGGAGATGTGCAGGAGGCGACTGATCGATGTTTCTCTCATCGATGTTTCTAACTATCTCTCTCCCTTCCTGTCTGCAAAAAATCAATAAAATATATTTTTAAAAAAATAAATAAAAATAAATAAATAAATAAATAAATAAATAAATAAAGATGATGTGTAAGCGGAGGTTTCAAACAAGGTAGACACAGAATGTCCATCAGTAATTGGCATTTCATGAAAAATTCAGTCCACCCGCTTATGGGGCCTGTAGTAAGATAAAACAGGAGAGACTGAGTTAAATTTAAATTATTCAAAGTTAAATGAAAAATATTTTAAATAATTTAAACATTTTTAATCCAAATAAGGTAACTGAGAAAGAACATTGAACTGCCACCGTCCCACTGTGGTTCTACCTGATTGCCTGCTATTACCTCTGTTGTCTTCTAGAGGGCGCCAGACTCAGAGCCAGGGCTGCTAGCGGCCTGGAGCCTGGCCCTGCTCTGGCAAATCTACAGAAAGAAAACATTCGATTTTATTGCATCCACCTTGAATTGTACAGAAGGATAACTGAGCTTATAGGTTTATTTTGTGATTCCCATTCCAGAGTCTTACTGCCTTCATTCATTGTTGATTAGGCACCATGGACATGGCTTTAGTGCTAGACAATATACAAAGAATCCTTTCCCTGAAAGACTGTGAGCTAAGAGTATAAAGCAAACTGGTGTGTTTGGGGAGCAATAAGAAAAGAGCGGCCCTAGCCGGTTTGGCTCAGTGGATAGAGCGTCGGCCTGCGGACTGAAAGGTCCCAGGTTCGATTCCGGTCGAGGGCATGTACCTGGGTTGCGGGCATATCTCCAGTAGGAGGTGTGCAGGAGGCAGCTGATCGATGTTTCTCTCCCATCGGTGTTTCTAACTCTCTATTCCTCTCCCTTCCTCTCTGTAAAAAATCAATAAAATATATTTTTTAAAAAAAGAAAAGAGTGGGTATTTGGAGAGAAATGTGCAAAATGAACTTATAGACTAAATATAAATGTCTTAAGGTTCTTTATTGTAATGAGTTAATCATATCACTGTTCCCATCGTGAATCTTGATAAGAAGTAACTGGCTTCCTTGGCCCCTTCTAAGCCAAGACCGAAGGACCATAGCTCTGTGTTTTATTAATATTTAATAAGGAATCACAATGTACTTATTTTAAAATAGAAGCTTCAATGTTCAGTGTTGAATACATCCTTTTATTTTGGATTTTGCTTTAATAATAGCCAATATACCATTTGAATAGTCAACCATTTGAGCTATGTACACGTCATATTAGCGGTGCTAAAAGGCTTTCTTTTCTCTCCTATAGGCTTTCTACAAGCATCAGAGAATTACAGAATTTTAAAGTCTTATTGCAACACAGTAGGTAATAAAGGCTTTTCTATGTCTGGTTAGACATAAAGTGACTGTGAGGACTTTTCCTCTTGGACATTCAGCAGAAGGAGACTAATCTTCCGGGACTTCAAGAACCTGAGCTCTTAAGGAGAAATGCAAATGTTCACTTGAATATTTATGATTCTGAATAGACTGTCAATTAGAGGTATTTATAAAGGAAGTATATACTTTTAAAACATGTAAGTTATGCTAATTCCGTGTTTAATTTCGTTGCCCTCTGTTGAATGTTCTGCTATGCTGTTCGGTTGGAATTGGTTTTGTTCCTACTCTGTTATGCTTCATTTCTAGTTGTCAGACCTAAACGACTGTTTCCTTCCTGGTAGCACTGTGAACTGTCTGTGCTGGGAAGGCGAGGCCGGGAGCCTGAGGGCTGGTCTCGGGTGGGGCTGGCCGCGGACCGCAGTGCCTGGCCAGCCTTGCTCTGTGTCACTCCTAGCATGTGGGAGTGCCCGTGTCATGGGTGGCCTTGTAGGTGTCTGGTTTCAGAAGTTCCTGAAGAGTCCCCAGGACTTCCACTCCCCCTTCATTGATTTGTGTCTAAGTTTGTAGTTGCTGTTGTAGGTTCGCTTGGTCTGAAGGCCCGGCTTCGGTGAAGGTAAGTACCACTGCCCGCCGCCAGGCCAGGCCCTGAGTGAGGGCGTCTGTACTCAGAACCCGGACACCAGTTTCTTTGATTTTGTGTTTCTTTGTATCTTCTCCAATTTTAGAAATGTTCATTTACTAAAAAAAAACAAAACAAAACAAAACACAAAAATTGCATATTTAGCAGTTTCCATCTTGATAAATTTTGAGTGGGAGTTCATGGATTTATAATGCCAATTTAAAACATGATGTGCACAAAACTTACTATTTTCCATTCAGGGAAGCATTTTTAGGGGTTTTACTTTAGAGCACAGTCTATGCAATCCTCAGTCTGGTTTCCTCGGGTGGGAGTTTTAAGCAGGGGGGTCAGCTCAAGCCCCTGGGCTGCCTCTCCCCTCTCCTCTCTCTAGTTCAGGGCATGTAAGCTGCCCTTCGAGGCGTCTGTGCCAACAGGTGACTCATTGGTCCTAAGCAGTCACTTCTAAACCCGGATCCAAATACCCTTAACATTGGAAATGCTGATCCTTTTAAAAGGTGTTAGGAGATAGAATGTGGGAAGGTGGCGCCTGTGTGGAGGGAGGGAGGGGACAAGTAGGTCTCCTTGGCCTCTTGAGTCTTGTGTGAAGCCATAAGGCCCTTAACGGCCATGGCTGCTGGGCCCCAGTCGGAGCCGTGGCCACTGGGCTACTGGCACGTTTTACAGCCATTGGGTTGGCTCCCCATCTTTTAAAAAGACTTAGTCACCCTTGCAGGGAGGGGTGTGGATGGAGGGAGGAAGGGCTCACTGGCTAATTCTCTCCTGACCCGGTTCCTAACCGCTGTGGAGCTGGGTTTTGTTGGGGATGGTGATGTTTTTGTTCAGTCGAATGAACAGGCTGGCTGGCTGGGAGCCGCCTCCACTTTCCCTTCATGTTAGGGGTGAAGTGTCGTGTGGCGGGCGAGGGGACCTTGGGGTAAACAGGTTTAAAAGTGATCATATTGCAGGTCAGTTGTATCGCGGAGAATTACTCCCAGTGCTCATTCGGAGCTTAAGAAAATGTGAAAGTTTGCACTTGGTTTATTTTTCCTGTAAGCTTAAAAATCGTTTTGGGGGTGTGACTTCCTCGTTCCCTCAGCTGAAGACAAAGCCTATTATTTAAACTCGATTTCCTGCAGAATCCTTGGTCATTTCCATGTATTGCTTTTTCTCTGTACTTTGATTTGCTTCAAACTTAGGCAACAATTGTACGTTAGAGTGAGTTCTAGGCGATTCAGGTCTGGTTGGGGTAAAAGCTCTTTTCAAAGTTTAAACCGATGTTTTTTCACTGCCGAGAAAAATAAATGAAGTCTATTTAAGCTGAAATTCATTTGCTTCACTTATTTTACCATAAATCAGACTGTGGGGGCAGCCTGCATCTTTGTGTCTGTGTTTCTTAAGCGGTTCATGTGCTGTAAGAATCTGTGTTGTGAGCCTGGTGGTTGGTGGTCATGTGATGTAAGCTGCTTTTCCAGGTCACGTGCCTTTGCTGGGAAGTGATACAGGACACTGACTGCTTTGTAAACACTTGGCTGGTAGCACCTCTCGGCGTTGTGTCTATCTCGTCACCTGGTTGGGAACCTCGCACTGGGTACTATAACGACGGACATGATGGTCCAGCTGATGAAGCCAGAAGATGCAGACGAGGCAGCGACCCCCCCTCCAGGGGCACCAGCCTGTTTTCTTAGTGGCATCGATGTGAGTGAGAAACGCTCTCTATTGAAATGGGTCAAGTTTGCCTGTTGCTCCTGTGGTGATTCCCAGCCTCCGAGGAGGGTCAGACAGACGAGTAGTGGTTTTCAGGTTTGACACCTGGTGACTAGCACCTCTTGACGTGTTCACGTGAGAATGCCTGGCCCTCCGTGGTCTCTGCGTGTGTTGAAACTGTGCCGTGTTTCCCAGCCGCCCTGGTGCCCGTGCACGTGAGCGAGGACAGCCCCTGACCCTCAGCGCTGCCTCCCGCTGGACACCGGGATCGGCTCGCAGTAAACCTCTCGGCAGTTTGTGAGCACAAGTACCCGCAGAAACCACGGCTTTTCACCCCATAGCCTGGGTGCCGGGGTCATGGAAAGCGTTTGTAAAACAGCACAGCACACACGCAGATGCGAGTGTGCTCTCTTCTAGGGAATATCTGCAGGAACAGAATCGCAAGTCCCGTGCTGTTGTACCCACTGCATTGTAGGCATGCAAATTAAAGCAAATGTTTCTGTCATCTTTCCTTCTTGTTTCCCCTTTTATTTATTTACTAGTGGCCCGGTGCACAGATTCGTGCACATTGAAAGGAAATTAATTAGAAGAAGTATTTTAATATCGCTATTCGCCCTTTCTCTATAATAGAAGTGTCAACCAAATTCACAATCGACAATGACAGCTCGAAACATGTGCGATGGGTGCCAGCGAGAGCTTCATATGTATCGCACACGCACCAGTCAGCGTTTATTTTTAAATTGCCAGTGCGCGTCCTATGTTCCAGCCAGTCAGTCGGTTGGACATACATACATACGGTCGGTCACTTAGCCTTTTATATATATAGATTTATTTATTTACTAGAGGCCCAGTGCACGACATTCATGCACTTGCGGGGAGGTGTCCCGCAGCCCAGCCTGCGCCCTTTCACAGTCCAGGAGCCCTCAAGGGATGTCCGACTGACAGCTAAGGCCCATCGCCTGCAGGGAGCAGGCCTAAGCTGCCAGTCGACATCCTTAGCGCTACCGCTGTGCTCGCCAACCATCAGCCTGGCTTCTGCCATTCGGTCGTTCTGCTGTTGGGTCGATTTGCGTATTAGCCTTTTATTATACAGGATTTATTTAGTGTAAATCCTCACCCGAGGATATTTTTCTATTGTTTTTTAGGGAGAGTGGAAGAGAGGGAACGAAAGAGAGAAACATTGATGTGAGAGAAACACATGGATTAGTTGCCTCCTGCACAAGCCCCGACCAGGGCCCAGGCTGGGGAGGAGCCTGCAACCGAGGTACATGCCCTTGACAGGAATCGAACCCGAGACCCTTCAGTCGCAGGCTGGCACTCTGACCACTGAGCCACACCAGCCAGGGCATTTCCCCCCCCTTCAAACACTTCCTCTTTTGAGAGGAGGGTTTGATTATAATTTGTGGAGAAGGGAGAAAACCCTGAGCAGTCGGGTGGTTCCTTTGGATTGGGCGGGGCCCTGCCTTAGGGGTTTGCACAGGCCGTCGCCTGGGTCCTAAGGAAGGACCGAGGGGAAGGGAGGCTAAGACACTCGCCTGCAGTCCAGGCGGAGGGACGAGGACTTGAAACCAGGAAGTCTGCCTGGAGCCTCCTCCCAGGACGCGCGGCACCCGTGACCTCACACGTGGGTTCGGTGCCATTCCACTAAGAACCGGGGGCTCGCAGCATCTTTTGAATTGTACCGCGTCACAGGCTTTTTAAATAGACATGTTTTATTTAAGTTTTTGAACAGGTAATACATTCACATGGTTCAAAAACCACAACAGAAACGCTCTACAGTGGAATGTGATGTCTGTCCCCCCTCCCCGCCCCCACGGAGGCCTCTGGCCTTGCTCAGGGTCCCAGCCACACGGCGGGAGGCACAGACACGGCGGGAGGCACAGACACGGCTTTACACCGAGTGGCGGCCCAGACGTGCCATTTGCTTTTCTCACTTAATTTTCCTTGGCAGCTCCCCAATATCACTAGATAGCTTTCTCTTCGTCTTTTTTTTGTTTTGTTTTGTTTTTAGTGACTGCTTGCAATCACTTAACCAACCCCCTATTAGGAATCACGTGGCTCGTTACCAGACCTCACGTAGGTGTCACTCCACACGCATGTAATGATGCAGTTGTAGGATTCTGGGGCGAAAGACCGTATGCACTTGTGTGTGTGAAAGGTTTTAGAACGTTGCCCTCCTTAAGGGTCAGTCACCCGTTCCCGTTCCCACCTGTCATTCAGACCATGCCTACCCACAACCTCACAATCTAGGTGTCGTCAGAATCTCCGTTTTGCCAGATGCAAAATTACAGGTGTGCGCTTGTAGTTTTATTATAAGTAAGGTCGACTGCTTTTGACGTTTGAGCCGCCTGCACTTCCTCTTGTTTCTACCTCGCCCGTTTTTAGCCTATAATGGAATTCCTAGGAGTCATTTATTGGGACTTTGCTTATGGTGGCTTTGCCATGTGGTTTTATAGTGGTTTCTGGACTTGGAGTCACGCTAAGATTCCCAAGTGGAATCTTCATTCCACAGCAGTAATGTCCCTGTATTTTCTTCTAGAACT
This sequence comes from Myotis nattereri, assembly GCF_964212035.1. NCBI lineage: Eukaryota > Metazoa > Chordata > Mammalia > Chiroptera > Vespertilionidae > Myotis > Myotis nattereri. The sequence goes on along the minus strand of NC_138096.1, from coordinate 4,735,217 downwards.
TTTATAATTTAGTGTGTGTGTGTGTGTGTTTAACCTAAATTTTTATTCCTTTCGAGTATATTCTGGCCTAAGGATTAAGTTATGGATGCAACCGAGTTCTTCCCAGATGACTACCCGGTCATTCCGCATCGTTTATTGAAGTTCGTCTTTCCCTCACTTTAGTGCCCAATTTTGTATTGGCAGGTTTGTGTGTTTGTTTTTCTAAAGATCTCTAACACTGAAGCGTCAGGATCCACCGAAACTGGCTGTGGCCTCGCCAGCATGGCTCAGTGGTTGAGCGTTGACCTATGAACCAGGAGGTCACGGTTCCATTCCCGGTCAGGGCACATGCCCAGGTATTGGGCTCCATCCCCAGTGTGGGGCATGCAGGAGGCAGCCGATCCATGATTCTCTCTCACCATGGATGTTTCCATCTCTCTCCCTCTCCCTTCCTCTCTGGAATCCCTAAAAATGTATTAATAATTTAAAAAAAGGACATTGGGGTACTTGAGAACAGTAATCGCCATTCCTCGCCTTCTCTGAGCCTTTAGTGTCTGAGTCGCTCTGTTGCTGGACTTAGCAGCATGTAAATTAGGAAACTAAGGAAACTTAACCTTCCTTTCCATCCCAATCCGCAGCACATCGCAGGGTAAACATGGCCATTTACTACAGGAGAAAACTAGCCTGACAGTTCTTAACGTCCTGGCTGTGCTTATCATACTTGTGCTTCAGCGTCACCTTTTTAAAGGGGGAGACGAGAAAATTAGGCACTTTTTATCCTTTCCAATACAAAATAATAATTCCTATAAACACTAGCAGCTTTATCACCGAAAGAGATTATGGCTTTTACCAAATAATGTTGGGCATTTCCATTTTCCTGCCAGTAATAACAGAATAACCAAGTGTTTATATATCATAGGATGAGTATAATCATTATAGGATCTTAGTGATATTTTTATCACGGTGTTTTTTTTTAATTTTTTGGTGGTCAGACATGGGTGGTTTACTTACTTGGGGTTAAATCTCACTGTGTTTTTAAAAAACACATCTACCATTGCCCAGGCCAGTAGCTCCTTTGGAGCATGGTCCTAGTGCGCCAGGGTTGCGGGTTCGATCCCAGGAATCACCCAGTGAATGCATGAATGGGGCCATTTCCTGGAAGGGGGCGGTTTTACAGCTGCAGGAGATACAATTATCATATATGTTACATGTCACATAAATAAATCTATCTTGGAGTGCTGGAATGGCACTTGTGGCTGGAGAACCAGTATTTCACACCGTGTTTCACTTACACGAGAGACGGCGTAGAAGCAGCTGTCTGCAGCGTGTCCCTCGCGTGACCGAGAGGCGTCATGAGAGGCAGTATCGAGGGCTTCTCCTCCCGGCAGCACGAAGCACGCAGCTTCCAGAGGCACTTTCAGAGCGACTTAAAGGGCGCTGCCCGGCCGGCGTGGCTCAGTGTTGAGCATCAACCTATGAACCAGGAGGTTGCAGGTTTGATTCCCGGTCAGGGCACATGCCCACTGGGGGGCGTTGCAGGAGGCAGCTGATCGACGATTCTCTCATTGATGTTTCTCTCCCTCTGTCTCCCGTCCTCTCTGAAACTAATACAGATATATTTAACATAAAATAAAGGGCACTTTTAAATACGGTTGGAAATGGAAGGAACCCTGTTGGGGTTCCAGTCTTGTGGCTCCAGGGCCAGGGTGTTTATTACTGACCCCCTCTGGGACCCTCTCCTTGTCCCTTCAATGTCATGGGCGGTCAGTGGACTGGGAAAGGTGCCTTCTTGCTGCCGTCCGAGGTAATGAGTGGATATCACACGTCTTTGGGCTGAAAACAAGGGCACATCTCTGAACCCAGCAGAGGAGTCAACTCTGTCCACCTTCCCATGATCCTTTGGGTGCAGACATTAGTGCCCTCCTGAGAAGGACTCCCAAACCCTGGGCAACACTGAGATTCTTGGCATCCACTCCCTGGGCCTTAACAACCTCTAAGGAACCCGTGACCTCTAGGTGGTCAGTTGATACTCTGCTACCTTCTACCTTTCACCCTGGGCGCTGTCAGGAGGGTCGCCCAGCGCAGAGCTCAGAATCCAAGGGACCTGGAAAGGTAGAGATCTGAGAAACCCATTCGTCCAAAGCCTTAAAGAACCCTCAGACCATACACTGTATACTTTTCTTATTTTTCTTCCCATTGATTTTTAGAGAGAGTGGAAGAGAGAGGGAAAGACAGAGAGAAACATCCATGTGAGAGAAACACATCGATTGGTTGCCTCCTGCACGAGCCTGGACCAGGGCCCCGGGCCAGGGAGGAGCCTGCAAACAAGGTACGTGCCCTTGACCGGAATCGAACCCAGGACCCTTTGGTCCGCAGGCCGACGCTCTATCCCTTGAGCCAAACCGGCTGGGGCATCTATACTTTTTAAAGTGAATTATGCATCAATGTCTGTGCAAACTAGAACCTGTATTACAGTAACCTTCTCCAAACCCCCTAGTATAGTTTAGCATTATTATTTAAGTTATATAAAATACATTTTTATAAAAGTACAGAATTTTTAAAGTTTAAATTATACCCCTGGAAACAGGCGGCCGGGGCTCCCTTCTTAGTACTAAAATCAGGTTGTGTTGATCTACATTATTGCTTAGCCCTAGGGAGCCAGGAGAAACCTGTAACCGATAAAAATCAAGTCCTAGTTCGTGAGGAAAAGTGCCCTAAAGATTCAGCTTTCGTTGCGTCCGTTTTTCTCAAGCTTCTCAACCGAGGAATGGTCCGTAAAGCTGTTAGCTGGTGCTACCCATGGCGTGGCTTGCCAGGATCCACTACCAGGTCCGGAGGGAAAGTCCCCGCTGGTGCCAGGAAGCTGTTCGTCTGCTGTCCCCAGTCATAGTAGTCGGGAGCGAAACTTCAAGAGAAAAAGGGGTATTTCAGCGACGTGAAACACTGACCTTACTATCAATGACTCTGTGTAAACCACCGACAATTCCGAGGATTCTTAAGGTGGCTTCTTTTTTAAAAAATATATTTTTATTGATTTCAGAGAGGAAGGGAGAGAGAGAGAGAGAGAAACATCAATGATGGAAGAGAATCATGGATCGGCTGCCTCCTGCACACCCCCTACTGGGGATCGAGCCTGCAACCCAGGCATGTGCCCTTGATCGGAACTGAACCTGGGACCTTTCAGTCCGCAGGCCAAGGCTCTATCCACTGAGCCAAACCGGCTAGGGCTAAGGTGGCTTCTTGAAGCCCATTGTTCCACAAGCCAGTGCTCCGGGCAGCGGCGAGAGGTCCACGCACAGCCTACTCAACTCTAGAGCCCACAGGTCCAGTGATCCTAGAGCAGCCGTGGACAAACTACGGCCCGCGGGCCGGATGCGGCCCATTTGAAATGAATAAAACTAAAAAAAAAAAAAAAAAAGATCGCACCCTTTTATGTAATGATGTTTACTTTGAATTTATATTAGTTCACACAAACACTCCATCCATGCTTTTGTTCCGGCCCTCCGGTCCAGTTTAAAAATCCATTGTGGCCCTCGAGTCAAAAAGTTTGCCCACCCCTGTCCTAGAGCCTCAAACCCATCATTGGGGGGGGGGGGGGGAGGGCGGTAACACAATGTCGTAGCAACGAGCGATCTGAATCCTAACGCGGAGTGGATATCCTTCGCTATCTGCGGGTCTGTGCCTGTTTTATCATCTGTGACTACCCCATGGGGCTTTTTTGAGTTCCTACCTATAAACTGCTTAGGCCTTAATCGGCAGGGCTCAGTGGTTGAGCGTCGACCTATGAAGCAGGAGGTGATGGTTCGATTCCCTGTCAGGGCACCTGCCCGGGTTGCGGGCTCGATCCCCAGTGGGGGGCGTACAGGAGGCAGCCCATCCATGATTCTCTCCTCATTTATGTTTCTCTCTCTCTCTCTCCCTCTCCCTTCCTCTCTTTAATCAATAGAAATATATATATTTTTAAAAAGCTAACGAGCCTTTAAGAATCAATCCAGCAGACTCTTTCCCCAGCCTGAGCGAGGGCTCACCTTCCCTGAAGTCCCTGAGGGGCGACGTTCCAGGCGAGGTCGTCGTCGCTGTCGTATCTGCGAGGGTTGTCGAAGAAGTAGGACCTGGGGCTGAACCCGTGGCTGGGGACCATGCCCGGACTGGTCTGGAAAGACAGGGACTGGTCAGCGTGCCTCGGACACGGGGCTCGCGGGCAAAGGGGAAGCAGGCCTCCTGCAGGAGACAGGAGGGGTGGTTCTCTTCTGGGCAGAGGCCCCCCCCATTCTGCTGCAGAACATGTCTCCTGCTTTCATTTTGAGGAGGTTCTCTTCCTTTTACCACATGGACATCTTTCAGAGTTCTGCTGACAACCGTGACGTATCACAGTCTGAACCCCGAGACGAAAAACCAGACAACGCCCAGATTAGCCAAGCGAGATGGTCCCAAATTGCATATAAACCTGTATAATAATAATGTGGGCATTCCCAGCAATTTAAAAGAATGACATTAGCCGGGCCAGCATGGCCCAGCGGTTGAGTGTCAATCTATAAACCAGGAGGTCAATCTATAACAATTCCCGGTCAAGGGCACATGCCCAGGTTGTAGGCTCGATTCCCAGTGTGGGGCGTGCAGAAGGCCGCCGAGCCATGATTCTCTCTCATCATTGATGTTTCTCTCTCTCTCCCTCTCTCTCCCTTTCTAAAATCAGTAAAGAACATATTTTTAAAAAATTAAAACATAAAAGTCAACCAAGAGAGTCTGAAACAAAGTTGTTATGGGATGGTCTCTTTCTGGCGTTTCTTTGTCTGGTTTTGGTATAAGGGCAATGCTGGCCTCATTAAACGCGCGTGGGAGCCTTCCCTTCAGGGGGCTTAGGAATCAAGGGCCCAAAAGGCTCCGTGAAACATGGCGACGTTCCACATCACAACAGGCTGAAGGCGGCTTTCGATGGACAAGCTGAGAAAAAGGCTCACGGTCCACCTGTGCCTGGAACGGGGCGCGATTTCCTGCAAATACCACGCGGTTTCTCTACTCCAGTGGTTCTCAACCTTCTGGCCCTTTAAATACAGCTCCTCATGCTGTGACCCAACCATAACATTATTTCCGTGGCTACTTCATCACTGTCACGTTGCTACTGTGATGAATCGTCATGTAAATATCTGATCTGCAGGATGGTCTTAGGCGACCCCTGTGAAAGGGTCGTTCGACCGCCAAAGGGGTCGGGACCCACAGGTTGAGAACTGCTGCTCTACTCACCAGGTCCTTGGCAGGGTTTCGGACGCGGAAGAAGTACACGACCAGGGAGGTGGGCAGGAGCTCCCACACGAAGAGGACCACCCCGAACACCACGTACCCCGCGTCTCCCAGCTGGTTCTTCAGATCCGCCTGTGGAGGGAGGGAGGAGGTGCAGCCAGGGGCCGAGGGCCGAGGAAACAGGCCAGACAGACAACGCACCCAAGCCAGCTGCAAAGGGCCCATCCTTTTCCTTCTCTCTCCCGTCGCATCGAAGCGCGGCAGCCAGAACTAACCATGCGCTCGCTCTGCAGAAACTCTGCATCTCGCATTCCATCTACAACATGTCTCAACGGCTCCGTGTTCTTTTTCCGTCCACACGAATGACATGTGCACACGTGGCCACATGTTTTGCTCCTAGATTCTACGCGCTGCAACACACAGTCTCTATAAATAACTATCCTGTAAAAGCTGCAGAATGTAAAGAATGGTGGTCCTATTTTAAATCTGTTATATAAGCTCCCCTGGCTGTGGTGACTCAGTGGCCCAGCATCGTCCCATGGACCAAGAGGTCCTGGGTTCGATTCCCAGTCGGGGCACATGCCCAGGATGTGGCCTCAATCCCCAGTGTGGGGTGTGCAGGAGGCAGCTGATTAATGATTCTCTCTCATCACTGATGTTTCTCTCTCTCCCTTCCTCTCTGAAATCAATAAAAAAGTATATATATTTCTTTACTGCGATGGCTTCTCTGTGTGTTTCTCTCCCTCCGAGGCCGACAACCCCTGGAGGCAGGGATGGAGGGGGTCTGTTCTCTCATATCCCAGCTCTGTCCGGGGCCGGAGAAGCAGTATGTGTCAGGTGAGAGAATGCAAACTCATTCTCGCTTTTTCTGAGCTTTTGTGAACAAGGATGCCAGATGATATCTCACGACCTTTGTTCATCTGCTTTATAATTTATGCATTTCCAGAACAGATTACAAAGAGAGAAACACAGTGAGACCACTGAGAAAATGAGCTTTCGCGAACACCTGAATGTCCTCAGTCCCCTTCGTCTAGATTTCCTCAAACGCTATTGGTACTCGTGCGCCATTAAAAAAAAGTCTAGCCCTAACCAGTTTGGCTCAGTGGATAGAGCATCAGCCTGCGGACTCAAAGGTCCCAAGTTCAATTCCGGTCAAGGGCATGTACCTTGGTTGTGGGCACATCCCCAGTAGGGGGTGCGCAGGAGGCAGCTGATCGATGTTTCTCTCTCATCGATGTTTCTAACTCTCTATCCCTCTCCATTCCTCTCTGTAAAAAAATCAATAAAATATATTTTTTAAAAAGTATTTGTAATTTCATGTATTTTCAAAACCTGAATATAACTGGTTTTACCTGTGCAAATTTCACCCTGCAGTAAGACCATTTCCATTTCTACGGAAGCATTTGAACTGTAAGGAGAAGGGGCGTGTGTGTGTGTGTGTGTGTGTGTGTGTGTGTGTGCTGCTTTCACAGGTACTACATCCGTCTTACAGATGAGGATGCGGTTCCCACACAGGCGACTCTCAAGGTCACCCAGCTGTTTAAGCAGCCAAAGCAAAGAACTCCACACTCTTGCTACGTGGGATGCCGCAGGGGACGCCCCGTCGCGCCCACTGACCTGGTCGGACACGTTGTACCAGTCGTAATCGAAGGAATGCACGTTCTTGCTCTGAGAAAAGGATAAGATGAACAGGTTGTAGCAGGCGCGGGAGGCGTACAGCAGGACGACGGTCACGCCGACGGCGGTCACCTGGCACACGGAGGAGCCCTGCAACGCGGGAGCCGTGAGGGGCGCGCCCACTCCAGGCGCGGACACCAGCCTCCTCCCCGACCCCTCCACCCTCGGGCCGCAGACCCTGCCCCGACCTCGCGCCCCACAGCCCTTCCTAAAACCCCCAGTGAGCTGCCCACGGACACTGCAAAGCCTGGGGGTGGATGTGCAGGTGCCTCCAGCAGGTTAAAACCTGGGCCATTTGCCAGAACAGGAAAGGCAGGCGGTTGGTTGACCGTCTCTTTGTGCTTCCATGTCTCTGGGTCTGTTTTTGTTCATCAGCTTATTTTGTTCCTTAGATTCCACGCGGGAGTAAGATCCTGTGATGCTTTTCTCTGACTGGCTTATTTTGCTTAGAATAATAGCTCAGGGGGAAGGCTGGGTGGGTGGGTGGGAAGAGATCAACCAATGAACTTCTGTGCATATATGCATAACCCGTGGACACAGACAATGGGGTGGTGAGGGCCTGGGGGAAGGTGGGAATGGGCTGGAAGAGGTCAATGGGGGGGAAAAGGAGAATCCATGTAAAACTTTCAACAATAAACATGAAAACAAAAAAAAGGCTTGGCTGGTGTGGTTCAGTGGTTGAGCGTCGACCTATGAACCAGGAGGTCATGGTTCAATTCCCGGTCAGGAAACATGCCGGGTTGCAGGCTCGATCCCCAGTGAGGGGCGTGCAGGAGGCAGCCCACCCATGATTCTCTCTCATCACTGATGTTTCTCTCTCTCTCCCTCTCTCTCTGAAATCAATAAAAAGGTATTTTTAAAAATAAATAAATGGAGTAAAACGGTGGTTGCAACCATGGCACCTCCAGGCCAGGAGTTCATCCATCCTGCACGCTCCGCCGCCCCGAGCCCCCCACACGGAACGCGTCTCGCACACCAAGTTCAGTGGCCTCCGCCCCTCCCCGTCTGGGCGGCCGCGGCGTGTGGCTAATCATTGGCAGGTCAGGTGTGAAGAGCACGGACCCGGCCGCTATTTTTAGACCCGGCTCTTGGGGGCCCGTCTGCACCCTCACCTTGGACTCCAAGTAGATGTTGGCCAAGGACATCTTAGAGATCTTGTAGAGGCAGACGGACAGGGAGACGGCGCACAGCACGAAGAGGGTGTCGTTGATGGCCACGCGCACGGAGACAATAGCCTTCCTCTCCCAGGTCCCCGTCTTCACCAGCACCGCGCAGGTGAGGTTCACCAGCAGGAACACCAGGCTGATGAGCAGCGAGGCCAGGTACAGGGGCAGCCTGGGAGGGGGAGAGGTTAGGGCACCACAGCTGCCCAGTCTGGGCCAATCTGGAAGAACACTGGTATTTTTATGGTGAAGCAGGACGGGCCCACGTTCACACACACTTCTGTTTGTCTGCGTTTTAATCCTCCCCCGGGGATATTTTCCCACCGATTTTTAGAGAGGAAGGGAGAGGGGGAGAGAGAGCGAAACATCGATGTGAGAGAAACACATGGATGGGTTGCCTCCTGCACGCGCCCCCGACCAGGGCCCGGGCAGGGGAAGAGCCTGCAACCGAGGTTTCCCTGCCCTTGACTGGACTCGAACCCTTTGGTCCGCAGGTTGATGTTCTATCCACTGAGCCAAACCAACTAGGGCTTTTTTGTTAGTTTGTTTATTTTAAATATATTTTTATTGATTTCAGAGAAGAAAGGAGAGGGAGCGAGAGAGAGAGAGAGAGAGAGAAACAGCAATGATGAGAGAGAGTCATCGATCGGCCGCCTCCTGCACGCCCCACACTGGGGATGGAGCCTGCAACCTAGGCATGTGCCCTGACCGGGAATCGAACTGTGACCTCCTGGTTCACAGGTCGACGCTCAACCACTGAGCCACACTGGCCGGGCGACAAACACTTCGGTGGTGGGCTCTGGAGGCGGGCGGCCCAGGACTCAATCGCAGGCTGTGCCCTTAGGAAGGTGCCCGAACTCTGGAGCCCCTGGCCCGGCCCCGGGCGGCCTGAGGACCGAATGCCGTGGATGTCACCGTGAATGAGGACGCGCCCGGAGCACGGGCTCAGCTCAGAGCTGGTTCCACGAGCAGCTCACCACCCGCCCCCTGGGAACCTGCGTGAGCCTCGGTGTCATCAACTGAAAACAGTAAGTAACAGCGACGCCCGTCGGCTGCGGCCTCTCTCCTCACCCAGAGCCTCTCCTTTCACCAACAGCACATTCTAGAAAACGGCTTCCTCCACGGGGCCTACGGTCCCCGCCAACCCCGATCTCTCAGGCCCACGACCGACTCGCCAGCTCAAGGGTGTAACCCTCGCGGCGCCATCTCCACAACCTGAGCTCCCGCCGCCTCCTGCTCCGAGCCGTCCCCGGGGAGCCCCTGCTTCCTCTTCCTCCTCTTGTCCCGAAGTGACCAAGGCACCGGGCTCCCCGCACCCCCTCTTCCTGCGGCCATGGCTCCTGTATGACCAGGTCATCTCTGTCCTGGTCCAGACCACGTGCCAAGTAGCAGGCCATCGCGGTCACCACGGCCATGGCCACGGCCACGCTTAGCTCCTAACGCTCCTCCTCCAGTTCCCAATGACCACACTTCCTCCGTCATTTCCAACGTAAGATTTCAGACTCCTGACTGGAGATCTCTATCACACTCACACATACACTCACATATACACACTCCTACCCACATATACATACTCACACACTCACATTCACATATGCACTCATACATTCACACACACACACACACACACACACACACTCACACATACATACATATTCACACACACATATACACTCATACATTCACACATATACTCACATTCACACATGCACTCACACATACATTCCCACACTCACACACAGACACACACACTCGTGCACACCCACACATGCACACTTGCACATACATGCACTCACACACCCACTCACATACATTCTCATACTCGTGCACACAGACACACATGCACACTTGTGCATGCTCACACACACACATACACACACACACGTGCACACTCACCCAGGAATCTGCCTCGAGACCCAGAAATCCTACTGCCTGTCGGGGCGGCCCCCGCGGAGCCGCTCACCTGCTCCCCACCCCCCCGGAACCCCCGGCACTTACCGGTACTTGAGTAACTCTGGAGAGTACTTCGACTTGGCCTTGAAGATCACCTGCAACGACAGGACACATGGCGGGTTGGGGACACAGTCAGCTGACACCGCGGAGATGACATCGCCGCTCGGGACTCCCTCCCGCTCTGCACGGGCCCTGAACGTGGCGTTATTACACAGGCGGCGGGCGCACACGCCCACTCTCATTCACAAACACCCGGTCCCATCTTGCCTGGTCTCCATACCCTTCTGCAACCGGTTTGCTAACCCCTCGTGACATGTCTGCCACGTGTGGACGCCAAAACACAGCTCTAGGTCATGGTCCTCCGAGGCGTGGCGGCCCACCGTATACGGACCACAGCTGTGTCCACCTATGGCACGGGGGCATCTAGAGATGCCAAGAGTGTGGACGCTGGGGCTGCTCCCCTGGCTTCGCATCCTGGCCCCATCAATGCGCAGCTGTGTGGTTCTGGCACCATTACCTAACCTCTCTGTGCCTCAAGTCCCTCATTTTTTTTTTTTTTTTTTGGTTAATTTTCACCCAAGGATATTTTTCCATTGATTTTCAGAGAGAATGGAAGGGAGGGGGAGAGCCAGAGAGAGAAACATCGATGTGAGAGAGACACATCGATTGGCTGCCTCCAACACCCGCCCTGACCAGGGCCAGGGATCAAGCCTGCAACCGAGGCACCTGCCCTTGACTGGGAATCGAACCCAGGACCCTTCAGTCTGCAGGTCGATGCTCTATCCACGGAGCCAAACCAGCTGTAAAAGGGGATGAGTAACAGTCCGGGTGGGTTTTTGTGAGGATGAGGAGGACCTGGGACACTGCATGCGGTCCCTGCTGCTGCCAGTCATCCCGTGTGTGCTCTCAAACCACGATTCCAAGGGCACAAACTGCTCAGCTGTGACACGGGCGCTTTCTCGAGCATAAAGGGAACCTCCGGAGCCCAAGGGTTAGGCACGCCTGACACATCTGCTATTTTCTCCCGCGGTTCCTCTGTGCGCACTTCCTCCAGACAGATTGCAGAAGTTACGCAAACCTGCGGGCCTGGGGGCCTGTCACAGCCCACGGTGAGCAAGCCCGGCTCTGGCCGGCTCAGCGTGACTCAGGGGTTGAGCGCCAACCTATGAACCAGGAGGTCACAGGTTTGATTCCCGGTCAGGGCACACGCCTGGGCTGCGGGCTCGATCCCAGTAGGGGGCGTGCAGGAGGCAGCCGATCCATGATTCTCTCTCATCATGGATGTTTCTCTCTCTCTCCCTCTCTCTTCCTCTCCTCTTCCTCTTCTTGCCCCAAAGTGATGAAGGCACCCGGGCTCCCCTGCACTCCCTCTTCCTGATGGCTCCTGTACGACCAGGTCATCTCTGTCCTCGTCCAGGCCACACGCCAACCAGCTGGCCATCGCAGTCACCATGGCCACGGCCACACTTAGCTCCTAATGCTCCTCCTCCAGTTCCGAACCCTATATAATAAAAGGCTAATACGCAAATCGACCAAACGGTGGAACGACCAGTCACTATGATGCGCACTGACCACCAGGGGGCAGACACTGAACGCAGGAGCTGCCTCCTGATGGTCAGTGTGCTCCCACAGGGGGACTGCTGCTCAGCCAGAAGTTGGGCTCACGCTGACAAGTGCAGCAGTGGTGGTGGAAGCCTCTCCCACCTCCACAGCAGTCGGACATTCCCCCGAAGGCTCCTGGACTGCGAGAGGGCGCAGGCTGGGCTGAGGGACCACCCCCAAGTGCACGAATTTCATGCACCAGGCCTCTAGTAAAAATATTATATCTTTTTAAAAAGTAGTATTTGGAGAGATCATACACATTTATTCGTGGACTGGAAAATATGCTGATACGCAGGACTAATAAGAAGGCTTTGGTGTAGATCATTTTGATATAATAGCTACTAAAAACAGTACAGATGCTATTTCCTCCAAACTTTTAGTCAGGGACTTCCACTACACCAGTGAAATCTATCCTTTTTCTATCTTTCTTTTCTTTTTAATTAAAAAAATACTTTTACTGATTTCAGAGAGGAAGGGAGAGGGAGAGAGAGAGAAACATCAATGATGAGAGAGAATCACTGATCAGCTGCCTCCTGTGTACACCCTGCTGGGGATCGAGACCACAGCCTGGGCATGTGCCCCGACCGGGAATTGAACGGTGACCTCCTGGTTCATAGGTCGATGCTCAGCCACTGAGCCACGCTGGCTGTCCCGTGAGGCAGCTCTCAAATTACCCTCGGCAGGGGGCATGCTGGGTGCCCTGCCCTGGGGCAGAGTCCTTGTGAAAACGGACATTTTCGTGCCTGGAAATCACCTGAGAAGCAGAGGCGGCGAGGATGTGGCAGTGGCCATGTTATTAAACTTTATGCCACGCGAAACACAAGTGTTTGCAAAGTACTTTACAAAGACTCCACTTTCATTAACTCCACGGCATGTTCTCCCATTAGCTTATTAACAACACTCCCCATAAAATGACTCCTGTAAAAGCACCCCCGTCAATGTCCGGGCGCACGCTGGGCCTGACCCTGGCTGCAGCAGCTCAGGGGGCTGGGTGTGGCACTTTGGGGAGGGAGTTAGCCAGTCCTAGCTCAGGGGGGCTCCAGGCTGGAGGCTGTGAATGTCCCATCCAAACAAGGACCACCCCTCCCACCTGCTGTCACTCAAAAAAAGCCAGTCTGGCCCTAGCCAGTTTGGCTCAGTGGGTAGAGCCTGCAGCCCAAAGGGACCAGGGTTCCATTCGGTGAAGGGCCCGTACCTAGTACCTCGGTTGCAGGCTCCCCTGGCCCCTCCCCGCCCACCCCGCAGGAGGCAACCAATCCATGTGCTTCTCTCACACTGATTGATATTTCTGTCTTTCCCTCTCTCTTCCACTCTCTAAAAATCAATGGAAAAATATCCTCAGGTGAGGATTGGGAAAAAAAAAAAAAAAAAGGCCTGCAGGTGACCTTTCCAGGCTGGGGTCAGAGGTCGGCGGAGAAATTCTAGAGTTCCCGTCCTCCAGTGTCTGCCATCGGTACCAGCTCTGCCTTGTGCAAGAAGATGCTGCCCACGTCCTGCGTGGAGAGGGCCCCACCCCCATCGGAGGGTGCCTTGCTGGGAGCAGAAGGGACTCACAGGCGGCCTCCTCCACCTCTTTCGGGGCTGGGAGGGCATCACCTGAGACACAGGCCAGCAGGCAGGGAGAAGAGGCTCAGACGCCCCAGAACCAGTGCCTCTGCCCCCCTTCTCAGCGCCCTGGTTCCGCGACGCCCCCCCACCCACCGCCCCGTGCGCACGGAGCGCCGCGCTCGGCCACCTGCCAGGGGCGGGCGCCTCCCGCTCGCCCCACGCACCTGCGTGAAGTACAAGTTCAGGAGCGTGAGCGTGAAGAACTGGAGGCACACGGGGCAGCAGTAGAGCAGCCAGAAGAGGAAGGGGCCGAGCGCGTTGGCCGCCACGAAGTCCCTGAAGTAGAAGGAGAAGAGGACGGTGCGCAGCGAGGCCCAGAGCAGGCAGAGGAAGAGGAAGACGCTCTGGTAGCTGAGCCGCTTGTGGCCGTAGCGCAGCACCAGCCAGAGCTGCGCGTAGATGAAGGCGAAGAGCAGCGAGTAGAAGGCGGTGTAGACGCCGGTCAGGCCGAGCTTCACGTAGGGGGGCACGGCCGGGGTCAGCGTGGGCGGCAGCGAGTCGTTGCGCAGCGGGTCCCAGCGCGGGGCCGCCATCGGGCCGGGGGCGCAGCGGCGCGGCCGGGGGCGCGGGCCTCATCGGGGTGGGCCGTCCGCGCGGGGGTCTCCGCGCATCGCCCCGCCCGGGTCCGGCTGCGGGAGGAAAGACAGCGAGGCGACTTCCTCCCGGCACCACATGATGCACGGGGCGGCCTTTGTCTGGGATTGGCGGCGCCGCACCCCCGCCCCGCGCGCCTCCGCACGCATCGCGCGCCCCCGCCCCGCGCGCGCCCCGCGGCCAGTCCCGTGGGCCCACCGGCGCGCCCCACCCTGCGCGTCCCCGCCTCCCCGTTCCGTCCGTCCGTCCCCCCTGCGCGTCCCCGCCTCCCTCCCCACCCCCGTCCCGTTCGCCATCCTGCGCGTCCCCGCCCCGCGCGCGTCCCGCAATGCGCGCCCCACCGCCAGCCCCTGGGGCCCACCCGTCCCGGCGCCCACACTGCGCGCCCCGCCCTCACCCTGCGCGTCTCCGCCCCGCGCGTCCCCAGGTGCCGCGCCCCTTGCGTCTCCGCCCGGCGCCCCCAAAGACTCCGGTTCCGCGCCCCTCACCCCGGAACCCCGAAGCCTCCCAGACCTGCCGACCATCTACCCGTCGGGGACAGAGCTCAGCGTCTCGCGCTTTCTGATGATTCCTTGTTGTTTTGCAGAAGTTCAAGCTTTTCGAAAACAACAAACTTTGCAAGTGTTTTTTTCCTTTAAAACTAAAACTTTACGGCTCCGTGGCTGCGCACGCTGGGGTGACGTTTCTTTCTAAATTCAGGAATGCCCAAGGCTTGAGGTCCAGTTTGTGAACTCGGAAGGAAGGACTGGTACAAGAGGCGGCCATCGGCTCCCGGAGACCCGCGCCGTGCTCCCCACGCCATGGCACACGGTGTGCGTGGTGGGGACGCTGCACCCCTTGCCTGCTCTCAGTGCACGGGGCGGTGGGGGGGGGGGGGCCTAGGGGGAGCCAGTGCGCGCGGGTGTCCGTGGCCGGAGCCGCAGGACTTGCGAGGGAAGTGGCACCGCTCTCTGGTCCTGCCTCCAGTTATAATGCAACCCGCCTAAGTAGGACGGTCCCTCCTGGACCAACAAGTCCCTGGTTCACCGTGGCTGAGCGGGCCTGCCCCTGGGGCGCTTCTCTGCCTTGTCCTGGGGGTGCCCGCAGTGTAGAGCGCTCAAGGAGGGGACACCCAGCTTCCTCTAGTACCAAAGCTAGGGACCCGATTCTTCCTCAACTTCCCAGGCCAAGAAAACTCTCTCCACACTAGCCTCCCAAAACGGAACAAATCCTCATCTGTAACAGGGTCACTTCCTCCAGGAAGTCTTCCCAGACCACGCCACCCATCGCCCACTCGGCGTAGGCTGGGTGCGCCACCTGTGTCCTCACAGAGCATCTCTGCATAATTGTCAGTCTCTCCACTTAGAAGTTTCCTTAGGACAGAAGCTACCAATGTCTTTCCAGTACTTGCCCGGACATCCCAAACTACCTTTCTGTTTCTCATCCTGAAGGAATGTCGTTTGTCATCAGAGGCCTGGGCTGTGACGAATGTTGCTTCCATAAAGAGGGCCTCTAAGCATCGTATCTCTTTACTGTGGTCAATGGTGTAAGGTTCAACAACCCATCCCTCCCTTTGGAGGTCACCTCTCTCTCTAAATCTATTTTTATTGATTTCAGAGAGGGAGGGAAAGTGACAGAAATATCAACAATGAAGAGAATTATTGACTGGCTGCCTCCTGCACTCCCCACACTGGGGACGGAGCCCGCAACCCAGGCATGTGCCCTGACCGGGAATCGAACCGTGACCTCCTGGTTCATAGGTCGATGCTCAATCACTAAGCATTATAGGTCTTGAAGCAAGTGAGGAACAGTGTCCCTACGCAGGGAGAAGGGAAGCTGTGTGCTTTATGCGTCCTCAGTCCCGTCGTATGTCCCATTCAGAGTCTCCCAATGCTCACTGTTTCCCGTCATTTCCCTGATTATCAATGGGAGGGGAGAAGGTTGTGAAGCTGCTAGCAGATGTGAATCAGGAACCCACAGGTCTCCCTTTTGGTTTCGTTGTGGTTGCAAAAGATAATGTGTTCTCTTCAGAGTCGGCAGGTCCCTGGTTTTCAGACTCCCTGCAACCAGGATTGAAGACCCTGCCATTCACTTTTGAAGCTTTCTAACCAGGTCATCTACCGCTCCATCCACAGTTCTGGATTCTGGGTGCCTCACGCTGCTCTCTCTGTTTTTCGCTGCCTTAACTTCAGCGGGTCCTTCACTGTTGCTGGCAACTTGTGTCCTGAACTGTCTTAAAACCTCTTGAATTTTTATTGCCTTTAGATCCAACCAGACCAGGTCATCAATCTCAAATTCTCCCCATTCCTTGAGGATGTGTCCCTGCCACCACTCCTGGTGTCAATTTCTGCATTTCTCAGGATTCTAGATTGCAAGCAACAGAAGTAGACATTGGCTAATTTTTTTTATCCCACTCTCTGCCTTTATCTTCACAGTGTTCTCTCTGTACGCATCTCTGTGTCCAAAATGTTTTTATAAGGACACCAGTTGTGTTGGATTAGGACCCACCCTGATGACCTAATCCGGGTTTTGTTTTGTTTTTTAACTGATTAATTTAAGCAGAAAAAGAATGTATTAAAAGCCATGTTAGGTAGCTCGTGAAATCTTCAGGATTTCAGAAAGAGGAGTGCCGGGGGAAATATGCTGCAGAACTGGTTTGACGACACTGCCCCCACCCCGGGCTTGGACATGCTGGTTTGCATCAGTGGCCACACAATGCCGGACACTGGAAACGGCCTGTATTCGCTCAGAATGGAGACAGTTGCAAAGAACAGAAAACCTGGCATATAGTTTAAAAATAAATGCCTGTGCCTGGCTGGCGTGGCTCAGTGGTTGAGCGTCGACCTATGAGCCAGGAGGTCACGGTTTGATTCCCGGTCAGGGCACATGCTTGGGTTGGGGGCTCGATCCCCAGTGTGAGGCGTGCAGGAGGCAGCCGATCAATAATACTCTCTCATTATCGATATTTCTGTCTCTTTCCCTCCCTCTCTGAAATCAATAAAAATATATTTTAAAAAGTAACAAAAATAAATGCTTGTGTGTTTTTTTTGTTGTTGTTTGTTTTTTACATTATCTAGAAGTCAGTTGTTACAAGCATGAGTTCAACAAACACACACACACAGACACACACACACACACACACACAAAATCTATCCGGGACCCTGGCTCTTTCAATCTGCGTTCCTACCCTGAGCACATATATTGGCTTTAATCTTCCAAGTGGTTCCCTTGTGGGTGCCCCATGGCTGCTGCAGCCCTCGATGCCGCATTGGCATTCAAGGCAGAAATGGGGAGAAGACAGAAAGAGCGACTCCTGTATCAGGAAGGCAAGGGTTTTCCAAGAAACCTCAAGACGGACCTCCTGCGACACCCCCCTGGGAGAAGGGCACCGTCCAGCCATCCCGTGTTACGCAGGAAAACAGGGACGCACATCGTCGGCAAGACCTGCTTCTAGGGTGTGGGGCACAGGGATTGGGGGCGCCCATCTCTCTATGCATTCCATGCATCCTGAGTCAAGAGCTGCCGATTCAGAGTCAAAGTTAGAGACCCTCTTAGACAAAAGGAAAAAAACAAAAACGCTGCAAATACAAAGTTGGGTACGACGGTGAATATTTATATGGAACAACAAATTGCAAAATCCAGGAGAATCATGCAACGTTTTTACTTGTTAAGGGTCCAGGCATCTCTGAAGTCCCTGCATTTCCTGGCCACACGGTCTTCGTATGAGCATGAGTCTGCAGCGGAATTTTCTGTAGAGAGAATAGAAAGGACTTTTTTCCCCCCCTCTGGCACGATCGGCTAAGTACAGTTTCTATTATTGAAGTTCTGGAGAGTTTCAGCATCACCAATGGTCACTGTTAGTCATCCTGGCTTTTAGGGCTGCTGTCAGCTGGGGGACTTCAGGCAACTTCTCTGTCCCTTCTGATGCGTAGTTTTGGGGGGACCTCACGCCGCCTTGCGCAGGGATCCACCTTAAATCGTCTCTGAATTGTGGACGCGTGTTGGCCGGTGTGTGGGGCTGTCCCTGGGGTGGATGGAGTTTTCAGTCACCCTCCCGGTTCAGGCCCAGGCTGCTGAGGGGCAGACAAAGGCTGGCCTTAGAAGATGCCGTGCGTGGGCCCAGCGCACCCAGGGCCTCCTTGGCCTTGCCCCTCTGTGTGCAGAGTGACTGGTTTGTGTTCAGAGAGGGAAGAATGAGCCCGGCCAGTGTGGCTCAGTGGTTGAACGTCGACCTAAGAACCAGGAGATCACGGTTCGATTCCCGGTCGGGGCACCTGCCCGTCTTGTGGGCTCAATCCCCAGTGGGGCGTGCAGGAGGCTACCGATCCATGATTCTCTCATCACTGATGTTTCTATCTTTCTCTCCCTCTCCCTTCCTCTCTGAAATCAATCAATATATATATATATATATATATATATATATATATATACATATATATATATTTTAAAGTTTTCACTTCAGACCATTCTTTATGGTGATTTGAGGTCTCTGAGTTTGTAAGGCCCCCACACAGGCCTTCCCTGAGCTCGTCAGGTTGGCGTGTGGCCTCTTGTCGTCCGCACGTCGGTGGTGAGGGCTGTGGGCTGGGCTGGCCCCCTCCCCCTTCCCCGTTCCCTCTGTGCCAAAGCGACTCAGAGGCACATGGCCCTGAGACGAGCAGCCACTTAGACATGTGAGTCGCCGGCTCCAGGGCTGAGCATCACAGGACCAAGCGGGAATGAGGAGGAAGTAGAGTTGGGGGGAGAGGGGGAGGGCTCTGGAGACAAGCAGGAACTGGGGGTGTGGGCAGAAAAAGAAGCGTTTGGTAAAGTGAAGAGAGAGGGTCTGACCTCACAGGCCGCGTGGCTGCCAGGAGGGAGAGCGAGCAGGTTTGGGAGCATCCTGAGGTCAGGACGGGGGCTGGTGCGGTGAGAAGGCTCGAGGGAAACCAGACAAGCAAACCAGCCACCCACCCTTTCCAAGGTGTTAGAACCAGACCTTTCACGCACAGTGTTTTGTGAATTCCTGCACGTGTCTCCATGGGTGTATTATAGGGTCCAAACTCGGTTCTCCGTCTCCCATCGCCAACGATTCACTTCTCAACCACGTTGTTCACAGAAAAAACGTCCCATCAGGGCAGAGTTTAGGGCAGGGAAGAAATGTCCTTCTACTCACCAGAGATTCTCAGATGGCACTCAGTAATGAAAGACAGATTAACAAGGCCAGAAAAACCCAAGTTTATTAACAGGTATACAGTATCTCATGTGCACATGGGAGAGAAACGCTCAAAGAGGTCGCTTAGAATTCCAATCGACAGGATGGGGCAAGAGTAGGTTTACAGGGCTGTCCACTTTTGAATACAATAATTAATAAATAATAACACAAGGATACTCTCGCTCGGCTGGTGTGGCTCAGTGGTTGAGCCTTGATATATAAACCAGGAGGTCACAGTTCGATTCCCGGTCAGGGCACATTCCCAGGTTGTGGGCTTGATCCCCAGTGTGGGGCGTGCAGGAGGCAGCTGATCCATGATTCTCTCTCATCATTGATATTCCGCTCTCTCTCCTTCTCCCTTTCTCTCTGAAATCAATTAAAAAAAAAAAAAGTTGTTTTTTTTAAAGGAAAGTAACCCGTGAAACAATCACAGAGTGAGAGATGGAAGGTGGACAGATCTGGCGGTAGCTGGCTCAGGGATGCTGGACCCAGAGGCCTGGCGTGCAGGGCATTGCGGTGTGTGACCTGGGTACCCAGAGGCACGCGTGGTCCTGGCGTGGCTGAATCCACAGCCGGTGACACAGGTCAGTTCTATTTCCCTTTGACCCTCCGTTTCCTAATCTAGAAATTACGCCTTATGCGTTCTCCCCCTTGTGTGGCCGTGAGTGTTAAACCGAGTGAGGTCCACGCAGGAATGGAGGCGGCCGGGCCCAGGGCCGCAGGGCTGAGGTCCCGGGGTCTGTGGCGGCCACGGGCTCAGCCTCCTGGCTCACAGCCAGCTCGGGACGGGGTGGGAGCGGGGAGAGACAGCCGTCCAGATCTGTGCCCCCTAATTAACAGGCTTGACTAAATGATAGGTGGGTTTTGTGGGAACCACAGACAACCGCTGAGGAAGCCCTGTGGGTTGGAGAGGAAGTTGCCCCCCTGCTCCCCGCCCGCCCCCCCATCCGTCCCCTCCCTGCCACTGCCCGTGGATGGACCAGGCCTCATCCAGGGGTCTCACCATCTCGAACAATTCACTTCTCAACCTACAACCCTCTCTTGTGATCCCTGTAGGATTAGTCCTGCCTCTCTCAGCTGACAAACAAAGGAGAGACTGGGTGAATCTGAGTCAGTTTCCTACTGTTAAAACCTCAGAACATTGTGCTGTGAATATTTTTGTGGTTTTTCTTCTTCTTTTTTTTTCTTTGCTTTTGTTGCTGCTTATAATTATTGTTCAATTTTCATTTTTAATGTACAGTGGGGCCTTGACTTACGAGTGTCCTGACTAACGAGTTTTTTGAGATACCAGCTGTCTCGCCGCTGATTTTTTGCATTGAGTTGATAGAGTAATTTGAGTTAACGAGCTCCTTCCTTAACGAGCTCAATCTCGGAACGAATTAAACGCTTAAGTCAAGGCCCCACTGTACATTTCCTTTCCCTTTTATTAAATTTTCATGGACATTTCATGTCCCTTTTTGTTGGGAAAGGGTTTACTTCTAGACTAAACAGTACAAGCGACATGTAGGATTGTAAATAGGAAAGGTTAAGCCTGGCCAGTGTGGCTCAGTGGTTGAGTGTCAACCTATGAACCAGGAGGTCAGGGTTCGATTCCCAGTCAGGGCACATGCCTGGGTTATGGGCTCCATCCCCAGTGTGGGGCGTGCAGGAGGCAGCCGATCCATGATTCTCTCTCATCATGGATGTTTCTCTCTCTCTCTCTCTCTCCCTTCATCTCTGAAATCAATAAAAATATATGTTAAAAAAACACACAAAAAACAGAACTGGCACAAAATCCGTAAACAATTTGGAAACCTGGAAGTGGCCAGTTCTACCACGCTTGGGCCTTTCTCCCCCTGAACATCTTACTGCGGCTTTCCTGCTGTGGGTCTTAGATCGGGCTGTTCTCCGGGGATAAAGAAATCTTTTTCTTGAGGGTGAAGAGCCAGGAGGAAGGTGGAGGAAGGACAGGCTTTGGCGCCCTCTGCTGAAGCTGTTTTTACACACCACGCATGAAGTTTTGTTTGTTTTGTGAATCCTCACCCGGGGATACTTTTCCATGGATTTTTTGGGAGAGAGTGGAAGGGAGAGGGAGAGACAGAGAGAGAAACATTGATGTGAGAGAGACACATTCATTGGTTGCCTCTTGCCCCTGCCCCTGACCAGGGCCGGGGATTGAGCCTATAACCGAGGTACATGCCCTTAACCCGGAATTGAACCCGGGACCCTTTAGTCCACCGGCCCAGGCTCTATCCACAGCGCCAAACGGGCTAGGGCAAACCTGGAAATTTTCTACTCTGTTTCCTGACACATGGTCAATTTGAACATCTCCTATGAGAAGAAATGTGAAACATAAATGTAATAGGACATTAGTGAATACTAACTACTCCCCTCCTAAAACATTGATCAAATCGCTATCAGATTGAATTTTTTCCCCCACCCAATGATATTTTTTCCATTGATTTTTTAGAGAGAGTGGAAGGGAGAGGGAGAGACAGAGAGAGAGAAACATCAGTGGGTTGCCTCCCGCCTGCCCCCAACCAGGGCCCAGGTACGTGACCTCGACGGGAATTGAATCCAGACTCTTCTGTCCACAGGCCGGCACTCTATCCACTGAGCCCAGCCGGCTAGGGCTGAATTTTAACTAATACCCAGTGGAACCTGCAAAGACGAGGGAAGAGACAGCAGGAGGAGCAGAGGCAGGACGGGCTGTGGGCCTGGAGCAGCTGCAGGGCCACTCTGCGTGCAAGGCCAGCACAGCCCCGTCTCTGGAGAGGGAACTTCCTCCCGCAGCTTCTCAAATCAGGAAACCACAGCCGAATGGAAAAGGAAAGGGGAGGCCCGCTGCTGGCACCCACAGGCCGCACCCCCACAGCTTTGCTGGCCTCCCCACCCCGACCCGTGTTACCCGGGGTGGGGGTTAGGGGGTCACCTCGGCGGCAGGCAGAGCCTCCCTTGAGCCAGGCTTGACGGAAGGTCTAAAATCCGGCCAACAGGATGTGAGCAGAAGTGGCCACTTCCTCCAAAACCAAGAGAGTTGTCGCTCGCTTCCTCCGTCCCCTTCCTGTGGGCGGACCCCAGAGAGAAGCTGTGATGCTGACAGGGACCCTCTTAGGGGACAAAACTTTACTGCTGTCCGAACTCAGGCAACTCCCTGCCTGCCCCACTCCTCCAACCGCTTCCAGAAAAAGAGAGAAACGTCTACGTTATCTGAGCTGCTGCAGTTTGGGGTTTCTGTTACCGTAGCTAATCCTATATCCTAATTAATCAGATACGTGTTTATAATATTCCCGAGTAACAGATGAGTAACAATAATTAACACACACAGAGTGCTTATTATAAGTCAAGTACTGCTCCAGGCGCTTGACATGTAATAGCTCATTTAATCTATTTTTTTTTTATTATGTATATTTACTGATTTCAGAGAGGAAGGGAGAGAGAGAGAGAAACATCCATGATGAGAGAGAATCATGGATCGGCTGCCTCCTGCACGCCCCACACTGGGAATTGAGCCCAGAACCTGGACATGGGAATCCAACCGTGACCTCCTGGTTCACAGGTCACCGCTCAACCACGGAGCCACGCCAGCCATGCAGCTCATTTAATCTTCATTTAACCCTGTGAGGTGGTTGCTGTGGACCCTGAGAAAGAAGGCACCTACTGAAAAGGGTGACCAAGTGGACTCAGAGTTTAAAAAACGGACCCTAGCAGCCATTTCTACGGGGGCTTCTCACGCAAACTGCACCTCGGGGAGAAGCCTGCACTGAGCTGCCTGCCTGCGCTGTGATTCTGCCAGCTCAGCAGCCCTTATAAAGGAGCTCCTGGCATCCTATTCCAACCAATAGGACCAAGGCTTTCTTTCCCCAGCCAATAGGAGCTGCCCCCTCAACATCTTCACCGACCAATCAGAGCAGCTCCGTTCTGACCAGGAAAGTGCCTGTTGAACCAACCAAATTTTGAAGGTATGAAGTCCTCATTTGCATGACAACAGACCAACAGGAACCAGGGGCAGGGATCTCTCCTCTCTCTCTCTCTCTCTCTCTCTCTCTCTCTCTCTCTCCTCTCTCTCTCTCCCTCCCTCCCTCCCTCCCTCCCTCTCTCCCTCTCTGTAAACCAGCTCCCAGGGGAGGCGCACTTTCCCTTTCCACCAAAGAGGGAGGACTGTTTCCCAGGCTGAGCAGACCAAGGAGGAGCCAAGCAGCGCAGAGCTGTCTATGCAGAGAGGGGCCTGGTCGTGGGCTGCCTCACAGCTGTGCTGAATCAGAACTGAGCTGGTTTTTTGTGTTTTTTAAAAAATATATATTTTTATTGATTTCAGAGAAAGAGAGAGAGAGAGAGAGAGAGAGAGAGAGAGAGAAACATCAATGATGAGAGAGAATCATTGATCAGCTGCCTCCTGCATGGCCCACACTGGGGATCAAACCTACAACCCAGGCATGTGCCCTGACCTGGAATCGAACCGTGACCCC
This sequence comes from Myotis nattereri, assembly GCF_964212035.1. Classification (NCBI taxonomy): domain Eukaryota; kingdom Metazoa; phylum Chordata; class Mammalia; order Chiroptera; family Vespertilionidae; genus Myotis; species Myotis nattereri. The sequence continues at coordinate 4,711,779 of NC_138096.1, read as the reverse complement.
CTGGTTCATAGGTTGACGCTCAACCACTGAGCCACCTGGGCTGGTCAGAATTGAGCTTTTTTGCACTAAATATAGTTTCCTTCTTCGCCGCACCCCGAGTGGGATTCCTGTTGGTGCTGAATTGGCACCAACGACCATCCCTTGACGGTAGCATTGTTGTCCCGTTTTGCAGATGACAAGACTGAGGCATGAGGACGTCAGGAACCTGACCAGGGTCCGAGAAGAGTGGCAGAGCTGGGACGGGCACCCAGGCCATCTGACTCCCGACTCTGTTCCCAGTACAGGTTCCAAATTACCTCTGGGGTGTGGGTGTGGGACTTAGGGAGGGGAGGGGACAAGTTCCCCTTTTTCATGCATTTCTGAATGTTTGCATTTTGTATAACAGTCGTGCATTCTTTTTACAATTTCGAAAAGGGAGGTGTGTTTTTTTTTTAAGTCTAAATATTTTAGTGAACCATAAACACAATGGAGAGTGGCCACGTTAATGTAACATACAACTGAAAGAAAAAAATATATATACTTTTCAGGCACGGTTACTCACTCAGCCTTAGGGAAGCAGGAGAGATGCCCCTACAAGCCCGAATATTATAAGACAGAAGAAAGGATGGATGTGAAGCTGAGATGAACAGATGGGACCAAAAATGCCCCCAGATGGGCCAGATGAGCCAGCTCTGCTGTTGTCCAAACAGCCCGTTGAACACATTTCTCATTTTCCATCATTTGTTTGGCCATACTATAGCTTCAGTGTAAACCGAGAAGGAAAAAAGCCCCGCTGAGTCAACCAGAACTCCCTGCGCAGCGGGCACCGTCTCCGCCTCTGTAAATATTTAGGGCTCCCGTTCTGTTCCTGGGAGCAGAGAAGTGCTGACGCCCGTAAACCTTCCCCTGACAGCCGGAGCCTGTGTCCCGGGTCATGCTGTCGCACCATATTTGGGCCGAAATGAGTGGATGGGTGATTGTTTTGTTTTATTTTTTAAAAAACATATTTTTATTGATTTTTTTTTTTTACAGAGAGGAAGAGGGAGGGATAGAGAGTTAGAAACATCGATGAGAGAGAAACATCGATCAGCTGCCTCCTGCACACACTCCCTACTGGGGATGTGCCCGCAACCAAGGTACATGCCCTTGACCAGAATCGAACCTGCGACCCTTCAGTCTGCAGGCCGACGCTCTATCCACTGAGCCAAACCGATTAGGGCTATTTTATTTAAAAAAAACACACACACATATTTTTATTTATTTCAGAGAAGAAGGGAGAGGGAGAGAGAGAGATAGAAACATCAATGATGAGCCCAGCCAAGAGGTCACCGGTTCGATTCCCGGTCGGGGCACATGCCCGGGTTGTGGGCTCCATCCCCAGGGTGGGGCGATAGGTGATTCTCTCTCATCATTGATATTTCTCTCTCTCTCTCCCTCTCCCTTCCTCTCTGAAATCCATAAACATATATTTTTTAAAAAGGAGCAGCAGCGGCACCAACCACTGAGCACACAGCCAGGCGGGTGATTGTTTGAGGTCTTCCATCTGGACCGGAGGACATTAATTAGGTCCGCACAGTTTGAAGGGAATCGAGGCTTGGGAATCAGTCCCGGGCTGGGAACCGAGGTTCTGGAAACAGCTGGGTGTGCTCTTGTCCCTGCTGGAGTTTCTGGAAGCTGAAGAGGCTGCCTGGCCACGTGGAGACGTCAGCTTTACTTCCAAAGCAAAGAAGGAAACCCACTGTTGACAGGAGTTGTCCTTCCATAGCTCTGTAACAGCAAGGACCCCGCTAAAGAGCAGGTGGCATGCGTGTGTGCATGTGCGTGTGTGTGCATGTGCGTGTGTGTGCATGTGTGTGTAGAGCAGTGGTTCTCACCCTTCTGGCCCTTTCAATACAGCTCCTCATGTTGTGACCCAACCATAAAATTATTTTCGTTGCTACTTCATCACTGTCATGTTGCTACTGTGATGAATCATAATGTAAATATCTGATCTGCAGGATGGTCTTAGGCGACCCCTGTGAAAGGGTCGTTCGACCGCCAAAGGGGTTGCGACCCACAGGTTGAGAACTGCTGGTGTAGGGAGAGAGAGAGAGAAAGAGAGAGAGAGAGAGAGAGAAGAATCAGAGAGAAAGAAAGCAAACTTGGTAAAATGTTAACATCTGTGGAAATCTGGGGGCAGGGTATGTGGGAATTTTTGTATCACTCTTGCAACTTTCACGCACGTCTAAAAATTACCTAAATCAAGATAAAATTTTAAAACAACCACAGAAGGCCGGTGGCACCGAGGCAGCTTAGGGTGGAGGCCTGAGAATAGCAAGCCGGTGAGAGGCGCAGGGGGAAACAGGATGTAGAAGCAGAAGGGTTAAATTTTATCCCGAGAACTCCGGCAACCTCCAAACCAAACACACAGCTAGACATCACCGCGTTTCCCCCAAAGTACCTTGGACCCAGATCTCCTTTGGAAATGCAATATGTTGAGCACCCGGATCCTGCTTGTATCTTATGCTAAGTTGTTATTGAATTTGTTATCCGTATCTGCGATAATGATTGACCAACCACAGGCTGTTTAAAATAGCGATCGTCTTATTCAGGAATTGCAGGAATTCCTCTGGGATTGAAACCCTCACACAAGGAGCTCTACCTGACATCTGGTTGATAAAGGAATCATCTGGGGCCTAGGCGGTCAGTGGCCAAACCTCGCAGGACGGCGAGATTAGAACAGACGTCTGTCTCCTTCAGGGAACTGGCCCACTGAGCTGTTTTCCCCACTCACAGGCCTGGACTTTTGTCTGCATAAACCAAACAGAAGAGTGGCATTGGCTTCTCACAGATTTCAACTGCTTCCTAAATGCTGCCTTTCTGCCTCACCTGGATGACACAGTCAACGGGAGCACAGGTCTCAAAAGCACAAGGTTTAATTTAAACCAAACAAAACCGGAGTGTTAGTGGAATTGTGGGCCCAGCCAGTGTGGCTCAGTGGTTGAGCGTTGACCTATGAACCAGGAGGTCAGGGTTCCATTCCCGGTCAGGGCACATGCCTGGGCTGCAGGCTCGATCCCCAGTGTGGGTCGTGCAGGGGGCAGCGGATCAAGGATTCTCTCTCATCACTGATGTTTCTCTCTCTCTCTCTCTCTCTCTCTCTCTCTCTCTCTCTCTCTCTCTCTCTCTCTCTCTCTCCTCTCCCTTCCTCTCTGAAGTCACAGTTAGAAGAAGTGATCCGTGGAAGAAATGGGCTCAGAAAAAAATTAGAGGCAGAAGAAGGGCCCTTGGAGAACAGAAGAGAGGAAGGTGAAGGTAAGTAACATGCCTGGGAAGAGAGGGGGAGAGGGGAACGGCGGGGTGGGGGGTGCTCCTGAGAGGGAGAGCCGGCTGGGTCCTCTGTCCTAAGGGCTTTTAAGGACTGAGATTTTAGGGGAGGCCCCAAGGGGAGGGTCTCAACAGATACGCATCTGCTCCCCAGGTGTGTTCTCTCAGGGGTCATTAGTCACGTAGTTGGTCCTGACGTCAGGGGTGACATCACTTTCTGGTTTTATTGCTTCTCTGGGCCTGGAGCTGAGACCCAACCGAGGCCCAGATGTTATCTCGAGACGCTCACGCTTAAGGGAGTGGTGGTGCCAAGGCCCCACGTAGGAGTTGAATGGGGCCGCTCTTCCGTCCCTCATTCCCCTCCAAGGGGGTCTACTCACCCCCCTCCAAGGGGGTCTGTCCCGTGGCTAGGGACAAGCCAGGGGAGGAAAGGTCGAGGAGCGTCCAAAGCACAGAAGGGGTGGCGTGAAATGTCGGGGGGACTAACCCACAAGGCCAGGCCGTGCGAGGGCAGGAGAGGTTACCTGGGGGCCGGGTCTTTGTTTGCCCAGTTTTGTCTGTTCTGTCTGGCCTGGTGGCCTTCTGCACCCAGGCCTTCGTCCTTGCTCTGCTCCTGTCCGTCCTTAGCTACAGCTACGAAAAAAACACACAAACCCACACGAAACAGCTAGAGGAAACTGTCTAATTATTATGTACACCAAGGAAGTAACCAGAGTGGAGAATAAAGTTAATTATTCTGCGGTGAAGATTATGATGGCACACTACGTGTGTGTGTGTGTGTGTGTGTTTTAAATATAGTTTTATCGGTTTCAGAGAGGAAGGGAGAGGGAGAGAGAGATGGAAACATCAATGATGAGAGAGAATCACTGTTCGGCTGCCTCCTGCACGCCCCCTACTGGGGATCCAGCCTGCAACCCGGGCATGTGCCCTGACCGGGAATCGAACCGTGACCTCCTGGTTCCTAAGTCAACGCTCAACCACGGAGCCATGCCGGCCGGGCTGTGTATTTGGAATGATGACTCCCAAAGGAGGGCCTGGCACCCAGCCCACATTGTCCTAGCAGGAGGCACAGCATGGATGTCACGTCCCCAAGCAGCGGGCCGTGTGCAGCGAGAGCCGGGCTATAAATAGGAAATGACAGAGTTTACAGTACACCCTGGGCGTCCTTCAGCAAGACGATGCTGATGAAATGAGGGGACGGGAGCATATGTAAATAGAGCATGAGCGTTATCTATAAACAGCCGGGCAAACACATCTTGTGGAGGGAGACGCGTCTGCGGAAAGGTGGGAGCGGGCGGCAGAAGGAGGGTCAGCTTTGGTTTTGGATTCACTGGATTCGAATCCTGGCTCTACCACTAATGGCTGGAAACCGGGACATCATCTAACTCCTGTCCGTCTCATTTCCCCGCATCGATTGTGAGGCCACTAGCGTGTGCAATTGTTTTGTTTGTTTGGTTTGTTTTAAATATGTTTTTATTGATTTCAGAGAGGAAAAGAGGGTGAGAGAGGGATAGAAACGTCAATGATGAGAGAGATTCATGGGTCGGCTGCCTCCTGCTCGCCCCCACACTGGGGATCGAGCCCACAACCCAGGCACGTGCCCTGATTGGGAATCAAACCGTGACCTCCTGGTTCATGGGTCGATGCTCAACCACTGAGCCACGCTGGCCGGGCTGCAATTGTTAACAGTATTAACTATGTTAGGACATGGTTAACATCCCATTGTGTTACTGCTGTCTGTCTTCCTTGATGGATTGTGAGCTGCTCACAAAAGGAATTGTGTCTGAGTGGTCATGGTATTTTGAATTCCTAATCCAGTGTCTGACCCATGGTGGATTCTTAGTAAATGTTGAAATAATAAGAATCAGCCCTAGTCGGTTTGGCTCAGTGGATAGAGCGTCCGCCCTCGGACTGAGGGTCCTGGGTTCGATTCCGGTCATAGGCACGTACCTCGGCTGCGGGCTTGATCCCCATCCCTGGTTAGGGCATGTGCGGGAGGCAACCAATCGATGTGTCTCTCTCACTTCGATGTTTCTCTCTGTCTCTCCCCCACCTTTCAACTCTCTCTAAAAATCACTGGGAAAAAATATCCTGGGGTGAGAATTTACAAATAATAAGAATAAGAATCATGGCAACTGTACACTTAGATAATAATGATGGTTTAATCTTAAGGGAGTCCTTACTTTGGGCCCGGCTCCGTGCTAGGAGCATTTCATGGATCATCTTATGTAATTCGCATGACGACCCTCTGATGATTGGTCTGAGCACCCCATGCCGGTGGGAGGGAGCTGAGACCTAGCCCAGCGCTTCAGCCAGGCCGCCCCCAGGCGCTACTCGGGACCAGCAACGTGGAGAATTCCATGGACCAGTAGGAGTCTCAGAAGCTGTCTGAGTACCAACAAGGGTGACAATTCATGAGGGCTGAGAGCATCCCAGCGCCAGTGGCAGCTTTCGAGCGGGCTCTGATGTGAGACAGAGGTGGGTGGGCATCTGAGGTGCACGCTGGTTAGCGCCCGTGCCGTGGGCAGGGGGCCACCGATGCTGGAACAGGGGCTGCATTTGGAGTTCCTGGCAGTTGGAACGGGCAGTGCCAGGGCCCAGAAGCCCTAGAGATGGGTGGCAGCGCTTGAGGCTGTGTGGATGGCAGCGGGGAGAGTCAGAGAGGGAGCTCAGGGCTGCAATCCAGGAGGGCGCTGAAGGCAAACACCACTGGATTGGGCAACAGATTGCAGGCCCTCTTAAGAGAAGAAAATGAAGCAATGCAGAGGCCACTTTGCTCGATGGTCATTGGCGCCCACTCAAGGCAGGGAAGGAGGAGACAGTATTCAGTGCAAACAACTGCGTTGTGATATAGCCCAGCTGTGGAGACGCTCAGCCGCTCAGCCGTGTCCACAATGGCGGCTCCGCGGGGCTCCACCCTCGTCGGGCGAGCTGTGATCCCTGTTTCAGCTCCAGCTGGGAAAAGAAGGCTTCAGGGAAAACGGAAAGTGTGGCTCTAGCCGGTGTGGGTCAGTGGATAGAGCAGCAGCCTGCGGACTGAAGGGTCCCAGGTCTCATTCCAGTCAAGGGCACGCACTTTGGTTGCAAGCTCAGTCCCTGGCCCTGGTTGGGGCGTGTGCGGAGGCAACCAATGGATGTGTCTCTCTCACATTGATGCTTCTCTCTCTGTCTCTCCCCCTCCCTTCCACTCTCTCTAAAAATCAATGGGAAAAATGTCCTTGGGTGAAGATTAACAAAAAGAAGAAGAAAAGAAAGGAAAAGTGTGCTCTGTGGGCCAGAGGAGAGCTGACTTATAGAGAGAGAAGTCCCAGTCCCAGGTCCCCATAGCCCAGCGATGGCGAACCTTTTGAGCTCGGCGTGTCAGCATTTTGAAAAACCCTAACTTAACTCTGGTGCCATGTCACATATAGAAATTTTTTGATCTTTGCAACCATAGTAAAACAAAGACTTATATTTTTGATATTTATTTTATATATTTAAATGCCATTTAACAAAGAAAAATCAACCAAAAAAAATGAGTTCGCGTGTCACCTCTGACACGCGTGTCATAGGTTCGCCATCACTGCCATAGGTCCATCCTCATGCAAATTAGCATTCCAAATCCTCACAGTTTGATTGGCCCAAAGACATTTTGTTCTGATTGGTTGGAGTGGAGCTGGTCTCATAGGCCAGCGAGAAGGCGGAGCCAAAGTCTCCATCTTATTGGTTGAAATGTGATTCCAGGAGCTCCTCTATCAGCACTGGCTCAGTATGAAGGCTTCTCCCCGAAGCCAGCTTGCATGGGAGGCCTGCTTGGCAATGGTGGGAACCCAGCAAGGCTCTGTTTATAAATGTGAGCCCAGTTAGCCACCTCCAGCCCTTCTCGACAGGCACCTTCATTCCTGGGGCCCAAATCTGATGACTAATGAATTGAAAAGATGTCATGAGTAGATCCAAGACTTTATGTTCAGAGGGTGTATTTCATTTGCTTGTTTTTCATGTTTCCTACCTGTTGAGGACGCACGCTCCCTACCTATGATTTGAAATTAGCTGTTTACTCTGAGAATTATTCCTAAGTGGGTCCCAGGTCCTCAGGGTTAGCTGGTGACAGACACAGGGGGGACGGTTGTCCTCTGCAGATCACCACGGCGTCACATACATCCAGCTCCCACGTCCTGTTCCCCGACTTCAAAAGGCAGCCCTGGTTCTACCTTTAACCTTGCGTCCCATTCTAGCCTTTCTCCCTGTCCCGGCATATTAAGTGTATAATCACGTCTTATTCCTTTCTATCTTTAAACAATATTTTTATTTATTTCAGAGAGGAAGGGAGGGGAGAGAGAGCAAATCATTGACAGGCTCCCTCCTGCACGCCCCCCGTGGGGATGGAGCCCGCAACCATGGCATGTGCCCTGACCAGGAATCAAACCGTGACCTCCTGGTTCATAGGTCAACGCTTAACCACTGAGCCATGCCAGGCGGGCTTACTCCTTTCATTGTAATGCTGCTTAGATTCATTTCTTCTCAATTTCCACCTTTCTTCCTTTCTCAACCTTTCCCCCCCTTTGAGTGCCCACTTGCAACCCAGTGCCAAATTAATAACCAACCAGGATTGAGGACCCCACTGACAACACTTACCTCCGGTTGTCAAGAACTCTCCATAGAGCTCTGAGTTTAAATTCCTAGATTTGATATTAAAGGCTTTACTTGGAAGAGTCTTTTCTCAGACTCACCACTGGGGGACAGCCCTTTACTCCACCCCCAGAATGTCCCCCACTTTCCTGACTGTCCCTTCTCCAGCCCCCTGGTGAAACCCCGCCTCTTCCGTAGACCTGGTCAGACCCCCGCATCCCACGGAGGTCTCCTTGGCTGGTTGGGCACCCCGCCTAACACTGAATTAAGTTATACATTCGTGGCTCTGTCTCGGAGGGTGGGACCCCGTTTCTGGCGGGCCTTCCACATGGGGCAGCCCAGGGTTCCTCCCCAATAAAGCTGCAAGAAGGGCCCTGTCGGGGTGGCTCAGTGGTTGAGCCCGACTTATAAACCAGGAGGTCACCGTTCAATTCCCAGTGTGGGGCGTGCAGGAGGCAGCCGATCCATTATTCTCTCTCATCATTGATGTTTCCCCCTCCCTCTCCCTTCCTCTCTGACATCAATAAAAAATACATATGGGGGAAGAAAAGCTGCAAGAACGGAGGGAGAGGAATGTGTTCCTGGCCTGGGCCCATCTTGCCAGCCCCCAGCACCAGCCCCTCTTCCCACCAGAATCGGACCCTGAGGGTCTGCCCTCCCACACCACCGGGCAGCCTCCAGTGGGCACATAGCCCACTCCTCCGGGACACACCTGCGTCCTCCTCACGACTCTGCCCAGACCCCGGACACCGTGCGGGGCCGGCCAGTGGTCTGTTCCCACCTCCCGTCCCCGCAGCGGCCGCCCGGTGGGGGCCCAGCTGGTTTCGGGGCTCCCTGCCTGGGGCGCCCACCGCCCCGGGGGACCAGCGCTAGGGGCGCCGAGTCGTCCTCCCTCCTATCCAGACCGTGAGCGGCTGGGGCGCGCCCAGCCCGCGGGCCGGCCCTGCCCCGGCCCCTCTCCGCCTCCCCCCTCCCCGGGGAGGGGCTGCCGGGGGCGTCCGGTTACGTCCCCGCCCTCCAGCCTCCAGCGCCGAGCCGCTCGGGCAGCGGGACCGCAGTCGGGGACCATGTGGACCGCGGGCGGCCGGAGCCGGGCTGCGTGGCCGCGGGCGCTGCTGCGATTGCTGCCGCTGCTGCTGGCCGGCCCGGGGGGCTGCCTGCGCCGCCACGAGCTCTTCCCCTTCGGGCCGGCGCGCGGGGACCTGGAGCTGGAGCCGGGCGACGACCGCGTCTCCCCCGCCCTGGAGCTGAGCACGGCGCTGCGCTTCTTCGACAAAACCGACCTCCGCTCGGTCTATGTGAGTGCGCCCGGCCCGCGCGGAGAGGGGGCCCCCGGCCGGGGCGGGGGGCGCCGGGAGGCCGAGCGGCCACGGGAGGGAGGAGGCCAGCGGCCGCGGCCCCTGCGGAGCCGGACGGACGTGGGCGTCGGGGGCGGGGACCGACCCGCCGGCCGCCCCTCTCCGGGCGCGCGCTCTCTGGGTCTCCAAGGCCGGTGCGCTCCCGCCTCTCGGCCCCGAGGTCTCCATCGCCCCGTCGCTGCCGTCGAGGAGCTCGCGAGGCTGGGGAGCTCGCCCCGCGTGCCCGGCCCTGTGCGCTCCCTCCGGGACCCGTTATCCAGGGACCCTGCTGTCCATCGCGGCCGGGAAGGGGGTCTCGCCATTGGTCCGGAGCCTTTGGGGACGGGACCCTGGCTCGGTGGGGGCGCAGCGCGCGCAGGGCAGGACAGCACCGCCGGGCAGGGAGCGGACGGGGCCCCCACCGGGGTGTGCGACTCCCGCTCCGTCTTAGCCACGGTTCTGCTCTCCAGTGGAGCTCGGTTCAGCCCAGAGTTCAGGGCTGAGGAAGCGGGGCTCCCCGGCGATCCAAGATCCAGTGGGCAAGCATGGTCACCAGGGGGCCCCCCATGGGCGCGGGGCCAGGCGACCTCGGGCTCTCGGGGCGCTAGCGTGTGAGTCCCGGCCTTTGGGGGCGCTGCCTGCCCCAGCCGCGCACCATGTGGATTTCATATAAAGCTGAGCGCGCGTTCCCAAAGGGGGACCACCCAGCAGAGTCTGGAGTGGGTCCCGCATGGGGACGGCTGTGCGCCCTGCCCACTGCGCCTTAGGCCACACCCCCGTGGAGATTGTCGCTGCGCCTAAAAAGAATGAGACTTGAAGCCCGGCCGGTGTGGCCCAGTGGTTGAGCGTGGACATAGGAAGCAGGAGGTTCCCAGTCAGGGCCCATACCCGGTTGCGGGTTCGATCCCCAGTAGGGGGCGTGCAGGAGGCAGCTGACCCATGATTCTCTCTCATCCTTGATGTCTCTCCCTTCCTCTCTGAAATCAGTGAAAATATATTTTTTAAAAAAGAATGAGAACTGAAAGCTTCCACCCGCAGGGACAGCCGCCCAGCTGTTGACTGCCCTGACCAACTTGGGCCCTCTGGTGAAGTCTAGAAGAAAGACCCTTCTCAGAATAATGTCTCCAAATGCATAAAATAAAACCCACAGGATGGCCAAGGAAATCAATTATGTTGAAATGCAGATCAAAAGAGTAGAACAAAATTTTTGTGAAGTTATAGATGCGCTACTTTTTTTAAAAAAAAAAGTGTATATATTGATTGGCTGCCTCCTGCACGCCCCCTACTGGGGATGGAGACCGCAACCTGAGCATGTGCCCTTGACGAGAATGGAACCCAGGTCCCTTCAGTCTGCAGGCCAACGCTCTAACCACTGAGCCAAACCGGCTAGGGCTGGAGTCATGGGCATTTCTATGAGAAAGAATCTCAGCGCTTGCTGTGATCTTATGTCTGTACTCGAGGCTGGGTTCCTGGGGGACTGACTCTGAGATGCCGCTCGGCAGGCAGATTATTGCATTTGGGGCGCAACTCAGCTCCACACCGAGGGGCTGAAGAGGGCTGACCGAGGGAATCAAAGGTCTCAGTCCCTACAAAGGTCTCGGCCAGCCTCCCCTCCCCCGTTGCTCTGAAGGTGGGATGGTCTCCTGTCCCCATGAGCGCCCAGCCTCTGGGCCATGACAGCGATCAGTCCCCGGATAAGGGCTGAAGGGAAGGAGGTGTGACCCTGGGTGACACCGCATTCTCAGGGGGTGACGGGGATCTGGGGGTCCCAGCATCGACCACGTTCCATAGCCATGTAGATGCGCGCTGAGCTGGTGGACACCCTCACGGGCGCTGCCTGAGACACTGAACGGACGGGGCGTGTGAGCAGGACCCAGGTGGTCTGCACGGCTCTGGGCACCAGCCTAGAAACGGGCAGGAACACCCACGGAGAATAAAACCGTGATCTGACCAGCCTCTCCGCCCTCCCGTGTCAGGGACTCCCTCTTTGTACATTGTTTAATCCTCCAAACAACTCCCCCGGTGGTTGCCTTTTCAGCTGAAGGAACGGTAATAACAATTAGTCATTGCTCCAGGCCATCCCACCGTTCAATGCCCAAACTAGGATTCCCTCTCGAGTCTGTGTCTGACCAAAACTTTCAGACATCAAGCCCCACGCGTGTGGGGATGGACGGCGGGGTTGTTGTGGGCTGGGGACGCCGGGAAGGCTACAAGAGGAGGTTCCTTGAAAGGTCGGTTCCGTTTCAGTGGGTGGAGGGGGCATGGAGAGGCTGTTGCAGGGGGGAGGGACTGCCAGTGCATGCAGCTGGGACCCAGCCTGGCATGTTCCCGGAACTGGAGGCAAGCCACGTCTGGCTATGGCTCTGCTGGCTGCCAGGGCGAAGGAGACAACGTCCAGGTCATGTCCTTTAGGTGATGTTTTTCCCCTGCCAGCAGGGAGCTGACTAAGGGGGGCCGATTTGGCCCGGCAACTGTCCCCTCCCCCGGCAACCTTTCCCCCCAAAAGGGTTCGCATCCCCTGATGATCTTTGCCTGAATCAATAGTGAGTGAAGGTTGCCAAATGGTGTGTTTTATGTTGTTTGTGTCGTTCCCATCATCCTTCTGACATTTATTAGCTGGCATGCTTCTGTCAGGAAGAGCGTCCCCTTGCCTTCCGAAATCAATAAAAATATATTTGGGCGGGGCGGGGGGGTGGGGAAGGAGAGCGATCCCTTGCCACTGGGGCCTTTGAGGTACGCTGACGGATGGTCATTCCGGAAAGGCGATGAATGCTGAATCCTTTCCCCATAGCTTCCCTCTAAATTCAAATTAAGGGATTGCGTTCGCGTGAAGGGATTCGTGTCACCCAGATGAAGGAGTCCTAGGGCTCCAGGTGGCGCAGGCAAACCCAGGTGTCAGGTGTGAGGAGGGGCACGTTCCGGCCAAGAAACTCGGGATTTGGACAGCCCTCCCCTCCGCCCCCATCGTCTCCTGTTGGGGAATGCTGAGGAGCGGACATGGCTCCTCTTCTCCGACAGACACACAGAATTAAAATGTGAAGACCCTCCAGCATCTGAACACGCTGGAAGGTCATCTCAGGGAAACATTTCCTGCAGAGGAGATGGGCAACCCCACCCAAAGTTGTGCGTTCGATAGGAACTGGATTAAGTCGCAAACGTTGACTCATCTCTTCACGATCACCCCTAGGTTGTCCCTTACTTTTATCGACTCATCCTTTTTAAAAATATATATATATTTTTTAATTGATTTTTTACAGAGAGGAAGGGGGAGGGATAGAGAGTTAGAAACATCGATCAACTGCCGCCTGCACACCTCCCACTGGGGATGTGCCTGCAACCCAGGTACATGCCCTTGACCGGAATCGAACCTGCGACCCTTCAGTCTGCAGGCCGACGCTCTATCCACTGAGCCAAACCGGTTAGGGCTCAACTCATCCTTTTGTTGCCATTTCTAATTCAAGCCAGACTCATTTCTCTGGCTCTGGGGGGTTCATGGAAACTACTTATAATTTGGACTCAAGAGTTTTGTCCTGGCACCTGGAGTGTATATAGCAGATCTAGGCAAGGCCTGTCAGCTGAAATGCACTTTCTCTCCGGTGATGAATGAATGCGGTGACATTGATGCTTGGTCTGCTGGGTTGAATGAGGTACCTGGAGTGACGATGCCTTAAGAACTGCGGTGGGTCGGACCCCAGGCCTCTCGGGGTTCGAGGTTGAAATCCACCAGCCTCCACCTGGGCACTTGCAATTTCCATGGCTCCTTTATCAAGTTTTTCTTTTCTCAGACCCTTTTAGCTTTCCAGCTTTTCTAGCTGTGCAATCTCTAACCTGGGCGCCATCCCAAGTGGCTTTGCAGCCTCCATGACTTTTGCTCCCAATGTCTCTAAGTCGGCGGCCCAAATATTCCGGAAAGTGCAGCTCAGGGGCTCCCGCAGATGTGGGTTTAGGTCTTGGTTGCATCCCTTGCTCGCTGTCCCTGGGACATGAAGCTAACTTACGTCTCTAGTCATTTCCTTGTCTACTTCAGATACATGAATAGAGGCATGGCTGCATGACATTTTTAAACAATGCAAATGGCATCAATAAGCGGCCTCAGATTTAGCAGCCTGTAAAGTTTGTTGCCTCGCCCGGCTGGCGGGGCTCAGTGGTTGAGCATCGACCTATGAACCAGGAGGTCCTGGTTCGATTACCCGTCAGGGTGCACATGCCTGGGTTGCGGGCTTGATCCCCAGTGTGGGGCATGCGGGAGGCAGTTGATGCATGATTCTCTCTCATCATTGATGTTTCTTTCTCTCTCTCCCTCTCCCTTCCTCTCTGAAATCAATAATATATATATATATATGTATTTTTTTAAAGTATGAAGTTTGTTGCCTTTCCATGCTTTCCCCTACATTATTTTACCTTAAGTTGGTGCTTCCTCCTGCCCAAGGAGCTCGCTTTTGCAACCTCAGGACTGTCATTGTCCTCTGGTGCAGCCCTTTGTATTTCTAAGAGGCCCCATTTGTTTCTCATTTGCACCGACCTCCCTCGTTCTCTAACCAACCACATCTGTTTTGGCGAAGGCTCTCCCGCCACCCCAGCCTGCTTTCTGCCCTGGGGACCCGGCCAGGCTCATTTAAACGTAAACGATGGTGGTTGTTTCACTTCAGTGTGCCTTTTACCGTAAGGACGCCAACATGTCATCGGTTCCATTTTATTTTTTAAAAGTATCCTTTTATTGATTTCAGAGAGGAAGGGAGAGGGAGAGAGAGAGAGAAACATCCATGATGAGAGAGGATCATGGATTGGCTGCCTCCTGCATGCCCCACACTGGGGATCGAGCCTGCAACCTGGGCACATGCCCTGACCGGGAATCAAACTATGACCTCCTAGTTCCGTGGTCGGCAAACTGCGGCTCGAGAGACACATGTGGCTCTTTGGCCCCTTGAATGTGGCCCTTCGTAAGCCTTAGGAGGACCCTAATTAAGCGAATAACAATGTGCCTACCTATATAGTTTAAGTTTAAAAAAATTTGGCTCTCAAAAGACATTTCAACCGCCGTACTGTTGGTATTTGGCTCTGTTGACTAATGAGTTTGCCGACCACTGTCCTAATTCATAGGTTGATGCTCAACCACTGAGCCACCCCAGCCGCGCCCATGGCATTTTTTAAGTGGCACCAATGGGGACCAGAAGGCAGTGCTGGTTGGTGCCTGCTTGCGTGGGTAATCCTCAGGCTTCGGCATTGTTTCTGCACTCAGGGCCCTGCGCCTGGGGCCTCAAGGCTCTGTAACGTCCCATTAATTCCTAACTGTGCTTGCGCCTGCACCTTCTGCTCATTATCACAGTCTGGCGCACCCAGTGCGGTGAACATTCCTGGAAATCCGCGGCGGGGGGTGGGGGGTGGGGAGGGCCGCGGTGGGATGGGGGCAGGTCTGGGAGAGGGCGGAATTTAGAGGAATCCCCAGGCCCTTCTCCGGATGGCAGGACATTAGCGTTGGCTCACCTGTAAAAGCGGCTGCCCTTCCCGCCAAACTGTACATCAGTCGTATTCATTGTCTTTTTTTTACAAAAATGTTTTATTCTGGAAAATCCCAAACATATGCAAAAATAGACTATTAGAACACATTCCTGGGGATCACCCAGCTTCAACAAGTATCGATTTATGGCTTGTCTCTTATTTTAAAAAGTATATTTTTATTGATTTCAGAGAGGGAGGGAGAAGGAGAGAGAGATAGAAACATCAACAATGAGAGAGAATCATGGACCGGCTGCCTCCTGCACGCCCCCTACTGGGGATGGAGCCCACAACCTGGGCATGTGGCCTTGACCGGGAATCGAACCGAGACCTCCTGGTTCATAGGTGGATGCTCAACCACTGAGCCACGCCGGCTGGGCAATCTATGACTTGTTTTGATTCATTTCTATTCACCTATTCCCAATACCCACCCTCACCTAAATGAGTTATCCTTAAGCAGATCCCAAATAATTTTATTTCATTCTAAATATTCTAGCATGTGTCTCTAAAAAAGTGACTATTTCTTTAAGAAATACTTTTAGTGATGTCAGAGAGGAAGGGAGAGAGAGATAGAAACATCAATGCGCCGAAACCGGTTTGGCTCAGTGGATAGAGCGTCGGCTTGCGGACTGAAAGGTCCCAGGTTCGATTCCGGTCAAGGGCATGTACCTGGGTTGCGGGCACATCCCCAGTAGGAGATGTGCAGGAGGCAGCTGATCGATGTTTCTCTCTCATCGATGTTTCTAACTCTCTATCTCTCTCCCTTCCTCTCTGTAAAAAATCAATAAAATATATTAAAAAAAGAAAAAAAAGAAAAAAATAAGAAACATCAATGATAAGAGAGAATCATCAATTGGCTGCCCCCTCCTGCATACCCGCCACTAACGGTGTGTCTGAAGAATAAAGTTTACGGGGCTGGGGGGGGGGGGGCAGTTTAAAGCTAAGAATCGAATGAAACTTCCGGCTGTTGTGCATGACATGTATCTGTGATGTCATCTTTCTTGGTGATGACAGACCACGGAGCTGACCATGCAGGAACACCGGCTGAAACTCGTTGTCCAACCCTGACGCTCAGGGGGGTCATCTGGGCCCCGTCCAGAGTGTCCGCAGGGCTTCGAGGCCGAGGGCTGAGAGCATTTCTTGTGGGAATAGGAACATTCCTTGGCCCAGATTCTCAGTCATAAAAGGCCCTGGCAGTCTTCTCGAAGACAGATTTTTAGAACGTGAGCTGTCTGTATGTGGTCCTGTGTGTGACTCCCCCCGGAGCAGCTGGGGATTGCCAACTCCTGGCATCTTGAGCGAGCGAGCCCTTTCCCACGCTCTCACCTGCCCGCCCGCCCAGCTGGGAGGTGTCGGAATGGGGGTGGGGCCGGCCAGCTGGGCCAGCTCATCCCTGACCCCTCCTCGCAGCCCGTCCGAGTATTGTGGAATCTCCAGGCCGGTGCCAGGTGGTGATGGGAAGCGTGTCCCCAAGCAGCTCACAGCCCGGGGAGCTGGGTGAAAAGGGAGGTGTGCAAAGTTCACTCCCAAAACTCCCTGTCCCGGGCTCCACCCCACGGAGCCTTTCACCCGGTTCTGGGCATGTCGCAAGGGCTGCGTCTTCAGTTCCTGTCCTTTTTTCTTTTTCTTTTTTTTAAAGACGTTTTTATTGGTTTCAGAGAGAGGGAGAGAGACATAGAAACATCATCATTGATCAGTTGCCTCCTGCACGCCCCCTCCTGGGGATGGAGCCCACAACCCGGGCCTGTGCCCTGACCGGGAATCGAACTGGGACCTCCTGGTTCATAGGTTGATGTGAGCAACCACTGAGCTACACTGGCCGGGCCAGTTTCTGTCCTTTTTGTCTACCCCTGACTCCTCCTCCAGGAACAGGGTGTGAAGTGGCTTAAGGGTAAGGATGTGGGTGGGGGAGGGAGGGAGATAAGTGGCCTGGACAGATCTGGGCAGTCCAGGCGAGTCCCTTCTGCCCTGGTGTTTTTCCAACCACAGCCTCTCACAGTGCAAGCTGAGGGCCATTTGCTACGACTCTACCATCTGATTAGGGATTTTTAAAAAATACATTTTTAAAAAAATTGATTTTAGAGAGGCCGGGAGAGGGAGAGAGAGAGAGAGAGATAAACATCAATGATGAGAGAGAATCACTGATCGGCTGCCTCCTGCACGCTCCCCACTGAGGATCGAGCCTGCAACCCAGGCCTGTGCCCTGACCGGGAATCGAACCGTGACCTCCTGGTTCAAAGGTTGACGCTCAAACCACTGAGCCATGCCGGCCGACAGGGATCTTTTTTATTATTCTCAGATTCTCGAAGTAAACAGACCCGTGCAGTGGGTTCTATGGCATCAGTGGGTTGTGCACGAATGAGGACATGAGTGGGGTCAAAACCTCATTCTCGTGAGGCTTTGCAGGAGGCCAGGGCTCCTCCCTCCACATGGGGCTGGGTCTCTTTCCCACGTTCCCGAGCAGCCTGGGTTTCCACGGGATGAGAACGGTGACACCCGTTCCCAGGCAGGGATAACCGATTTCAAGAAAGCTGCAGCGCGATGAGGAGGCAGCCCATGGGGACGTGGGCTCCCCGTGGTCACATCCCGATGTCGCCCCTTACTGGTACCTTTGGAAAACTCGATGTGCTTCCCTCGTTTTCTTCATCTGAAGAATGTGGATACTGCCCAGCCGGCTGGCGTGGCTCCGTGGTTGAGTATTGACCCATGAACCTGGAGGTCATGGTCACGGTTGGATTCCCGATCAGGGCACATACCTCGATTGCGGGCTCGATCCCCAGTGTGGGGCGTGCAGGAGGCAGCCGATCAATGATTCTCTGTCAACATGGATGTTTCTATCTCTCTCACCCTCTCCCTTCCTCTCTGAAATGAATAAAAGTATTAAAAAATAAATAAATAATGACGGATGTCGAACGGCTCTTTGCAGAACATGGAGCAGGCACCTAGGGGAGCCTGAGACTCTGAGACCCTTAGTGTCCAGGGGGCGGGGACTGGAGGATGCCAGCATCCAGCTGTGCCCCTTCCACAGGACTCTGCCCAGGGAACAGGTGCCGATTCCCACCATCAGTTGCGTGGTTTCGATCCGGTGGCACTTGACTTCGCGCGGGCCCCTGTGACCGCGTCCTCCGAGTGGGCGCTCCGCCTCCCCCGTGGAAAGGGGGCTCCTTTGAACTCTGCTTCGTTTCGACAGGTCACCACGAATGGCCTCATTGCCACGAGCGAACCCCCGGCCGCAGAATCCCACCCCGGGCTCTTCCCACCCACCTTCGGGGCCGTGGCGCCCTTCCTGGCCGACCTGGACACCACCGACGGCCTCGGGAAGGTCTACTACCGCGAGGACTCCTCCCCCGCCGTCACCCAGCTGGCCGCCGAGTGTGTCCAGAGGGGGTTCCCGGGCGTGTCCTTCCAGCCCGCGAGCGCCGTGGTGGTCACCTGGGAATCCGTGGCCCCGTACCGAGGCCCCAGCGAGGCCCCTGCCCAGGAGGACCAGGTGAGTGCGCACCCAGGGACCAGGGCGTGGAGCCTAGCAGGGGGCGTAGCCTGGCTTGTGCGACATTGGGTCATGGCGGGCTGATACCTCCAGCTCCATTTCTGCAAGGCTCGCGGTCTCTGTCTCAGGGATGACTGGGTTGAAGAAAGCCAGTTCCAGCCCTAACCGGTTTGGCTCAGTGGATAGAGCGTCGGCCTGCGGACTGAAGGGTCCCAGGTTCGATTCCGGTCAAGGGCATGTACCTTGGTTGCGGGCACATCCCCACGTAGGGGGTGTGCAGGAGGCAGCTGATCGATGTTTCTCTCTCATGGATGTTTCTAACCCTCTATCCCTCAATAAATAAAATATATTAAAATATCAATAAAATATATAAAAAATCAATAAAATATATTAAAAAATAAAAGAAGTCTAGCTGTAGAAGCCCACAGTCTAGCTGGGGAGACAGAAACCACGGGCACCATGGGAATGTTTCAGACAGGAGTCCTCCCACGTCCAGGTGGGCATCTCTGGTGAGGAAGTGGGCGGAGAAGCCGGCTCCAGGTCTGAGTTACCCTTTGGGGACCAGCCTCGGTCTCTCGGCCCCACCATCGTTTAATTTTCATAGGATTACACAGTGGGGAGAAACTTGAAAGGCCCAAAGCATCCATTTCCACGTGGATGGAGATACAGCCACCTCCTTCCTAGGACCGGTGGGAGGGCTACGTGGTGAGGCACCATACGACGGGCCCGGCATCGGGAACGCAGTCCTTACACAAAGGCCCTTTCCGGCGGGCCAGCCTCAGGGGCGTGGAAGTGGCGCTTTCCTGGAAATACCTAAAAGCGCTGCTTCTAGGATAAGTTGGGGGGACACCGCCATCTTCCCACATGGGGCGTCTGGTCTGCTGCAGGGCCCCTGGGAAGATGTGGCCACTTGCCCGAGTGACTGCCTTTTGACTCGTCTTCGCAGAGAAACACGTTCCAGGCGGTCCTGGCCTCCTCCGGTTCCAGCTCCTACGCCATCTTCCTGTACCCCGAAGACGGCCTGCAGTTCACCTCGACCTTCTCCAAGCGCGACCAGAGCCAGGTCCCCGCCATGGTCGCCTTCAGCCAAGGGCTGGTGGGACTCGTGTTGAGCAGCGACGGGGCGTATAACATATTTGCTAACGACAGAGACTCGATCGGCAATTTGGCCAAGTAAGTGTCTGCCTTCGTTCTTCCGTAGACACCCCCTGAGAATAAGCATAGCCCGTGATTATCTTTTTTTTTTTAAATATATTTTGATTTTTTTACAGAGAGGAAGGGAGAGGGATAGAGAGTTAGAAACATCAGTGAGAGAGAAGCATCGATCAGCTGCCTCCTGCACACACCCTACTGGGGATGTGCCTGCAACCAAGGTACATGCTACATGCCCTTGACCGGAATCGAACCTGGGACCTTTCAGTCCCTAGGACGATGCTCTATCTACTGAGCCAAACCGGCTAGGGCCCGTGATTATCTTATTAAGGATGATATAATGGGCATCACAGAACATTCCCTAAAAAATTCCCTTGGGTTGCAGTGTTGGATATAGTTTTTCTATTCTGTGGTACTTTTTATTTTTGTGTTTTTTGTTTTTATTTTTTATTTATTTTTTAAATTTTGTTTTATTGCTTAAAATATTACGAAGAGTATTACATATGTCTCCTTTTTTATTTCCCCTTGACATTCCCCGGCCTCCCGTACCCCCCAGTGTCTTGTGTCCATTGGTTATGCTTATATGCATGCATACAAGTCCTTCGGTTGATCTCTTACTCGCACCCCCGACCCTCCCTGACCTTCCCTCTGTAGTTTGACAGTCTGTTCAATGATGCTCTGCCTCTGTATCTATTTTTGTTCATCAGTTTATAATGGTCTTTATTATCCATAAATGAGTGAGATCATGTGGTATTTTTCCTTCATTGACTGGCATATTTCACTTAGCATAATGCTCTCCAGTTCCATCCATGCTGTTGCAAATTGTAAGAATTCCTTCTTTTTTACAGCAGCGTAGTATTCCATTGTGTAGATGTACCACAGTTTTCTAATCCATTCATCTGCTGATGGGCACTTAGGCTGTTTCCAAATCTTAGCTATGGTGAATTGTGCTGCTATGAACATAGGGGTGCATATATCCTTTCTGACTGGTGTTTCTGGTTTCTTGGGATATATTCCTAGAAGTGGGATCACTGACTGGGTCAAAATGTTGTTGTTTTTTTTAATTGATTTTAGAGAGGGAGAGAGAGATAGAAACATCAATGATGAGAGAGAATCATTGATTGGCTGCCTCCTGCACGCCCCCTACTGGGGATAGAGCCCGCAACCCAGGCATGTCCCCTTGACCCGAATCGAACCTGGGACCCTTCAGCCCTGCAGGCCTATGCTCTATCCACTGAGCCAGACCGGTGAGGGCAGAACGGGCCTTCTTTAATCAGAGTAACGCCATCACGGCTAACGAGCGTGGTGAATATTTCTTAGCATTCTAGCGGGTCCCCAAGAGTCTGTCGGTGCCCCTAGCATGATGGCCACACAGACCCAGTCGGCTCTCCCGCCCTCCAGGCCCCTGGGTTTCAGGTGGACACGGATCCCTGGGCTCCTTCTGTCCGGGGAGCAGGGCCTGTTGCCCAGAAGTCTGTCCTTTCTCGTAGGAGCAGCAACTCCGGGCAGCAGGGCGTCTGGGTGTTTGAGATCGGGGGCCCCGACACAGCCAGCGGCGTGGTGTCCTCGGACGTGAACCTCAGACCGGACGACGGAGAAGACTACGATGATGAAGATTACGACTCGGTGACCAGTCTGGGCCCGGAGGACCTGGGCACCACACCCTTCCCCTATGAGACCCCGAGGAGGGGAGACACCGGCACCACCAGGCACCGAGCCTTGTCCCCCAGCCGCCCGGCCACCGCCAGGCCTGCCAGGCCTCCCACCGAGAGGACCCGGTCCTTCCAGCTGCCCGGCGCCAGGTTCCCCCAGCAGCACCCGCAGGTCATCGATGTGGATGAGGTGGAGGAGTCGGAAGTCGGTAAGCCTGCCGCTGTTGCCGTGAGAATACTCTAGGGCGCTTGGGTTTCTGGACACAGGACAGGTGCTGGAGCAGGTCCGAGGTGTGTGTTCTGGGGTGGGTTGTGAGGGCGAGAGCTGGGAAGTAGGGGTGGGAGCTCACAGGCTCCGTGCCTTTGATGTTCATCCTTGCCCGAGGATATTTTTCCATTGATTTTTTTAGAGAGAGTGGAGGAAGAGAGAGGGAAAGACAGAGAAAAACATCAATGCGAGAGAAACACATCGATGGGTTGCCTCCTGCACATGCCCGGACCAGGGTCCCGGCCCGGGAGGAGCCTGCAACTGTGGTACGTGCCCTTGACCGGAATCGAACCCGGGACCCTTCGGTCCGCAGGCCGACGCTCTATCCACGGAGCCACACCGGCCAGGGCCCTCTGGTCTGTTTTAGGGGAGAAAAGGGCTTTTAGAAGTATTTTGAAAGTCAGATTTTTCTTATTTGTGATTTCTGAGATCAGAAGTACTTTCGGCCACCTGAAAAAACATTGTCGACGTTCCTTTGGCCGTGGACACAGTTATCTTTGACATTTATTTCCTCTCGGCTTTGGCAGGAGAAGAGTTCATTATTCCCAGCTCCGGTTAGTTTCAGAGTCGGTTTGAGAAGATTTTAAAATACAGAACAAGTAGATAACTCCCTTCTCCCCCACCTTTCCCCCCGAGACCTCCCTTTTAAAGTGCACTATCTTCTAGTCAACTGTATTCTATCAGGTTTTTGCTACATTTTGAGGGAAAGCCAGCATGCTTTGATTTGTCTTGTAAAAGAAGTCCAAGCTCAGCTGTGTTCACTCATTTTTGCTCTTCAGGGTGACTTATAGTCCATTGAGATTCATGTAGATGGGATGGTCCAGGCCTTTAAATAATGTTTAATGAGACTCTACTGTTTCTGTTACGAAGTTATCCATTCCACATAGTCACTCAAAAAAAATATATAGATTTTTTTTATTGATTTCAGAGAGGATGGGAGAGGGAGAGAGAAATAGAAACCTCAATGATAAGAGAGAATCATTGGGGGGAAAAAAGAGAGAGAGAGAGAGAATCATCGATCGGCTGCCTCCTGCATGCTCCCTACTGGGCATTGAGCCTGCAACCTGGGCATGTGCCCTGCCGGGGAATCGAACCGGGACCTCTTGGTTCATGGGCTGATGCTCAACCTCCGAGCCACGCCGGCCGGGCCTCACTTTTATTTCTTCTTACTCGTTCTAATTTGTCTCCTGACGATAGCCACACATGTTTGTTTTTGTGTCTTCCGAAGCCTGGACGAGAGCTGGGGGCCAGGGCCAGTAAGCTCGTTACTATCTTCCAAGGCTCGGAAGTGGAGACGTTGAACTTGCGTGTCCAGACCAGGACGTGGGTCCGTGTCTTGGGGCTCCCCACCCTGCACCCTGACTCTCCTGGGGTGATGCAGACATCCCTGCCTGCGTGGCACTTGGCTCTTGCAGCTGGCTTCAGGGGGACAGCTCCCCAGATGTGTCGGGTTGTTTACTCCCAGCTGTTGCGATCTGAGCTGTCACCCGATCGAGGCGTCTCTGACATTCTCCCTCGTGAAGCCGTCCTGTTGAAATGCTGTCCTATCTGACGCCAACGGCAACATATGGTGGTGCATTGCTCGGTATTAGTCCACGCCTAGATTTGAACCCGACATGTGCCTGAAACAGATGTTTCTCTGTCCCTTTATCTCGGTTATTTCGCTGTTTCTGGCGGGGAGGTCAGCCTTCCGCGGCCCGCCGTGCATTCCTGGCGTTATCTGAATAGTCACCCACAGATACGCAGGCCATGGGGACCCACCGGGCGCCGGGCCCTCGGCTGGAGTGAAGCAGGCTGCAGTCACGTGTGTTCAGCGTGGGGGCCCAGGGTTTCCGACGCCAAACGCCGCCTCTACACCCACTGGAAATTTCCTCCGGGCGTCTGGGACGCATAGAACCTTCCTGGTTTAAACTTCACTTGTATCTTCACTCGGAACAGTCGGTTATAAACCGGATCGCTCCCCGCTTTAAAAGTCCACCCCCGACATGTGCATTTGAGCTTTCTTTCCGAATCAATTTCCTCTGGATTGTGGAGTATAACGAGTCCGTTCCTAATGCTAACAAATTGAACCAAGGAGGTAGAATTTTAAAAGTAGGCAGAATTCTTTTTGTTTCTTGAGTGAAAGGAATTGAAGACGTCTTTTTAATCAGCTTTTTTTTTTTTTTTAAATCTTCCTCCGAGGATATTTTCCCATTGATTTTTAGGGAAGTGGAAGAGAGAGGGAAAGACAGAGAGAAACATAAATATGAGAGAAACACATCAATTGGTTGCCTCCTCCATGCACCCTGACCAGGGCCCGGGCCTGGGAGGAGCCTGCAACCGAGGTACATGCCCTTGACTGGAATCGAACCCAGGACCCTTCAGTCCGCAGGCCAACACGCTATCCATTGAGACAAACCAGCTAGGGCCTAATCAGCTTTTGAGCATAAGAGCTTCTTAGTTATTGCCTGGAGAGAAGAGGCAAAATAATTTCAAAATACTCTGAAGTCATTAAAATGGGAAAATTAAAAAACAGTTAAAAAAAAACACCTTAAGGCCCCTTTAAAATGTGAAGCTGATCTTTTTTTTTTTTTTTTTAATATATTTTATTGATTTTTGACAGAGAGGAAGGAAGAGAGATAGAGAGTTAGAAACATTGATGAGAGAGAAACATCGATCAGCTGCCTCCTGCACACTCCCTACTGGGGATGTGCCCGCAACCAAGGTACATGCCCTTGACCGGAATCGAACCTGGGACCTTTCAGTCCGCAGGCCGACGCTCTATCCACTGAGCCAAACCAGTTTCGGCGAAGCTGATCTTTTTGACTCGTCAGAGGGACACCAGACTAAGACAGCTGTCTGATGGGGTGACCTGAGACTGATGCAAATTAAATTAGAGCACTTTTTAAAAAATATATTTTTATTGATCTCAGAGAGGAAGGTGGAGGGAGAGAGAGAGAGAAGCATCAATGATGAGAGAGAATCACTGATCGGCTGCCTCCTGCACGCCCCCCACTGAGGACTGAGCCCACAACCCGGGAATCGAACCCTGACCTCCTGATTCATAGGTCGACACCCAACCACAGAGCCATGCTGGCCGGGGAGATTAGAGCACTTTTTGATCATTCACCTGTGATTTCTACACTCCTTGTAGCCCAGTGGTTCTCAACCCTCCTAATGCCGCCACCCTTTCATGCAGTTCCTCATGTTGTGGTGACCCCCGATTTCATTGTTACAAATTAAACATCATTAAAGCAGTGATTCATCACAAAAACAATATGTCATTATATATGTGTTTTCCCATGGTTTTAGGCGACCCCTATGAAAGGGTCGCTCGACCCCCAAAGGGGTCGAGACCCACAGGTTGAGAACCGCTGTTGTAGCCCCATGTGCGTGGGGTGTGACAGATGGAGCCACCACACCATTTACGTGGCTCCAGGCGGTGAGCCCGGACCCTGAGCCGCCTGGCCGAGTGCCATTATCCCTGCAGGGCTGGGGGGCCCCGTGTGACCCGCTCCTGCCGCAGAGCCCCGAGACCTGCTCACAGGTGCCCTGTGCTTCCTCCGCAGTCTTCAGCTACAACACGGATTCCCGGCCCACGTGCGCCAACAGCCGACACCAGTGCTCCGTGCACGCCGAGTGCCGGGACTACGCCACCGGCTTCTGCTGCAGCTGCGTCGCCGGCTACACCGGGAATGGCCGGCAGTGCGTGGCCGAAGGTCTGCTTTCTGTGCTCATTCGTGGGCCGGGAGGAGGGCGGGCGGCCTAAATATTTTTATTGGTTTCAGAGAGGAAGGGAGAGGGAGAGAGAGAGAAACATCAATGATCAGAGAGAATCATGGACCGGCGGCCTCCTGCACGCCCCACACTGGGGATCCAGCTGCAGCCCCGGCCTGTGCCCCGACCGGGAATGGAACCGTGACCTCCCGGTTCAGAGGTCGACGCTCAACCCCTTGAGCCCCAAACTCCAAATTGGATCCAGCTGTCACTTGCGGACCAGGCCGTTTCTCCGGTCGTGAGAGCCCAGACACAGTTTACTCAGCGTGCGTCCCAGGGGAGCCCGCGGCCATAAACTCCAATGAAAACAAAAGCGACAGAAACCCCGCCGTACGGAGCATTTGTCCCTTCGGATGCCAGAAGGCCTCACGTGTCACTGGCCGTTTTCTTTGTGTTTCGTGAGGAAATGCAGTTGCTTCCCCAAGTTTGACTCAGTAAAACTTGGAAGCGCCTTCCTGTTTTTCAGATCCCCTGCCATCGCCGTTTTAATTTGCTAAAAAAACAAACAAACAGCAACGAACAGGAACCGTGTTCCCTTCTGGGTCCTAATTCGATCAAGGGAGGGTTGTTGTACTGACTTGGGCAACGAGAGAGGATTTTTGTGTCCGTGTGTTCATTTGGGGGAATGTTTTCAACATCTGTAAACGTATTTCCTTCCAAGTTGCACCGCCCAGGGGTGGTGTGCCTGAGCGTTGCATGGGGCTTGGCTTGGATACCCTGGGAGAAGCTTCCAGAATCAGCAGCAAAACCACCTTCTCCAGGCGTGGCCCCTGGGGCCTTTCCCGTGCCAAGCGTCCAAGCCGGGAATGCTGAGTGTGCTTGGCAGAAGCTCGGATCGTACGAATCGTCCGGTCCCACGTTTTAACATCCTATACATGCCCTGGAGGAGTCTCATGGTTTAATTATTTGTTGGATTCTTGCTACTTTTCTAAAAATTTTATTGATTTCAGAGAGGAAGGTAGAAGGAGAGAGAGAGAGAAACATCCATGATGAGAGAGCATCACGGATCGGCTGCCTCCTGCACACCCCACACTGGGGATCGAGCCCGCAACCCAGGCATGTGCCCTGACCGGGAATCGAACCGTGACCTCCTGGTTCATAGGTGGACGCTCAACCACTGAGCCACACCGGCCAGGCTTGCCTCTTGCGCTACAGGCCCAGGGCCTATCCTGTTCTTCCCTTATGAAGGACTGGCTTCTCCCTTTGTTTCCCTCGCAGGGTCCCCCCAGCGAGTGAACGGCAAGGTGAAAGGGAGGATCTTCGTGGGGAGCAGCCCGGTCCCCGTGGTGTTTGAGAACACGGACCTGCACTCCTATGTGGTGATGAACCAGGGGCGCTCCTACACAGCCATCAGCACCATCCCCGAGACCGTGGGCTACTCCCTGCTGCCCCTGGCCCCTGTCGGCGGCATCATCGGGTGGATGTTTGCGGTGGAGCAAGACGGATTCAGGCACGGGTTCAGCATCACAGGTATTGACATCACCCATTAAAGTCCATGGCCCGGGCGTGGGGTGGGGGTAAGGGAGATAGGGACTGGGGATGAGTGGAAAGGGAACTCCACGTCTAAGGACAACTCACTGACAAGCTTTTTGTTCTGGGAGAAAGACCTGGTGGTAAGAGGACCAGTCTTCTTTCGTGAATAATATTTACGAATATTCTAAATAATATTTAGAATTCTGCCCGCCTGGCTCACCCATCCTAAAGCTTGGGTATTTCTCATTGTCCCTTCTCCTCATGAGTTGAAAATGCCCGTCTTCAGCACAAGCCCTGAGCCAACCCATCTCGGAGGCCGGTCTGTGGCTGGGAGGCGGCCTCTCTCTGCGGGTGACTCCGTGGGGCCCCCTGGGTGCCCCAGCTCTGTCCTCGGGGGTCCCCAGCCCCATTCCTACCAGCATCCCCTGAAGCACCCACAGAGGAGGTTCGACTCCACGGCCCCTGACCAGCCCTGTGAGCCCAGGGCGGGCGTCGGGGTGGCCGTCTCTTCTGACGGCAGAGTGACCGAATGACCTTGCTTTCCAGGGGGCGAGTTCACCCGCCAGGCCGAGGTGACCTTCGTGGGGCACCCGGGCAAGCTGGTCATCAAGCAGCGCTTCAGCGGCATCGACGAGCACGGGCACCTGACCATCGACACGGAGCTGGAGGGCCGCGTGCCGCAGATCCCGGTCGGCGCCTCCGTGCACATCGAGCCCTACACGGAGCTCTACCACTACTCCCGCGGCGGTGAGGGCACCCCGGGGCCCGAGGCTCCCAGTGCCACCGGGACAGCCCGTCTCCTGGGCCGCAGAGAGCGAAACGGGGGTGACACCTTAGTAACATCGCCTTTCCCCACTGCCAGACGTCGTATCACTCCCTCCAGAGAATTTTTATTTGTTATTTATTTACTTTAATTTTTGTTCATTTCAGAGAGGAAGGGAGAGGGAGAGAGGGAGAGAAACATCAATGATGAGAGGGAATCATGGATGGGCTGCCTCCTGCACACCCCACACTGGGGATGGAGCCCACAACCCGGGCATGTGCCCTGATCAGGAATCAAACCGTGATCTTCTGGTTCATAGGTCGATGCTCAACCCCTGAGCCACGCCAGCCAGGCGTCCACTAGCCTGTAATCTTTAGGTTGGCTCTGGGCAGCTTAAGAACTTAGAAGCACTTGATGGGGGAAAAAAGCAACAAATATTACTGATGCAAATAAGACCCATAACGGTAGGGGAAATCCAGGTAGCAGAAGGAGTCCCCATTGGAAATAAACGGTCTTGCCCTGGCTGGTGTGGCTTCAGTGGATAGTGTCTGCCTGTGGACCATAGGGACCCGGGTCCGATTCTGGTCAAGGGCACGTACCTTGGTTGCAGGCTCCTCCCCAGCCCAGGCCCTGTTTAAGGCACATACAGGAGGCCACCATTCAATGGATTTCTCTTCCATCGATGTTTCTGTCTGTCTTTCCCTCTCTCTCCCGCTCTCTCTGAACACCAATGGGAAAGTATTCTTGGGTGCGGATTAACAACAACAACAACAACAAGAAATAAATGAACAATCTCATTGACTGGCTCCATTGCAGTCTCCCCTGGGGAGACCTCCGGTAGGATGGGTCTGACCCTGAGGGAAGTCACCGCATCCTCACGCCCTCTCCTTTCTCTCCCCACCCGTGTCCCTCCTGCATCCAGTGATCACATCCTCCTCCACGCGGGAGTACACGGTGACGGGGCCCGCGGCCCCTGCGAGCATCCACACGTACCAGTGGCGCCAGACCATCACCTTCCAGGAGTGCGTCCACGACGGGGCCCGGCCGGCCCCGCCCAGCACCCAGCAGCTCTCGGTGGACAGCGTGTTCGTGCTGTACAACCAGGAGGAGCGGATCCTGCGCTTCGCTCTCAGCAACTCCATCGGGCCTGTGCGGGGTGAGACACAGCTCCCACCGGCCCTCGTGCGCCTGTGTCTCGGTGCTCTGGGCGTATTCTTTTTTTAAAAAAAAAAAATTGTATTGATTTCAGAGAGGAAGGGAGAGGGAGAGAGAAACATCAATGATGAGAGAGAATCATGGATCGGCTGCCTCCTGCACGCCCCCTACTGGGGTTCAAGCCTGCAACCCGGGCATGTGCCCTGACCGGGAATCAAACCGTGACCTCCTAGCTCAGGGGTGGGCAAACTTTTTGACTCGAGGGCCACAATGGGTTCTTAACCTGGACCGGAGGCCGGAACAAAAGCATGGATGGAGTGTTTGTATGAACTAATATAAATTCAAAGTAAACATCATTACATAAAAGGGTACGGTCTTTTTTTTTTTTAGTTTTATTCATTTCAAACGGGCCAGATCCGGCCCGCGGGCCGTAGTTTGCCCACGTCTGTCCTAGCTCATAGGGTGATGCTCAACCCCTGAGCCACGCCGGCCGGGCGTGATTTTTGTCATTTTCCGGCAAAATTGCCTTATGGCCTGTTCTGCATGGGATCTGATGGGGAAGATGCTTCACCGGAGCATCCGCCAGCTGCTCCCCTGTCCCGGGACCACGGCCTCCACCCGCCTTCCTCTGTGGGGGGAGCGTTCCGAGGACTCACCTCTCAGTGTCTCTGTCCTCGCAGACGGCTCCCCGGACGCCCTGCAGAACCCCTGCTACATCGGCACTCACGGGTGCGACACCAACGCAGCCTGTCAGCCCGGCGCCGGGAACCAGTTCGCCTGCGAGTGCGCCATCGGCTTCCGGGGGGACGGACGCACCTGCCACGGTACAGCCTCGGCTCAGCCGCGGGGGGTGGGGGGGGCCATGGGGGAGGCCGCGGGGAGGTGTCCACAGCCTGTGGTCCAGATGACGCGGGAGGGGACGAGGCCCCGAGGTGAGACTGGCATGCCCAGGCGTCCCCTGGCACCGTGATGGGCACTGCCCCTTCCAGATGCCAGAGAAGAATCTGTGAGGCCACACCCCGCACAGGTGCAGAGGGGAGCTGAAACCAGCGCTGCATGTAACCTTGGAACATGACGCCCCCAGGCACGTTGGTGTGAACTACAGAGGCTCACCCTTTTTTAGAAAATATTTTTTTATTGATTTCAGAGAGGAAGGGAGAGGGAGAGGGAGAAACATCCGTGATGAGAAGGAATCATGGATCGGCTGCCTCCTGCACGCCCCACCCTGGGGGGACCGAGCCTGCAACCTGGACGTGTGCCCTGACCGGGAATTGAACCGTGACCTCCTGGTTCATAGGTCAGGGCTGGACCACGGAGCCAACGCCGGCCGGGCCAAAGTCGCTTTTTTGAAACACACAAAGTCCCCGTCCCTAAAGCTTCCCGGGGAGAACGGAGCTTGGAAACGTTCCCGTGGCCATGCTGTTCTGTCGCTTGGATTGAAACTCTCCCTGTGCTAGTTGCTTTGGCAGCCGAGCGGGAGTCTTGGGGCCCTGCCGTCCGCACACGGCGTCCAGACATCTGGGCTGGAGCATCCTGGGAGCTGGGGGCAGTGGGAGCCGGAATGGTCTTTTAAAAAAAATATTGATTTCTGAGAGAGGGGGCGAGGGAGAGAGAGATAGAAACATCAACGATAAGAGAGAATCATGGATCGGCTGCCTTCTGCGTGTCCCCTACTGGGGATGAGCCCTTGACCGGAATCGAACCGTAACCTCCTGGTTCATGGGTCAACCACTGAGCAACGCCGGTGGGGCTGCAGTATATGTTCAAAAACTGAACACTCGCCCTAGCCGGTGTGGCTCACTGGATAGAGCGTCGGCCTGCGGACTGAAAGGTCCCAGGTTCGATTCCGGTCAAGGGCATGTACCTTGGTTGCAGGCACATCCCCCGTAAGGAGTGTGCAGGAGGCAGCTGATGGATGTTTCTCTCTGATCGATGTTTCTTACTCTCTGTCCCTCTCCCTTCCTCTCCGTAAAAAATCAATAAAAAAATATATTTAAAAGAAAACAAAAAACTGAACACCCTTTGGGTTGGGGTTTTGCCTGGGTTTAGTCCCTCCCAACCCGCCCCCCGCAAGCAGCAGTGCTTTCTGCGTCATGTACGCAGTGACGTGGGAAGAGGTTAACACGAGGCTGCTTCGTGTTTCCTGAACTCACTGTAGACATCGACGAGTGCTCGGAGCAGCCCTCGGTGTGTGGGAGCCACGCCGTCTGCAACAACCACCCGGGGACCTTCCGCTGCGAGTGCGAGCAGGGCTACCGCTTTTCCGAGGAGGGAACGTGCGTGGGTGAGTTCCGTGGTCGGAGATTTTCAGGATCCTGATGCGTGGGGGGCTCGTTGGTGCCCGTGGGAAGGTGTTGCTCCAGGTAACCATCCCGGCCGAGGGGGGAGCCGCTGGGTTCTGGAGTTGGGGGCGGGGGACAGTTTACGAAGCTGAATCTGACTCTGTCCCTTTCCTCCAACTTCCTGGGGGGCCACATGTCCGAGGATCAGCGCTCTTACCATTCACCCCAGTGACACCATCGCCTGATCTGTTGGAAGCTTGGTATTGCTCTCCGTTCTGACAAAACGATGTTTCATTCTCTTTTTTTAAAAGATTTTTTAAAAATATATTTTTATTGATTTCAGAGAGGAAGCAGAGAGAGAGAGAGAGAGAGAGAGAGAGAGAGAGGGAGACATCAGTGGTGAGGGAGAATCATTGATCAGCTGCCTCCTGCACGCCCCACACTGGGGATCGAGCCCGCAACCTGGGCACGTGCCCTTGACCAGAATCAGATCTGCAACCCTTCAGTCTGCAGGCTGATGCTCTATCCACTGAGCCAAACTGGCTAGGGCTCTTTTTTTTTTCTTTTCTTTTAACCCGTGCAACATTTATTCAACTTATTAATTAATGGAGATACCAGTAGAACATGAAATTGTTTCAAAAAGACACTTTGACCCGGCCGGCGTGGCTCAGTGGTTGAGCGTCAGTCAACCTAGGAACCAGGAGGTCACCGTTCAATTCCCGCTCAGGGCACAGGCCCGGGTTGTAGGCTGGATCCCCAGTGCGGGGCGTGCAGGAGGCAGCCGTTCCATGATGCTCTCTCATCATGGACGTTTCTCACTCTCTCTCCCTCTCCCTTCCTCTCTGAAATCAATAAAAATATATAAAAAATAAAATAAAAACACCCAACCAAAAAGACACTCGGAGGAACTATTTATAGGCAACTTGAAAAGGGAAAAGCAGTGCCAGACTAAGAAAGCCTGACAGCGTTTAAGAAGGATTATTGGAACATGTGTTTGTCATTAGTGGCCGTACCAGGCACCGTGAGTGCTTTTTCACAGAAAAGACATAGGAAACGCATTCAACTCAAAGTATTTGCCGAAGGACAGACGCATCTGCCAGGTCAGGCAGCGAGACTCCTCGCACTGCGGCCCTCAGGGAAGACCATCGAGACAGAACGCCTGAAAAAAACAAAACCAGGAGCCGTGCCCGATGCGGATCATGAGAAGTTAGAGGTTGGGAGACATTTAGAAGTTCGGATCAGGGAGCCTGCAGGGCTGGGAAGCCAGAAAGCAAAGCTGGAGGCTGCAGTCAGTCCCACGTCCGTAGCCAAGATCTTCACGAGCCAGCAGGCCTCCAGGCCCTGACAGATGAGCTGGTCAGACGGACTAGAGGCAGGACACAACCTAGGAAGAGGGAGAGCTTTGACCTTCAGCTGCACTTGGCACCCTTCGTCTACATGTATTACAATGAGGCCAGTGCCTCCAGAAACCAGAAACCGATTTTTTTTTTAAAAATATATTTTTATTGACTTCAGAGAGGAAGGGAGAGAGAGAGAGAAACATCCATGATGATAGAGAATCAACGATTGGCTGTCTCCTGCACGCCCCACACTGGGGATGGAGCCCACAACCCGGGCATGTGCCCTGACCGGGAATCGAACCCTGACCTCCTGGTTCATACCTAGGTCGAGGCTCAAGCAACTGAGCCACGCCGGCCGGGCATTCCTCTATCAATTCTTTCCCTTATTCTTTTAAAAGCTATTAAAACAATTAGCCTTGTTTTCCCTTAAATCAATGGCTTTGGGATTCATGTGGAGGGACCACCTTGTAGGCACGTGTCATTACCTGCTTTGGCTTGAATGCTTCCCGGTTTAGATCTACGGTTCTATTTGGGGCCATCTGCTTGGGGGTTTCAATTTTACAAGCCACAAGCAGGAACATAGCTTCTTGGCCTTATCCAAGTACACGAGTTCACGCAATGAATGAGACTAATTGTTGCTTTAGGCTGCCGCTGCTGCTGCTGGTGGTGGTGAGCCATCCACAAAGGCACAGATTGAATTTTTCCACTTTCCCCCAACTGCTGCACTTTGAACTGTTGGCTCCAAGAATTTAAAGTTCAGAGATTCTTGGATAATTCCAGTCTGGAGGGCAGTGTGCTGAATGGGCCGTATGAACTCAGCATTTCTGCCCAATTGAAAACAGACTTCTCTTTTACTGCCTCCCCGACCCGTGTCCTTGCCCTTTGCTGTGTACTGAGCCCTAGCCTGCTTTCTGTTTGCTCTGTCTTGGTTTTTAAAAATATATATATTTTTATTGATTTCAGAGAGGAAGGGAGAGGGAGGTAGAGAGAGAAACATCAATGATGAGAGAGAATCATGGATCGGCTCCCTCCTTACGCCCCCTACTGGGGATGGAGCCTACAACCTAGGCATGTGCCCTGATGGGGAATCGAACCGTGACCTCCTGGTTCACAGGTCACTGCTCCACCCCTGAGCCACGCTCGCCAGACTGTTTGATCCGTCTCGAAGCTGAGATGAGGCAGCCAAGGTCTCAGGGGGAGGTGGAGGCCGAGGGCTGGAGGGAACAGGCAGTTCTCATAGTTTGAGGATGACCCAACATCTGTGCATGGAAAGGGGCCAGTCCCCTTTGCACAGAGTGGAGAGTTCAGCTCTGCTAAAGTTACTTTTTTTTAAATAGAGAACAACAATTCCTGTGTATTTGGCCTGATTTCCCTCTCTGCTTTTTGAGATGGAGATTCAAAGATTACAGTCTAGCCCTGGCTGGTTTGGCTCAGTGGATAGAGCGTCGGCCTGCAGACCAAAGGGTCCCGGGTTTGATTCCAGTCGAGGGCACGTACTTAGGTTGCAGGCTCCTCCCCGGCCCCGGCCCTGGTCAGGGCACATGCCGGAGGCTACCCATCGATGTGTTTCTCTCCCACCGGTGTTTCTCTCTGTCTTTCCCTCTCTCTCCCACTCTCCCTAAAAATCAATGGGAACATGTCCTCGGGTGAGGATTAACAACAACAACAGAAAAGATTGCGGTCTAATTGTAATTCATTTTTAATTCCCATTCGGAGTTCAATTTTCTCTCCTTTTGAAATCTTTTCCCTCCATCCCACCTTGCAGCGTCCTGTTGGGTGAACGGCCGGAAATTGCCGTTCTGGGAGGTCAGGAGCCTTGAGGAAGCACAGCTGGGCGCATGGGTGTCCCTCCCTCCGTGGCGGGTAGACACCCAAGGCTGCCTCCTCCAAAAGCCCACCGTCTTTCTTGCACCCCTGCTCCCTTCCCTGGACGCTCATGTCCCCTTCCCTGGTGGGAAACGGGGGACCTTAACCTCAGCCTTCATAGTGACTGTCCACCTGCCGTGAGACACAGGGTGAGACACAGGGTGGAGTCCCAGACCCTCAGCTCCAAACACTCCACCCGCAGGGCTGCCCTGGGAAGTGTGGGCCCCTGCGACGTCCTACCTCCACATCCCGGCGAAAGGGTCTTGGATGTGGAGAGGGGTCCTGGACGGAGCCCTGGGGTGAAACTCAGGTCGGAAGCCAGGCTGAGTCCGGCCGGCGTGGCCCAGTGGTTGAGCTTCAACCTAGGAACCAGGAGGGCACGGTTCGATTCCCGGTCAGGGCACATGCCCGGGTTGTGGGCTCCATCCCCAGTGGGGCGTGCAGGAGGCAGCCGGTCCATGATGCTCTCTGATCATGGATGCTTCTCTCTTGCTCCCCCTCTCCCTCCCTCTCTGGCATGAATAACAATATATTTGGAAAAGGAACCCCAGGCAGAGTGGGCCAACCCAGGTGTCATCCTGGGAGGCCCGATCAAAGGCCGCGTCCAGGTGGGAGGAGAGAGGAGAGACGGGGGCATCAGCCCAGTGGGGCGAAGGGGGTGAAGCCCTAGAGATGCCTGGAGGTCTGGGGTCCGAGGGGACTAAACCACTCGCATGGGGGGGATCGGGGAAGGGCACGGGGACTCCTCAGGGGCCTCCCTTCCGAACGTCGTGTCCACCTTGCGTTCGAAGCTGCCGTGGACGAGCGGCCCATCAACCACTGCACGACCGGCCTGCACGACTGTGACATCCCCCAGCGGGCCCAGTGCGTCTACACTGGCGGCTCCTCCTACACCTGCTCCTGTTTGCCAGGCTTCTCCGGGGACGGCCGGGCCTGCCAAGGTGCGTGGTGACGCCGACGTTTGTCTCTGTATAACCCGGAAAAACGCCCCACGTGGTAGTGATCATGTGCGAATGGCCGTCTTACCTCGAGTTTAGTAAGAGTTACTCTTTCAGCTCTGTTGGTAATGTGGGCCCCATGTTACATTTTTATGGAGGCATTTGAACTACTGGTTCTGTATTTTATTTATTTTTTGTTAAATATATTTTTATTGATTTTTAGAGAGGAAGGGAGAGGGGGAGAGAGAGAGAAACATCCATGATGAGAGAGAATCATGGATCGGCCGCCTCCTGCACGCCCCACATGGGGGATCGAGCCCAGACCGGAGGCATGTGCCCTGACCAGGAATCGAACGGTGACCTCCTGGTCGATGCTCAACCACTGAGCCACACTGGCCGGCCTATGCATTTTCTTTTGGGGGCTGTTCCCCTTGGGGAAAACAC
This sequence comes from Myotis nattereri, assembly GCF_964212035.1. Taxonomy (NCBI): domain Eukaryota; kingdom Metazoa; phylum Chordata; class Mammalia; order Chiroptera; family Vespertilionidae; genus Myotis; species Myotis nattereri. Next base: position 4,676,474 of record NC_138096.1, on the reverse strand, counting down.
TGTCCTCCCCCTGAGATTTTGTTCTGTCTGACTTGCTCCTTCAGGCAACACTTAGACACCTGCTGTCTGCTAGGAACGAGGCGAGCGGGGGTATGGGGGGGGATTGTCTGTTTTTTAGGAAAAGAAAAACCACTTTTGAATTTATGGAGCTTAAAGTCCAGCCATTTATTGTTTTTTAATTATTGTTTTAAAAATATATTTTATTGATTTTTTACAGAGAGGAAGGGAGAGAGATAGAGAGTTAGAAACATCGATGGGAGAGAAACATCGATCAGCTGCCTCCTGCACATCTCCTACTGGGGATGTGCCCGCAACCCAGGTACATGCCCTTCACCGGAATCGAACCTGGGACCTTTCAGTCCGCAGGCCGACGCTCTATCCACTGAGCCAAACCGGTTTTGGCTTCAATTATTATTTTTAAACAATATTTTATATATAAATTTTTATTGATTTCAGAGAGGAAGGGAGAGGGAGAGAGAGATAGAAACATCAGTGATGAGAACAAATCATTGATCGGCTGCCTCCTGCATGCCCCCTACTGGGGATCAAGCCTGCAACCTGGGCATGTGCCCTTGACCGGAATCGGACCTGGGACCCTTCAGTCCGCAGGTCGATGCTCTATCCACTGAGCCAAACCGGCCAGGGCAAGATGACTTCACTTTACACCGCAAAGTATTTCTGCAAAGTCCAAGCTTTTCCCAGATAGATTATAATCTCGGAGCGCCTGTCTCTTCATTACCCACCCGTAGACATTTTTGAAGCTCTCATTTATGATGAAAAGAAGCGTTTTATTTTATTTTTTATTATTATTTTAAATAATTCATTATTGTTGAAAGTATTACCTAGGTCCCCTTTTTTCTCCCCATTGACCCCTTCCAGCCCCTCCCCCCCAAGGCCTTCACCCCCCCCCATTGTCTGCGTCCATGGGTGGATTGATTATCTCCCCCCCATCCCCCCCCCCCCCGCCTTCCCTCCCAGATTCTGCACTCTGTTCCAAGCTGAGAAGAAGCGGTTTAATTATACAAAAGAACCCTCCCTTTTCCCCATTTCTTAGGAAAAGAGAAACACGTGTAAATGCACAAGATGGAAATTGGGGAGTTGTTGTGTTGGTACCGTTGAGGGAGTTACTGTTCTGATAATGAATGTTGAGCTACTGTTGTGATCATTAGCGTGGAGTGATGGTTTTGCTCATTAACGTTCAGCGGCCCCAGAGCAGACACAGGGCCCCACAGAGCTGAGCAAGGGGCTTAAGTGATTGTGTAAACCATGGATTCCGGAGGAAACTCTGTCCTGGGGCTGTTTTGCAGACGTGGATGAATGCCACCCGAGCCGCTGCCACCCCGATGCCTTCTGCTACAACACCCCGGGCTCCTTCTCGTGCCAGTGCAAGCCTGGGTACCGGGGCGACGGCTTCCGCTGCGTGCCTGGAGGTGAGGAGTCGGGACACTGGGAGCCGGTAGGCCGGTGCCCTGCCCGTGAGTCCTGAGTACAGGGCCCCCGGGAGGGGAGGTGCCGTGGGAATGTGTGAGCTCCGTGTGAATCCTGAGGGTCATTGAGGCAGATCAGAGCGTGGCTGCCGTGAACAGGCGTGCAGGCTGCGTACTGCTCTACCATGGGGGGCACCACAGGTTGACCAGGACTCCTGGCAGCCTGGAGTCTGGTCATCCTGGTAACCGGAGCAAGCAGAGCAGGGGAGAGCGGTCTGCAGCAGTCAGGGTTCGCAGAGAAACAGAAACAGTGGTGTGTGTGTGTGTGTGTGTGTGTGTGTGTGTGTGTGTGCGTGCACAAATACAGTGGGGCCTTGACTTACGAGTGTCCCGACTAACGAGTTTTTCGAGATACCAGCCGTCTCCTGGCCAATTTTTTGCTTTGAGTTTCGAGCTAAAATTCGGGTTACGAGCCAGCTTCAGGTACCCCATGGCTAGCTGGCGCAGAGAACGTCACAGTGAACGCCACAACATCAGCCCAGCATCACGTGTCTCACTCGTTCGCTTTTTGATTTGACATACGAGTAATCTGAGTTACGAGCTCCGTCACGGAACGAATTAAACGCGTAAGTCAAGGCCCCACTGTATGTACATTCACAGTAAAGAGCTGCAGTGTACGAAACCGGCTCACACCACCGGATGACGGTTTACAGTTTGACGTATAACACTACACGTCGCTGGTCTACGTTGTTTTGCGCCAAGGACCGGGGGTCAGCAAACTGCTCCTCACAGGACGAATCCCACCCACCTCCTGTTTTTGTAAACAGACTCTCACTGGGACACAGCTGTGCTCGTCAGGTTCTGTACGGGCTGTGGCGCCCTTACCCACGTGTGTGTCAAAGGAGAGGTCAGTTTGCGGCAGAATCTGTAAACGCCTGCAAAGCCTAAAGTATTTACCACCTGGTCGGAGGTTTGCCGACCCCTGGCCTAGAGGAACCCCGGGCAGGGCACCCTTTTGTGCCTGAAGCGATGGGTGAAAGTTGGAGTGTTACCCATAGACTTACACACAGGGAGGAGTGGAGACGTTCCAGCAGCTGTTACAAATGACTAACAGGAAAAACGAAAGAGAGAGAAAGGGAGAGGGAGAGAAAGAAAGAAAGGAGAAAGAGAGAGAAAGAAAGAAGGAAGGAAGGAAGGAAGAGAGAGAGAGAGAGAAAGAGAGAGAGAGAGGGAGGGAGGATAGAGAGCATCAGACTGTGGACTGAAGGGTCCCGGGTTCGATTCCAGTCGAGGGCACATATCTCGGTTGCAGCCTCGATCCCCGGCCCAGGTCAGGGCACATGCGGGAGGCAACCAATCAATGTGTCTCTCTCATATCCCTGCCTCTCTCTCTCTCTCCCCACCCCCCCGTCCCTCCCTTCCACTCTCTCTAAAAAAAATCAATGGAAAAATATCCTTGGGTGAGGCTTAACAACAAAATATTTTTTAAAACCATCAAAAAACAAAACAGTGTATTATTGCACCTTGAAGAATGCGAAGGGCGGGGGGAGAGGGGGGGTTGAGACTCACATTCATTACTTCCTGAGGCTTCCTGCTCGTCCCAGTTCAAAAGGAAGTCGGTGCTTTATTTTTTTGTTTTGTTGTTTGAAGTCTGACTCCTTGTCCCCGTAGTTAAGGCTCTCTTGACGAAACACACAAGCCAGACCTGCAGGCTGGGATGGACAGATAAAGCCAGGACCGGCTGCTTGCTGGGGCTGTTTACATAGTTAATCCTGTTCTTTTCCGAAAGTCAACCTCGGGCCATGACCCTGGGAGAGAACGTGCACTGGAAATTGAGCGTTGTGTGTCCCCGAAAACAACCTGAATGACTGTCAACAGAAGGAATGGACAGATGCGTTCGGGTACCATTCAGGCGATGAAATAATACACAGCGGTTAACATGAGTGAACTGGAATGAATGGGGAAATCTCAAAACCATGTCGAGCAAAAGGGTATATGCTGCGAGGTCCCGTTTGTATAAATATATAGAAATAAGCCCGTGTATGGGTTGCTGTCCCCGTTTTCTTTGAATGGGATGGAATGAAGCAAAACAAGAAAATGTCAGGGTAGGTAGAGAGCGTGGAGCAGGAATAAGTATTGTGTTATGAAACGATGCTTGTATATATGCTTGTGTAAGTGCATGGAAGCGTGAGTGCAGGACACGTCACAGCGGACGTGAGTGCAGGACCAAACATACACCCTTGTGCAGACACGTCACGGTGCACGTGCGTGCAGGACTGAAAGTTCCATCCGTGTGTAGACATGTCATGGTGGATGTGCATGCGGGACCGAAAGTTCCATCCGTGTGCAGACACACCACAGTGTACGTGCGTGCAGGACCGAACGTCCCATCTGTGCGCAGACACGTCAGGGTGCACGTAGGCACGTCACGGTTAAGTAAGTGCAGTCTTGAACGTGCACCTGTGCAGACAGGTGTGGGTGGACTCGGTGGCCAGTCTCCCTCCGTGCGGAACCCGCTCCGCCCTGCCGGGCCCTGGGCCTGAGTGTCCCGGGCCCTGACTGTCAGCCTGGCCCACAAACTCGGGCATGTCCTGTGGGGTGTGAGCAGCCCGGTTCAGAGGCCATGCTTCATGCCAGGCCTGAGGGCGTCACTACAGGGAGACACGCACGTGGGTGAGGGGCCCTGCATCTTTGGTCCCCAGAGCGCAGACTCAATGTGCGTGGCTGGCAAGAAGCTTGAATAATAATAATAACAAAAAGACATTTAAGCGGCTCTGAGCATTGCCGATAGCAGCCCAACTCACCCTGACTTTGTGCCCCCTTCCAGGGGCCTCCCCTTCGGCCTGGCTTCAACAGCCTGGGGCTGGAGGATGTGTTTTGCCGGAGCCTTTTGAATAGCAGGGTCCCAACGAAGTGCTAGATACTGTTTATGTACGAATGAGCTTTTTCTTTTTTTAACAATAATACCCTTTCAGAAATTTCTAACTACATTGTAACGGCATGACTTAAGCTGGTGATAAAAGTCGTTATGAAAAGTCTGCCTTCCCCCTCCCCCCCAAAAAAGGCATTTAAGAAAAACTTTAAACAAATAAATGTAAACCAAATGTCAGTGCCGTTCATCAGCTCATGCTGGGGCACACAGACTGCAGTCCAGCTCACGATAGAATGTTACTCAGCCCCTGAGAGGAAGGAAGTTCTGATAACAGGGCTACTTCTTTTTTTATTTTTAATACTAGAGGCCTGGTGCACGAAATTCGTTCACAGGTAGGGTCCCTAGGCCTGGCCGGTGATCAGGGCCTTCTGGCTGCCGGCTGGGGCCTTCCTTCATTCCGCGCTGCCCCCTGGTGGTCAGTGCACGTCATAGCAAGCAATTGAACTCCCAAGGAGACAATTTGCATATTAGCCTTTTATGATATAGGATATTTTTTTATTGATTACAGAGAGGAAGGAGTGCTGATAACAGGGCTACACCTTTTTTTATTTTATATATATATATATGCATATATGTATTTAATTGGTTACAGAGAGGAAGAGAGAGAGAAAAATATCAGTGATGAGAAAGAATCATGAATCGAACCATGACCTCCTGGTTCAAAGGTCCACCCTCAACCACTGAGCCATGCCGGCTGGGCAGGTTGATTTAAATTTTTAAAAATTAGTAAGCCCTAGCCGGCTTGGCTCAATGGATAGAGCGTCAGCCTGCGGACTGAAGGGTCCCAGGTTCGATTCCTGCCAAGGGCACATGCCTGGGTTGTGGGCTCAATCCCTGGTGGGGGGGCGTGCAGGAGGCAGCCGATCGGTGACTCTCTCTCATCATGGATGTTTCTGTCTCTCTCTCCTCCCTTCCTCTCTGAAATCAATAAAAGAAATATTTTAAAAAATTAGTCAAACACAACCCAGTGGTGACCAGGCAGCTCTGCGGTTCTGAGTTGGGTATGGGGATCGCGAGGCACAGCGGGATCCCCGATGACGCCACCGCTGACGTGTCCCCTCGCTTGTCTCCCTGACAGAAGCAGAGAAGACGCGCTGCCAGCTCCAGCGAGAACACATCCTCGGGGCGGCGGGGGTGACGGGCCAGCGCCCTCTGCCCCCCGGGATGTTTGTCCCCGAGTGCGACGAGCACGGGCAGTACGTGCCCACCCAGTGCCATGGCAGCACCGGCTACTGCTGGTGCGTGGACCGCGACGGCCGTGAGCTGGAGGGCACCAGGACCAGGCCCGGGATGAGGCCCCCCTGTAAGTTGGGGCGACACGTGCTGGGGCTTGGGCGTCATAAAGGCCTGAGGACCAGGGTCCCCAGCGCCTGTGAGCGTCATTGGGGGGCCCTGCCGAACACACGGTGGGTGCTTTCTGCTGCCCTGAATCCCAAAAGCTCCCCTGGCTTGAACCCCATTCCCTCCCTCCTCTCCTCCCCTTTGCACCCCTTTTCTCTGTCTCCCTTGGCATGCCCGCTGCTCGCTCTCTCCCCCCTTCTCCTCTTGGCAAATGGCGAGTGGCCCGCTGCAGCCCTGCTGTGGCTGGTAGCAGAGAGGGTGCGTGTCCTGCAGGTGAGCTCCCTGCAGTGGGCGGCCTGGCATTGCAGAGAGGGCAGGGACCCCGGGGCCTGCTGACTCAGGTGGCATGAAGGCCTCCACCCCGGGACAGTGCCTCCTTCCCGGCTGTGCCCTGGGCTCTTCAGATCCTAGGTCCCCTAGGATGCAAAGAGCGTCAGAGGTTTCTGCAGCTGGTTCTGCGACAGCCATGACCGAGGGGGCCCGGGTTTCCTGACACCCATTCCGGGCCCCTTAGCCTGCGGCACAGGCTGCCTGGGGTGAGCCAGGGAGCCGAGGCCCATGGCCAGGCCAGCAGTGAGGAGGCAAGGCTGAGCCCCAGACAGTCAGCCCCCTGCTCTTCCTGAGCTCCGGGGAGCCCCGAGGGCCACGCTGCTGTGGGTCTGGGCACGTAGGCAAGGCCCCTGGGACCGTCTCTGCATCACAGAGCTCAGCAGCCGGGGGGCAGGGCCCACAGGGCGGCCATGTGCCGCTGTTCGGGTCACCGTGTGGCCACATCTGAAGCCGGCGTGCACGGCGAGGCAACTTCTTTCACTAGTATGGGGGGAGGGGGGGCGAGGCCTTTTGTCACTAGACCTGCAGTGTTACGCTCGGCCCTGCGTGTCTTCGTCACCAGCGCCCTTTGAGGTCTTTCTGTTCCCACGCTTTCCGATAAAAAACGGTCATTGTGTGCCTGTGGTCTGTGGTGCCACGAAGGTGACCTGGCATGTGGGTGTGTGTGCAGGTGTGCGTGCATGGGCATGTGCATGGGCGTGTGCAGGTGTGTGTGCAGGTATGCGTGCATGGGCATGTGCATGGGTGTTTGCAGATGTGTGTGCACAGGTGTGTGCAGGTCTGTATGCAGGTGTGTATGGGCGTGTGCGGGTGTGTGTGCATGTGTGTGCAGGTATGTGTGCATGGACGTGTGCAGGTGTGTATGGGCGTGTGTGGGTGTGTGTGCATGTGTGTGTGCAGGTATGTGTGCATGGGCATGTGCAGGTGTATGTGCAGGTATGCATGCATGGGCATGTGCAGGTGTGTGTGCACAGGCGTGTATAGGTGTGTGTGCATGGGCGTGTGCAGGCGTGCATCCCTGCCGCAGTCAGCCTCACTCATGGACCTCTCCTGCCCCCAGGTCTGAGCACGGTGGCTCCCCCGATTCACCCCGGACCCTCGGTTCCTCCCGCCGTCATCCCTCTGCCCCCCGGGACCCACTTGCTCTTTGCCCAGACGGGGAAGATAGAGCGCCTCCCGCTGGAGGGCAGCACCATGAGGAAGACGGAAGCCAAGGCACTGCTGCATGCCCCGGTGAGTGCTGGCTCCTCGCACCCAGGACACGGGGTGACCTGGGGAACCAGCGGGCGTGGGCAGCCCACCTCTCGGAGGAGCCTGGCCCGGCCGCGCACTGGCTTGCCCTGGCTCCATGTCCAGTTTGTTGCGTCGACTCGTCAGTGTGTGCGTCTGCGTCGGCGTGTGTCTTCCCACCAGGGACACAAAACCGTGCGGCTAGTGTGTGCAGGGGTCCGGTCCACAGTGGGTTCCCAACACGGTGCTGGGCGCTCACGGTGTTTGCTAACGCGTGTGAGTGATGGAGGCGTTCGCCTTGGCCTCCTGAAACATGCCCCCGGGGTCGCCGCCCTCCCTGGGTGGCCGCCAGCACCCCCTCCAGTGACAGGCTCCCCCCGTCGCGGGTCACTCAGATGCTGGTGGGTGGACCCCTCTCACACTGGTCTGCGCTTCCAGGGCAAAGTCATCATCGGCCTGGCCTTCGACTGCGTGGACAAGATGGTCTACTGGACCGACATCAGCGAGCCTTCCATCGGGAGAGCCAGCCTGTATGGCGGGGAGCCGGCCACCATCATTCGACAAGGTGGGCGTGCTTCCTTCTGGGTGTGGCTTCGGGCAGCAGTTAAACGAAATTCCTTACCTTACAGGTGCTGGTGTCAGCCAAGGACCGTATGCGTAGTCAAGACTATTTTACATGGTTGTGTTTTACCAACATTGAACACCATTAGCCCGGCTGGTGTGGCTCAGTGGTTGAGCGCCGACCTGTGAACCAGGAGGTCACGGTTCGATTCCCGGTCAGGGCACAGGCCCGGGTTGCAGGCTCGATCCCCAGTGGGGGGCGTGCAGGAGGCAGCTGATCAGTGATTCTCTCTCATCATTGATGTTTCTCTCTCTCTCTCCCTTCCTCTCTGAAATCAATAAAATATATATATATTTTTTTAAAATGATGATTACACCAAAAATGCAACGACTCTAAAAGTCCTCCTGTACTGGGGAGGGCAGCCGACTCCCAGAGACTTTCAGTCCAGGGACGCGGTCCGGCTGGTGATGCCTGCTCTGTAAACCCTCTCTCTTCCTCCGCAAAACGCTCAAATCAAAGACAGGCCTTTAAAAGCCACACGCGTTAGGAATTCTCTTCACTTGGGGCCGCATGTCGCTTTCCCAGTTTCCCGTTGAACATTTCCCTCGTAATTGCTGTTCTAGGGGCGCCTCTGCCTGTGGGACAGCCCCCGGGGCATTGTCCCTTCTCTGGCTGCCTCGGCAGAGACGCTGCCACGGGAATCCAGCTGAGGCTGAGACGAATGTGCTACTTAAACAACACGTGCTCGTTTGCCTGGCTTGGTTCAAGGAACAGACGTTTGGAAGCGTCCTCCCGCATCCCGTCTCTCTCTCAAACATGTGGCTGCTGTTCTCTGTGATGTGACTTCAAAACCCAGTGGGAGGGGCAGGTCACCGCTGCTATTTCCTGTTGCCCCTGGGACTGGGGACCCGCCAAGAATGCAGCGAGCCGCCCCAGGCAGAAGCCCACTGTGTGAACAGAACTAAATTAGAATGTGATCTTCGCAGAAGAAGGGACTGGGTCTCTATTTCAATAGAGAGAAAGGGATTCGCTGAAGTCTGCATCAGGGTCCTCTTCTTCTTTTTTAAAACATATTTTTATTGATTTCAGAGAAGAAGGGAGAGGGAGAAAGAGATAGAAACATCAATGATGAGAGAATCACTGATCGGGTGCCTCCTGCACGCCCTGCACTGGGGATGGAGCCTGCAACCCGGGCATGTGCCCTGACCGGGAATCGAACCCTGACCTCCTGGTTCATAGGTCAATACTTAGCCACTGAGCCACACTGGCTGGCCCGTCTTCCTGTAGACCTACGTCTGGTCCCACCGCCTGGAAAACCTTTGCCTGACAGACTCCTGTTGGTCCTTCAGGAGCCAGCGTCACGCATGTCACCTCCCTCGAGAATCCCGGCCCGGTCTCCCCGGCTGAGTCCCCCCCCTCAAGCTCCCCAAAAACCCGGGGACTCGAGCCGAGTTGGCTGTGGGCTCCCTGTTGGTGGGGCCAAAGCTTCGGCCCTGGACGCCCACCAAGGGGATGCGTGGCTTTTATGAATTGGTTGCACGTCTCATTCCCGTTTGTTGTCTCCACGTGCAAGGATTGGCCGCATGTGAACCAGCACCACGGGGTCCGGAACCCCGACGCTCACCGGCTTCCCCAATCCGACGTGCTCTGCCTTTGCCCCCAGGTCTCGGAAGCCCCGAAGGCATCGCCGTGGACCATCTCGGCCGCAACCTCTTCTGGACGGACTCTCGCCTGGACCGCATAGAGGTGGCCAAGCTGGACGGCACCCAGCGTCGGGTGCTGTTCGACACGGACCTGGTGAATCCCAGAGGCATCGCGACGGACCCCGTGAGAGGGTAGCGTGTGTCCGTCTGCGTGTGCGTCCGCTGTCCGTGCGTCCGTCCTTCGGGGTGCTCTCCGTGGGGGGCTCGAAGGCCAGCCCCGCTTCCTGCAGTGCACGCCTCCAGCGGGTGGCGATGGGTGTCTGCAGGGAAACGCCGGCCCCTGTGACAGTTGTGGACCTGGTAGCACGTCCCACTTTCCAATCTTTTTTTTTTAACATATATTTCAGAGGAAGGGAGAGGGAGAGAGAGAAACATCCATGATGAGAGAGAATCTTGGATCGGCTGCCTCCTGCACGCCCCACACTAGGGATCGAGCCCACAACCCAGGCAAGAGCCCTGACCAGGAATTGAACTGTGACCTCCTGGGTCGTAGGTTGATGCTCGACCACTGAGCCACACCGTCCAGGCGCATCTGCACGGTCTTCATCAGTGGCTCTTTCTACGTAGTTTTCATGAAACGTCCTCTTGTGCGTCTTCCTCATGTCTCTTCCTCGTCCCGCTCCGTGTCCTCCCTCAGGAACCTCTACTGGACGGACTGGAACCGGGACAGCCCCAAGATCGAGACCTCCTACATGGACGGCACCCACCGCAGGGTCCTCGTGCAGGACGACCTGGGCCTGCCCAACGGGCTGACCTTCGATGCCTACTCGTCCCAGCTCTGCTGGGTGGATGCCGGTGAGGCCTGGGGTGGGGGCGGTGTGCCCACCGTGAGCCGGCCCGTCTGGTCAGCAAGAGGATGTCACGGGAAGAGGGCACGAGAGAACGTTTTCTTTTCCTGCACAAAAATAGCTGCATTTTCTTGCTCGGAAAGCCATGGTTTCTCGGGGCGTGACGCTGTCTGGGGAGGGGTTCCCATCACTGAAGTCTGGGGTCAGCAAACTCCAGCCTGTGGCATCCAGCCTGCCCCCTGCCTGGGGGTCACCCGGGACCTGGAAATGTGACATTTTAAATGGTTACGTAAATGCCCATTTCATGTCCTTCATGTTGCCTGTGGCCCATAGAACCTAACATACAATCTGGTCCTTTAACAGATCTGGTATCTGTTCATCAATTCACGGTGTACAAACCTGTAGTTGCTACAGGCCAGGGCAGGACATGGAGCTACAGGAGATAAAGCCATGCCCTCCCCATGCCCGGGCAGACCTGGGTATCCCTTGGGCGCAGGCTGTGGGCAGCAACGTCCATCACCATCCGTCTCTGTTGAGAACATGTCTGGTGCCACGCGAGTGCAGGGGCTACATCTTGCACTTGGGGCGCATGAGGGGTGAGGTGCCCACGGTCATGGGAACACACCTTAGTCGCCATGTGGGCACCGGCCCGAGACTGGCACAGCGGCTGCCCAGCGGGGCCCTGTCGTCCGTAGGTCTGAGGGGGACGTGAGCAAGAATGGGAGGTGGCCCGTTCCTCCTGCGCCCCTGCTCCGGGCACAGGCTCAGCTCATACTGCCCAGCAGAGCCCGGCGTGGGTGCCCCACAAGAGGGGTGCTGACCGACAAGGGCGAGAGGGGCTGAAGGGCTGCTCCGGGTTTGAGCGGCACCCCCGTGCATTCTCTGGGACCCACCAGGGGAGGGCTTGGCTCTCCTGGGCCAGGTCAGGCTCTTCAGAGCTAAGCTCTGCTCTTGGGGGTTAGCTCAGCTTTTTGGGGCTACGCTCAGCTCTGGAGAGCTGGGGACTGGCGGGTTCTCTCGCCCCCTCTCCTTGCCCAGTGACACAAAGGGGCCCTTTCCTGTGCGGGGGGACAATGAAGGGCTTGTTCTCGCTCCCACAGGCACTAGCCGGGCCGAGTGCCTGAGGCCGGAGCAGCCCGTCCGTCGCAGGGTCCTCGAAGGCCTCCAGTACCCTTTCTCAGTGACGAGCTTCGGGAAGAATCTGTATTACACGGACTGGAAGACGTGAGTCAGCAGCCTGCCTGGCCACCCTCCCGCTTGGGGCGCCCAGCCCTGCCCTTCTGCCCCCTGGCCTGACCTCCCGCCTCCGAGATGCCCCATCGAGCCGGCCGGCCTCCCGGTGGCCAGGAGATGGCGAGGCTCCTGGGAGAGCAGGCGCCATGGATGCCATGGGCGCAGCAGGGTGGGTGGCGGCCTCCAGGCTGTACCCTGGGGCTTGCTGAGCCCTGAGCACCCCTGATCTTTCCCCGGAGCTGGCCCAGGGGCCCTCGGCTGGTGGGTTCCCTACCCACTCCGTGCCCCACTTCCTTATTGTTCTCCAGCTGCATGTGCCACAGGCCCTCGGCCACCCCTCCCGGCAAAGAGGGGGTTAAACCGAGCAAGTGGTGTGGCTGGGCTGTGAGCATAGAAAGCGATTTCCCAGCTTAGAGTGTGGTGCCGGAGGGGAACCCCAGCCGATCCTGTCCTTTATTTTTCATATATTTTTATTGATTTTAGAGAGGAAGGGAGACAGCGAAAGAGGTAGAAACATCCATGATGAGAGAGAATCATTGATCGGCTGCCTCCTGCACGCCCCTCCTGGGGATCGAGCCATGACCCTGGCATATACCCTTGACCAGAACCGAACCCAGGACCCTTCAGTCTGCAGGCTCTATCCACTGAGCCAAACCGGTTAGGGCTCTGTCTTTTTTTTTAAGAAGACAGGGAAGCCCAGCCAGTGTGGCTCAGTGGTTGAGTATTGACCTATGAGCCAGGAAGTCACGATTCTATTCTGGTCAGGGCACATGCCTGAGTGTGGGGCATACAGGAGGCAGCGGATCGATGATTCTCCCTCATCATTGATTTTTCTCCCTCTCTCCCTCCCTCCCTTCATCCCCCTCTGAAATCAATTAAAGCATATATTTATATATAAGAAAAAAAAAGGGAAATGCAGGCTTGACCACCCCCGCGGAGGAAGGGCTGGCTGGGGGGCAAGGCCAGGGTAGCAGTGGACACTGCACAGCCTCTAGCGTCTCCCCCAAACCACGGAAGAGGCTGCTCTGTCGAATAAAGCGGGAGCCGTCAGCTGTGTGTTACCTTCCGCCTCTGGGTTCTTGTAGGAATTCCGTGGCTGCCGTTGATATCGCTGTTGCCAAAGAGACCGACACCTTCCACCCCCACAAGCAGACCCGGCTGTACGGCATCACCACCGCCCTGGCTCAGTGTCCCCAAGGTAACTCACCTGGGCCGCCCCTGCACGCCCCCTACTGGGGATAGAGCCCGCAACCCAGGCGTGTGCTCTGACTGGGAATCTAACCGTGATCTCCTGGTTCAACCACTGAGCCACACCCACCAGGCTATTATGGTCATTTTATAAATAAGGAAGCTGAAGCCATTTGCCCAACATCACGTGTCTGACCGTGGCAGGACCAGAGGCATTGAGGCAAGCCCGGCCCCGGACTCGGTGCTGCCTCTTCTAGACCCCTCCCCGGATGGACTCTCGTCCCTGCCTCCCTCCTCCCCCGAGTCAGGTGCAACGCCACATGGGCAAGCTAGGTAGACGGTACTTTGTGTTTTAAAATTCCAACTCCGTGTTATAATCAGAGCAAGTCTGCTCTCCCTGAGACCTGCATGGCCCCCCCGGGGCAGGAGTCAGGCTTTCGGACTCTCTGGCAGAAACAGCCAGGAGCTGAGCTTAGCTGAGTGCCTGGTACAGCCCCCCACTGCACCCCGAAGCCCCCACAGGCATGGCCTCCGTGGGCTTAGAGGCTGTCGAGCTGATTTCTGCCTCCTCCAGGTCACAACTACTGCTCAGTGAACAACGGTGGCTGCACCCACCTCTGCTTGGCCACCCCGGGAAGCAGGACCTGCCGTTGCCCTGACAACACCTTGGGAGTTGACTGCATTGAGCGGAAATGAAGACAAGACTGCCCTGTTTCCTCACCCGAGTATTTCGCAGCAACGCCCTGCTGCAGAGGGTCCAGACCGAAAACTGTCTGACCTGGTGGCTGAGTGGCCGCCAGCCTGAGCCTTAACCACGTTCCCCTCACCGTTCCCCAACACATAAGCCCTGAGCTTCTGGAATGGGGAAGTTCCTACCCCTCCACAAAGACAGGACCCGCCCCCCCAAACCCTTAGACAAATGGATTCAGCCCCGAGGGAGGGTTACATGCCCTGTCCCTGTGCTCTGGGACTAAGTTGTGTCCCCCAACTTAGCACCCCAGTGGTGAGCAGACCCTCCCAGGCCTGAGCCATCCCCTGTGGCCTTACAAGCTCAGCCGCACGCTGACACACCCACCACTTTGTCAGCGCCTCAACACCTGCCAAGGCTGCAGCCCGTTGGAACCTAAATCAGGAGAGAGCCTTTCCCTGAATAATTGGAGTTTGTTTTCAGAGGCGAGTTACCCCCCAGCCCCCCAAGTATCACAGCGTTTGGGGAACACACAGGTTGTTTAGATGGCCCAACTCATAAATTAGTTTCACTTTCTTTTCATATTTATCATTCATTCTATATCAAGCCCTCTATAGTCAAACGTTTGTCGTGATTTTGTATAATTTTTGTGTTTTTTTAAATGGTAAATTCTTGAACTGTGGAAACCATTGAAGGTGCTTATTAACTGTTCCCCCAGTTTATACAACTGTTGGATGATTCCTTGAGTTTACAGCTATAAAAATAGGAGTGTAGACAATAAAAACATTTTTGGTAAAAAGTCTTCCTCTGTCTTACTCGAATGAAAAAAGTAATGTCAGGAGGCTGATTCACGATGAAAAGACAACCATGTGATAATTGGCGACCCTGGTGTTACAGGGGGGCAGTTTGTGTCCCAGGCGAGTCCACAGAAGACTGATGGCCGTGGGGTTGACTTAAACACGAACTCAGTCACACACCACCCTGTTGTGTGTGTTTTTTGTTAATCCTCACCCAAGGATATTTTTTCCATTGATTTTTATTTTATTATTTTAAATATTTTTATTGCTTTTAGAGAGGAAGGGAGAGGGAGAGAGAGATAGAAACATCAATGATGGGAGAGAATCATTGACTGGCCACTCCCTGCATGCCTCCCACTGGGGATCGAGCCCACAACCCAGGCATGTGCCCTTGACCAGAATCGAACCCGGGACACTTCAGTCCACAGGCCGACGCTCTATCCACTGAGCCAAACCGGTTAGGGCTCCATTGATTTTTAGAGAGAGTGGAAGAGAGAAGGAAAGACAGAGAGAAACATCGATGTGAGAGAAACACATCGATGGGTTGCCTCCTGCACGAGCCCTGACCAGGTCCCAGGCCAGGAAGGAGCCTCCAAGCAAGGTATATGCCCTTGACCGGAATCAAACCCAGGACCCTTTGGTCCGCAGACCGATGCTGTATCCACTGAGCCACACCAGCTAGGGCCACACCACCCTTTTGGCCATTGTTTTCATTTTTATTTTATTTATTTTTTAAAAATATATTATTGATAAAATATATCAAATATATTATTGATTTTTTACAGAGAGGAAGGGAGAGAGATAGAGAGTTAGAAACATCGATGAGAGAGAAACATCGATCAGCTGCCTCCTGCACATCTCCTACTGGGGATATGCCCGCAACCCAGGTACATGCCCTTGACCGGAATCGAACCTGGGACCTTTCAGTCCACAAGCCGACGCTCTATCCACTGAGCCAAACCGGTTTCGGCGATTGTTTTCATTTTTAAAGAAAATGTCCATTTCCTGATTCTGCAGCAAGGAATTACTCCTACCTCTTTAAACCACAGATGATTGATGTGAAGTCACTATGGCATCTGGGATCCTCTGGACACATTTGTAAGGGTGATGTAATAGCCTTATTTTTTTAAAAATATTTTCATTGATTTCAGAGAGGAAGGGAGAGGGAGAGAGAGACACATCAATGATGAGAGAGAATCATTGATTGGCTGCCTCCTGCACGCCCCACACGGGATCGAGCCGGCAACCCGGGCGTGTGCCCTGACCGGGAATCGAACCGGTGACTTCCTGGTTCCTGGGTCCATGCTCAGCTGCTGAGCCACACCCAGCTGGGCCAGCCTTATTTGTTAAATGCCAGCATGCACTTAACACCTGACCTGACGTCTCTTTGCAACGAGGCAAACCTGCAGCAAATGATGTTTCCAAGACAATAAAAAGGTAAGGGCAGCGTGGTTTTTGCAAACTTCTTTTCGAGGCCGCTCAAGCTCACACGTTCGCAGATGTGAAAGGAGAGGGCGACAGGGCCCAGAGCCCTTCCTGGCGAGACTGTCCCTGCCTGGCTGTGGCTCTAGGATGGGCCTCCTGGTTGCCTGAAGTGCTGGTGGGGCCAGGTGAGCCCCGGTGAGTCAGCCTGGGCTTTACAGCAGGTGCGACCGGTTATACTGGAGGTGCAGTTCCAGCAGAGGCCACTAGAGGGCAGGAGAGACCGCTCAACGCCTGCCTGGTAGAGAGGGTGTGGGGCTGGGGTGCGGGAAGGGGTGAGGTTTGGGGGGTGGGGGGTAGGGGATGGGATAGGGGTGCGGCCCAGGGTGGAGGCTCCAGGATGCCCCAATAACTTCCCCCAAAGCAGCAGGGTCCAGCCTTTCTTATCCGACTCAAGAACTTTCTTAATGTTGGTGGGTTGCCTAACCTGTAACCAAAGGGGAAGTCCCGATGTCCGTTTCCCAAATGTCTTCAAGCCTCTTCGTTTCAATGCGGATTTCCCCCAGAGAGCCCCGCACGTTCCTTCCAAAGTTACCCAATAGGCATTCGGGGCGTCGCATGGCACTGGGGCCACAGCCTTCCTTCCTGGGCGCGCCGCTGTGTGCACCCCAGTCCCTTCCTCTTTGCAGGGGCAGGAGCCGCCAGCAGAGCCTCCTCGCAGCCTCAGAAGGAACCGGCCCTGCGGACACCTTGATCTTGGGCTTGTGGCCTCCAGAGCTGAGGCCCTATGGTCCTGTTTAAGCCTCTCGGTCTGTGGGGTCGGTTACAACAGCCCGAGGAACCGATCCACACCAGACGCGTTCCCTAATACACAGGCTCCGTCTCGGTTCTTGCCGATCGGAGGTTTCTCGGGATTAAAGCGTGGGTTTCGGAAGGAAACCAACATTAGCTGCAAGTGTGCGGGACCCCCACGCGGGAGCCTGCACTTCGTGGGGGTCAGGACTCAGAGCCGCCCTGTGAGCTGGGCAGTGTGGGGCGTGCAGGAGGCAGCCGATCAATTCTCTCTCATCATTGCTGTTTCTCTCTCTCGCCCTCTCCCTTCCTCTCTGAAATCAATAAAAATATATTTTTTAAAAAAATTTCAGGTTGAGAGGGAGGTGGAGAAAGACATCCCCCCCACCTCTACCCCCGCCATATTGCCAATGGCAGAGCCTTGCAGATGGGAATTCCCTGGCTTCCCGGTCACCCCCCTTCCAGGGTCACTGCACACACTGGCACCTGGGGGGGGAGGCGCGGGCTGGACAGGCAGAGGCACACACTGAAGGGACAGGCCTGTCCTGGCCGTGCCCCAGGTCCTCTGCTAGGCTGGCCTGGAGGGGGAGGGGTGGACACTGTGGGCTGTCCCTGGGGCCTGCAGGTCCCCAGTGGCTCCACCCATGGGCTCTGCAACAGTTCCTGTTTGGGGACCAAGGTACCAAGTGAAAGTGACAAAGAGGAAGCTGTGGCTGTGCCAGGGAGAGAGGGGTGGGGGCAGGGCCGCCTTCCCGGTGCCCTTTGGGGGTGGGATGCTCCCGGGCTCACCTGCAGAGGCTCAGTGGGACCTGGGCCGCTCCCAGCTGCTGCTGCAGGGGCCCCTGGAGTCCACAGGATAGGGGAGACCTTCACTCAGACTCTCCTTCCTCTGCCATCACCCCCCACCCACAGCCACCCCCACCCCCACTCACCCACCCTTCCCTCAATGCGTACTTCTCACACTGCCCTGAAATGACCTCTTTTTAAAAATATATATTTTTATTGATTTCAGAGAGGAAGAGGGAGATAGAAACATTAATGATGAGAGAGAATCACTGATCCGCTGCCTCCTGCACGCCCCACACTGGGGATCCAGCCCGCAACCCCGGCACGTGTCCTGACCAGAATCCAACCGTGACCTCCTGGTTCATAGGTCGACGCTCAACCCCTGAGCCACGCCGGCCAGGCTGAAATGACCTCTTACTTTGTCCACGTCCCAGACTGGCCCGGGGAGGGTTTGAAGGCAAGCACTCCGCGCCACTCATCTTTGCTGCCCGATGCCTAGAAGCCGGCAGGGCACACAGCAAGCCCTCCTGCAGCGCCGATGGACGGACAGAGGGCGTGGGTGCACTGGGAGCCGACAGGTTCCCACCCAAGCAAATGCTCCTCCAGCCGAAACTCCCTCCCCCTGCCCGGATGTGGCCCCCCGCCGGCCTGTCCGCTCTGTGACGTTCTGGGAAGGGTGCCCGCCGGGGTAGAGATCCGGCCCTCATTCTCACTTCTCCTGGGTCATCAGGAGGCTGCAGAGCCCCTGTCACAGGGTAGCTGCTTCTTCAGGCCTCAGGGTTCGAGGTGCATCCCCCTCGGCTCACGGGGTGTCGAGCCTCCCTCCTGGCATGGCCTTCCTGGGGGCACCGTCATGTGAGGACGCTGCCCTCCCAACCACCCCGCCAGGCTCCAGGAAGGCCACATGGGAAGGTGACCGCTCACATGGGAAGGTGACCGCCCACCGCGGACAGTGCTGTCGGTGCCCGGGTGCCTGTCTCCACTCACAGGGGCTCTGTTCACCTTTGTGCCCTTCATGTCCCCGAGGCCAAAGGCCCTTTTTCCTTCCCTCCCCTTCCCTCCCCTCCCCTCCCCTCCCCTTCCCTCCCCTCCCCTCCCCTCCCCTCCCCTCCCCTCCCTCCCCTCCCCTCCCCTTCCCTCCCCTCCCCTCCCCTCCCCTCCCCTTCCCTCCCCTCCCCTCCCCTCCCCTCTCCTTTCCTTTCCTTTTTTTCTCTGTCCTCACTTGAGAATATTTCCCCATTGATTTTTAGGGAGAGTGGAAGGGAGAGGAAAAGACAGAGAGAAACATGAATGTAAGAGAAACACATCGATGGGTGGCTTCCTGAATGCCCCCGACCAGGGCCCGGGCCGGGGAGGAGCCTGCCACCGAGGTGCGTGCCCTTGACCGGGATCAAACCCGGGACCCTTCGGTCCGCAGGCCGACGCTCTGTCCGCTGAGCCAGCTGGGGTCAGAGGCCCCATTTTTTTCAAGAGACAGCGTGAGCCTTTCTCGCTGGTTGAGCCAGTTCTTGCTCAGTGGAAGGCTGTTTGTGGGCTCGCGAGGATGTGGCAACAGTGGCTGCGGCCTCCGGAAGGCGTTCTCCATCTGGGATGGGGGTTACCCACAGGCCCGCTCCCCAGGAACTGAGCAGGTCTCCTGACGCAATCGCAACTGCTGGCTGTTCTCTTCTCAGGAAGCAGGACAACGGGTGCTGGGGTGCGGCACCCACAGAAGAAGGGGCCTGGGGCCCCTCTCCAGCATCCACCTAGGAACCAGGAGTTCAGGGTTCGATTCCCGGTCAGGGCACAGGCCCGGGTTGCGGGGTCCATCCCCAGTGTAGGGCGTGCAGGAGGCCCTCAGTCACTGAGCCACACTGGCCGGGCCAGGTATACACGTTGAAGGGTCACGTGTCGCTTCAGCCGCCCGGGGCCGTGTCCTCCGTGGGGCTCAGGCCGCATGTGGAGAACGCCTCCCGTTGGGGCCTGCCTGATCTGCTCCCCGTGACCAGCTCCACTGATGCGCTCGGGGCTGACATGTTACATAAGTGATAACACTCGGTGAGTCACGCAGGAGGCACATGATGTTGGTATTCATCTGTGGGGAGATACCACGGGGCGAGAAAGAGCTGGTTCCTCTCCAGCGTGTCCCCAGCGGTTTCTAAACATGCCACACACTGGGCGCCGCCCACCACACCCTCCCCAGGTGGCAGGTTCCTCCCATGCACCCCCTTCCTGCTCTCAGGACAGACCTGGCTCCTCATGTCCCTTCCCCCTGCCCCGCCTGTCACAGAGGTTTGCACTGAACAAGGACCCCCACAAGGGCTTGTCGGATGGACCTCTGAACCAGGAGGTCAGGGTGCGATTCCCAGGCAGGGTCAGGGCCCATGCCCAGGTTGTGGGCTCGATTCCCAATGGGGGGCGCACAGGAGGCAGCTGATGGATGTTTCTCTCTCATCATGGATGTTACTAGCTCTCTCTCCCTCTCCCGTCCTCTCTGAAATCAACAAAAATATATTGTAAAGTAAATGAATGAATGATTGAGCTCCTGGGTATCGCACAGCAATAAACACCCCCACAGGAATACCTCTCAGAAAGATCTCCACAGCTAACAGGTCTATGTGTGCACACACATACATACATAGACACGTGTGTACAGAGAGCTGAAAGGCTGATGTGTGACCTCTGAACTAGACCTCCTACCCTTAATACTTCAGATCACTTTCCCCCCCAGGAGATGGGATAAATTGCTTGCTCAGACTCTTGAGTTTAATTTTTTGTTCTTGTTGTTCACCCTCACCCGAGGACATTTTCCCATTGATTTTTAGAGAGAGCAGAAGGGAGAGGGAGAGACAGAGAGACACATCGGTGTGAGGGAGAGAGACATCGGTTGGTTGCCTCCTGCACGTGCCTCGGGGAGGAGCCTGCAACCGAGGTGCATGCCCTTGGCTGGACTCGAACCCGGGACCCTTCAGTCTGCAGGCTGACGCTCTATCCACTGAGCCACACCAGCCAGGGCGGGTTTAATGGAAGAATGCATTTTCCCCATGACCTGTTCTCAGGCAGGCAGGAGTGTTACAGCGTCCGAGGGTGAATCCCATGCCCAATCCTCTCGCCTGTCAGGGCTGCTGTCCGTGATCGGAGGAAAACAGGCCCTTCAGACAGGCAGGAGGCCTTTGGTCTCCGGCCCAAGACGCAGAGGAAACCTCAGAAACGTAACGAAGGCGGTGAGCCGCGCCCCTATGAACCAGGAGGTCAGGGCTTGTACCTGTGCAGCTGTGCTTGCTCTCCAGTTGAATGACAGCAGAATGGAGGCTTTGATGGACAGACAGACGGGCCGTGGAATCTGATACTCGAGTCCCTGTAATGGGATTGTCAGACATGGCCCGGAGGGACCCTGGCTCCGGCTCTTTGTCCGGATCTTATTACACCAGGGACAGGACGCCAGGGGGTTGTTTGCTGACAAAACGAAAGGCTCTTGGCTTTGGAGTGCCTTTCCTGGGCATCTGCCGGGCTGGGCATCTCCACGGTGCCCAGAAGATCCTGTCCTCACACAAACAGCCCTTCTAGGGGCAGAAAGAGCTTGTTGGGGGACCAGCTAGAATGGTAAGAAATATTCATCATGCTCTGTTAACTGTGGTTGCTTTATTCTGATGAACGGAGGCACAGTCTAGCCTGGCTGGGAGTGACACGTGGGACCTGGGAGCTCACTCGGAAATGTGGCCCGTCCTCCTCCTCAGGCTGCGAAACCAGAATCACCAGCCCTTTGAAGACACCCCCCCCCCGGCCCCCAGCCCTCTGCTTACCTGTGAACTGCCCATTCGGCCACCCTTTCGCCTACTTCCCCAAGTCATCTTTGTCCTCCTAACCACTATAGACAGCTGGCTGATGGTGGGGGGCAGAGCAGATGTTTGTGGGTGACCTGCCACTCTCCCATGCTGCCGTCTGGACTGGCATAGACGCTCAAAAGTAGCATCCCCAACGCACAGCGCCTGTTCAGATGCAGAGCCCACAGTCCCCTTGAATTCCTGTGCTGTTATTTCCTTCTATTCTTTGTTGCTGTTGCTGTTAATCGTCACTCGAGGATGTTTTTCCATTGATTTTGAGAGAGAGTGGAAGGGAGAAGGAGATACGGAGAGAGAAACATGGATGTGAGAGAGACACATCCATTGGTTGCCTCCCACGTGCCCACCCCCGGCCCCGACCAGGGCCTGGGATTAAGCCTGCACCCGAGGTAAGTGCCTTTGACCGGAATTGAACCAGGAGCCCTTCCGTCTGTGGGCTGACGCTCTAACCACTGAGAAAAAACAGCTAGGGCAATTTTCCTCTTAGTTGAGTGTTTTGATCAATAACACCATTGCTCTTCAGCCTAAGACTTTCCATTCAAGCACAGGCTTTTCATCAAATCATGAAAATTCAATACAAATTTCCATTTGTATGTAAGCATGTACATTGTATTTAAAATGAAAGGAAAATGGAATGGTAGTCACTTAAAAAAAAAAATGCGACCTAACCGGTTTGGCTCAGTGGATAGAGCGTCGGCCTGCGGACTGAAGGGTCCCAGGTTTGATTCCGGTCAAGGGCATGTACCTTGGTTGCGGGCGCATCCCCAGTAGGGGGTGTGCAGGAGGCAGCTGATGGATGCTTCTCTCTCATTGATGTTTCTAACTCTCTATCCCTCTCCCTGCCTTTCTGTAAAAAAAAAAAAAAAAATCAATAAGATATATATGTATATATCTTAATATTAAAAATGCAGCATTGCTGGGAGCCTGGACCCCTGATCCACTGTTCCCTGGGAAATGCGGATTCTGGAAACATCGATGTGAGAGAGACACATCCATTGGTGGGTGCCTCCAGGGCTGGGCTTCCTGCCTCCATCATGGGGTGCGGCCACTCGTGCTGCTGAATCAGAGCATCGGCTGACTGAGCCCAATCGGCCCTGCTCTAATTTTTACAAAGCGTCTTCCCAACGAGGCCTGCTCGGAGCTTCTGGGTCTTTCCTTGGCTCCTCTCCAACCCCCTGACTAATTTCCTGTGCGCAGGGCCCTCAGGCCAAGACTCCGCTTCTGAGGCACCACATCAGAGCCTGAGCCACGGGCTCAGGGTGTCCCCCGGAGGGGGCGCCTGCCGCAGGTGGCCCGGGTGCTGGCCCAGAGGCACAGAAGCTCCCTGGCTGGCGTAGCCCAGTGGTTAGGCGCCGGCCTGCTGCAGCCCTGTGAGGCACATGATAGTCTTCTCCCCGTTTTATTCTATTTTTTACAAATATATTTTTATTGATTGCAGAAAGGAAGGGAGAGGGAGAGAGAGAAACATCCATGGTGAGAGAGAATCATGGACCGGCTGCCTCCTGCAGGCCCCTCACTGGGGATGG
This sequence comes from Myotis nattereri, assembly GCF_964212035.1. Classification (NCBI taxonomy): domain Eukaryota; kingdom Metazoa; phylum Chordata; class Mammalia; order Chiroptera; family Vespertilionidae; genus Myotis; species Myotis nattereri. The sequence goes on along the minus strand of NC_138096.1, from coordinate 4,653,908 downwards.
AGCCGAAACCCGGGCATGTGCCCTGACCGGGTATTGAACCGTGACCTCTTGGTTCATAGGTCAACTCTCAACCACTGAGCCACACCAGCCAGGCAATAATCAATAGGTGTCCTGAGTGCTCCTGGCATCTGCAGTGCGGGGAGCAGAGAAATGCTGAGGAGGCGCTTTGGGTGCCACGAGCAGCGTTCATAGAGTTGTGCCCGAGACCACACACAATGGCAGAGGGGGGATTGGTGGCGTGGTTTTCACGCCTCGCAGCTGCAAAGCGGTGACATGTTCCGTTCGATCATAAAGGTCGCCTGAGACCCACAGGGCATCACACGAGTGTTGCCACAGCCTCAGAATGACAAATTGGCGTTTGGTGCGAACACGTCATCGGAAACAGCCTCGATTCTCCTGTGCGGCGGGGGGGCCCCTGAGATCATTCGCGAAAGATCTAGGTCATATTTCCAGCTCCTCTTTCAGGCTCTGGCACTGGCTAACACGGAGCATTTCCAGGATTAGCAAGAGTTATTGTTCATCTGGAACCATTCAAGTCATATTTGACGGCCCGGCTGGTGTGGCTCAGTGGTTGCGCATTGACCTAGGAACCAGGAGGTCAGGGTTCGATTCCCAGTCGAGGGCACAGGCCCGGGTTGCAGGCTCGATCCCCAGTGGGAGGCGTGCAGGAGGCAGCCGATCCATAATTCTCTCTCATCATTGATGTTTCTATCTCTCTTCCCTTCTCCCTAACTCTCGGAAACAAATGAAAATAGAGTTAAAATAATCAGAATACTTTATGCACAATGACAGAATTTACAAGCCAAGATTAGTCTCTTCAACATTGCCCATTGCTAATTAGTTTTCCAGCTCTCCCAGCGGAGTGTCTGGAACCCAGGGAATTTAAGATGACCTCTGCTAAGCCTGGAAAAGGAGAGGACTCTTTTCCGCGATTAAATAATAAATGAGCTGGCATCCGAGTTGCTAAGACCGAACTCCCATTAGGGGCTCCCTGGCTTCACAGAGCGTGTGCTGGGGAGGAGGGACGGGGCATACGGGTCGTCTTGAGAAACGGAGATGTCACCCCTAAAGGAACATCAGTCCATCCGCTCCAGCCCTGTCCTCCTGATGAGCAAAATGAGCCCCAGACATGTGGCAGGGTTGGCTCAAGTCTCAGAGCTAGTGAGTCCCAGCACGTTCGGGCCAGAGCCCGGGTTGTGGGCTCGGTCCCCAGGGTGGGGCGTGCAGGAGGCAGCCGATTGGTGATTCTCTCTCATCATGGATGTTTCTATCTCTCGCTCCCTCTTCCTTCCTCTCTGAAATCAATAAAAATGTATTTTTTAAAAGAAGAAGAAGGAGGAGAAGGAGGAGAAGGGAGGAAGGGAGGAGGAGGGACAGGTCACAAAGATTGGGCAGCTCCCCAGCCCCCACACCAGAGGAAAAGTGAAATAAATGGTTATTCACTTATTCAAACTGTTTTTGTTGAGCATCTACTAAGGAGGAGGTTCTGGGGACAGAGCAATGAGCCCAATGGTGCATTGTCTCTGTTCCCATGCGCTTCCCGGGAGGCGGAAAGACAGAAAATACCAAAGGAAGCAAAGAACCATGTAATCACTCGCAGTCATGAGCACCGTGGGGGGCTCAGCAGGATGCTGAGAGAGGAGATAGAGGCAGGCAGGGAAGGGCTCCTAAGGATGTGGTTTTTCAGCTCAAGTGGGCAAAGACAGGAAGGCGGGGAGGAGGAGCGTCCAGGGCCCAGACCTGGAGCTCTGCCCACGCAGGCTCCCGAGGCGGGGAGGGGAGCATTGGGTGGGGAGGCAGGCCGAGGTCGGGCAGGTGGACTCAGGTCAGACAGGTTAGCAATTAGAATCTGTCCTAGCCCGGCCGGTGTGGCTCCGGGGTTGAGCGTCAACCGATGAACCAGGAGGTCACGGTTTGATTCCCGGTCAAGGGCACATGCCCGGGTTGTGGGCTCGGTCCCCAGTGGGGGGGGGGGGGCGTGCAGGAGGCAGCCGATCCATGATTCTCTCTCATCGTTGATGTTGCTATCTCTCCCTCCCTCTCCCTTCCTCTCTGAAATGAATAATAATTTTAAAAAAACAATAGTACCGCTGATCCTCACAGGGAACCAACCTGCCCTTCCCCCTCTGCAGGAGAATCAGGGCACCATGACTCAGAGGAGCCACCTCAAAATCACTGACTGGAAACCCCGACTGCAGCTCCACGGCAAAGGGATCGGACTGGATTTGCCAAGCTCCCCATGTGACCCAAGCGTGGCCACCTGCCAAAGAGCCGGCGGGAGAGAGAGAAGGCCACTCGCCTTCCTGGCAACACAGACATTTCCAAGCCCCGACCCTGAATGAAAGAGGCAGCTTAGGGCGTCCGAGGAGCCATTTCCAGTGAGGATTTGGCTTTGACGAGAGCGGCTGTGGAGCCAGAGGGCTGGGTGCATCGCCTCTTTGGGTAGCTCACCCATCCTTCCGTGGGGGCCGGGGGAGGGGAGCTGTGTCCTGAGGCCCTTGTGGTGCATGAAGCCACTGCCTTCGCCATCTGCTCCTGCATCTCCCTCCCAGGACATCAGGGAGTGCCTGAGGGTCTGCCTTGGCCCTCTGATAAGGTCTGGCTGTGTGACTCAACTGTGCGCGTCCTCTAACGCCAGGACAGGGATCCTGCCCGAGCTCAGCTGAACGGAACCAGAACCAAACTGCAGACAAGCGGCCCAGCTTTGCTTCGGGGTGTGGAGACCCCTGGCTCTGCAGGGAACAGGGTATGTGGCCCATAGCAACCCTGCGGTGAGCATCCCTGCAGGGCGACTGCCGGAGAGAAGAGCTCCTGGCTCTCCTGAAGAAGGTAACACCTGTGGAAGCAGGTTCCCGTGTTTCTGAGAATTCCCAGGGCCACCCGAGGGCGTGGCGGCTTGGGTGGGCAGGCTGGGTGCAGGCTGACACCACTGAGGGAAGGGGATCAGCAGATGAGCTCCCGACAGCCCTGAGCTCTCGGGAGCTGGCTCCTGCGGACGGACGGCTTGCTCAGATGGGAAGGAGAACGAAGGGCCTACGCTGGAGTGGGGTGATCCCCAGTCCCTCATTTGGAGAGATTCCAGCTCTGATGCTTGGATGCCAGGGAACCGGGATTGTTGGCCTGGGGCGTGGCCTAATTACAAGGACTCGCTCAATAAGTGGGTACAGATGGGCTCAGGTGGGATGTAACATTTGATCATTCCCATTTGGATAAAAAATGTCTTTGAGTAAGAAGTGGAATTTCAGGGACCTTGAAGAGTGGTAGGCAAGCGGCTGATGGGACTTTAAAACATGGCAGTTGAGCCCGGCCGGTGTGGCTCAGTGGTTGAGTGTCCACCTCTGAATCAGGAGGTCACAGTTCGATTCCCGATCAGGGCACATGCCCAGGTTGCAGGCTTGATCCCCAGTGTGGGGCGTGCAGGAGGCAGCCGATCCATGATTCTCTCTCATCACTGATGTTTCTCTCTCTCTCTCCCTTTCTCTCTGAAATCAATGCAAATAGATTTTTAAAAAACATTTAAAATATATCTCTCTGCCCCCAAACATCGGTGGGCATGTGTCACTTACGTGTGGTTATTTCTGGATTGAGACCACTGAACACTTTCATTTTCCATATTGTATACTTGTCTTAACGCTGGAATTTATTACTATGCCATATATTTTCTGTTCTGGGCAGAAAAACAATCCCGAATTTAAAAGGTTAAAAAAAAGAAGAAGCTTTTATAAGAATTAATGACATTGTTTCCCACAAGTACAGTCTTTCCCACTTACTTAAAGTAGGACAGGAAGACACACTCTGCATGGTTTCCCCAGCAAAGAATGGAAATTTAAGTTTTTCTAACACTTTTTAGCTGTTGAAAAGATCATCTCATAAAATATGACGGTTACAAGTTTTTTAATGCAATGACATGGGTTTGTTTTGTTTTGTGTGTTTTTTGTTTTCTTGTTTTTTGGTTAATCCTCACCCAAGGATATTTTCCCATTGCTCTTGTAGAGAGAGTGGAAGAGAGAGGGAAAGACAGAGAGAAACATCGATGTGAGAGAGACCTACTATGTGAGCACCTACTGTGTGCGAGGTACTAAATTTCCATGAACTCCGAGAGGAAGGAAAGTCAAACTTGACCTAGGAGAGCAGCCTTCAACCAAGGTACGTGCCCTTGACCGGAATTGAATCCAGACTCTTTGGTCCACAGGCCGACGCTCTGTTCACTGAGTCAAACCGGCTAGGGCACGACATGGGTTTTTAAAGCAAAGTATACAAACTTTGGGGGATTTGAAATGCTATCAGTGACTTAGTAGAGAAAATTACGTTAAAGAATCTTATTAAAACCTACCCTGATACATTTTGCAATAAGGAGTGGATGTTGCTAACCAACTTAATGGAGGCATGAATTATGAATCATCCTCTTCACTGAAGTTTCGAGGTACCTATTTTAAAAAGCAACTTTTAAAAGATTCATAGTCTTTCTAATAAAGCAAAGCACTCCAAAAACTAATATGTATACTTAATTTCTATGTTGTAAGATATTCTTGAACAGACTCAAGACTATGGTAGCTTGGTTAAAATACTTTATAACTCAGATAATCAGAGAAAAGTCACAATGACATTACCTTGTGCTTTTAACAAATACGTAATATTTTGAGGGCCAATTGTGTACCATTGTCATAGAAAGTCTGTTTCATTCTCATCTATTCATGATCACCTATGGCCTTTCATGCAAGAGAAACAAAAACTTACCATTTTTATGACTTCTTTAGTCCATTTAAAAAAATGAGCCATTTTGAGATTAGTGGGTGAAATTTGATGTGTAAGTAAGAATAGATTTCGTTTTTGGTAAAACTGTAAAAATAGGTGAAGGTTGACTTTCCTTCCTCTTTGAGTTCACGGAAATTCAGTACCTACCACATGAAAGGGGCTGACCCTTGAACACCAGGGTTTGAACTGCGTGGGTCCACTTATACATGCACTTTTTTTTTTTCCAATAAATAGACAGTTAGCCTTCCCTATCCTCAGGTTTTGCATCTGAGAATTCAACCAACGGCAGATGGAAAACAGTATTTTCCCTCCATTGTTGGGGATCCGAGGATGCAGAGAGCCAACGGTGTGTATTGTACGACACCATTTTATATTCGGGACTCGAGCATCCGTGAATTTTTACATCTATGGGGGGCAATCCTGGAACCAAGTCCCTACAGATACCAAGGGATGACTATAGTTAAGTTTTGGGGAAGTCAAAAGTTATATAAGGAGTTTTGATTATGTCGGGGGGTTGGGATCCCTCACCCCAACTTGTTGGAGAGTCAACTATACTCGTTAAACAACTGACAATGTCCCTGATGCGTCTCTTTCACTAACTTGTTAGGGATTTCGTATTGCAGGGGTGGAAATTTTTTCCTTTCTTCCCTTTGGCTGGTCTGCTGTTTAAATTGACATAAGACTGCAAGGCGGGCGTGGCTCAGTGGTTGAGCGTCGAAGTATGAACCAGCAGATCACGGTTCGATTCCCGATCAGGGCACATGCCTAGGTTGTGGGCTCAATCCCCCCCAGGTGGGCGGGTGCAGGAGGCAGCAGATCGATGATTCTCTCATCATTGATGTTTCTATCTCTCTCCCCCTCTCCCTTCCTCTCTGAAATAAATAATATATATATTGACATAAGACAAATGAACAGGAGAGAAAAAAACAAATTTAATTTCAGATGTATTGGGATCTTACGAAAATATGAGCCCCAAAGGCAGTCAGACAATTAACTGAGCTGAGGAATGGAATAGGGGCTCAGGACTTCAAAGGGGGAGCAGGCCAGCTGATAGGGAGACAAGGAGAGCAGATACTTGGTAATCAGATGTTTGCCCGGCCAGGCAAGGGAGTCTTTCAGATAAAACACTTATCTGTGGTAGTGGCTCTCTTCCTGGCGTAGGCTCCCTATCGGAAATCTTTCAGGCACTTAAAGGGGAGGTCCAAGTTTTTCCTGCATAGGCTGGGTCTTGATTGCCATCGGCTCAAAATAAGCCACGTGCCAAAGCGGCACATTTTGGGGTGGCATATTCTGCTCCCCTTTAGGATGTTGCTCATCCCTGGAGTATTTGCAATTTTTAAATTTATTAATTGATTTGAGAGAAAGACAAACACACACACACACACACACACACACACGCGCACACACACACACACACACACACACACACACGGGCACCTCCTGTACATGCCCCCACCAGGAATCAAACCCGAATCGTAGCTATAGGCCCTGACCAGGAATGGAACCCGAAACCTTTTGGTGCATGGGATGATGCTCCAAGCAACCGAGCCACCCTCTCCACACACGACCACATATTTGCATTTTTAAAGATTGCCAGAGGAAGTGGGCAACCTGTGCCCAAAGGTATGAGCTGCTAATGGCTGAACCTGAGTTCAGGGGGCGATATGTCAAGGTGTGGGATTTCACTGCAGAACCCCTTCACACCACATCACCGGGCAATGACTACTTTGCGTGTCATTGAGTCAGATTAAAAGTTGCATTTGGTATACAGCTTAAAGGCAAATTATTTCTATTTCTTTCTTTTTTTAATAAGAGAAAGTTTATTTAGAAAGTCACAGAGGTAGGAGTGAGCTGTAGAAGGAATCGGCTTGGGAAACCAGTTACAGAGGCAAAACCAGGGGGCCCTTGGCGGTTAGGAGAGAGAAGGATAAAGAAGTTAACACGCCTGGGCTGGGGGAGGAGGGGGAGGGGGCAGGCGTGGCCTCCCGGTCCTTCATCTTAAGGGCTTTTAGGAGCTAAGCTGGGGATTTTGGAGGAGGTCCCAGAGGAGGATCTCAAAATAACTGGAATGGTCGATGCTAAAGCAATTCCTGTCCACGTGTAGACCATGCACTTAGCGTCTGTATTGCTAGGTAGGACCTGAACCCTTGACCCTCAGACCTCAGAGTTCTGGCTCTGTCCCCAGTACCTCAGACACGGACACGCCGCAAGGCTTGTCACAGTGACTGGGGGGTGAGGAACGGTGTCCCCTAAAAAATCCCCAAACACGCCAAACAGCCCCGGCGAGCTGGACCCCGCAGACACTGTCAGCGATGCGGCCAAAACACGCTTGTATTTAGCCCGGGGCTGCCCCCCTCTGCAGGCGCCGCTATTTTAAGGCACAGAAGGCTGACCACGCGCTGTCCACTAACTACCGTGTTGGGAGGAGGCTGGGTTGAAAAATGCATCTTTGCGCTGCACTCATTGCACAGTGGCTCCTCCGTTAACCTCTTCACGTTTTTAAAAAAATCTTTATTGATTTCAGAGAAGAAGGGAGAGGGAGAGAGAAACATCCACGCTTCCTCCCTCTCCGACCCCTCCCCATGTTTCTTGGGCACCCCCAAACTCGGAACCCCTGCAGTTAGCCTGTCGCTTTCCTGGCTCTGATGCAACTCGCTTAGCCCAGCCCTGGCAGGGGGAGCGCGAGGGGTCAATCTCCCTCGGCCCCGCCCATCCCACGCCCGGCCACGCCCCTTCCCTTCCCCATTGGTTCACCGCCTCTTGCGTCACGCCTGCGACGGCGGAGTTGCCCTACCAGCGAGGGGCGGGCGCGGGCGGAGCCAGCGCGCAGGCGCATGCTGGCGGGCGGGTGGGGCCCGGATGCGAAGGAGGGCGGTGTTCCCGGTTTCCTGGGTTACCTGAGGGGCGGGGGCGGGAGCTGGCGGCGGCCGCGGCGAGGACCCGGGATTCGCTGTGTGAGGGGAGCGCGCGGCGGCGGCGGGGGCCGGACCGGAGGTAAAGCGCGGCCTGGAGGAAAGGCGGGGGATGGGGGAGGAGGGCTGTCAGCCGGGTCTGGGGTCGCGGCCCGACGCCCCGGCGGTGCCTCTTCTCCCGCTTCGGGGCTCGGGACGCCGCCCGCAGCCTTTTGCAGCCTCGCGCTGCGGCGGGAGCTCGGCGGCGGCCGCGCGGCACCGGCACCAACTTTCTTTCCCGGCGCGGAGTCGGCGGTCCAGTCCGCTACACCCTGGACTGCGTGGATCCTCGGGGCCGCGGCTCCCCGGCCCCGCACCCGTGCTCGGCCGTCCGGATGCCCGGGTGCCCGCGGGGGTGACAGTTTCCCGCGCCACCACCCCGCCCGGCGCTCCTGGCGCCCCGGCCCCGCGGCTGCTCGCCCCCTGTCCTCTCCCGCATCCTCTCCCCCGTGCGCTCCCGCCTTTGACGTGCTTTGCCCGGGCTAGAGGGCCTTCGGAGACGCCCGCCGTCGGACCCGGGCATCCCTGGACCTTTGGCTGGGATGCGACCACTTTCCTCGCCGCCACCTGTGGGATGGAACGGCCTGGGACGGGCCGGCCGGTGTGGTTCAGTGGTTGAGCCTCGACCTATGAACCAGGAGGTCCCGGTTCGATTCCCGGTAGGGCAGATGCCCGGGTTGCGGGCTCCATCCCCAGTAGGGGGCGTGCAGGAGGCAGCCGATCAGTGATTCGCTCTTATCATGAATGTTACTCTCTCTCTCCCTTCCTCTCTGAAATCAATGAAAATATATTAAACAAATTAATAATAAAAAAAAAGGCCTGGGAAACACCCAGGGAGCCCCCGGCTCCGCGGAGGGGAGGCCTGCTCACAAGCCTTAAGAAACGCCCCCCAGCCTGGCCGGTTAAACCAAAACAAACCCTCCCCGGTGTGCTCTGCATGCAGGCGGCACACACCCAGGGCCGGCGCCCACCCGGTGGTTAGGAGGTTTGCCTGCAGCAGGTAGGAAATGATGGAGTGGAACACGCTGGCGTTGACTTTGGGCCGATGTTTCCTTCGCGGTTGAATTCAGCGTGCATTTCCCCAGGTCCCTTGCACAGGTTGGTAGGACACACCCAATGGGGCTTTCCTTCCTGGCGAGTCTTGCTTATGCTGCCCAGTTACTCTCCACGTCCACACCCAGTCGCCCGAGGCGAATGAAGGTGCTGACTCTGAGCTGTGCGTCTTACAGGTGTCGTTCATGCAGACGGAGTGTCTGTTTTAAAGAGCTTTGCAAGTAGCCGGCAACTTTTTTCCCCCCCTGATAATTCTTGCTGTCATTCGTATTGTTACTACAAAGATCGGAGAGTTTGGACAAAAGGTAGCATAAGGAGAAAATGAGTTACTATATAATTTAATTTATTTTTAAAATATGTATTTTATTTCAGAGAGGAAGGGAGAGGGAGAGAGAGAGAGAGAGAGAAACATCAATGATGAGATTCATGGATTGGCTGCCTCCTGGACGCCCCCTACTGGGGATCAAGCCCACAACCCGGGCATGTGCCCTTGACCGGAATCAAACCCGGGACCCTTCAGTGCACAGGCCGAGGTTCCTCAGAGGCTAGCCACTGAACCACACCAGCTAGGGCTATCGTTTAATTTACATGAAAGCAATTTATAAACTATGCAATTATGTATAAACTCAGTATTTATTGAGCACCTACTGTGTGCTCCAGTTTTCTAAACAGATACTCCCTTCCCCTCCCCTTCACGGAGCTTACATTCTACTGGGGGCGTCTCAGATAATAAACAAATAAAATGTGTGGTCCGTCAAATGGTGTTAAGGACTGAAGAGGAAAAGCAGGGGAGAGGGAGGATAGGGAATGAGAAGAGGGTTGCAATATGTATTTTTTTCATCCTTGTGTTTGGTGGTTTAAAATTTTTTAAAATTTTTTGTTAGTCCTCACCTGAGGATATTTTTCCATTGATTTTTAGAGAGAGTGGGAGGGAGGGGGAGAGCCAGAGAGAGAATCATGGCTGTGAGAGAGACCTGGCTGTGGGTTGGTTGCCTCCCCCACATGCCCTAACCAGGGCCTGGGATGGAGCCTGAAACCCAGGTATGTGCCCTTAACCAGAATCGAACCTGGGACCCTTCTGCCCGCAGGCCAATGCTCTATCCACTGAGCCACACTGGCTAGGGCAAGGGTTGCCATTTTAAGGAGCGGTCGCCAGGGAAGACTTCTTGGAAAAGATGACCTTGCAACATGAGACTGGAAGGAAGTGGAGGGTAATTTGTCCACCTCTGTAGGGGATGAGTGTTCGGAGGAAGGGCACTTTCGGGAGCCCGTGGGCGGAGCGTATGGGCATGTTGGAGGAAACAGGCTGGGCTGGCCTGGGGGAGGGAGTGATGGGAGAGGAGTAGAAACGAGTCCAGGATTAGGTGGGAATGGGAAATCAGAGTGTAAGGCCTGCAGGCTTTTGTCAGGACTCGGCTTCCACTCTGAGTGAGACTCATTGCTTTGGGTGGAGAAGGGATAGAATCAGACTCACTTTCTAAAGAGGTCACTCTGGTGGTTGGATGGAGAGTAGACTTTGTTGGGAGGGGAGAGGGTTGGGCAGTGGCAGAAGCAGGGCCATCAGTTCAGGGATTCTTGCCATGATCCAGGCCAGCGGTGATGCCACTTGGGCCGGAGTACCGTTGGCGGGGTGGGTTTCTGGGTACATTGAGGGTCGTAGAGTCCACAGGAGACTTCCAGAACACCGGATTTTATCCTGAGCAAGTAGGAAGATAGAGCAGGCACGTACTGAAGTGAGGCTCATGAGAGGAGCAGTTTGGTGGGGAGAAGGTTAGGAGTGGGTTAGAAGACAATAAATTGGGTATCCGAGTGGTTACAGTGTCGATCTGCAGACCCAGGGGTTCAATTCCCTGTCAAGAGCATGTACCTGGGTTGCAGGGTCCCTGGCCTCCGGTAGGAATGCATGCAGGAGGCAACCAATCAGTGCGTCTCACATCTGTGTTTCTCTCTCTCCCCACCCCCTTCCACTCCCTCTAAAAATTAATTGAGAAAATATCCCCGGTGAGGATTAACAACAAAAAAAGATTCTTATTAACAAACTGCCCCTCTAATCAGATTCAGAGAGTAAAAAAAGAACATAGATTCTGGAGATTTTAGTGAGCTTGATCATGGTGAATGGTCTTTTTAACATATTGCTGCATTTGGTTTGCTAATATTTTGTTGAGAATTTTTGCATCTATTTTCTTTTTAAAAATATATTTTTATTAATTTCAGAGAGGAAGGGAGAGGGAGAGAGGGAGAAACATCAATGATGAGAGAGAATCATTGATTTAACTGCCTCCTGCACGCCCTCTATTGGGGTTCGAGCCCGAAACCCGGGCATGTGCCCTGACAGGAATAGAACCGTGACCTCCTGGTTACTAGGTCAATGCTCAACCACTGAGCCACGCCGGCCGGCCTGTATCTCATGTTCATGAGGGATGCTGGCCTATAATTTTCTTTCTTTGTAATGTCTTCGTCTGGTTTTGGAATCAGGGTAAATGGTGACCTTGTAAAATGAGTGTGGGAGCCTTCCTCCTCTTGAATTTTTTGGGAAGGACGGGTGTCAGTTCTTCTTTGAGTGTTTGGTAAAATGCACTGGTGCAGCCATCCTGTCAGGCCCAGCCTTCGCTTTTAACGGGGACACCCCGTGTGCAGGTTAGGGGGAGGCTGCCGCTGTAGGAGGCCTAGCTTCTCATCAGGCCTCTGATGTCACCTGTGCGGTGTCTTATTCTTGGGGACCGGATGGAGAAGCGGACACAGGCTGGGCAGTTAGTGAGCAACAGCACTCAATCTAGGTACCTGTGAGCGGCCCCACAGGAAGCCTCTACGGGCCGCCGTTTCTGACCCCGTTCCCACCTGTCAGCTAGCACCTCCTCCCCGATGATGACCTTGAGCTTATTTCACGGAGGAAATAGAAACACCCCCATCTCGGTCCTCCCACCGCCAGACACACTCATCTCCTGCACCTGTGCTCGCGGGCGCTGTTGTCCTGATTGTGTTAGGCGACCCATCCCTGTTCTTCTCATGTGGACGTTGGCTCGTTGTCATTCTGCTTACTCACCGTTCCTGTAATGATCTCTCATTCCAGTGTTTCATCTGTTTTCAGTTCTCATGCCATTCAAACGTGCTAAAACATTTCAGCTTACAAATACTCTATAATATCTTTCTTTTTCAAAAATAAACCCCTCGGGGGCTAGGCTCCGCCCTTCAGGACTGGGTCCGGCGGTTAGGGCCAGGCTGGGCGATTTGGGACGAGGCTCGGTGGTTAGGCACTAGCCCAGGGGTGGGCAAACTTTTTGACTCGAGGGCTACAATGGGTTCTTAAACTGGACCGGAGGGCCAGAACAAAAGCATGGATGGAGTGTTTGTGTGAACTAATATAAATTCAAAGTAAACATCATTACATAAAAGGGTACGGTCTTTTTTTTTTTTCTTAGGTTTATTCATTTCAAACGGGCCGGATCCGGCCCGCGGGCCGTAGTTTGCCCACGGCTGCACTAGACAGTGATGGCGAACCTATGACACGCGTGTTAGAGGTGACACGCGAACTCATTTTTTTGGTTGATTTTTCTTTGTTAAATGGCATTTAAATATATAAAGTAAATATCAAAAATATACATCTTTGTTTTACTATGGTTGCAAATATCAAAAAATTTCTATATGTGACCCGGCACCAGAGTTTAAGTTAGGGTTTTTCAAAATGCTGACATGCTGAGCTCAATAGGTTCGCCATCACTGGACTAGGATCATCCCTTTGGGACTAGCTTCAGTTGTTAGGGCTGGACTGAACAAAAGAAGAAGAAAAACCCCTCTCCTATTCCGGGTCCCCTTCAAGCTACCACCCATTTTGTTGCCATTCTTTAGGACATACTCAGGGATGCTAAACACCGGGCTCAGCCCAGACCCTCATCCCTGCCCCCTTCCACTCTCTCTAGGCCCCCACTGGTGAGTATGTCATCACTAGCCACAGGCCTGTCCGTGCGGCGAGCTCTATTGGACAGCACTGCTCTGGGCTCTCGCATCCATCCAGTCCCTTTAAAATGCACCTGCGCGTGATGACCCCCAGGTTGAGTCACCCGTGCCAGCCTCTCCACGGGAACTCCAGCTGCTACGCCAGCTGCCGGCGAGACATCCTTTCCTTGGTGTCTGAGCGCTTGTCAAACTGAACATGGCTAAACGGGATGTGGTTTTCCCTCTCCTCCTGCCCCGTCAGCCTTACCTGTCAGCAGGGCTACCCCTCACACAGGTTACAAAACCTTGTCGCCTTTTTGGGGGGCCAGGGGCTCTGAGGGCAGGCAGAAGGAGACTTCCGTGCTTAGGAGAGACTGTTCCAGGGGACACCTCGGTTTCCTCTTTCCACACTGCTCTTCAGTCCCTGAAAGCGGGGGTGAGTGGCTTTCCCCACTCGGTAGTAATGTTTACCTTTTCCTCTCCCACTCGGCATCCGATGCATCAGACACACGCTCATCTCAGGGTCCTGGAGTGCTCTTTGCCCAGGTACCCTCCTGGCCCCCTTCCCGACTTCCTTCACACTTTGGCTCAGATATCACCTCTTCAGACATACATTCCTGTGCCCCCTGAGAAAGTCCGAACCTGCCTTCACAGCCGCCACTCACGCGTTACTGCCCCCTCGTGAGTGTTTGCACCTGCCCACGCGTGGTTACGCTCAGGCAGTTCACACCCAGCACTCATTTCTGCCAGGCATGAACATTTTAAAAAATATACTTTCATTGATTTCAGATAGGAAGGGAGACAGAGAGAGAGAGAGAGAAAAACATCAATGATGAGAGAGAATCATGGATCAGCTGCCTCCTGCATGCCCCTTACTGGGGATCAGCCTGCAACCTGGCCATGTGCCCTTGACTGGAATCGAACCCAGGACTCTTCAGTCCACAGGCCGAGGCTTTATCCACTGAGCCAAACCAGCTAGGGCCGGCATGACTATTTCAGGAGCTCCTGACTAGGTCAGAGCCATGTCTGGAAGTATTAGAGGGTTAAGTACCAGAACCTAGTCATTTCAAGTCAGTCTTTAGGTAAAAACAAGCAATAAAACCTCATAGTTTTAAATGTAAATGTTTGTGTTTCTGATCTTCTTTTCTATAATCTTTATCTTATAGCTTGGTCATGAGCACCGACAGTAACTCTTTGGCACGTGAATTTCTGACCGATGTCAACCGACTTTGCAATGCAGTGGTCCAGCAGGTGGAGGTCCGGGAAGAGGAGGAGGAGGAGGAGGAAGAGGAGGAGACACACATGGCAGCCCTTGGACAGTACCTTGTCCATGGCCGAGGATTCCTTTTACTTACCAAGCTAAATTCCACCATTGACCAGGTAACATTTTCATGTCAAATAACTTTCTTCTTTAGTATATTATCGTTAATTTTGGGTACATAATTTCTGGGTTACGTAGTTTCTGAAAGTCTTTAGATAAAGTCTTGCCTCTCACATCACTCCCACAAAGACAGGTAGCCCCATTTAAGGACATATGTTTATTTAGATACTTTCCAAAATGTCTGAAAAGTTTTAGAATTGTAAATGGCCTTTCTTGTAAAGTGGTTTCATATGTACTATGTTTGCATCCTAATATCAGTGCAGGAGAACTGTGATTATTAATAAAGTTACAAGATTACAATAGAGGAACATATGAATTTGCACCTGCAATAAACATCAGCCATGTGTTTGAGAAATTTCGTGTAAACTATGTTTAGGCAGCTTGCTGTATGGGGGGTGAACGTGGAGAACGCTTTGTGTGAACTGATAATTACTGATCCTCTAGCGTGTGTTCATGTACGTTAGTGCATTGTGTGTTTGCTGAGAGGACTGTATGACGGTGGTATTGTGCTGATTCCTTCTTCTAGAATAAACATTTTAAAGCCAGTAGGAACTACAGACATGTTTTTATCCAGCCTCCATTTGTAGATGAAAAACAGACGCAGAAACATTAAGTAACTCAGGTTAACCTGAAGCCCAAATGTGATTTATATCTTTATTACATTTTAGGGGAAAAAAATACTTATTTTATGAAAGAAAAACTCTGCCATCTGCTTCCTGAGAACGAATTCATGTAGTCAGAGAGTCTTTCAGTTAACTTGAATTGATAAGATTATAAGGTCCCCGTAGCACCAGTTTGACGGGCATGTCTGACCGCTTTAAATGTCACTGGCGTTAGCTGCACTCTGATCCATTGTTAAACTTCTGTGATACGACAGCGCATTTCTAATGAAGACGTTTGTTGGATAAATACAGACATCAATACTGAGCACCGTCTCTGTTTTCACTGTAAGCTCAGGAACCCAACACATATAAGGAAGTATTTGTTCGCTGCGGTGCTCACCTGTCACGGAACATTCTGGAATATTTGCAGGTTTATGTAATTTTATTCTTTTTCATGAATGTGGTTTGTTAAATGTGTCACTAAATGTAATTGAAGTTTTATATATTTGTGTGACCAGGAAAAGTTATTTGTTAGACCACATGTAGTGATTTTTTTATTTTGAAATCTTGATGATTTCATATTCATCTCATACTCTGTTCGTCTTTCCCCACATGAGAACAATTCAGTGCTTTCTCTTTTTAAAAGATACTGTATAAATAACATCATAAATATTGAGGAGCAAATGTTGAGAGAAACTAAAAAAGTCCCAAATAAATTCAGAACTACGTGATATACATATATTGGAAAAATCAGTATTGTAAAGATACTGTTTTCTCCAAATTGATCTATAGATTCCAGTGCAATTCCAATCACAGTCTCAATGGCTTTTTTTAAATCCTCACCTGAGGATATGCTTACAGAGAGGAAGGGCGTGAGAGAGAGAGAAACATCGATATGAGAGAGAAACATCCATTGGTTGCCTTCTGTACATGCCTCGACCGGGCATCGAGCCACAGCCCAGGCGTGTGCCCAGACCAGGGACTGAACAGGCAACCGTTTGGTGCACAGGATAATGTTCAGCTCACTGAGCCACTCTGGTCAGGCACAAAGGCTTTTTCTTAATGACAGCATTATTGAGATATATTTCACATGTCATAGAATGCACCTATTTCATATGTACAAAATCCAGTGTTCTTTAGTGTAGTCACA
The DNA here is from genome assembly GCF_964212035.1 of Myotis nattereri. Taxonomy (NCBI): domain Eukaryota; kingdom Metazoa; phylum Chordata; class Mammalia; order Chiroptera; family Vespertilionidae; genus Myotis; species Myotis nattereri. The sequence continues at coordinate 4,638,083 of NC_138096.1, read as the reverse complement.
GTCAGTTTTAGAATATTTCCATCACTTCCGATAGAACCCCTACGCTTTCTCCTGTCAATCACCTATTCCTTCCACTCTCCTGAGTCTAAGCAAATACTGATCTACTTTGGATCTCTATAGATTTTCTGCTTTTGCTTTTAAGTCATGAAATAACTTTTAATATATTATTCAATGACTGCAATCATTCAAGTCATTGTTGAATAATATGTTTTCCTGTGGTGATATTTTTCAATCCCTTCCTTTCCCCATCACTTACTTTTTGGAATATCTGTAGCAGTGATAGTAGGAACAGTGGAAGTAGAGTGACATTAGTAGCCTATTAAAACTAGGGCTTATCAATATTTAATTGCTTAAACCAGGGAACGAAACATGGTCATTTGGATCCTGAAGGGGAATTTAATTGCACAAGATTTAATCATTTAAGGCGGAGTCAGAACACCGGGTTCCAGGCTGCACATCTCAGGAGGAACTTGAGCTCTTACGCCCCCTCCTCCCCTTACTACGTGTAGTAAATGCACAGGTGTTACGTGTCTTTGGGATGTTCTAACAAATACATTCACCATGTGGCCACCACCCCGTCAATGTGTAGGACATCCCACCCCTTAGGGAGGTTGCCAGCTCTTGTCAGTCAGTCCCTCCGGGCCTGCAGGATGCCGGTCTGACGTGTGGCCTTCGAGGGTGGTTCTGCTCGTCCTGGGACTTCATGTGAAGTATGTGCTCTTGTGTCGCAGAGGTTCTCCCATCGCGTGAGTCAGCAGCTCATGCTTTCTGTTTCTGACAGGCGTCTTCTTGTCTGGAGGCCACGGTTTGTTTACTTTCCCCTCCTGTTTCACCGTTTGGGTCAGAGCCATCTGGCTATTCTGAATAAACCTGCTGCGAATATACTTTCATTTCTCCTGGGCAAATATCGCGGCATACAGTTGCTATGCGAATCAGACTGTTTTCAAAGTGGTTGCACCACTTCATTCTCACGGCAATGTATGAAGACCCTGTGCTCTCACAGCCGCTCTCACCCGCTGCTGTTTGCATCCCTCTGACAGCTGGCACTGCCCGTCGGTACTGGTGGCATTGTGGAGTATAAAGTCGCATCGCGCTGCGGTTTCGGCGTGCAGCCCTCTGACTACTAATGGCATTGAGCACTTTTCTGTGTGCTTATTGGCCATTTATTATTTCCTTTGTAAGTGTCTGTTCAAGTTTTGTGCCCATTTTTTTTTTCATTTTAAAAACAATTTCTCAGAGACGGTGAGTACATGAAATCAACACTGACCATTGTACTACACAAGAATATAAATTATGCCATGAGGAATCACATGGCTATGTGTACATTAACCCCCAAAATTAAATATAAATTTGCTGTGCTTATGTTATGCATGACTTTCCTTCTTCCCCTCTTTCTCTCTCTCTTTCTTACGTTTGGGTTGTGCCCATTCAGCTGTGTTAGTTCTGGAAACAGTCCAAGTTTCTTGGCATGTCTTCCTGAGGTCCTCGAACCCACTGCCCCGAGCCCGCTGCCTTTGCAGCTTCAGAGATAGTGGTCTGGTGTGGGATCTCAGCCCTTGCTTCTCCCGATGCACTCGCCCTTCCTCTCCTGTCCGCCTCCCGTGCCCCCACCCCTTGGATGGCTAGGCTGAGCAGTTAATATAAAATCCAGCCTAAACAATCGTGTGGTGAAAGGGATCGTGCCTGACACCTGGTCGTCGGCACGTAAAATGTTTCCTGAATTAACTGAAAAATTACCAGCCGATGAGACTTCTTTTACTGGGTATTATGCTATGGGGAATTGAAAAAGGAATGACAGTCATTTCCCTGCCCAGGGGAAGCATAAAATGTGAGTACTGCATGAGGAGTGGGTGATTTGTATAGATGGGCCGTCTAGGCTAGCCAGGGACGGGATCTGTCTGTGGCACGTGTTGCCGACCATGGCACGTTGAGAACATTCCACTTGGATGGTAAGAGGTAACACCCATTATTCCTCTGGACGCTGTGGTTTGCAACAGCAGGCTGTCCACAAATAAGAGGAAAAAATCTGATGACTTGCAAAGGATTAGAATACGCATGCGGCTTCTTTAGGACTGGGAAGGAGAAATACCTCTGGGCAGATACGATCACTGAAAGGTACTAGGTCTGGAAGGTTAGCGAGAGCGCCCCCGTGGTGAACTGTTAGAAATGGTGGTGATGGTGCAAGGAGAGAACCGTGCTCCCCTGCTGCATCGGGCAGTGGGAGATGACAGTGTCCTCAGGGCAGCAGTGCCAGTAGAGGGGGCAACCCCCCAACCTGCACTTGCTTCCCTCTCCCTCTTCGGGTTTCCAAGAGCTAGTGCACTTGGTGGAGTGGGGGCCACGGGCATGGTCCTGAGTGGGGAGGACAGGAATCCTGGGTGGGTGCAGGATGAAGGCCTCACAGGGGAGGTATAGGGGGGCCGGGCCTGGAAGGCAGTGAGCCAGCGCGCCCTTAGCTGGGTGGGAAAGAGTAGAGAAGTCCCGGGCAGCGTCCTGTGGAGCCAGGAGCCGGAGCCTGTGCATGGGGCAGTGACGATGGGCCAATGTCCTGTTGGGGACCCAGGGCTCAGCGACAAGGACAGCGTGTCCGGAGCACTTCACACATCCTCGAGGTTTCTGCAAGCTCCCGTAGAATGTTACAGCCTCTTCTGCTCAAGGGAAGTGCCCAGAATGGGTGCGGAGGTTTTTAAGTGTAATTGTGCTGGATACCTTTTGCTGGCATCCTACAAAATGCTGAGGTTCAGACAGCCTGAGCTATGCCTGGAAGGCATCTGGACGTCTTCAGACTTGTTATTTTTTAAGTAAAGAATAAAGTCTTTCATGAAGATAGTGTTTATAAAAACCCACTAGGTCCTAGGCATTGGGTGCAGAGGGTGTGATGCTAAGCACTGGGGCCTGCGCCCTGGAGCCCAGGCTTGGAGGGAGGGCTGGGAAGTGTGTTTGAGAAGCTTCCCGTGGTTTGGAGGTAAATTCAACCTCTTGTGTGCAGCCCGCGAGGCCGTAGTAGGTCTGACACCGCCTGCCTCCCTGACCCTGTGCTCTCCCCGTCCGCCCTTTCTATTCTTTACATGCTTCCCAGGAGCTGTGGCCTCCACATCTTTGCATGGATTCCTTCTCACCAATTAAGTATCTGCTCCAGTGGCCGCTCCTGAATAGGCTGCAAATGCCCCCTTATCCCTCTGTCACCCCTCCTCTATTCATTGTCTTCATTGTATTTAAAACCGTCCTCATGCGGATCTGACCCGTCACCCTGCCTCCTCACTCAGATGTGAGGAATTACACTTGACGTGTCATTACTTCCTTGGCCACCGTGTCCCAGGGGTCCCGCTCCAGTTCTGTAGCTCCAGTCACGCCTCTGACTGACAGGCTCGCTCCTTTCTGTGCCTCCTGTCTGAGCACCTGTGCCACACCCGGGCCCCGACTCACGCCACGTGCCTTCTGTTCTCTAACTGTGTGTGTGTGTATCTTATGGACCAAACGAGGGGACCTTCTCCAGGGATCGGGCCATCTCCTCCAGGAAGGGTGTGACAGTAAGTGCCGTAGACACAGTGTGCTGACCGTAAACACTGGATTACCTTCACTAATATGTCTTTCTTTTTACATATTACTTATTAATGTCTGTTTCTCTTTTTAAAATTGTGTTCTCTGAGTCTTACATTTAACTGCATGAAGATGTTTTTCTAATAACTTTATATTATTGGTTTGCTAATTAATAGGACTTAGCTTTTCATTTTCACCTGGCAAATTGTTTTCGTAGGTGAGGAATTCTTGCAATGTGCATGGTGCTGTGGCAGCTATTTTAAAAAATCAGCAAGAACATGCTAAATACCGTCAGCTACTCTTACATTCTTCTGTCTTTGGAAAGGTTTATAAATTGAAGAGTATCACAGCTTTCATTGGATTTGAGATAAGTTAGTTTGGTTCTTAGCTTCTCAAATGCAATCTTTCAGGCGCAAGGATTTTTTGGTTAAAAGTAAGACAAGGTATTAGGAATTAATGAGCCTCCTGCCCTCGGAACATGAAGGGGTTTTCCATGTCTAATCCAGGCGCTGACATGCAGAGAGGAGCTCCTCACTCTTCTGCTGTCGCTCCTCCCGCTGGTGTGGAAGATTCCTGTGGAGGAAGAAAGGGCCGCAGGTATGTCCTTCCCTTTCTTTTTTTACTGCAGTGGCACTCTCCGGAAATACTTTGCGTGATGGTCGCTTTTAACTTCAGTCTTAGAGAACATTTGGTATCTGTTGTATGATTTTGAAATAATTCGGGGAAATTGTAAAGTTCTTAAGTTACATCAGGGCAATAACCTAGATACTGGACTATGTTGGAGAACATAATAAATCCCTCTATCTTAATTGACTGCACTATTGCAGGAGGCTTGTAAAATGGCGTGAACAGTGTGGTGATGTATAGCCTAGAGCAGCGGTTCTCAACCTGTGGGTCGCGACCCCTTTGGGGGTTGAACGATCGATCCTTTCACAGGGGTTGCCTAAGACCATCGGGAAACACTTAGATAATTACATATTGTTTTTGTGGTTAATCATTATGCTTTAATTATGTTCAATTTGTAACAATGAAAATACATCCTGCATATCAGATATTTACATTATGATTCATAACAGTAGCAAAATTTCAGTTATGAAGTAGCAACAAAAATAATTTTATGTTGGGGGTCACCACAACATGAGGAACTGTATTAAAGGGTCGCGGCATTAGGAAGGTTGAGAACCACTGGCCTAGAGTCTCTTATGGTTTTAAATTAGATTCATTTTTCCAATTCTGTTCTCCTTTGTTGTTTTCAGATCAGTTCGTATCCTTTGAGCTAATACCACCTGTGGTACTTATCATGAGAAAGATAAGTGAGGGGGGAAGTGACCGAGGGACATAATAATGGCTAAAGGAGAACAGCCCAGGGCCGGGGACTGAGGTTAAACTCCTAAAATGGGTGCTAAGTACAAATTGAGTTTGAAGACATATTAAGGCATTCTAAAATTTCCTTTTTTGTTTCCTTAGATTTTAATCTACCGTTCTCAGTTGATATAATCCTGACCAAAGAAAAGAACTTAAGTTCACAAAGATCTGCTCAGGAAAAATTATATTTAGAAGGCAGTGCTCCATCGGGTCAGGTTTCTGCAAAAGGGAAAAGCAGACGACAGCGTAAGGCCACCCACGCCTGTTCCCTAAGAGATGCAAGAAAGACGCAGCTCTCCACCTCGGGCTCAGAGACCGACTCAGACGATAGAAGGCCCCGGCGGCCCCACCAGCTGCAGCCTCTTGCAGCCCAGGCTTCTAAAGAAGGCGCGCTTGCAGCGCTCCCCAACCGCTTGTCAACCAGAGAACAGACTCCCCCTGAGACCATGGCTTCGGGAAGTTTCCAAGAGATGATGCCAACCCAGGAGGCAAACACGGACATTTTAAGTGAGCCAGCTGCCTTGTCTATTATCAGTCACATGAGCAATTCTCCATTTGACTTATGCCATGTTCTGTTATCTTTATTAGAGAAAGTCTGTAAGTTTGACATGAACTTGAATCATAATTCTGCCCTGGCAGCCAGCGTCGTGCCCACGCTGACCGAGTTCCTCGCAGGCTTTGGGGACTGCTGTGATCTCGGGGACAACGCGGAGAGCCAGGTGGTTGCTGCAGGTTGGACTGAAGAGCCAGTGGCCTTGATCCAACGGATGCTTTTCCGGACAGTGTTGCATCTTATGTCAGTGGATGTGAGTGCTGCAGGGACGATGCCGGACAGTCTCAAAAAGAATTTAACCGAGTTACTCAGAGCAGCTTTAAAGATTAGAACTTGCCTAGAAAAGCAGCCTGACCCCTTTGCCCCAAGACAGAAGACGACCCTGCAGGAGGTGCGGGAAGGGTTTGTGTTTTCCCGCTATCGGCACCGAGCCCTCCTGTTGCCCGAGCTTCTGGAAGGGGTGCTGCAGCTCCTCACCTGCTGCCTCCACAGCGCAGCCTCAAACCCCTTCTTCTTCAGCCAAGCCATGGACCTGGTTCAGGAGTTCATCCAGCACCATGGCTTCCACTTGTTCGAGACAGCAGTCCTGCAAATGGAGTGGCTGATCTTAAGAGACGGCGTCCCTGCCGAGGCCTCCGAACGTCTGCGAGCCCTGATAAACGGCGTGCTGAAGATAATGAGCACCGTCAAAAAGGTGAAGTCGGAGCAGCTCCATCAGTCCATGTGCACCAGGAAGAGGCACAGGCGGTGTGAATATTCCCACTTCATGCGTCACCACCGAGATCTCTCGGGGCTCCTGGTCTCGGCTTTTAAAAACCAGGTTTCCGAAAACCCCTTCGAGGAGACCCCGGACGGCGCTGTGCACTACCCCGAGCGGTGCTGCTGCCTGGCCGTGTGCGCGCACCAGTGCCTGCGCCTGCTGCAGCAGGCCTCCCTGAGCAGCACGTGCCTGCAGGTCCTGGCCGGCGTCCAGGACGTCGGGCTGTGCTGCTGCATGGACCCCAAGTCCGTCATCGTCCCTTTGCTCCACGCTTTTCAGCTGCCGGCACTGAAGAATTTCCAGCAGCAGATCCTGAACGTCCTAAGCAGACTTATTTTAGATCAGTTAGGAGGCGCCGAGATGCCCCCACGAATGAAAAAGGCAGCTTGCAATATTTGTACCGTTGACTCGGATCAACTGGCCAAATTAGAAGAAACGCTGCAGGGGCCTGCGCGGGACGAGGAGCCTTCCTGGGGCCTGCCCAGTCCCTACAGGTGCCCCGGGATCCTGCCCAGCAGCGGCTCTGAGGACTCGCTGTGGAGATGGGATGCCTTAGAGGCGTATCAGAATTTCGTGTTTGAAGAAGACAGGTTACATAGCGTGCAGATTGCAAACCACATTTGCAGTTTAATGCAGAAAGGCAATGTGGTGGTTCGCTGGAAATTGTATAATTACATCTTCAACCCTGTGCTCCAGAGAGGAGTAGAACTGGCCCGTCACTGCCAGCACCCTGGCGTTCCTCCAGCCCAGACGCACGTGTGTGGCCGTCAGAACCAGTGCTTGCCTCACGAAGTGCTTCAGGTTTATTTAAAAACGCTGCCGTCCCTGCTGAAGTCAAGGTGTGTGTGGGGGGTTGCGGGGGGGGTGTGTGTGTGTGTGTGTGTATTTTTCCTATTGTATGCTTTCGAGTCATCTGGGCCCTTTATTCTTTCATAGGATTTCATTGTAGTTTAACAACAGGTAAGTTACCATCCCGTGTCAGATAATATTTTTAAGTTTATGTATTTTTTTATTGGGTGGTTATATAGGAGAGGATAGAGCCATTGATTTTAATTTCTTGGTAAAAAAAAAAGAAAAGAAAGTTTTAAATATATTTTTGAGAGAAAACGGACACAACACATATCCAATAGCAGGGGCAAGGTTAAATTAATAGTTTTATATTTACTTTAGGGAATATTATTAACCATTAAAAGTAATGCTTACAAAGATTACTTTGGGACATGAGAAAATACTTATACTATTTTATCGATGAGATATACAGAATTCAAAATATCGCCAACTGTATAAAATTTGCATGTATATAAAATGATATTTATCGAGGCAGTAGAATTAAGGAGATTATTATTTTTAAATGTCATATTTATATTTATTACCTAAGCAATATATGAAGACAAATTATAAAATACAGAAAAGCAAAAAAGAAGAAAATGAAAATTACTTAGAATTTCACCAGTGAGCTTTCCAGATTTTGTGATGATCAAGTCTGGTACTTAAAAAATAGTTTTATAAATAAAGCTTGCTTCGGGTAGGTAGCCTGGCCTTTCAGATATACCATTTTTAAAAACTTACAATAAAATACAACCCATGTATCATCATTATCTTTACAATCATTTTTTTAAATTCCTGGCATTCTGACATTGATTCGATGGAACTGACTTGATTTGAAAGCTTGTAACTCATTGGTGTATTGGTGGACAACCTGGCAGCTCGCTGCGTGGATTTATATTAAAGCTATTGCCAGGGGTCCAGTGATGCAGACCCTGAGTCTCACCTGAGACAGCTGAGATCTGCAGATGTGTAGTTGGGCTCTTCCTTAGTGAGCCCCAGGCAGAGGAACAAAGAGACACACAGATGTCTGCCTGTTTCCGAGCGTCCAACTGAGTGTGCTGGTGCTTGGGCATCTAGAACTTACATACAATCTGCTATTTGGGGCAAAGTATTCTTCCCTGAATTACTTCATTTAACTTGGGACACATATAATTCATTCTTTCTAAATATTGAAGCCACATCTTTCTATATAATAAAAGGCTAATATGCAAATTGTTCCCTTGACTGGAGTCTGATGGGCCTCTTCCTGTCCCCCCACCCCTCGCCCCAATCGGGGGTGGGCCGATTGGCTAACTGCCCATGGCCCCTCCCCCCAGCCAGCCTGGCCCAATCAGCCCTGATCGGGGCAGGCCGGCCAGCCCCCACTGGTGCACCAATCCATGCAGCGGGCCTCAAGAGGCCCGGTGCAAGGCCCGGTGCACGGATTCATGCACCAGTGGGGTCCCTTGGCCTGGCCTGCCGGGATCAGGCCAAAACCGGCTCTCTGATGTCCCCCGAGGGGTCCCAGATCTCAAGAGAGCTCAGGCCAGGCCTAGGGACCCCTCACGTGCATGATCAGGGCCAGGGAGGGGCTATGGGATGGCTCCAGGGCATGTCTGGCCCATCTTGCCCAGTCCCCATCAGCCAGACCCCAGCAGCAAGCTAACCTACGGATCAGAGTGTCTGCCTCCTGGTGGTCAGTGTGCATCATAGCCACTGGTCGAACGGTTGAATGAATGGTCAGAGACTTAGCATATTAGGCTTTTATTATACAGGATATATATTTGGTGTTTGGAGAGGGATATGAGAATCATTAGAAAGTAACGAGATCCTGGTCACATCTTAGATCTTAAACCACATTATTGATTAATCAAATTTGGTAGCGTTTGTTTAGTGTATGCCACGTGCAGCAATGACATTTAAATAGTGCATGCACCAAAAATATTTAATATTAAAACCAGTTTTAAGTTTGGTTAAAATAAACAAATAGTACATATACCTTTTTATAAATGATCTGTTTATCTGTAAACCTTTTGTATGTTTCTTTCTCTCACAGGGTAATAAGAGATTTGTTTTTAAGTTGTAATGGAGTAAGTCAAATAATTGAACTAAATTACTTAGATGGTATTCGAGGTCATTCCCTAAAAGCATTTGAAACTCTGATAATCAGCCTTGGGGAGCAACAGAAAGACTCTTCAATTCCAGGGACTGATGGGCTAGATGGGGAACCCAAGGAGCCGGCATCCTTCCACGCAGGCACCTCTGTCCACAGCCAGCAGGCGTTTTCAGACTCTCCTCAGAGTCTCAGCAAGTTCTACGCCAGCCTCAGAGAAGCCCACCCGAAGAGACGCAAGTCTGCCCCCCACGACGCCCACCTCCACACGATCAACCTCTTCCTCTGCGTGGCGTTCCTGTGTGTCAGCAAAGAGGCCGACTCCGACGGGGAGTCCGCCATTGATTCGGAGGACACCTCCGGCTACGACAGCACGGCCAGCGAGCCCCTGTGCCAGGAGCTGCCCTGCCTGCCTCTGGAGAGCCTGGTCTTGCCGCCCCCCGAGCGCATGCACCAGGCGGCCGACATCTGGTCCATGTGTCGCTGGATCTACATGCTGAGCCCAGCTTTCCAGAAGCAGCTCTGCAGGCTTGGCGGGGTCCGGGTGTGCCATAAGCTGATCTTCATGATCATCCAGAGGCTGTTCCGGGGTCCCGACGAGGAGCACGGGAAGAAGGAGGACCAGGAGCCACTGAGAACTGCCCATGCGGAGGTTGCTGTGGAGGAGGACTCAGGCTCCTCGGCTGTGAGAAGCGCCCCCACCCCGTCCGGCCCGGGCGGTCCAAAGGGGATTGCTCGCAGTGTAGGTGCATCAGAGTCACGTGCTGCTTCCACAAACGGAGATCCGATTCCCGCTGCTGGAGCTGCTCCTGAGGAAGCAAAGGGGCCTGCAAGTCGAGCAAGTGATGCCTCACTTCAGAGCATCCGACTGCTGGAAGCCCTTCTGGCCATCTGTCTGCACGGCACCAGAGCTAGTCAGCACCGGGCGGAATTGGAGCCACCCGGCCAGGTAATGACGTGGCTGTCATGTGATGTGTACTTTCTAAAGTTCTAAGTTTTGAGAAGCGCCTGTGTGCTTAGCACCCCTGTGCCAGGTGCTGGGGAGGACACAGGAGCACAGGACCAGTCCTTGTCCTCAGGAAACTCACAGTTTAAGCTTTGTCACATGCAAAACCCACATGCGACACAGTTCCCAGCTAAAAGGCATTAGGTAGGCAGTAAGCCGGGGCTGAGTGACAATGACGTGTTTCCGAGTTCTTGCATGGCTTGTGCGCTGCTCTCCGGTGGGGACAAGCCCTGTGGGCATCCAGGCTCCAGAGCTTTCCCTCGATGAGGTGGGGTCTGGACCTTTATTCCGAACCTTCTTTGCCTGGGTTCTTCCCCTTGCATATTCTGCTTTCCTCCTGCTAGCACTTCTCAACACAGAAGGAACCCCAGTTTCAGGCCCTGCTCCTAAGGAACCTTCGAACGTGGCAGGTCCCTTCTTCCCTGACTCGCCACCCTCACTGTTCCATCTGCCACCTCTCCTGCTGCCTCCATGTTGCTCCTGTCCAAGCGTCCCGATGCTCCCTCGTTGCTCCCAATTACAACCCACGCCCCTTAGTGTGGCTACAAAGCCCCTTAGTGTGGCTACAAAGCCCCTCACAGTCTCGCTTCCTCTTCCCTGTTTGGCCTCACTTCCTGCCATCCGTCACCGGGGGCCACAGCCATGCCGAGCTGACCTCTACTAAGACGCCATTCTGTGTCATGGCTCTGTCCTTCCGTGCGTGCTCCTCGACCGGCACGTCTCCTCTCTCTGTGTGCCTGCTGCTCCTATGGGTTCTCCATCGTTTGCCTCCTCCAGCCCTCCTCTGGGCATCTTCCCAGGCCTCCCGGCACCTGCTCTCTTTCTGTTCTCAGAGGACTTTGTTTATGGCTCTAGTGTGGTCGCCATCACAGCTTGTCTGTATGTGTCTGTGCCTCACGTGGGATTGAAAACTCCTTAAGGTAGAGTTCCTTTCAAGGACAGGAGTAAAAGGGGAAAGAAAAGGATGAGAGTATAAGTGCTTCTTAGAGTCTCAAGGAATTTATAAAGTCTAGAGATGGTTAATCAACCTGAACTTTCCACTCATCATTTTGTGATATAATTAATTATGATACAGTGAAATTCAAAACCATATAAGGTAAGTAAAGCATTTAGTAAATAAAACTGTTATTAATTGTAACAGTCAATGTTTATGTAAGGGTATTCATATAGTCATTTTACTTTCATATAAACTGCAGATAAATGGACTGCCTTTCTATCTATAATAATAAAAGCATAATATGCTAATTAGACTGGACAGTCGAATGACCTTCCGGACGTCCTTCTGGATGACTTCCAGACGAAGCCAGGGCTGCGAGGGCCGAGCACCTTGCACGAATTTCGTGCATCGGGCCTCTAGTTTATTATTAACTTATCTGTCACTTTCATTTTTTTCTTGAAGCATTTTATTAATATTTTTAGTCTCTTTTATTTTACCTTAGAACTTGTCTGTGGAAAATATATTGTTTGAAATGAGAGACCATCTTTCCCGATCAAAGGTGATTGAGACGGAATTGGCAAAACCTTTATTCGATGCCCTGCTCCGAGTTGCGCTGGGGAATCACGCGGCAGAGTTTGAACACAGTGATGCTGTGACTGAGAAGGTACGAGTAACATGCAGTCGTGCTGTCGCGGGGGAGGGGGGGACAGCAGAAGCAGAAGAGTGTGGGATGGGACTTCATGGGTGAATGTGGTTAGAGCACATGGCCCGGAGTTGGTGAGTTCCATGAACAGATGTGTAAAAATAGAAGACATTTTACTAGCATTAAGTTGTAAGAAGTATAATTTCACCTCATTGTGGTTTTTAGTCATTTCCATTATATAACTTGAATGTAATTTGTTAGGCTTAGTTTTCGGTGAAACTGAGATGACCCTAGCTTAATCTGCTAGAGCAGTGGTTCTCAACCTTCTGGCCCTTTAAATACAGTTCCTCATGTTGTGACCCAACCATAAAATTATTTTCGTTGCTACTTCATCACTGTAATGTTGCTACTGTTATGAATCGTAATGTAAATATCTGATATGCAGGATGGTCTTAGGTGACCCCTGTGAAAGGGTCATTCGACCGCCAAAGGGGTCGCGACCCACAGGTTGAGAACCTCTGTGCTAGAGTGACCTCCCACGCATGGTTGAGGTTAGTCAAGTTGTCTGAGAAATTGTGCTGCGTGAATTTCATAACTCACAGTGGTAAATATCAATTCATAGGATTTTTTTTTCTTAAAGGAAATACTGAAACTGTTCTTAAAATGACAGCTGCATAATAAATATTATATTCCTAAAGGTGAGCAGATGTTACACTTTTTGCCTTTTAATCGCACCCATCTTGCAGAGTCCTCAGTCTGAAGAAGAATTCTCATCCCAACCTGGAGCGTTTTCAGAAGAAGCGGAGGATACCTCATGTTGTGGTTTTAAACTTCTGGTGGAAGAAGAAGGTTATGAAGCAGACAGTGAGAGCAATTCTGAGGACAGTGAAGCCCAGGATGATGGTAAAATATCAGGAAGTACTTGTGATTCGATTTGCAAGTCAGATTATTAATTAGCAAAATGGTTTGTAATAACATTACTTTACAATCGGTATTGCCTTACAATTTAAGAAGCGCGTTGCATCATCATTTCATTGGGTCTTCACCATGAATTCTGGCACTTGTTTGTGTCTGCGATTGGAAACACCGAGGTAGATCTGTTGTCACAGACGTTGACCTAGGAATACAGGGGAGAGCAAGTGCCTGCTTTCACATATATTCCAGTGAAAAAGACAGTCAGTAGCATGGAGAAGGACCTGATGGGCCATAGCAGGTTGTTTTGTTTGTTTTTACCAAACATGGAGTGGAAAGAACTAAAAAACAAATTGAAGGGATATGTGCGTGTATATGTAGAGGGGTAGGAAAAATAGGTTAATAGATAATAAATAACAATACTAGAATAAACTCTTTTGCATACTCATGACTGTAAATCTACTTTTTGCCAACTCCTGTGTATACATATACATATAGCTAACTTGATTTATTAAACTCTATTTTTGCTTCTTTTCCAGTTTTATTGAGATATGATTGACATATATCACTATATAAGTTTAGATAAACCACTTGATGGTTTGATTTACGTATATTGTGAAATGATTACCACATAGGTTTGGTCAATATCCATCATCTCCTATAGACACGGTAACAAGAAAAAAATTTCTCTTTGTGTTGAGAACTCTGAAGATCTACCCTCTTCACAACTTTCCTACGTGTCACACAGCAGGTTAACCTTAGTCACCGTGTCGCACATACGTCCCTAGTGCTCATTGATCTTCTAACTGGAAGTTTGTATCTTTCACCATCTTCCTCCAGTTCCCCTCCCCCACCCCCCAAGCAGGTGCTTTTGAAAAACATTGGTTTAATGGTGTTGGTTTTATCAGAGTACAGTCATGATTTTATAATGACAGATTGCTTCCTTTTTGTAAGTTTGCTAACTAGATGTTAATTTAAGGAATTCTGACCTAGCTAGAAATTTATAAAATTCTTACCTGTATGGACACTGTTTAAGGGCACAGTGTCTCTTTTAAGAGCATGTAAGTTAAACTTCCCGGAATGTATTATCTAGTGAGACAGTGTCTATGTGTTTCTCACTTACGAAGAAGAAAAAGTACAGAATTTCTCCAACCTACAGCCAAGCCTACCATTTTCAGAGATGGGGGCAGGCAAAGAAAGAAGTGCCCTGTGAGTCAGGTTTTGGGGGGTCAGAAAGTTTGGGGTAGTATTTTTTTTTTTCAGTACGTCAGGGGAATGTGTTAAATCTGTATCACTTACATGTCTGTGAAACTTGCTGTTGAGAATATTTGTAGTTCTGTTGAAGATCAAAATTACTTTGAAGGCTACTCATTTATCTTCAAAGTATCCATAAGACGCCCTGACCGGTTTGGCTCAGTGGATGGAGCGTCGGCCTGCGGACTGAAGGGTCCCAGGTTTGATTCCGGTCAAGGGCATGTACCTTGGTTTCGGTCACATCCCCAGTACAGGGTGTGTAGGAGGCAGCTGATCGATGTCTCTCTCTCATCGATGTTTCTGGCTCTCTATCCCTCTCCCTTCCTCTCTGTAAAAAAATCAATAAAATATATTTTTAAAAAAATTTTTTAAAAAAAGTATCCATAGGACGTGATTACTCAGGATATTTGCCGTAATAAAAAGGCACGTTGTAGGAAAAGGTTTTGTGAACATCTTATACACAGCACCTTCACCACTACAACTTTCAAATGATGAATGAGATTTGAAATACCTAGTCAGTGTTTAGGGAATGAAAATAATCTTTTCTTTTCCCCTTTCAGGGGTAGACGTAAAGCCTGAAGCAGAAGGTTTCATTGCATTAAGCAGTCCAAATGACTTACTTGAAAACCTCACTCAGGGAGAAATAATCTATCCTGAGATTTGCATGCTGGAATTAAATTTGCTTTCTACTAGTAAAGCCAAACTTGATGTGCTTGCCCACGTATTTGAGAGTTTTTTGAAAATCATCAGGCAGAAAGAAAAGAATATTTTTCTACTCATTCAACAGGTAAAAGATGTATTTAGTTAAATGAGACCAGTACTTATCCCACTTGTGCCCCATATACTCATTTCCTTATTTATAACCCAACTTGTCTGAAAATTACCTGAGATGATTACTTATCCTTTATGATACCTTGTCCGTGTTTTTTAGCTACTAGTGGTGTTCTAAAAATCTTCTATTCCATAGTTCTCTAAAGTAGCATAAGAAATTAATGATGTCATTGGCTAACTAATAATGCCTCCTATTATATTTCTGAGAATGGGTAATATTTTTTAAATTGTATTTAATTTTAATGTTTGGTCATTGTTTTGAAAAAGTAGAAAATAAAAGCAGTATGAAAAATAAAATGAAAATTGTGTATAATCCTACACATAGCCTTCTTTTTAGTCATTTTAAATATTTATATATGTATATACAGTAAACATTCAAATAATTTATTCATTACAATTGTTTCATGCTTTAATGAGGTAAGAAATTTAATTTATTATGTTTTGTTTTTTAATCTTCAGGGAACTGTGAAAAATCTTTTAGGAGGGTTCTTGAGTATTTTAACACAGGCTGATTCTGATTTTCAAGGTGCGTTGAAATGTTACGTTTTAAAACAATAGTTTTGAAAGTATTTTGTTGTGATGTGAGATACAGCGTTGATAACAAGGGCTTCCATTGGCATAGTGCTCTATGGATTCAAAAGTAGTTTATATGCATCATCTCTTTTGTTCCTCGGACCCACCTCGCGCAGTAGGCATGGCCCAGCCTCAGTGCTTCTGCTGAATGGGCTTCCCCACGGCTCTGTCCTCAGGCTTCTCCGCAGGGCTCTTTTATCTGGTCTCAAATCGAGATGGTATTTAATGTGTAGGACTTTCTTGGGGGGGTGGCGTTGTGGATCACCTGAGATAATGCCTGTAAATATACTTTGAACACTGTAATGCAGGGGTCCTCAAACTACGGCCCGCGGGCCACATGCAAATACAAATATTGTATTTGTTCCCATTTTGTTTTTTTACTTCAAAATATGTGCAGTGTGCATAGGAATTTATTCATAGTTTTTTTTAAAACTATAGTCCGGCCCTCCAACGGTCTGAGGGACAGTGAACTGGCCCCCTGTTTAAAAAGTTTGAGGACCCCTGCTGTAATGTGTGCTACAAATATTAGCTATTAAAAGTTCTACGAATTTGTGTATAACCGACCATAATTTATGCTAAACCCCATAATGGAATAAAACAAATGTTCAAAGTAATTGTTTGTGATATTTAAGTGTGTTTATAATCTTCAATATTTCTACTTTTAGTTATGTTATCTAATTTTATATTTAGAAAGTGAAAATTATAATTTAAACATGTTCAAAATGAGAAGACTACTTTATGGTAGTCACTTAACATATACTGTATTGATTTATGCTTTTAAAAATTTAATTAATTTTAAATCTTATCAATTGGGGTGACATTGGTTAATAAAAATTGCATAGGTCTCAGGAGTATAATTCTGTAATACATCAGCTGTATATTGTATTGTGTGTTCACCACCCCAAGCCCAGTCTCCTGTCACCATTTAACCCCCCTTTACACTCTTTTACCTCCTCCTACCCTCCTTTTTCTCTGTAATCACCATACTGTTTTCTCTGCCTATGAGGGTTTTTATGTGTGTGTTTTCCTTAATCCCATCACCTTTTTATGCTTCTTTAAATAATACCTTTACTTGACTTGGAGCTAACCAATCATTAAGGAAAGTGATTTTCTTGGTTTTTTTTTGTCAGTTGGTTAGTTTGTATTTAATCATATTTTATTTCTTCAGCAACTGTTTGGGTTATTAGGTTGTTTATAATCCATTTAAAATGTGACAATAGTATTTTCTCTTTTTCAGTGAAATTGTTTATTCGTTTCTTTAATTAGCTGTGCATTTGGCCTTAACTTTCCCCTCTGTCTGTCTTTATCTCAGCGTGCCAGAAAGGACTGGTGGATCTGTTGGTATCTTTGATGAGCTCAAGAACATGTTCAGAAGAGCTAACCCTTCTTTTGAGAATATTTCTGGAGAAAGCTCCTTGTACAGTAAATATGCCACAATTTCTTTTTTGCCGCTGATATTTAATAGAATATTTTAAAACGCATTTGAAAATCACTAAGCCCTCTCTTTCGTTGTGCTAATTATATAGTCAACTCTGTGTTGTTATTTGTGAAGTTCCCAATTATTTTATTGCTAGAGGCCCGGTGCACGAAATTCATGCACTCGAGGGGGGGGGGGTGTCCCGCAGCCCGGCCTGTGCCCTCTCACAGTCTGGGAGCCCTCGGGTGGCATCCTTAGCGCTGCCACAGAGGTGGGAGAGGCTCCTGTCCCTGCCGCTGCACTCACCATCTGTGAGCCGGGCTTCTATGATGCTCTCCCTATGGGAGCGCACTGACCACCAGGGGGCAGCTCCTGCGTTGATATGTGTATGGGTATGTTTGTTCATTCGTAACCTGAATTTCAGGATTATTATGTTCCTTGTAACGTTATTGTAACGTTTTATTTGTTTTTCTTTTTCTCTAGGAAATTCTTCTCCTGGGTATTCTGAAAATTGTTGAAAGTGATGTTGCTGTGAGCCCTTTACAGTATCTGACCTTCCCTTTCCTACACACTCTGAATTTAAGCAATGGTGTTTCATCACCAAAGTGTCCTGGGATTCTCAGCAGTAAGGCCATGGGCTTGTGGAGAAGAGCACGTGTGTCAAGGAGCAGGAAGGAAGTGGACAGCGTTCCCCAGCAGCTACTGTCCTCCTGGCACGTGGCCCCCGTGCACCTGCCCCTGCTGGGCCAGAACTGCTGGCCGCATCTCTCGGAGGGGTTCAGCGTCTCACTGTGGTTCAACGTGGAGTGCATCCATGAAGCCGAGAGTTGCACAGAAAATCGAAGGAAGATCAGGAAAAGAAAGAAGTCGTTAAGTTTACGAGATAGTAGTTTTGAGGGAGCAGGTATGGCGACTGTGTTATCTGTTATACTCAGCTTTTTCGGGTGGCGATTTTGGTTGACAGTAAGAATATAGCCATGTTCTAACTTGCTCTTAACATGTTATTCTCCTTAAATGCCTTAGTAATGGCAGGTCCTGACTTACCATAGCCGGAGTTGTCAGACAGCCTTAAAAACTTCATTTTCTCCTGTACTTTTCTGTGAGTGTGTGT
Organism: Myotis nattereri; assembly: GCF_964212035.1. NCBI lineage: Eukaryota > Metazoa > Chordata > Mammalia > Chiroptera > Vespertilionidae > Myotis > Myotis nattereri. Next base: position 4,620,261 of record NC_138096.1, on the reverse strand, counting down.
GTGTGTGCCCATGTGGGAGGGGGAGGGCACACACCACACATACTGCTGCTGTGGAGGTCACCAGCCCCATTTCCTGCCTCTTCCCTGGTGCCATTCCTGGATTAGGGCGTCTCCTGATGTTAGCCCATCCCATTCATAAAAGAATCGTGGCTCAGATTGTAGTAGTTTACTGTGGTGACATCACGGTTGGTCAAATCATTCCTGCAATTTGTCTTCAGTTATCATATATTTTATTATTCTTTTTATATTCTTTATTGATGACACTACTACAGATATCCCCATTTTCCCTACCTTTGTTTACCTCCACCCAGCCCCTTCCTCTCCCCCCCTTTCCGCTGGCCATCACCACACTGTGTGTGGTCTGTGCCCACGGGCTATGGGTATATGTTCTTTGGCTAATCTTCCACCTTCTTTCATCCACCCTCCCCTCCGACAGCCATCAGTCTGTTCCATGTATTCAGGCCTCTGTTTCTATTTTGTTGGTCAGTTTATTTTGTTCATTAGATTCCACATATAAGGGAGATCACAGGATATTTGTCTTTCTGTGACTGGCTTACTTCACTTAGCATTAGAAGTCATTAAATGTTTTAAAATATATGGTAACTAGAAAAAAAAAATTAAGTAACTCTTAATGCACTCATTTACTACTTCACTCCTGGTGCTTTTTTGGAGTTAATTAACATCTAAACTTTGGAAATTCTATTGTTTAAAACAGGCCATTGTGGGTAAATAATTTACTACAAATAAACAAGCATGCTTTGTATATTTTTAAATTCACTTTCCACTCAGTTTTTATCAACTGCTTTACAGATCATTCTAACATCTTTCTTTCATAGAGAACGACGGGCCAGAAGGTGCAGAGCACGCACATCCTGGTGAGAGGCTCATAGAGGGAGGCTGCATTCACCTGGTTTCATTGGGATCCAAGGCGCTGATGATCCAAGTGTGGGCTGAGCCCCTCACTGGCACCTTCATCTTTCGGTAACGATTACCCCCACTCCCGTGCATAGGGCAAGTGTTTAAATAGTTCATGTAAGAGACATAGTGTAAAATCTGCTAATAAAGATCATCATAGCAAAACAAAAATCTTATTTAAAGAGGAGATACAGTTTAATAGCTTGTAATACCACTTTGTAACAATATGTTCTATCTAAAAATCTGCCGAAACTGGTTTGGCTCAGTGGATAGAGCGTCGGCCTGCGGACTGAGGGGTCCCAGGTTCGATTCCGGTCAAGGGCATGTGCCTGGGTTGCGGGCACATCCCCAGTGGGAGATGTGCAGGGGGTGGCTGATCGATGTTTCTCTCCCATCGGTGTTTCTAACTCTCTATCTCTCTCCCTTCCTCTCTGTAAAAAATCAATAAAATATATTTAAAAAAAAAATAAAAAAATAAAAATCTATAATTAAACTCTAAAGTAGATTACATTAATTTTCAGATTTTAGACCAAATCCTTACTGAAGTCCTATCTATGGAAGTATTCTTTCAGATGGCAATGATCCTAGGAGGTTGTTAATATCAGACAGTGGTTTCCATGCAGATCATATATTTAATAGCCATTATCTAAAAAGCTTAAGATCTCCTTGCTAGCTTGTAGCTTTCCTACCTCCTTTGTTAGCTAGTTTAGATGTGGGGAAGCATGGGACTTAGTTGGAAAGTCTGTAAGGAGGATTCTCTGAAAGGTCGGAGACCTCTAGGGGAACCTTGCCAAAGGCAGCAGACCCTGCCTTGACTTTTCCAAACAAGTCTGAGCCCCTGGGTATTTTACTGGAATCTTTATGTTTAGACTTCAAAACGTCCTTGTTTAAAAGACACTGTAGATGCATGTGTTTTCTCAAGGATACTTACCCTGCTGATAGAATCTAGAGGTTAATTTTCGTTCACGCTGTTGCTGCAATAAAAGCCTAAGGAGGCAGGCAAATGGGGCTATCTGGTTCCTTTAGCCAGGCAGTCCCTTAGCCCTCTCTTTCACAGAATGTGTGTCAGAGTCATCATTCATCCGTAGCTCAGGGTCTGCTGGTCAGTCCCGGCATTTAGATACAAATCTTTTGTTTGTATTGAATATGAATAGTATGTGGGTATTTTTATGAAACTTAAAACTAAGTAAACAATGTTATTTAGGGATATGCTTTGTAAAAGTTATAAAGGTTACTAGGTATTGTATATACATATTATATCCTACTTTTCTCAGCAATTCCTCATGTAGGTTAGACCTCCAATACATCCCAGCATTTGGACATTTATGTACAACATGTATTAATTTATGTATGAACCAAATATGATATTATAATTTCTAAATGGGCAATGACTATAAATAGTAAAGAAAAAAGTTTTTTTTGCAAATTGAATTCTGAAAATTATTGCTTAAATTATTAACACTAGCAAATGAACCTACTCTATTTTAGTTCATGAGTTGAGGTAATCTATAACAATAAAAGCATAATATGCAAATCGACCAAACGGCTGAACAGTAGAACAACTGTCTGGATAACCACCCTATGACATGCACTGGCGCCAGGCCAACCAAGGCGGGTGCAATGTGATTGGTCGGGGGCCCCCGCCATTGCCCCATGATCACCTGCAGAGGGAGGCCCAGGCCACCAGCCGGTAGAGCGATCAATCAGGGGAACTCCTTGATTGCCCCAAAGAGGGAGGTCCAGGTTACCCGGCCGGCAGCACTGAGGCAGGTGGGCAGGGCCTCCCTTTGCGGGGCGATCAATCGTGGGGCTCCTGGACTACAAGAGGGCACAGGCCGGGCTGAAGGGCCTTCCCCCTCCCCCGAGTGCACGAATTTTGTGCACCAGGCCTCTAGTAATAGAATAAAAGAACTAAGCAGATTATGGTATAAAACAAAGACCTACTGATTTTTAAATTTAGTTTAAAAATAGAACTGGTTTTTCATCTCACTTAAATATCTACAATTGTAGTTGTACATGAGATCTGAGATTCCATGTTTTCAGCTTGTACCTTTTCTCTCCTCTGCAGCCTGTGTGTGGATTCAAATGATGATGCAAAAGCTATTTTACTAGCTCAGGCTGAATCATTGGAGAATGTTTTCCTCCCAAGAAAATGGCAACATTTAGTGCTCACCTACTTCCAGCATCCCCAGGGGAAAAAGAATCTTCATGGGAAAATCTCCATGTGGGTCTCTGGACAGAGGTATGAAACAGTTTTAGTAAATACTTGTTAACCTCAGTTACAATTTTAAGGTCAGTCTCTTATAACTTCTAAAACAACTTATGGAACACTACAGATCAACTTCCTATGTTAACATAGGAACCTAGGTCAGAGTCAGATATTTTCCTGTTCATCACTTCCATTCAAAAGCAATTTCCCATAGAAGTAATTGTTGGAAATTAATATCTGGGTTTAGGGGAGCAATACAGAAATTTGGACATTTAGACATTTATGTGGAATATATATTACATCAGGGCACTATAGTTTTGTCCTTCAAGCCCATATATTATAAAATTAGCCTGGAAGGATTATTTTAATTGACCAATAAGGCTTTAATACCTAAATTAAAATTAGGGATTCAAATAAAATTAGAATGACTAGAGAAAAATATAAGCCCACTTATTTCTGCATCACCTTGAAGGAACTTTTTTGCCATTTGATACAAGTTAGATTTAATCTGTTCACCGAGCAATGAGCAAGTGACCAGGGGCACATATATTATTCTGTTGATTGAAATTTGGTACTGCCTTTATCACTTTCAGAACTAACATAGAATGATTTCTACAAATAGTACATTTTAAGAGGCCATTTTAATAATATGTCATAACATTGAAAAACAACTTATTTTCTATTAACTTATATTTGATTAACAGCACACAAATCTGATAGGAAGATATGGTACATAGTAAATACTTCGTTTGATTCATGTTGCATTGATCACTGTCACACTGCCACTAGGTGTCAGTAGTGTTCCAGTTACAGCCATTTATTTTGTCCAGAGAGAGGCAGTGATGGAAGTTATCTCTAATGTTATGTTATTTAAACCACAATTAAAAAAAGAAGGTAGCTCATTTCCTTTATTAAAAAGCATTCCTATAAACAGATACATTCATGTTAAACATGGAACACAAAGCCTTAGGGAAGGTTTTAAAATAAATGTATACCAAAGTATCACTTCTCATTAAGAACTAGCCAGATTAGTTTATGCTAAGTCTTTATCTTAGTCACACACTTTGCACTTAGAAGTGACCTTCAGCCAAAACCGGTTTGGCTCAGCGGATAGAGCGTCGGCCTGTGGACTGAAGGGTCCCGGGTTCGATTCTGGTCAAGGGCATGTACCTGGGTTGCGGTCACATCCCCAGTAGGAGATGTGCAGGAGGCGGCTGATCGATGTTTCTCTCTCATCGATGTTTCTAACTCTCTATCTCTCTCCCTTCCTCTCTGTAAAAAATCAATAAAATATATTTAAAAAAAAAAAAAAAAGAAGTGACCTTCAGTATCTTCATGTCGAGTTTAAAACATTCCTATGATAGGGGTAGAGCCTGGCACCCTAAGTCTCAAATAGATGATGAAGTCCCCCCAGCAAGGGTCTCGATGAGAAAGCCTTAGTTTTATCTCTTCCTGTAAGGATTCCTGCAAAAACAAGAGACGAATCAAAAGCTCCATGATGACTTAGCATTGAAAAAACACACCAGAAAATGCAAAAAAAACACTGGCATTTCAGTGGTGAGTCAGGGCAAAACCTGAAGAAGTGATACTGTTTTTTCCTGAGTCATTGAAGGTCTCAAAGGAGGACCTGAGACGTTAGGAGTTATTTACCAAAATGGGAGACATCTTGGTAAAATTCGGGGAAGGTGGTTGGGTTGTGCGTGTGCAGAAGTCACGTGGCCCCTTTCCGTGGCTTGGGGCCCGACCCTCAGGCACCTCCATTCTGCTCCCGTTTCTGGGGCTTGTGGGCAGCCAGCACCTTAGAGACAACAGAGTCAGATGTCTTTCTCCCGTTACCTGTTTGATACTGAACCCAGGAGATTGTTCAGGCATTTCCCATTATTAAACAACCTCATGCTTTAAAAGTACTTAGTACTTAGTCCTCACTGAGTGATTGCTCTAACTTTGTTTTACTGTAGGAAACCTGATGTTACTTTGGATTTTATGCTACCAAGAAAAACAAGTTTGTCATCAGATAGCAATAAGACATTCTGCATGATCGGCCACAGTTTATCATCCCAAGAGGAGTTTTTGCCGTTGGCTGGAAAATGGCACCTGGGAAATTTGCTCCTCTTCAATGGTACATTTTCCCCTTCAAAGTGTTTCCTAATTTTTCTTTCCATTAACATGTATTAAACTAAGTAAATTATCCTGGATAAAATATTAATCACTCTTTCTTTACTTGTACTTAATAAGTACTGTATTTCCTAGATTTCAAGATGACTTTTTAAATATTTTAACATTTTTATAATCTAAATGTTTCTTATAACTGAGATGTGCATTTAATGCAGCAGTACACATCCTACTCACTACCCCCCAAAAAAGAAGCTTATCTTAAATCAAGTTTATTTTGTAATCCTGGGAAATGCAGTATTGTGACAGGTAAACTTAGATTGTTTGCCTCTTTTATAATTTCAGTATATTCTATAAAAATACCAAAATTTAAGGAAAAGAAATACATGATTTTAAGAAAATACAGCACTAAACCTGACACATATTAGCATTCAGACAGTATTTATTAAATAGATGGATGGAAGGAATAAAGATAGCAAATCATTTCATTTTAAAAAGGAATTTACTGAGGTATACTTTACATTAAATTGAAAAAATAAAACAAAAACCACCCTGTTTTCTAGTTTAAGGAGCAAATAGAAACTTCATTATTTAATTTTATCAAGAGCTAACTTTATATATATTAATTCATCTTCCATCAATTTGGAAATTGAGGCTTTAGTCAATTTTATAAGATATAGTAAACAACTAAAAGAATCTGGCATAAAAAATGGTTGTTTTCTTGCTTTTTGTGGAAAATCCTGGTTGGAATGTTTTGAATCAGTAACTGTGTCTTTTTGCTATTCAGGAGCTAAGGTTGGTTCCCAAGAGGCCTTCTACCTCTATGCTTGCGGACCCAGCCACACCTCCATAATGCCGTGTAAACATGGCACGCCTGCGAGTGACTACTCCAAATACATCAATAAAGACATTTTGCAATGTGACCAAATCAGAGAGCTTTTTATGACCAAGAAAGATGTGGACATTGGTCTCTTAATTGTAAGTTTTCATTTTATGTTTAACTTTATAGTAACTATACATATGTATGTTTACTACAGTATATTATTGTGTTCTGTTTTATTGTTGTTATTCTCTCACTGTGCCTAATTATAAATTAAACTTTATCAGAGAAACGTATGTATAAGAAAAAGCACAGTGCATATAGGGCTCAGTACTGTCCGTGATTTCAGGCATCCACTGGGGGGTCCTGGGGTATATGCCCAGTGGGTCAGGTACGGAGCCAGAAGCTGTTCGAAATTCCTCTCTGTACGGGAGAAATACTGAAAGTTCTATTGGGTTTTAGTCAGGTGGGCTGATGGTCTGGGACTTTATTCTCATATAAAGCAATCTCTGATCTTAGTCACTTTTATTTTTTTAATTTTATTAAGTTGATTGAAGTGATATTGGTTAATAAAATTACATAGATTTCAAATATAATTCCATAATACATCATCTTTATATTGCATGTGTGCAGTTACCTTTAAATTCAAGCCAGGGAGCAAACTGAAAGGACAAGAATTACATACATTGATCCCAAATTCCCATCTCATGGGGTTGTAAAGATCAGTTAATATTTACGTTGGTAGAACAGTGGCTGGCATGGGCATGCAATGGGTGTGGCATAGCATTAGCTGTTGTCATTGGCGATAGTAAGTATAATTTCATGTTTATTCTAAAACGATCAAAGCTGGAACCTCAGCCCTGCTTTGGTTTTCACTGTTGGTCACTAAGCTTACACCTGTTCCTCTGGGGGGGCCGCCTTGGGGCTCACGCTCACCTTGTTTAGTGTGTCTGTCTCTTTAAACAAAGAAAAGATTTGCTGGGTGTCTTTTACTTTGGAGGATTTACTTGCTATTTGATAGCTTCCTAAGCTTTGCTTCCTTTCTGAGGGAAACGGTTTGTGTTTCAGGAAAGCCTTTCTGTTGTCTACACATCGAGCTGCCCTGCTCAGTACACCATCTACGAGCCGGTCATTAGACTTAAAGGTCAGGCGAGAGCCCCGCTCTCCCAGAGGCCCTTCAGCTCGAAGGACGTGCAGAGCGTCTCGCTGGAACCCCACCAGCTGAAGAGCCTGCGGCCCTCTGAGTGTGAGACTCTCCAGGGCGTCCTGCACGAGATCGGGGGCTCCGGGATCTTCGTTTTTCTCTTCGCCAGGGTAGGAGTCATTGCTTTTCATTTCACCTAAAGAGAAACTTCCTTTGACTGATAAATGTTAGGGTTTCTTTCTGATTATAAAAAAAACTATACATCACCTATGTTACACTTTTAAGATGAAAAGCGTCACACGCTCTCGCCAGTGTGGCTCAGCTGGTTGGAGCGCCCTCCCCTGCACCGAAAGGTTGCGATTTGATTCACAGCCAGGGCACATGCCCAGGGTGCAGGTTCCATCCTTGGCTGGGGCATGTACGGGAGGCAGCCGATCGATGTTTCTCTCTCACATTGATGTTTCTCTCTCTCCTCCCCTCTCTCTCTAAAATCAATAAAGACATATTTTTAAAAAAATCTCACATTATTTAATGTGTCATCAAGCTTTCTGCCACACATGGTTAATCTTTTAATTCATGAAGATTTTAGAAGTTTTCTTTTATCCCAAAATGTAATTAAAACAATTGAATGTTAAATTATAAGATTAGAATGGCCTGTGAGATAGAAACACATGCTGTAGCGACAATACAGAAGAAATGTACTCTTTAAAATAAGGCTTCCGAAACTTGTTTTTCCCTTGAAGCTTCCAGAGGTGTGGGAAAAACCCAAGGGGCAACAAATAAGTATAAAAATAATTTACTTTATTGGAGTTTGAAGTTTTTTTAAAGAGGAGAAATATAAAAAGTTTGACTCACGCGATGAGTGCTCTATTAGCATAAATTGCTTGGTTATCTGTTTCATGCAGTCGTCTGAGGCAGCGAGTGCCTTTCCTGGGACAGTTAGGCAGTCCGCAGTGTGCACTGACTGTTGCAGGGATGGCTGGACTCCAAGGCAGGGGCCCCGACCTCTCTTTGCTATGAGCCATCTCTGCCTTCTGTGCACTCGTATCCTTGTCTAACTGAAGCAGCTCTGAGCATCTTCCATCTTCAGAATCTTATCTCAAGTGTAACTTCTGCACATAATCAAATTTCCACAGTCTCCCTGCCTGGCTTTCTTTCTTTAATGGAATCATTTTTTCTCAATTTTGTAATAAGGGACCATATCAGTGTTTGTTATTATTAGTGTTTTTATAAATATTTTGTTAGCAATTGACTCACCATACCCTAAGCTATCTTTTTTCCCCTCTTTTTTTCAGACTGGTTTTTTTTTTTTTTTTGCATAACATCTGGTTGAAGATTTCCCCTAGTATTTTAAAAGTAAAAGTTCTTCATTTAACTCCTCGTCATTTTGTGATATATGTTTATAGCTTGTGTAATTTCAAAATGCCACTGACTTGTAAGGTTGTTAGTTGTTTTAGTTTATTTGTTATTTTAGAGACTAAATGGCATAGAGTTTGTCTTTCAGTTTTGTTTATTTATAATTCTTAAATAATTACAAAGTATGAGCAATAAAAAATAAACTTTGAAATGAAACTGATGGATTAATCACGTCATGGTAGATAGTCACATGTTAAATTTTTACTCTCAACAAATCAGAAAAAAACATCTCCTTTTTTTTAGGTTGTGGAACTCAGTAGCTGTGAAGAAACGCAAGCGCTAGCACTTCGAGTTATACTCTCATTAATTAGGTATAACCAGCAGAGAATACAGGAGCTGGAGAACTGCCATGGGCTCTCCATGATCCATCAGGTGCTGACCAAACCAAAATGCACTGTTGGCTTTCACATCCTGAAGGTACGTCCTCGTAGAGTTGATTCTCATGGTGTCCTGTGCAGTGAGGGTGCTCTCTCTTCCCGAAGTCTCCCAACTCGTGTTTCAGTTATTCCTGAAGAAATGAAGGCATCGCAATAGCACACATTTAATCAAACTAAGGTACTCTCTGGTTTTGTTTGGCCATTTCAATAATTACACTTTTATTTTATCTAAGACATTTTAGAAGAGTGAGAGAGAAAAAACCTTGTGGGATGGTAGGTCTGCATGAGCTCGGAGATGTCTCTAGGGGGCCCCTCACCTCCAGGTGTGGAATGGAGAACCTCAGGCACTGTGGTTGCTCCGCTCCCATGGTTCTCCTGACACAGTGGTAACTTCCCCTGAGGCCACGCTGCTCTTACACGATCCAGCTGCCATCATGCACTCACAGCCCTTCCTAGCTAAAGCACTTAGTAACACCGTGAAGGACTTTCTCTCTGAGGGCCTGGTGCTAAAGCTCAGGGTGCTGCCTCCCTGGGCCCCAGCCCCCAACTCTTCAGCTTGTCGGGATCTAAACATTGTGGCATAGATTCTGGCCACTTTGGCGGAAAGTTTTGGTCGCCTAACAGACTTATTGAATTTAAAAAATAAAAGCAGAATGTGGTTTATTTTATTCCATGTTTGAAATTGAGTAATCGTGTACAGATACGTAGAAGTTTGTGTGGTTTTTTTAATTATTTGAATTGTTTGCAAAAAACTGAAGATACTTTATGAAATTTTGAATTATTTAGCAGTTTTCCTTTGAATTTAATGTTATGATTGCTAAGGTTGAAAGCTTAATGTTCCTGTTGAATTTTGGGATGAATCGATCATTAATGCATCCTGTGTTGGTGCGAATTTTCCATAGACCCTCCTGGAAGGTTGCTGTGGTGAAGAGATTCTTCATGTCGATGAGAACGGAGAGTTCACGTTAGATGTGGAGTCCAAGGCTCTCATCCAAGATGTCAAACTGCTCGAGGAGCTGCTGCTCGACTGGAAGGTCTGGAGGAAAGCAGAGGCACGTGCTTACGCCTTACGGTGACAACACACAGCGGGATGCGCCCTCTTAGTGCTAAGCGCCCCGTGCACGCAGTGGTACCTGCACCTAGAGCCTTCTTGTGTGCTTGGCTGACGCTGTACGCATTTCTCCCTCCCCTGTCCCTGCAACCACCATCCTACCTTCTCCTTCTATGAGTTTGATCACTTGAGATACTTCATTTAAGTGGAATTACTCGGTATCTTTGTGTGACTGGCTTGTCTCCCTTAACATTATGTCTTCACGTTCCGTGCTGTAGCATCTGGCTTGATTTCTTCCCTTTTTAAGACTGAAGAGTGGCCCGGTGTGTGTGGGGACCACCTTTTCTTTCTTTTTTTTTTTTTTTGGGTGCAGTGAACTTTATTGATGGTGCAGGGCTCCCTGGGGGGACCACCTTTTCTTCATCCGTCCACCGGCCGCTGGGCGTGTGGTCGCTCCCACATCTTGGCGACTGTGCACAGCGCTGCAGTGAGCGTGGGTGTGCAGATGCCTCTGCCAGACCCTGTGTTCAGTCTGTTTGAATACGTACACCCAGAAGTGGGGTTGCGGAACCAGGTGGTGCTTCTGTTGTTCATTTTTGAGGACTCTCCCTACCCTTTTCTGTGAGAGCGGCACCGTTTTACCAGCCCACCAACGTGCAGGGGCTCCAGTGGCTCTCCTCGCCGACAGTGTTGTTTTCTGTGTGAGGGTGGTTGTTGTGTTGATAGTGGCCACTCTTGGGTGTGAGGTGACATTGCATGCAGTATGGCCTTAGGTGCTCCCGTCCCCCTTCCTCCGGCATTCAAGGATGGATAGTATTTTCCAAAAGTGAGCTCTCTCGGAATTTATTCGATACAGAGAAGAACATCTTCTCAACATCATTGTCGGTGTGTGTTCGCAGCCAGGTGTGTGGGAGGCGCTGCTGGCGGCCCTGGAAGTGCTCATCCGGGCAGACCACCCGCAGCAGATGTTCAATGTCAAGCAGCTGCTGAGAGCGCGAGCCGTTCATCACTTCCTGCTGACTTGTCAGGTTCTGCAGGTACTTTCCCGTAGCTTTACTCTGGGAGGTGTCTTTTGCAGTGACTTCTGTTTAGTAACCCAGTACTATGGGCTCAAGTTCTTGTCAATGGAACGTTCCTCTTTCCCGCTTCTCTCCTTTCCTGGTGCCCTTCTTTCAGCAAATAGTTCGGGAGTTTTCCAACCCCTGCCTCTTATACTTTGACCTTCACACTGTCGTTATTCCTAACTCAGTTACAAACAAAAGAGGAACAACTGCTGAGTTGCTGAGATGCTTCGTTATGTTGGCTATAAGAGTAATTGTGTAGTCTCTTGACCGTCAAATAGTGAGAGGTTAACTTGTTCCCAGCTTTGCACGGTGGCAGCATCGGAGCCGATGAGGTTTACCTGAGGCGCGATGATTGCTAGGTAAACCTTGGTCCACATCCTTAAATAACAGTACAGCCTGGCCTTCCCCTCTCTCCACTTGCTCTCACTCTGCTGATACAGAGAACATCTGTTTGATGTCGATGATGGCATCGCGGTTTATTTCCTCCTGTAAACCCCCTGGGGCCAGGGTTGATCACACTAACCCCGGTGCCTGGCACACACAAGGGTGGCCCCTCGCTGACTGAATATTTAGGATCCGTGTCCACATCACTGGTCCTCCCAGTCACTTGCTTTGTATATCCATTTAGAAACGTGTCTGCCGATTTGCAGTGAGTTTATGTGACAGGGTGAAGCTTTTCTTCAGTCTTTCCATGTCAGAAAAGTAACACATGAATTTGGATATTTCAATATATAGTCTCACGCCCGTATTATTTCTAAAATGCTGGAGTTAGCAACTCTGCCCAAGGCCACCCAGCAGTGAGCGGAGGCGAATGCAAACGGGGCAGCCTGGGGGCCTGGTGGGGATGCTGGGCAGCTTTTCCAGTCCCAGGAGAATGGGCTGGAGTGACATCGCCGCTGGTTTTCATGGTTGTAATAGCAGAATTGCTTGAATTGAGAAATGGCAACTCAATGTAAAGGTGGATATGGTCAGACCAGAGAGGTAAATCGACACAGTTCTATCTTAAAAGGAGTATCTTGCTTAAATGAAAATGGAAGTGAAGTTGACACTTTACCATAAATCTAAAGAGAGTTTGGTTTTTATTTTTTCAGGAACACAAAGAGGGGCAGCTTACCTCCATGCCCCGAGAGGTTTGTAGATCATTTGTGAAAATTATAGCAGAAGTCCTTGGATCTCCTCCAGATTTGGAATTATTGACAATTATCTTCAATTTCCTTTTAGCAGTTCACCCTCCTACTAATACTTACATTTGTCACAACCCAACAAACTTCTACTTTTCTTTGCACATAGGTAGGTATAATCATTGTTGTTAGATCTTGGCTGTCTCCATTCTTGTTTTTTCTTCCCACTTCATCCACATGTGTTGATATCCACTGAATGGCCTCTGTGTGATAGAAACTGCCTACTTACACCTGGTTGGGACGGGGCAGAGGGCTGTGAAATGAAGCAGGCATGGTTTCTGCCCTCAGAGAGCTTAAATGCCAAGAGAGGAGGCATAAGTCAGTCAACTACAGTAGGAGACAGTCCTTGATGAGTACCTCGTAGATACCACAGAAGACCTGCCTGATCTCAGAGGAGCGAGGGAACTGCGGCAGCTGTGGGCGAGAAGAGTGAATAGCTCACACATCGGACACTGAGGAGTTTGGGTAGAATTTGATAGGCAGATGCGAGAGTTAGCATTCCAGGTGAAGAGAATGACATAAAGGGAGGGACAATGGAAAGGAAAAATAGAGAACAAAGTATAGGGGGTCTGTAACGGAGTAGTGAGAAATGTAAACATAAATGTAGTTTGGGACCATCGTTTATTTTTTTTCTAAGGGCTTAGTCACTGAGTCTTTGGATGTAAGAATTGGAACTGGTAGCCTTGTAGTTAGGGCTCGTTGGAGGGTTTTGTTTTGTTGTGTCTGTCTTGAGCAAAAAGATCTGGTAGAAGTCAGTTACTGCAGCGAACTCAGGAAAGAGAGACCACCCACCCAGAGGTGAGTCGAAGCTCCAAGCGTAGATGAGACTGAAGAAGGTGGAGAGAGGAGGGGGAGGAGGCGAAGGCGAGAACTGTTGGCAATAATGCCATTGGGAGGGCGGGAGAGAGAGGAACCGGCATGAAAGGCAGGTGGGCTCATAGATGTTGAGAAGCACTCAGAAGATGTGATGTGGTGAGAAAGCGAGCAAGCCCAGACCTGGGGAAAGCTGGATAGTAACTTTAGGGAGGAAAAGCGGTTGTTACACAGCCACTTTAAGGAAGGCAAGAAATGAATGAACGATTCAGCCGCAGTGGAAATCCAGGAGCGATCAGGCACATTGATGTGTCAGGTTCAGCGCACACTTAGTGATGAACGGCGTGCCCTCAAGGTCTGGGGGCAGGGTCATCGCAAAGATGAGTAAAATATGGGCCCTTCCCTAAGGACCTCACAGCCTAGAAGCGGGGAGAGTCATAAACAGGTAGTTACCTGGTGTGGAAGGCTGCCATATACTAGTATATTGATGGTAGCACAGAGAGAGCATGGAGCGGGTGTGGCCTGGAGGAGGGTGCCTCTCTGGGTCCTGAGGGTGACCAGGAGTGGAAGGGAAGGGCCTCCCAGGACAGCAGACAGCTGGACAGGTCGCTGGGAGAACAGGTGGCTGAGGTGTAACGTAAGGAAAAGGCTGCAGAGGGTCTGGGGCCAGATCACAGAGGTTCTCGTAGATGCGCTCTTGCCCGGGGAGGTCAGGAGGCAGCTGAGAGCCCTGGCAGGCATTAAGCAGGGGCGGCATTTGATGGAGAGAGCGGGTAGCCATGAGGACGTGCGGGCGACCCCTGTCTGTCATTTAGAATCTGTGACATAACCCAGGTCGGAGGTGCTAAGAGCCTGCGTATAGCACTGTGCGGGGCGTGGGGAGAGTTCAGGAAACGGGGACTGAGGTCCCTAAGTCTGGAGCGTGGCTGGATGTGGGTGAAGGAAGGCAGTGGTCCAGGTGGCTCCGGCCTTCTGCATGGGAAGTGGGGGCTTCCACCCACCAGAGAATAGGGTGGGAGTGAAGTCAGGGCAGAAAGACGATTCAGGTTTAGATTTGTCCTGTTCGTGTTGCAGTTAAGAAATCTAGCCTGAAATTTACAAGTGTGAAGCTCAGAAAGGAGGATGAAACTGTAGCTATCAGTTTTGTAGTCATTTGGGGCCTTGAAGAGCATTTTTATATAAAAATATAAGAAAGAGTCCTTTCCTCAGTGAATGGAGAGATGAGCAGTCTCCTTAGAGAGATCAGATTATCATAAAAAGTGAATAAATTAGCTGTCCAACTCTCGAAATAACTAAGTGCACAAGGAAAGTAGTAATAGTCTCGCAAAGCTATCGTGAGAAATTGTCCAGTGCTCACAGGTCAGATGTGCATTAGTATAAGTGTGCTATATTTTTCACTTGGAACATCTTTTGTATTTTTGTAAAAGGTTGTCGTAAGGTTTGCTTTTAAAGTTAAATTTTTGTTTTGTCCTTGAAAATGTTACTGTCTCAACCTGTGTGTATTTTCCGACTCTAGATGGCAAGATCTTCCAGGAGAAAGTGGACTCGATCGTGTCCCTGAGGCACTCCAGCAGCGGAGGGAGGGCCGGTCCCCGCCCGGGGCTGATGCTGATCAGTCCCTCTGGTTTCACCGCGTCCCCGCCTGAAGGTAGAAACAATGAGAATGAAAGTACAACCCCGTTCAGTTCTGAGTAGAGGCAGATACGCAGTGTCCTGTTTCATCACTACAGCACCACCTGATGTTCCCACTAAACAAATGGAAGTGTTAGAATGTGTTCAGGAATCCCTTTCCCTGCTTTCCATGCTCAGGAGAGCCTGGGGGCGGATGGGCTCAGGCCACCTTGATCTGCAGCTCTGTCCCTCTCACGGGCATTTGTCTTTAGCTTCTGACTCACCTCCCACTGTCCTCAGAGCTCGGTGGGGCCTACTCCCCCCCTCCTACCCGAGCTCATCACTCCAGAGGACCTCAGTTGCCGTGAGAGTGGCCATCGGTACCCAGCCTCACGCTCACTGCTCCTGGGACCTTTCCCTCCACCTGACCTGCCAGGGTGCACACGTCTGTCCCAGACCTGCAGCAGCAGGGCCGCCCAGGCAGTAGCAGGCTCCTGGCTGGTTTCTCTGTCGCCCTCCCACCTGCCTCCTGCCTGGTTTCCCCATCCGGCCCAGATCCCTTTAGTCGGCAGCTGCCTTGACCCCGCCTTTAGGTGCTTGTCCTCCTGGCCTTTGGGTTCCTGACCTGAAACCCTGCGCTTGCCTGTCTCACCGTCCTCACGCTGCCGAAGCTGCTGGGAAAGTGCCCGCTGAGGGCCTGCTGTTACCAGGGCTCCCTGTGCTGGCCGCCCGTGCCGGCTGCCCTGTAACTTCTCTGTGTTCAGAATTCCCTCTGCTGCTTCCTCATTCACCCCAACAGCCTGCTCATCTCCGCTGTTAGAAAATCGGGGTGTGTCCTGGCTGGGAACTGGCCGTGCACCCGCCTGAGGCCTTGTTTTTATTGAAACCTCCCCTCCCAAGTGCTGTCTCGGGCTGCATGGCTGATATGATCTCACTTCATCCTTAAAGCAACCTTCACATGGAGCATTCCACACCCTCACTCTAATGTGCAGAAACCAGCAGTCATAGAATTCTGTGGTGACCCTGCCCCCTAATCACAGAACTGTCACTGGAATCCAGGAGCAGCTGCAAAGCCCACTCCTTCCACTTCCCCAGGCTGTCCTAGTGACGCAGGGGGTTACGTTTCACCTCACTTCACTGCATAGAGTCGTCCGTCCTCATGATTTTGACTCATTCAGTTAATACTGTGTTTTGTTAAGTAGATGGGAAAAGACATACATTTTGAGAAGATTTTAATAACAGTTAAAAGAAAAAAAGTTCAGGCACTGAGGAATGTAAACATCAGTTACTAGGAACGTTGACCTATCTGGATTATTTTTTTGTTAATCCTCACTTGATATTTTTCCATTGATTTTTAGAGAGAGAGGGAGAGACAGAGAGAAACATCAATGTGAGAGACACATGGACGGGTTGCCTCCTGCAGGAGCCCAGCCAGGTGTTTAGGTAGCATTTCTCTCCTCTCTTCCCAGCACACGGCTCCTCTGGCAGCATTCCCCCACGGACGGGGGCCAGCCTGCGGCGTTCCAGAAGCCTGCCCACGCTCCCCACGTCCTCCCTCGTGCCGCCCCGGACACTGGCCGGAGGCTCGGACGGGGGCATTAACAGGGTACCGAGTGCTGCCGGCAGCCCTGCGGCTCCCCAGCCTGAGCAGTGGACCTCCCCCGGGAGCTCAGAGACGCTGAAGCAGGGCGAGGAGGAGGAGGCGTCCATCAGCAGCTGCGAGTCCGCAGAGGCCGTCTGTGAGGGGGACGCTGGCCCTCCCCGACCAGCCTCTGTGGGTGGCGTCCCCAGAGGAACGCCGGAGTGTCCGGGGTTCGGCGTCGATCAGAAGGAGTTGGAGGCAGAGTCCAGAGCGGACGGTGATGGCCCTGGGGACGCGTCCTACCCACGCCGCCCCGACGACCTGCGGGGACTGGCCTCATTCCAGCGCAGCCAGAGCACCGTGGCGAGCCTGGGGCTGGCCTTCCCCTCGCAGAGCGGGTCTGCCCCCGTGCGCCGCTGGCCCAGCCTGGTCGACAGGAGCGCTGAGGACTGGGCCAGCCTGGCCTTCTCTCCGGGTTATGAGCCCAACTACCTCCGCACCGCACACACTCCCAGGTATCACACGTGTCTGCCAGCCCTCCCTCTCCACGTGTTTCACTATTCCTTTAAGAATTCTATGCTTCTAGAAGCGTCTTCATTATGTCACTTCTTAATATAATGTACATCGATGGCAAACAGAAACACACCTTTCTCCTTATTTTAATCCTTGGTAATATTAAGTTCCATATTTAACCAAATGCTAAACCATAAAGAGCTCTCAAAGAAAATAGTCTGTAGTTTATTTAATTCTTTGTGGTTATTGGAGAAAAGTTCTTCAGTTCAGGGAAAGGATGACTGATTATTGCTTCCAGAAGCACCTCTACTGCACGGTCCATGGGACCACGGGCGCTGATGGGAGCGCCCCATTTGCTGTCGGCACAGCAGACACTGGCCCTGTGCCTGCAGCACGGAGTGTGGCTGGTGCAGAGGAGGAGCTGACTTTTTACCTAGTTTTATTTTATTTTTTAATTTTATTGATTTCAGAGAAAAAAGGGGAGAGAGAGAGAGAAGCATCAATGATGACAGAGAATTATGGATCGGCTGCCTCCTGCACGCTCCCAACTGGGGATCGAGCCCACAGCCCTGGGCATGCGGCCTTGACTGGAATTGAACTTGGAACCCTTTAGTAACAGCCAATGCTCTCTCCACTGAGCCAAACTGTAAGGTCTTTATCTAATTTTAAATAGTTCAGATAGCACAAGTGGCTTTGGTATTGGACTTCACAGGTGTAAGATAGAAGAGTGTTTAGGAAACTGTATGCCTAAAAGTGCCAGTGACAAACCTGATGGTCAATTTGTGAGTCTCAGTTAAATCAGGAAACATTTTCAAATGTTAACATTATGAATGTTCCACATCACGACATTTTAGGCAATAAGGGATCACCTAGACCAGTGATGGCGAACCTATGACACGTGTGTCAGAGGTGACACGTGAACTCATTTTTTTGGTTGACTTTTCTTTGTTAAATGGCATTTAAATATATAAAATAAATATAAAAAATATAAGTCTTTGTTTTACTATGGTTGCAAATATCAAAAAATTTCTATATGTGACACGGCACCAGAGTTAAGTTAGGGTTTTCAAAATGCTGACACGCCGAGCTCAAAAGGTTCGCCGTCACTGGCCTAGATGATGGTGGGCTGCACCATCCAGGTTCCTGTAAGTGCATCACTGATGAGAGGGAATCTGTGATGGCACAGGATGAAACCGCTAACGATGCATTTCTCAGAACGCCTCCCGTCGCTAAGCAGCTCATGACTGCACTCATCACATTCTTACGGAAGTCGCCGTGCCCTGGTCTCCGCGCCGCTGTGTTAGTGGGTGTGTCTGGTCTGTTGCAGGGTCACTGAGGACGCTCTGGTCCCCATCTGCTGCGGGCTGTACGAGCTCCTCAGTGGGGTGCTCCTCATCCTGCCCGACGCAATGCTCGAGGACGTGGTGGACAAGCTCATTCAGGCCGAGATGCTGCTGGTCCTCGTGAACCACCCCTCCCCTGCCATCCAGCGAGGAGTCATCCAGGTAAGAGGTGTGTGGGAAGCAGAGCCTGTCCCACTGCGAGGGGGTTATTGGGGTGGGGGGACACGGCAGCATTCTCTGTGAGAGGGGCACAGGGTTCCGGGGGGAGGGACGGGTTCCTGACACAGGCGCCTTGTAATGACACAGGGAGGTAGGGCAAGAACAGGTTAGCCCTGGCAACCAGGAGGTGGGCTCCTGGGCTCTGAGCACGGATCCATGGAAGAAGTGAGTTTGGGAGGCAAATGATTAATTTGGTTTTACACGTGTCATGTCTAAGATGCTGGGGAGGGTGGGATGGAGGCCTGTGCTTAGGGTAAGTAATGTGCGAGACGTCTAGAAACAGTCTAGGTCAGGGGTGGGCAAACTTTTTGACTCGAGGGCCACAGTGGGTTCTTAAACTGGACCGGAGGGCTGGAACAAAAGCATGGATGGAGTGTTTGTGTGAACTAATATAAATTCAAAGTAAACATCATTACATAAAAGGGTACGGTCTTTTTTTTTTTTTTTTTTTTTAGTTTTATTCATTTCAAACGGGCCGGATCCGGCCCGCGGGCCATAGTTTGCCCACGGCTGGTCTAGGTGCTACACACCTAGGGGCCGGCAGAGAGTGCAAAACTGCAGGCTGACATTTTCTCCTTCAGAACTGGGCACAGGCATTCTACGTGCACTTGACGAAGGCGGCCAGTCCACCAGGTGTCATGTTCAGCTAAAGAGCTAGTTTCCTGTCACGAAAGCATTAAGGTCTCCAAGGTGGAGTCATCATTAGCATTCTGTAGCCACCAGAGACAAAGCTCATCTCCTTTTGCTCTGGAGATGGCATTGTTCTTAGCTTTCTATGTTCTATAACATGAAATTAAATGGTAACTTACAAGGCTAGTAACTGTCTGATGTGTATACACTACGTAAAGTCTTAATACATTCTTTAACTTGTCCTAATTTTTCCCTTAGCTGTTAGATGTGTATTTTAATAGAGCATCTAAGGAACAGAAAGATAAGTTTCTGAAGAATCGTGGCTTTTCCTTGCTGGCCAACCAGCTGTACCTGCACCGGGCGACTCCGGAGCTGTTAGACTGCTTCGTAGAAATGTTCTTCGGTCGACACATTGGCCCTGATGACGAGTACGTGGGTTCTGCCCTCCACTGCAGTTGAGGGTCTTTTGTCCTAAATGTAAAATCTAAGAAACTCTCTCTTAACAAAAGTCCTTGGTCTTCCTTTGTATTTCATTCACTAGCTAGAGAGTAGACAGGCGAATCTGTATCAAAGGAAAGAAAGTGAGAGTGAGGATTAGGCATCAGTGTTCACAGGGGGAGGTCCCTAACAGCCAGGTGCTGTGTGTTCTCAGCCGCAGATGCCAGGATCCCTGGAGAGGCCCCTCCCAGCCTCGCCTTCAGGTCGTCTGGGGGCGGAGCCAGCCCCTCACCTGGAACCCCTGTGGCACTGATACTGGGCTCTGATCTGGGGCAATGCTGAAGGATTAGCAAACAAGCCCAAAAACAAGAACACTTTCTTCCAAACCAGGAGTTTAGCAGGAAAGTTAAACTGTGGTTTCTGTCTATGATAGAGAGAAATGAGTGTCTTATTATTATTATTATTATTAGAGGCCCAATGCATGAAATTCGTGCAGGGGGCTTGGTCCTCGCAGCCCTGCCTTTGTCCAGAAGGTTGTTTGGCTGTTCGGTCTAATTAGCATATTAGCTCTTTATTACAGGATTATTCAGTAGACCAATTCAGGACTGTGGACTCGCCTTATTGCAGCCAGGAGAGCAGTGCTTTTCACTTGTGCACAGCTTTGGGCTCTTTCAGAGCGATTCTGCGTTATCTCATTTGGTTCTCACAACACCGTTGAGAAGAAGTGGGTAGATCTCAGCACCCATATTTGACAGATAAGGAGAATGGGCACAAAATGCTTAAATAGTCTCCCTCTGTGACTGAGGCAAATTGTATGGGGACAAGAGGTCAAGACTTTTTGCTAGACTTCAGTTTATTAGCTCGGGTCTGTCAAATACCATGTAACATGGTTATTGTTTTCCTCTGCACTTGTTATGTAGACAGCTAAGGGGCCGATGGGTGAATTGAAGTGAGTCAATTAAAACTATGAAACCGTTTCAATGTTTCATTTGTACAGGACAGACTTCTAACAACACCCTTTATCTTATTTTTGGAGGGGTTTATAATCTAAAAAAAGATGAACGATCCACGTTCCACAAATTTATTTTATAGCCTCAAAATCAGGTTAACAAAACAGTCCATATTGCAATCACTTTTCCTTCTTTCGTGGTTAATTGCTTCTACTGTGCTCTTACCTGTGTATGATTTATTATAGGTTTGATCAGGAAGATGTGAGAAACCTGGGGCTTTTTCAGAAGTGGGCTGTCATTCCTGTCCTGGGACTAATTGAGACCTCTCTGTATGACAACACGCTCCTGCATAATGCTCTTCTACTTCTCCTCCAAATATTAAATTCGTGTTCGAAGGTAGCAGACATGTTGTTGGATAATGGTCTTCTCTATGTGCTATGTAACACAGTAGCAGCCCTGAACGGATTGGAAAAGAAGTAAGTTTTGAATCATCATTTGAAGCTACGTTTGATAAATATTTCAGAAATGGAGAACTTTAGTAATAGGTTACATTAAAGCATCTGGTTTTCCATAATACTTACAAAGAATTTTTTTTCTTATAAAACATTAAGTAAGATTAAATTTGGTGGGGACATAGTTTCCATCATTTTCAACAAAGTTTTTTATAAGAAGATATTTATATGACTTTTTAGGTGTTTAGAACCTGAAGACAAGTTGTAAAAGTAAGTTTTGTTCCTATGGAAAATAATACAATAATTAAGAAATAATAAGGTAATAAGCTGTGCCACGTACTCACAACTGTAAACCTACTTTTGCCCCGCCCTGTATATTACCAAGCTTCCACTATAGTCTTATAAACATCATTATGCCATCAGGAACAGGACCTTGAGGATTAGGGAAATAGTCACTTGACCACACAGCTAATGTGTGTAAGTGAGATTCAGAGAGGTTAGTTATCCAAGTTCATCTCTGAGAGGCCTTCTCAGAATGTTCCTGTTCATACCTACCAACTCTCCGCCTTTGGTGTGGGCTCAGAACCTGCCTATCTGTTCCCATAGTAGCTCCTGTTAACCTGTTTTGGGGTGTTTTTTTTTTTGCTTGTTTTCTTAAATATATTTTTATTGATTTCAGAGAGGAAGGGAGAGGGAGAGAGAGAGAGAAACATCAATAATGAGAGAGAGAGAATCATTGATGGGCTGCCTCCTGCAAGCCACCCACTGGGGATCGAGTCTACAACCCGGGTATTTGCCCTTGACTGGAATCGAACCCTGGACCCTTCAGTCCACAGGTCGATGCTCTGTCCACTGAGCCAAACCAGCTAGCGTGTAACCTGTGTTTTTACACTTACCACCCTTTACGTCTATCTCTTTACTTGCCTGGTTCTCTGTGAGACAGCTTTTGATGAGTCAGTGTGTGTCCTCACATGTCTGTTTCTAGCCCGCAAGTCGTGTTGCCTGCCACAGGGTGAGCGTGGGTCAGCAGTGAGTGCATGCATGCTGGCGGAACAGAATTAACCGTTCTCTCTGCCTTAAATCCTTTTTCTTTTTCTTTAGCATTTCTTTGAATGAATACAAGTTGCTTGCTTGCGATATACAGCAGCTTCTTGTAGCCGTCACAATCCACGCTTGCAGCTCCTCGGGCCCCCAGTATTTCAGAGTGATCGAAGACCTCATTGTGCTGCTCGGGTATCTTCAAAACAGCAAGAACAAGAGGACACAAAGTAAGGTTCAGCTTGTGGAGTTTGGGGGCAGTTGTATAGGAGCCAAAAAGGTTATTCGAATCTAATCTCTTTCTTCTTGGAAACTTTTACTGAAAGTTTAATTTTGTGATGATATCTATTAGCTCTAAAACGAAGCCTTCTTAAGTGGTAAAAATAAAAAGTGATGCCTCTATGTAATTAGTAGCTGGCAACATATTAAAAGAAGCCACTGATTTTTCTTACCAAGTAGAATTGAAAGGCTTATGTTGAATAATAATGCCCTTTAGTTTGCTTTAATGGCAAATATTAAAGAGAATATGAAACAAAAATGTGAGAATTTCTGGTTAAACTTTTACCTTATTTATTAAAAAGTTTGTTCTTTAAAGCAGTTATATAAAATGAAATAAATGTGTGGGATAGTATTTTATAATGACCATTTGGAAATTTGCTTTAAAATTGCTTTTAAAGACCATTTTAAAATGTTTACTACCATCAAGAACCCATGTTGATTTAAAATTTTTTAAAAATATATTTTTATTGATTTCAGAGAGAAAGGGAGAGAGAGAGAGAAACATCAATGTTGAGAGAGAATCATTGATCGGCTGCCTCCTGCACGCCCCCCCACTTGGGATGGAGCCCACAACCTGGGCGTGTGCCCTTCACCGGAATCGAACCTGGGACCCTTCAGTCTGAAGGCCAACGCTCTCTCCACTGAGCCAAACCTTCCAGGGCTGATTTAAAATGTTTAATTCTGATAAAATATTATAGACAATTTAGATACCGTGTAAATATAAAAATCAGAGTTGACAACCACGTAGCTTGCAGACATTGTGGTGCCTGCGTTTTCAGGCATGGCCGTGGCGCTGCAGTTCCGAGTCCTCCAGGCCGCCATGGAGTTCATAAGGACCACCGCGAACCACGACGCCGACAGCCTCACCGAGTGCTTCCAGGCACCTTCTCCCCAGCACGCGGTCTTTCCGAAGCGGAAGAGCATTGCTGGTGAGTGTTGAAATGCATTTTAGTAATGATGACGTGTAGGCTGCCGGGCTTTCCTGTGTCCCTGCCATTCACATGTTTAAACACTGTCAGTTTAGAGACTTAGGCTGTAAAGTGTGAGGAAGTGTTCCTCCCAGAAGAAGCCGCTCACTGCTTGCTTCTCTGTGCTGGTCCCATGCAATTTCCTCTGGGGCACCTGCCACGTGCTAAGCACAGCGTTCCGTGTTGAAGATGCAATGACTTAGAAAGCAGACACAGCATCTGCCCTTGCAGAGATGATAAATGGTGGAGAAATGCAGGGGCAGGAGTGAGACGATAGTAGGGCAGCCCGCTTTACATCAGGAGGCGGGGAAGTGTGTGAGGAGGTGAGATTTAATGTCATAAAGGACAGAAAGGAGTCAGGGAGAGAGAGATCAGAAGGCGGGTGTCCCCGGCAGAGGGGACGGCTCACCGGAGGGAGCTGAGGCCGGAGGAAGCCAGGCTGGTCCGGAGAAGAGAAGGAAGCTGCTGTCCCACTGCCAGGTTAGCCTGTGTCAGTCTGACTCCTGGGCACCACTGCCAGGTTAGCCCCGTGTCTGTCTGACTCCCGGGCACCACTGCCAGGTTAGCCTCGTGTCTGTCTGACTGCTGGGCACGTGCTTCCACTCATCCCAGCACCCAGGGAACAAGGCACCGGTTCCTCCCCTTTGTGTGGTAGACATCTTTCCATAGACATATATATAGAAAGAATACACAGATATTCCTTGTTTAACAAGTGCATAATCTGTTATATTGTGTGACTGTCTTTCCTAACTTTTACCAATCAACAAAGGTGTTATTCCTTTTTTACTTTTCTGTTTTTGCTATTGTAAACAGGGCAGCAATATGCATTTTTTTATTTGCTTCATTTTTTTGTCTCAAAGGTGACTCTACCCACCAAAATGTAATAACTAAAAATACCAATTACCTAAAAGAGTAGACAATCCAAAGTGCTATTAAAATATTCAAATATCTTACAGGGTGAGTCATTAAAACTTACCATATTTTAGTCATGTGTGAGTAGTGTTTATAGAGGCTCTTTATGGAAATTGATCTGTGTTTTCATAATCTAAACCAAAGGTTCAATTCCAGTGAAGGGCTGCGCTCTTCCTCACCTCCCGAGGCGCCATTTTCGTTCCTATGGTCACCTCCCAATGCTCTCCTCCTCCCGTGCGTTCAGGCGAGACTCCTCTCTCCCAGGCTCTCCCGGATCCGCTCCCTGGGTGGCACCTCTCGGAGCAGGTGCAGTAACGCTGCTGAATGCCAGGTCTCCTGTCCGCCTGGGGAGACGTTTCTCGGGAAATGCTCTTGGGATTGAATTCAAGCAACACATGCAGCAAATCACTGGAATGATTCTCACCTTTCTGATCTCCTCACCTTCATTGGACTGATTTCTGCTGTCACTATATACACTTTCAAAACTGTTTTACCCAGTTCAGCCGTGGCAATCATCCGGAAATAGTAATGTTCTTACTAAAACACAATGTGCTTGATAAATCTATTGATTATTTTAGAATACGAGGAGGTGCGACAGTATTGGAAAATACTTTGTCAAAACATTCTGAACTGCTTGTATGTGCCCTTCTAATTCTTGGAGTTTTTCAGGAAACTCAAATTTTGCCAAACAATAGCCACCCTCCTCAGCTAGGCACCTACTTCCGCGTCCTTACTTAGGATTCTGAATCAGAAGTACTGTCGCACTTCTTCAAAGAGGGGAAGCACCACTTTCTCTTAATCACTCTTTCCTTTGTGCAAATTAACTTTGTATTAAATGAGATCTTTTAATGTTCTGATGATCAAAAAGTTGCAGCAAAACTAGCTTCCTGGATCTTGTTAACTCTGGCATCTGCTGTTGTAATTGATACATTTGAAGGTCCTTGGAAATGCCCCCTTGCTCACACGGACCCCTTTCTGATGCGCATGCGCTCGGTGGCGAGCGATGAACTTCACGTGATGATACAGCGGAGGATGAGCCAGGAGAGCCCAGTGCAGGCGAGCGAGGCCGAGCTGGTGCAGAGGCTGCAGAGACTCATCGTGCTGGCAGTAAACAGACTTATTTACCAAGGTGAGTGTTATTCTATGTTACACATATAATGTAACATCTAGAGCAGCCACTAAAAGCTGTGTGAAGAAATACACTCAGAAGCACTATAGATAAGTCAAAATGAGATTCTAAAAAAAAAAATGTTCAAATAATCCCAAGGAGGCAGGAAAAAAATACACAGTAATTGTTAATCACTAGAAAAACAATACATTCAAGATTTTTTTTAATATATATATTTTTACTGATTTCAGAGAGGAAGGGAGAGGGGGAGAGAGAGAGATAGAAACATCAATGATGAGAGAATCATTGATCAGCTGTCTCCTGCATGCCCCACACTGGGGATCAAGCCTACAACCCAGGCATAAGTTCTAACCAGGAATCGAACCCAGGACCCTTCAGTCTGCAGGCCAACGCTCTATCCACTGAGCCAAAGCAGCTAGGGCAATACAATATTTTTTTTAAAAGATTTTTCTAATTTATATTCGGGGCACCTGGCCCTCAGGCTAACTCTGAAATTGAATCACTGTTCTCCCTGGCACCACATTGAATGGGTAGCATGCGAGAGAAACCGCTCTGCACGTCCACCTGCTGTAAGCATCATGTGTGATTGGTCCAAGAACCTCATGGCTTTAATGATTTCATAGTTTAGTTCATCTTCATTAGTAAAATAAATCTTAATTTAGAATTGCATGGCTTATATGCGTTTAAATTTTGACACTGTTTTAAGTGAGATCACTTTCTCTATGTATTCAAGTAATACATTTACACGTTTATATCGTGACAACTGGATCAGTACTTACATAGAGTATTTTTACCAGCATCATTACATTGGTAATGGCTAGGTGCCGGTGATTTAACTGATTTTTTATTCTTTTTTAAATTCAGAGTTTAATCCAGATGTTGTTGCCATTTTGAGTACTCCAGAAAATGCCACTCAGAGCAAGACCTCAGCTTCCCAGACTGAAATTGCTGAAGAAAATAGTCATCGTGAACAGATTTCCATTTTCAATCCATTTCAGAAGGAAATACTGACATACCTCATAGAAGGATTCAAAGTATCTGTTGTAAGTAAATTAATTAAATGGGGAATGTTCATTCACACAAAAAGAGTAGCGCTTTTTTGTTTTTACTTTGTTTTTATTGCTGACACTATTGCCGATGTCCCCACCCCCCCCCCGCTTTGCCCACATCCACGTAGCCCCCTTCCCTCTGGCCGTCACCTCGCCGTTGTCTGTGCCTGTGGGCTATGCATAGACTAGTATGTTCTTTGGCTAATCCCTTCATCTTGTCATCCAGTCCCCTCGCCCCTCCCTCTGACAGCTGTCCGTCTGCTCCATGCATGCCTCTGGGTCTATTTTGTTCATCAGTTTATTTTGTTCATGAGATCGCACATGTAAGTGAGGTCTGTGGTGTTTGTCTTTCTCTGACTGACTTACGTCACTTAGCATAATAATCTCCAAGTCCTTCCATGCTGTTGCAAAAGATAAGAGCAGGGGTCCTCAAACTACGGCCCGCGGGCCACATGCAAATACAAATATTGTATTTGTTCCCGTTTTGGTTTTTTACTTCAAAATAAGATGTGCAGTGTGCATAGGAATTTGTTCATAGTTTTTTTTTAAACTATAGTCCGGCCTTCCAACGGTCTGAGGGACAGTGAACTGGCCCCCTGTTTAAAAAGTTTGAGGACCCCTGGATAAGAGTTCCTTCTTCTCTACAGCTGGTCAGTTCCTGGGTTCTCACGTTTTTGTTTATCCGTCCATCCTCAGTGGGCATTTGGATTGCTTCCACCTTTTGGCTATTTGAACAGAGGTGTATGTCCACATCTTTTAAACACTGTTGTACGGATGTGTGTGTCTTTCTAATTTAGACTGTATTTAGAAACCTAGAATAAAACCGGTTTGGACTGTGTTGAGGTTAGTATATTATTCCTTTAAAAGTCTGTTCCTAATTCATTTCTGTTTCGGTTTAAGGGTTCAAGTAAACCCAGTGGTTCCAAGCAGCAGTGGGCGAAGATCGTGTGGTCTTGTAAGGATACCTTCCGCATGCAGCTGGGGAGACTGCTCGCCCACATCCTGTCCCCAGCCCACCCTTCCCAGGAGAGAAAGCAGATTTTTGAAATAGTTCAGGAGCCAAATCATCAGGAAATACTACGAGACTGCCTTAGCCCATCCCTGCAAGTAAGAATCAGTATTTCATACGAAAAAACCGTGCGTGAAACGTCAAATTGCACAAAACAAGAATTGAAATTAAACTGTATTTTCATGCCAAACATTGTAAGTGTAGTTTTCTTACCAAGTGGCACCTGAGGTCTTTCTCCAGATGCCCTCCACCAGCCTCGCCTGGATCTGGATCTGCTCGTTCCCCATTCTTTTTAGTGCTTCAGTGAAGGTCTGTATATAAGTTCCTACGAGGAACTAGAATCATTACATGATTGATCAGAGGATGTTAAAATGAGTTATTAGAAACAACTTCAGTGGCTATTCAAAGTGAATAAAAACGTTTCTGTTAGTTTTTCAAGATGATTTTAGAATGTCATTGAATACTAAATGGAAATATTTTCAGTTAATTAAGAACCTTGCCTCTAAGACACAAACGTGCAAATACTCCAGTCAGTTACATTCCTCTTTATTTGCCAACTCTCCAGGCCTTTTACTGGGAGAGCATCTGCTCCGTTTCCTCTCTGGGTCGGGTGGCAGCTGTCTCCTGATTCCTTTAAAATGTCGCATAGGATGAGCTCTGCTATTCCCGTCCTGCACATGTTCATCTCCTGCTTCTAGGAAGTGGCAGGATGTGAGGCAGCATGTTAATGTACACACCACCCAACATGTGAGAGTTTCCAAACCCATTTGTTGACATTTAATACTATTCACAGTTAGAATGCGAGCGGTATTTGTATTAATGCAAATTCTTAAAGAAAAATTCTGCATGCTTAACTTGTTGGCACATGTAATGTCTAAATAACACACAGTGTACAGGTAGCAATGGGGTGTAACATCTAAAGCAGTGGTTCTCAACCTTCTGGCCCTTTAAATACAGTTCCTCATGTTGTAACCCAATCATAAAATTATTTTCGTTGCTACTTCATAACTGTAATGTTGCTACTGTTATGAATCGTCATGTAAATATCTGATATGCAGGATGGTCTTAGGTGACCCCTGTGAAAGGGTCGTTCGACTGCCAAAGGGGTCGCGACCCACAGGTTGAGAACCACTGTCTAAAGCATGGAAGGCCCGACCCAAAAAACTATGCGTCAGAGCTTGGTGTGGGCTCACGCCGTGTAGGACAGTCGCCTTTGCCCTGAGTAGCAGCTCCGATGTCAGTTACAGGGACTGCTCATCAAAGATTGGCCTGGCCCGGCCGCCATGGCTCAGTGGTTGAGCATTGACCTATGAACCAGGAGGTCATGGGTCGATTCCCGGTCAAGGCACATGCCCAGGTTGTGAGCTTGATCCCCAGTAGGGGGCATGCAGGAGGCGGGCGATCCATGATTCTCTCTCATCATTGATGTTTCTCTCTCTCCCTCTTCCTTCCTCTCTGAAATCAATACAAATATATTAAAAAAAAAAAAAAAAAAAAAAAGATTGGCCTAACCCAACCTGTCTCTGGACCTTCACAGTGCTGAGGTCTCCCTGGTTCCAGGGTTCCGAGGGCGCATGGATGCTTATAAGCTCATCCGCGGAGAGCTTTTTGTTCTGGAGTGTTCACCCCTCTCTACCAGGCAGAAGCAAAGGAGAAAGAATAAATAAGCAGAGCTCCCTTATCTCCAGGCGTAAAGGAAAGTTCGCCTCCAGTTACATTTGTTATGAGGGGAACTAAGAAAGGTTGTCCCTTATCCTAAGCTTGCTTCCTGTATTTCTTTAGTGAATCCTCTCCAGAAAACTTTCCCCACGATAAAAGCCTGCTTGCGCCTTTTCTTATCCTTGTTCTCCCTCCCTTCTCCCTCTTTCTCCCTTTCTTCCTTCCTCTTCCTCTCTTTTTTTTACCTTTTACAATGAAAATTTTTAAGCATACTAAGAAAAGTAGAATAATATAATGAATACTATATAACCATCACATAGATTTAACAATTGTTAATATTTTTATCTTTATCTTCTCCTGAAACATTTTAAAATAAACCATAGAAATCATGACATTTTTCAAAAGGCATTTTTTTACATATAATCATAATATTATACGTAACAAAATTGGCATACTCCCTAATGTCCTCATATATCCAATACAGAATCACATTTTTTCAGTTGTCCCCCAAATGTTTTTTTTTTAAGCTCATTTATTCCAGCCATATTTAACCAAATAAACCTAGCAATCTAATTTAATTTACCTGTAAGAAGTAAAAATTCAATAATTTAACTGTAAGAAGTAAAAATTCTGTATGACTGAAAAGAATGTATTCCTTTGTTTTTCCAGCATGGCGCCAAGTTAGTTTTGTATCTGTCGGAGCTGATCTATAATCACCCGGATGAGCTGACTTGGGAGGAACTGGACGCGGCCCAACTGCTTATGAGCGCGTTGCAGACGTGTGGCCACAGGGGCCCCCCTCCCAGCGCGGCCGCAAAGCCAGAGCTGCTCAGAGTCATCAGAGAGGCGAGTCGGAGAAATAGCACGTGTTCTTAGGCCGTCCCACTGGCTGTGATGAAAGGGCGCTGGGAGGCTTGTTTGCCATTAGAGAGTGTCAGTGAGGATGAATTTGAGATACTTGCTTTCTGTATGTTGCTTTTTTACCACGAGAGAGCAAACAGGCTCATTGAAGGAATGTTCTATCCTCTGTGGTCACCCTCATCTGTTACCAGTAGCGTTCAGGGAAGGGAAAATCTTCACATTGACAAGCGAGTTGAAGAACCAGCCTTGAGTCATGGGTTCTTTAATGAAAAAACAAAATAAGGAAGTAAGCACCTGTGCAAACCCACCCGGTTAGACAGCCCTGGCTAACTCTTCTACCCTCACTCCTCTGCCCACACCGTCTGGAGACAAAGGGGAAGGAGCGCATTATCTAAGGAGCTGATTCTTCTCCTGTTCTGGTCTCCTGAGGACAGCGCTTTTCCTGTGTTAGCTTGGTTTTACAAGTAGTTTACTGGGTCTGTGCCAATGTTAAATGATAAAGAATAAATTTTACATTATTTCTTTTAGGAGCAAAAGAAATATGAAACTGAAGAAGGTGTGAATAAAGCCACCTGGCAGAAGACAGTTAAAAATAATCAACAAAGGTAGGATTTTAAGTGTTGTAAAGTCATGTCTTTTAGGAATCCATTAGATTTCACATATACTTTTAACTGTTTGTTTTCTTAAATTTTATTTTTTCCATCACCATTTATCCCCTCTATGCCCCCTCCCTGGCCATCACCACACTGTTGTCCATGTCCATGAGTTCTCTCTCTTTTTTTCTTTTTACTCAACCCATCCCCTACCCAGCACCCTCCCCTCTCTCACCAGAGCTGTCTGCCTGCTCTCTGTCTATGAGTCTGTCTCTGTTTTGCTTGGTAGTTCAGTTTGTTCAGTAAATTCCACCTATGAGTGCAATCATAGGTGGCTATTGTAGTATATAACACTGGTCTTTCTCTGACTGGCTTATTTCACATAGCATGACACTCTCCAGGTCCATTCACACTGTCGCTAAGGGCAAATTTGCCTTTCTTTTTATGGCAGAGTAATATTCCATTGCGTAAATGTACCACAGCTCTTTTCCCTGCACATTTCACGTTCCACGTTCCATGTGCTTAACTTATGGGCAGTTTTGTCTGTTCAGTCTCTTTCAGCGTCTCGATTTCAGATCAAAGGAGATATCTAAAATAGCCGCAGACATCACCCAGGCAGTGTCTCTCTCCCAAGGAATTGAGAGGAAGAAGGTGATCCAGCACATCCGGGGGATGTACAAGGTCGACCTGAGCGCCAGCCGGCACTGGCAGGAGCTGAGTCAGCAGCTGACACATGACAGGTGCGCAGAGGGAGATGGGAGACCTCTCTTTCATGGTAGTCTTTGTACGATGGATCTGTATTCGAATCGAATTATATAAATAGTTTGGGGTTTTTCTTTTTTTAATAGCTGGGTTTTTAACTGAATAGACTAACTTTTTACTTACTGAATTATACAATAATTTTTTTAAAGCTACACGCACTTCAGATTGCCACTTAAGGTCTTCTTTTCCTTTGTCTAACAGAGCAGTCTGGTATGACCCCACCTACTACCCCACTTCCTGGCAGCTGGATCCCACAGAAGGGCCGAATCGAGAGAGGAGGCGTTTGCAGAGATGCTACCTAACTATTCCCAACAAGTACCTCCTGAGGGACAGGCAGAGGCCGGAAGGTAACGGTGCATCCGGCCTGGCTGTGAGTAGACGGATAACTGTGGTCTTCGGGGAAAGGTGACAATGCTCTTTTCCTCACAGGCATGGTCAGACCGCCCCTCTCTTACCTCTTCGAAGACAAAACTCACTCTTCTTTCTCTTCTACCGTAAAAGACAAAGCTGCAAGTGAGTCTATCAGGTAACTTTGACCCCGTGAGCCGTTTTTGCTTCTCGTAGAGGAGTTAGAAATTCCCATAGCCTGTTGTGGTACTTGTCGCTCTGTTTGAGACAGTGCTGTGGCTTAGGGAGAGCTTCCAGACAGGGCTCCAGAGAGGACGAGGTTGGATGCGGAATCCAAAAGGGAAAGACAGCTTGGCAGGAAGGAGCCCGGGACTTGTGTCCTGGTGCCCTGGCCCTTGTTTGCACACGGATGCCCCTGTACTCGCCTGTCCTGACAGCCTGTGAAATGGGCAGCGCTGCCGCGGCATCCACAGGCCGTCGGTGCAGTGATGACAGGTTCGGATGCTGGGCCCGCGCTCTCCAGCTTTCTGATCGTGGGCAAGTTACTCACCTCTCCGCGTCCGTTTCCTTACCTGTTGTTCCATGGGGAAGGTAGTAACGCCAGCGTAGCTTAGCATCGCCGAGTAGTGATGCGTCAGCTATTGTCATGCCCATTTTATAGACGGAAAACTGAGCCTCAGAGAACGTAAGTGTCTTGACCAGCCGTGGGCAAACTATGGCCCGCGGGCCGGATCCGGCCCCGTTTGAAATGAATAAAACTAAAAAAAAAAAAAGACCGTACCCTTTTATGTAATGATGTTTACTTTGAATTTATATTAGTTCACACAAACACTCCATCCATGCTTTTGTTCCGGCCCTCCGGTCCAGTTTAAGAACCCATTGTGGCCCTCGAGTCAAAAAGTTTGCCCGCCCCTGGTCTTGACTAAAGAAGAGAGGAACTTTTGTGACTCTAAATCCTGTTTTTCCTAGAAACTAGACTTCTTACGTGTTTGAAGTATCAGAGGCATGAACCAATGTTTGCTTATTTACTGGAAAATATAAAATATTCAAGTCTCTTTTCAGTAACTGAATCCTGTATTCTGCCTACAGGGTATAGGGATTATTAGCCTTTACTAAAAGTTTCCATCATTTTTCTCCTCTACTAGAATGTTAAAGAAAGAGCTAATATTTTTACAAGGGTTTTGACAAGATGTCTTGTACTTGAAACTTGTCTGCTTTGCTGAAATCTTTTACTAGATAGAATAAAGCTTATACTTTCTAAAACTGGTCAAAACATTCATAGTGATTTTAAATGTATTTTGACAGAGTGAATCGCAGGTGTATCAGCGTCGCCCCGTCTAGGGAGACAGCTGGCGAGTTGTTATTAGGTAAGTCATGTTTTGGAGAGTTTTACTCAGACTCACCTGCCTTGTTTCACTTGTGATCAGTGGAAGCCTTGTTTTGGCCACTGCCATTAAAGGAGTTAAATTCTCTCTAACATCGCGTAGGTTATTCTGCCTTGACATTATGTATAATGCATGGCCTCATGGATGTGAAGAAATGGCAGCATTTTAATTTTTATAAAGCTGACTTTCTTCATGAGTATACATTTTTATATTTAACTAGAAGCCCGGTGCACAACATTCGTGCACTGGGAGGGGGTGGGGGGATCCCCTCAGCCCAGCCTGTGCCCTCTCGCAGTCTGGGACCCCTCGGGGGATGTCCACCTGCCACAGAGGCAGGAGAGGCTCCCGCCACCACCGCTGCACTCGCCAGTTGTGAGCCCGGCTTCTGTGAGACGTGCACTGACCACCATGGGGCAGCTCCTGTGTTGAGAACCATTCCTTTTATTTTATATGTGATCGAATTCCCACAGCAACCCTGTGAAATCGAGACCTCCCTCACCCCCTTCTTTTTATAAGGTCACTAAGACACAGAGAGCCTGAGCAACTTGCCGAGATCTTGCGGATGCTGTTCACAACTAGGGGTCGAGTGTCAGGAACTATTTCTGGGCGATGGCCTCAGATTCAGGCCACTGGCTCCAAAGGTCATGCTTTTTACCATACAAGCTAATGGCACAATACGTCTTTAAACTCACATGTAATTATGTTCTGCAGGTAAATGTGGAATGTATTTTGTGGAAGATAATGCTTCTGATACAGTTGAAAGTTTGGTGAGTAGACGCTTAAGTTTGCACTAAATTCACACAAACTCCAAAAACGTATAAATTCAGTATCGCCAAAAAGCAGGTAGAACTATTAGAGCTCATTTATTGTGACTTTATGTGTCAATTTATCTGAGGTGAACATATTTTATGAAAGGCAGTTCTAAAAAGTATTTTAAACTTGATAGTAGATTCTGCTGGCTCCTGCTCAATTTTCTTTAACCTAAAACTGCTCTGAAAAATAAAGTATTAAAAAATCAAGTCTATTAACTAAAAAGCCTAATTTTTATTCAGCATTTTGAAGTGTGTGGTAGAGGATTTTCAGAGAATCTCATCTACCATATTGCATTTCGATATTTTTTAAGAGTCTAAAATTAAAATGATTATTAATATTTCATGCAAAGCGGGGACTTCCATCTCTCTCCTTTGCCCAGAGCCCTCAGGGAGAATTGGAACCAGCGTCCTTTTCCTGGACGTACGAGGAAATCAAAGAAGTCCACAAGCGCTGGTGGCAGCTGAGAGACAACGCCGTGGAGATCTTCCTGACCAACGGCCGGACGCTGCTGCTGGCCCTGGACAGCACCAAGGTGGGTGGGCTGCGCTGAGGCAGACGCGCTGCAAGTTCATGGCGCCGGGTGCTACTCATGGCCCTCAGGTCCAACTGATCTAAACTTCCATTCACTGTTTCTGACATCAAATAAAGATTGCCTTACTTCTCAGTCCTACTTAAAGTAAACCCTAGATTTTTGTACTCCAAAACTGTTAAATCCTGATTTCCCAAAGGGACTGTGATGAATGAGTGAATGGATGGATGACCAGCCTAAAGTAGTTTAAACTTGCAAGTAGATTTCCCGTCTGACAAGCCCTCTCTGGACCCCCACAGCCTTCAGCTACGGTGGCTGCCTCCGTTACAGAAAGCCTCTGGGAGGAAGCTGTGTGGGCTTGCCGCTCCAGGTCCTCCCGGGTCCTCCCCGGTTCTCCGTGGGAAGCTCCCGCTCATTTCCTCCTCCCACCCAATCGCTCTGCTCAGCTCCCAGGGACCTCGAGTTGCTGGCCCTGTGCTCCTGCTCCATGTCCTCAGCTGATGGGCCGCCAGCGGCATTGGACCCGGCTGATTAGTCTCTTCTTAATGAGAAGCCCCTTCCCCACTGGGCTGCTTTCTTCCCCCTGCACGCAGGTTCGCGACGACGTGTACCACAGTATACTGACCAATGACCTCCCCAACCTTCTGGAATACGGCAA
Organism: Myotis nattereri; assembly: GCF_964212035.1. Classification (NCBI taxonomy): domain Eukaryota; kingdom Metazoa; phylum Chordata; class Mammalia; order Chiroptera; family Vespertilionidae; genus Myotis; species Myotis nattereri. The sequence continues at coordinate 4,585,429 of NC_138096.1, read as the reverse complement.
CATCACCGCGCTGACCAACCTGTGGTACACCGGGCAGATCACGAACTTTGAGTATCTGACGCACTTAAACAAACATGCCGGCCGATCCTTCAACGACCTCATGCAGTACCCGGTGTTCCCCTTCATCCTGGCTGACTACGTGAGCGAGACCCTCGACCTGGGGGACCCGTCCGTCTACAGGTAACAGGAACTCCCCTTTCAGCTCCGTCCACATGCTGTTTATTTTATTTAAGTTTTTATAACAGGAATTTTCAAACGTGCACAAAATTGAATGAAAATGGAATGAACCGCCATATATCCATCATCCCAACTCAACAATTAGGAAGATGCTTGCCAAACTTACATCATCTTTTTTTTTTTCTTTTTATGTAAGACATATGGCAGACCTCTTGTTCTGTCCCTCCTGTGGCCTTCAGTCCATATCTCCTAGGGAAAAGGTGGAATGTTTCTTACCTAACCTCAGTGCCATTATCACAGCTCAGAAAATTATCAGTTTTCATGGCATCATCTCATATCCAGCCCATTTCAGATGTCCCCTCCTGGTACTCGAGGCATCCTTTTGGAGTTGATGGACTCGAATCAGGCCCGCTGTCACCTTTGGTGGCAATGTCTGTGCGACGGACATGTGTTTCTCGTGATCTGCGAATCAGACAGCAGGATGCTTATTTCAGTGCGCGCTCTGCATCTCAGCTTGGCCATTTTAAGTGTAGTTTCTTCAGGTTTTACTAAGTAACCTCATAATTCTGTGACATCTCCTCATGGTCACATTTCCTGTCCAAACTGCCCTTCATGCCTCATTGACTAACTGGGCGTGGAGTCTGGGAGATGGGGAGAGGAGCCCCCAGTTGCCATGGCAGCATCCGTCGAAATCCTGGAGGAAGAGAGCGGGGCAGGGAGGGAGGGATGGCCGTGCTGTTCTTGTAGTGCGTACTCCTAAGTCAGGAATTGCTGAGGCCTGTAGGGCCTGCTTAGAAAGTTCTCCCCTAACGTGTATGAAACCATGATTTTGAATGGTGACTGTTAGTTGCCAAGCAGCAAGTGTAAGCCCTAAACTGAGGGCCGAGTGCTCTGTCGATCACTTACGCACTTGCGGGTGCAGACCTCTGGGCAGCTTGATTCTGGCAGCATCAGGTGCCGTCTAGTCCCACCCTCTCTCCCTCTAGAAACCTCTCCAAGCCCATCGCCGTGCAGTACAAAGAGAAGGAAGATCGCTACGTGGACACGTACAAGGTGGGTTCTGTTTTCCCTCATTTTTGATAAATGAAAATGAGCTTTGTTTTAAAGAGTTGTGTTTTACTTGTGTTTAGAAATTTTAAACGTATAGTACTGATTTTTCTGTTTTTCACGTCTTTGTACGTTGATTGACAGACAACTGGAAATCATTATACGATTTTCAATATTAGTCTGTCTCAATTCTCTGAAAACATTTTACCCAGAAAAAGAAGTACACTTATTAGAGTGGCATAAGTTGGGAGCTAGTAAGCCATTGTTATATTGAAATATATAAGTAACTATATTCCTTATAAAAATCACAAGGATTTCCAGGGACACTATGCCCTGGGGTTATTTCTGTAACAATATCAGTGTATTTATGAGGCACCACAATCTCTCGTTGTTCATAGTCAGTCAATTATGCATTGCTTTATTAATAGAAATTGGCAGATTTTATTTTATTATTTTGTTGTTGTTTTAACCCTTGTCTGAGAATATTTTCTCTATTATTTTTAGAGAGAGTGGAAGGGAGGAAGTGGGAGAGGTGCAGACTGGGAGGTGCCTCCAGGTGGTCAGGCAGCAGCTGGGCACCCTGGAGGGCACCCCAGACACTCGGGTGGCTGAGGTCGGAACACGAGGGAGGGCAGCATGGAGAACGGGCACAGGGCTGGCAGGGAAGGGCTGTGAAGCCACGCAGGGGGCTGGGTGGCCATAGTGTCTGGTTCCCTGTGTCCCTCAGTACTTGGAGGAAGAGTTCCGCAAAGGGGCCCGCGAGGACGACCCGCTGCCGCCCGTGCAGCCCTACCACTACGGCTCCCACTACTCCAACAGCGGCACCGTGCTGCACTTCCTGGTCCGCATGCCGCCCTTCACCAGGATGTTTCTGGCCTATCAAGGTGAGCCGCGGCCGGGGCCGGAAAGGCAGGCTGCTCGGCAGAGGACACTGGGCTACCTCCTGGGAATGTCTCCAGACCAATCAAACCGCAGGAAACGAGTTCTTTCTGTTCCTTTGACAAAATTCTCTTCTAAAACCGGCCACAGCCAAATCATCTTGCTAATGTCTCAAATGTTAGCTTCAAATTAAACATGTCGAAGTTTATAAAATGCAAGTCACTTTAAAGAATTCTTTAAAGATGTAATCACATACCATAAAATTTACCCCTTTTACCCTTTAAAAATGTATGCGGTTCTCTTTTTAAAGATACTCAAGTTAATAATTATTTTAGATCACAGTTATCTTTGAACCCTAAAGGGGAATATGTTGTGGTAGTTTATTACAAATAACTGCTAAATAAATAATAGGAGAGCCACATCGCCACCTTCACCTGGTAACTTTCTAGCTAATAACCTTCTGCCTCCGCTGGCGTTGTAAGTGGCAGCTGCAGGCCTGAAAGTGAATAGCTCGAGGCGAATGGATTTGTGTGCAAACAGGGACAGTTTCTAATGAGAACCATGGTGTTACTCATCTGCACCCTCTTGCAGGAATGACTGTCTCCTTGGTCTATACAAGGGCTTTCTTACGTTTGTCCCCGTGAGTGCACAGGACAGATGTACACGGGACAGCTGTTGAAGCACGTGAGGGTATTGCCCTGACCCTCTCTGCCTCCCAGTGTCTGTCCCAGGCTAGTTATCCTTAGTTAGTTTGACATCAGGCCAAGAGGTTCCTTTGTGCAAGGTCTTACCCCATTTTTTCCAGAGTGAGTTAGTAAACATTTCTTTAAGTGACCCTCCCAACTCCCTGAGAATAAGGAAATGTCTGTAAACCTAATTTCTTCGCAGATTTTATTTAGTGGCAGGCAGTGCTGACTGACCCAACAGACCAGATAAGAGAGGAGTAAAAGGAATAGGAAATGCGCGGGCAGAGGATAGCTCAGGCGTGGGGAAGAAGTTGGCACCTCTTGGTGAAATGTGCCTCGCTTGATGCCGAGACCAGTCTGTGATAGTTTCCAAATGAAAAACGTGCTCACGTTTCAGCCAGTTCAGAGGAGTTTTAGACGGAACGTAGGGTCCCTGAGAAGCGTCCGCCCCGCTGTCTCCAGGGCTGCCTTCGGCGCCGCTCCTGCTCAGGGCCGGCCCTCAGCCAGGGACGCAGCGCAGAGCTCAGCTCTGGAGTGTGAACAGTCTGCCAGGAAAACTTAGCGAGGAGAGAGTGAGAGCATCTAAAGCAGGGGTCCTCCAACTACGGCCCAAGGGCCACATGCAAATACAAATATTGTATTTGTTCCCGTTTTGTTTTTTTACTTCAAAATAAGATATGTGCAGTGTGCATAGGAATTTGTTCATAGTTGTTGTTTTTTAAACGATAGTCCGGCCCTCCAACGGTCTGAGGGACAGTGAACTGGCCCCCTGTTTAAAAAGTTTGAGGACCCCTGATCTAAAGAGAAGGAAGAAAAAGTAGTCCTAACAATTAGAGGCAAAGGAGTAATTTTGCGTCCTGATGGGGAAAGGGTATTTTATCCACTTGAGCTTTAATTTTACTTCATTATTATTCACTCATCCCATAAACAAATTGTTACTGAGTACCTAGTACATGCTAGGTATTGCTGATACCCCAGGTCCCTGCTCTTATGGAACTTTTATTCCACTTGGGTAGACAGTCGTCAATTAAACAAATGCTAGAAACTCATCTAGTTTTATGTATTATGAAAACAATACAGATTTTAAATAATACAATTACGGCCTCAAATTATGTATAGAAATACTTATTTTCAAGAATAAATGAATAACCTCAAACTATAGGTAAGCAAAATGAACATCATTTTACTAGTAATCTTTTTGAAGTAGCGAAATAAGTTCCGTCAGGCTTCAAGTGGAGTCAGGTCTCTGTGTCTTAGTTCTCACCTTTGTTTCTTACAGATCAAAGCTTTGACATCCCGGACCGAACCTTCCACTCCATGAACACGACCTGGCGCCTCTCCTCCTTCGAGTCCATGACTGACGTGAAGGAACTGGTCCCGGAGTTCTTCTATCTCCCGGAGTTCTTAGTCAACCGAGAAGGTATAGCAGGAGATCATTTCTAGTTTAGGTGTTTGAACATTTGTACTTATTTTATAATTTTCCAAAAATAAAAATAGCTGTTTTAAGTCCTAAAATTTGAGTCCATAAATAAGAGAAATACCTTTATTAAGTACATGATTTTATTTCCAAGTCAGCTTGAGGATTTTAAGTATTTTATAGGACTAAATATATCTGGAAAACTGTGACTTTGAGCTATTAAAATTCTTTATAACATGTATTTTAATTTTTTACAGAAATTTTTTTCAGATTACCAATGTAATTTCAGATTACAAGGTAATTTTAAAAAATGAGTCATGAATTTATTGAAAACACAATGTTAATTAACCAAAATCTCAGTGATTTTTATGAGGAATGATAGTGTATAAGTAAAAGACTCTAACCAGAAATCTCTATACATAAAAGGCTAATATGCAAAGTGTCCCCTCAGGAGTTCGACCGGGAGACTGAGAGTTCCATCGCTCGCTATGATGTGCGCTGACCACCAGGGGGCGGCGCGGAACAAAGGAAGGCCCTGATCGGCCCTGACCGCCAGCCAGGCCCAGGGACCTTCCCATGCACGAATTTTGTGCACCGGGCCTCTAGTATCTAATAACAAAGGATAGAATTAACAGATTAATTAACCCCATGAGAGGCATTTGGGGCTGCTTCTGATGACTTAATTTCATGTTGTAATGTGACCTTTAGGAAGATGTGAAGGTGAGAGTTATATCTTTAGGGACGTTAGTGTTGGGCAGATTCCTGCAGAATCTCACTCTATCTCGCTGTCTGGAGTGTTTGAGCATGATGAGTAAACCCCCACTCCGCGTCCCGGGGGCACGTTTCCTGTGCTGCCACGTGAGAAACGTCGCAGTGAGGCCAGCGCCTGCAGGTGGGGCCTGTCTGGCTTTCAGGCTGGGGCTCCGACTTAACTCCACTGCCTGTCCTCTCTGTCCATCGCTTCTCGTGTGTGAGTTCCAGTTTCCGTGGCTGCATAACAAAGAACCCCCACACTTAGCGGCTCAGAGCAACAGCGCCTTTATTACCCGTCACAGTCTGTCTCCAGGTTAACGGGACGGGCTGTCCGTGTGGCTCTGTTGTTGGGTGAGTGAGTGACGAGCGTCCGTGTCCTGTCCTCTTTGCCGCTCCTTTTCCTGGTTAGAGTGTCGGCCACGATTCCTGTGAGCTCTCAGGACCGCTCAGTGCCCACGAGGCGTGCTCTGGGGGAGACACACGTTAATTTTAGTCTTGTTTTTAGGTTTCGATTTTGGCGTGCGTCAGAATGGCGAGCGGGTGAATCACGTCAACCTGCCGCCGTGGGCGCGGAACGACCCGCGTCTCTTCGTCCTCATCCACCGCCAGGCTCTGGAGTCGGACCACGTGTCCCAGAACATCTGCCAGTGGGTGGACCTGGTGTTCGGGTACAAGCAGAAAGGGAAGGCGTCTGTCCAGGCCATCAACGTGTTCCATCCCGCGGTAAGCGATCTGAAAGGAACTGCACTTATGTAGAGTAAGGCAGAGCTGAGTGTTTGCAGGCCAGCTGGTTTCTGTAAAATGCCTACGTTATCAGAGAGAATTGGCAGTGACACTGAACTGTTAGAACCTAAATAACCCTCTCGACCTACCCATATTGTCTGTTAACTTCATTTCTGTGCTGATCAGCATCAATCAGGACGCAGTATTCTCGTCCATCCCTTCAGAAACATCACTTTCTAATCTCAGCGAGGCCAGGAATGATTATGAACCTGATCAAAAGTGTCTCGGAGTCGTTTCCATGGAAACAGGAGAGGAGCCAGGAAGCGTGGCGAGCAGAGCACGTGTTGCTGGCCTTTGGTGTTCTGCCGATCTGGCTTCACACAGACCTGCCTCCCCTCCCCTTCACCTTTCAGACGTATTTTGGGATGGATGTCTCTGCGGTGGAAGATCCGGTGCAGAGGCGAGCGCTGGAAACCATGATCAAGACCTACGGCCAGACGCCTCGCCAGCTGTTCCAGGCGGCTCACGTGAGCAGGCCGGGGCCCAGGCTCAGCCTCGAGGGAGAGCTGCCTGCGGCCGTGGGGCTGCTCGTGCAGTTTGCCTTCAGGGAGACCCGGGAGCCGGTCCGAGAAGCCCCCCACCCGGTAAGCCCTGTGGGAGGGACAGTCACAGTGAGCAGGAGCCCACGTGTGCTTTGGCCTTCCCGGGCTATGATGAGAGCAAGTGTTGCCTCTTAAAGTAGGAAGAGGGTGTCATTTTCACTTTGCAATAGAGAAATAAAGCAAGAAAACCTTAAAAGGAAAGTAAGTTCTAATCGTCCACTCACTCTTCATTGCGAAGGCAGCGTAAGCGGGGAGACGTGGATGGGAGTCCATAGGGGCTGCCGAGGGGATCCCAGCAAGTGAGGAGGGCGAGGTCCAGGGGACCTCAGGGGCTGGGAGCCAGGTTGCTTTCTCTTACTTTGTTTAGACTTTAAATTAGGAGTCATCTATATGTACTACCTCTTTAAAAATCATACCTTTTCTTGTTTGGTTTAGAGTCCTTTGTCCTGGATAAAAGGCTTGAAGTGGGGGGAGTACGTGGGCTCCCCGAGTGCCCCGGTGCCCGTGGTCTGCTTCAGCCAGCCCCACGGGGAGAGACTGGGCTCCCTGCAGGCGCTGCCCACCAGGGCCATCTGTGGCCTGTCCCAGAACTTCTGCCTTCTGGTGACCTACAGCAAAGAGCAAGGTAAAAGAAGCGGACATCACCCGCTTCTGTGGTGCGTGGGTTTGAGTGTTCAGGTCATCTGAGCTGCTATTGTTTCGTCTCTAAGCTTTCTGGGTCCCTGGTGAACATGATCCGATCTGTGGTGATTGCACGAAGCAGGAATGAAACACAGGCTACATGAAACAAGCGGGAGTTGGATGCAGTGCCAGTGGGAACGAGGGGGAGTTGAAGGCACAAGAATAAACAGCTCTGCTCACAGATGGAAACTTTATCGATAATTTAGTGAAAATGTTCCCTTTGAGGCCTTTGAATCCCGGAATAGATACACTTACGTGACCATCAAATCTGTTCCTCAAATGTAAACAGCAAAGCGAGGGGCCACCAGAGCCTTGACAATGGGTTGAAAACTGCCTGTGGCTGGAACGCCATCCTCTCATCCTCAGGCACCCACTTGGCCACATGCTGGAGGGTGCTGTGCAGGGGGCCCCCTCTGATGCCCAAGTGTCCCCAAGGCACGGACACGGGGACACGGTCCCCTCAGGGTGTGCAGGAGAGCTCGTCCCGCTGATGAGGCGTGGGCTGTGGGCCCCGCAGGAAGAGCGGAGGGCACGCATCTGTTCAGATCAGCTTGGCCTGGACGCTGCGTGTGGGCTGAAGTGGATGCCTCTTAGCAGCCGCACGTTAGCACACATGTGGCTGTGGGTGCCGCGTGCTCCTTGGGGTCCATGCACCCACCCACCCAACCCAGCCCCCGCCCAGGGTGCTGGGACCCCTGCCAGACACTCGGCACCTAAATGAAATGGCCAAGCCTGGCTGCGCCTCGGCTCTTCCAGACACACACACACACACACACACACACACACACCCTCCCCGAAGGGTGTGTTGTTGCTTCTGTTTTTGTTTTTTTTAGAGAGAAGCATCGATGTGAGAGAGAAACATACGGGTTGCCTCCCACGCGCCCCGACCAGGGATGGCATCTGGGTGCTGCCACGGGGTTATCTGGGGAGCTGTTTACACAGCATCTGGTTCATGTTCGTTTTTAGAAATAAATTGGTGCAGAACATGACTAGAGTGAGCTTGACTATTCCTGTCTTTTATAAAAATCCCTTAACACAGTTGAAAAGGAACCGCATGAGCATTAAAGGAATAGAATGAGCATAAACCGCTCGTCCTGTGGACGGGAAGATGCCCTCGCACGGACACTGTGCTGCTGTGCGAGCTCTGGCCCATGCCCTGGGTGTCGGGGCTGCGGGCACAGGGAGCCTGAGCCTGGCCCTCCCCCCCGCAGGCGTGCGGAGCATGAACAGCACCGACATCCAGTGGTCGGCCATCCTGAGCTGGGGCTACGCCGACAACATCCTGAGGCTGAAGAGCAAGCAGAGCGAGCCCCCCGTCAACTTCATCCAGAGCTCTCCGCAGTACCAGGTAAGCTGCTCCGCCCTGTTCGTGCTGGTAATCACCGTGAAACATGCTCACGGAGGCCAGGCCATCGCAGCCAGGCTCCAAGATCCAGCGACGTGTCCCAGCGAGAAGCTGGTGCCGCTGGGCGCCTGCCTGGTCTCGGGGCTTCCGGACGCCCCGTATCTCATGGAGATGTGTGGTCAGCTCAGCTGTCGCCAAGGGCACGGTGTGTGAACAGAATCAGCATGGCTTTCACCTCATAGCGTCCGCCTGCCTTCTGCCCTGTGCACCCTCCACACCTGGCGCTTCCCCAGTGGACCAGGTACCTGGGCGTCAGGTTGCGGTGGAAGGCGCGCGGGTCTCACTGGGATCCGAGGGAGCGTCCCGGCCTGTTATTTCCTGTGTCGCCTTGGCTTTGGCAAGTGACTCGCCTCCTGAGCTTGAGTTCCTGTCCTCTTCAAAACTGGGAAGAGGGACTCTGCTGCTGTCTCCGTGAGCTGTTGTGAGATGTCTCTAACGTCTGTAAAGTTCCTTTGTAAACTGTATTATATATCACTAGACAAGAGGCTCGGCCCTCGCAGCCCCGGCTTTGTCCTGAAGGTTGTCCAGCTGTTTGGTCTAATGAGCATATTAGCTCCTTATTGTAGAGGCTGTCTGTGCGTGCACAGTGCATACATGCACGTGGCCCCAGCCCCCTAGGCTGCACGGAGCCTTCCTTCTCTGACTGCCTTCTCCGGGGAGGTCCTTCACTGTGCTCAGACCTCCGTCACCCACATGACACCTGCTGCTTGTTCTGTGCCCACAAGCACCCCATTCCCTGAGCGCTGTGATGGAGCCACTGCTTTGGGGAACTGTTGGCAGAGAAGGAAAAGAGAGCGATGACTTGTTTACTTAACCCTAATACACCTGGAAAAAGTCACCCTCGCCTTTTGTTATCTGGCTTACCAGTCAACGAACAAAAGTAAGAAGGAAGGACGGTGAAAAGCACATTTATTAGAAATCTTAATAAGAATGTAAGCATTGCAAAATTACTTCCGTCATGCACGCTTCGGCACACAGACATCATTAACGACGCGGGAATATGCTCATAAGTCCGTTTCGCAGAGCGGGAGGGTCCAGGCTCCTCCCGCAAAGCGCTGTGTGAGAAGCACTTCACCGTAGCTAACTGGGCGAGAATACGGGCCTCGTTTCCATCCTTAGAAACACACTGTTCACTCGTTAGCTCTCGAGAAGGTTCGTTAGAATATTATGTGAAGACCACGCACTGACCATCTTCATCATCATCAGAGATGAGGGTCCTGCTGTCCCTTTGTCTTCGTTTTCTGATGAATTAGAACCAGACGATCGTGTGTGTGTGTGTGTGTGTGTGTGTGTGTGCGCGCGTGCGCGTGTAAGTGTATGTACACAGAAAAATGTAGATGCATAAACATTTTAATTTGGAAGCAGCTTTAGGCACTTGATTAAAGTTGCAGAATGCTCTCTTTTTATATCTTTGCACCATTCTAATCATTGCAAGTAAAACGTTTCCCTCAAATTTTGTGATCATATATTTTGAAAATAGTCGTCAGAAAAGTAGCAGCATTTCTGATGCTTTTTAAACACGATCATCTGCGATTTGTCGTTTCCCAAGGTGACCAGCTGTGCGTGGGTGCCTGACAGCTGCCAGCTGTTCACCGGGAGCCGGTGTGGCGTCATCACCGCCTATGCCAACAGGATGGCGGGCAGCGCGGTGGGTCCGGCGGGTGTTTTTATTTTTGAGATAAATGCTAGGACCCCTTTTGTCATTGCTTTTATCTGACATTTTCCTTCATTTTGACTGTCAGCCTTCAGAGATAGAGATGGAGTCCCAGGTACACCTCTACGGGCACACGGAGGAGGTCACCAGCCTGTTTGTCTGCAAACCCTACAGCATCCTGATAAGCGTGAGCCGCGATGGCACCTGTGTCATCTGGGACCTGAACAGGTACCGCGGGTCCCGGGCCCGCACAGCGGCGAACGGTGCCAGTTCTCACTGATACAGGCTTTGTCATGGAATTGAAATCAGAAGATCCGTTAGGAAGACAGTTAGGAATGCCTTACGAATAGCAGTACATGTACTGAGGGGAAGAATTCTACATATAACACATATCATTACTACCTCATGTTCATATGCACATTCATGGTTTTGGTCTTTCAGGCTGTGCTACGTACAGACTCTGGCAGGACACAAAAGCCCTGTCACAGCCGTCTCGGCCAGCGAAACGACAGGCGACATCGCCACTGTGTGTGACTCAGGTGAGCCAGCCCAAGGCTAAGCACAGGCCGCCGCCAAGCAGTGCCCTCGGCCTGTTGGGCACGTCACAGTGACACTGATGGGTGCAGTTCTCAGTCCCTCCAGATGGAATGCTTTGTTAATAGCATGTACGTGTATTAATATGCAATCAGGCCCCCCTGGCCGGTGTGGCTCAGCGGTGGAGCGTCAGCCTGCGCACCCGGGGGCCGGGTTCTATGCCCGGTCACAGCATGTACCTGGGTTGCAGTTCATTCCCTGGGCCCCAGTTGAGGGAACTGGGGGCCACCTGTAATTCTCTCAGCAATAAAAATAAAAGCATTAGCTTTAACTCAGGTAATCGAGAGCAACACTGTTCTTCAGAGTCATACTGGTCGCTTCTTACAGATGATCTCAGAGAAGATGTTCCCTTTTGGGGGCTTGGTCAGCTTTCTGATTGGTCCTTTCAGGTTCAGGTGTGGCTGGTCCTGAGCTGACATATGAGTCAGAGTTAATTTGCCGGCTGCTCTCGACTGCAGGTTAATGTTGTCACTGGTCGTTGTTTTTGGATGAACATGCAGTCCCAGGTGACTTGCAGGCAGTCCTTTCATTTGTTCGTCTGCAGCCAGGAGCTGCCTGTCAGCGCCAGCACCAGCACCAGCTCAGGCCCGGGGGCGGCTGGGAGCTGCCACCTCGGTGACCGGCGCTGGTTGTGGTTTCAGCCGGCGGGGGCAGTGACCTCAGACTCTGGACGGTGAACGGGGACCTGGTGGGACACGTGCACTGCAGAGAGGTCATCTGCTCGGTGGCGTTCTCCAACCAGCCGGAGGGCGTGTCCATCAACGTGATCGCGGGGGGACTGGAGAACGGGACCGTGAGGTGAGGCGCGAGCGGTGGCTGCTGCTGTTCCCCAGGGCACGGCACTTTCAGAAAGAAGCTTTTAATATCTAGGCATATCAATATGTAGCAATGGGAAATTTAAAGTCACCTTCAGTTATTCCTGTTTTATTTCTAGAAGACAGCTTTAGTGCAGTTTTGAAAGTTTCTGTTCTTTGTTAACCGTTAAAGGTTAACAGTACAAATATACCCAGTGGGGTGTTCTTACTGCATCTCCACCCCCGCAAACTTCCCAGAAGTAACTGCTGTTGTTTATTGTGCTTCCTTCTGGGTGATTTTTAACAAATAAACAAGTAGGTGGGCTTTCTTCACGAAGGGAATTCCGTTGGCATAATTGTGGCGCCTTTCCCCTCCAGGCTGTGGAGCACATGGGACCTGAAGCCTGTGCGGGAAATCACGTTCCCCAAGTCCAACAAGCCCATCGTCAGGTAAGCCTCCCTCCCTCGCTTCACACTGGGCTCTGAGTGTATTTTGTTGGACATGAGCACACACAGACCTAAAGAAACCTGTGATGGGAGTTTCGTAAACAGCCAACACCTATCAAACCCCAGGCTGCCCAGACCCAGTGGCCAAAGGAGGCCCAGTCCTTGTCTTGGTGGAGCTTAAATCTGATTCAGGAGCCGAGTCTAACCCACGGGCACACGGGGCGGGGCCCGGAAAGGCCTAGAGTTGAAGCGATGTCTTTCCTTTTTGTTGAAGAGACGGTCACGTGACTGACGGCCCAGGGCGTGCCTGGCAGGACCGTTCTGCGTGGCCCCCTCACCCCCCGCTGAAAACTCGATTAGACATAAGGAAGTCAAATTCTACCCTATTAAATACATTTATTTTCAGTATGCTAAATTTCCAGTTTAATGACCCTAAGTTAATAATTTATTTTTATATTTAAGTGAAATTATATATCTCCTTAAATAATAATTTATTACTCTAAAGAGAAAAGGTAGAACTGTTACATTTTTTAAAGTTTCCTGTGCCCAAGTGTTTGTGTTGACGTCATAAAGGAAAAACAGGAAGGAACGGGAAAGTGGGGAAGGAGGGGATGGAACCGACACTGCTCCATATCGCCTGTGGGAGGAGCCCCCAAGGTGCCCCGGGGCCCCTAGACCACCTGCCAATCAGCAGGACCCGTGGCCGTGGCAGGCATGCGGAGAGCGTCACTTCTGCACCCAGATCCCCGTGTGATCACCCGTGTTAGAGACACACCGTGCAGACGGCTTTTCTCTCCCACAGCCTCACCTTCTCCTGTGACGGCCACCACCTGTACACGGCAAACAGCGAGGGCACCGTCATCGCCTGGTGCCGGAAGGACCAGCAGCGCCTGAAGCAGCCCATGTTCTGCTCCTTCCTGAGCAGCTACGCGGCCGGCTGAGGGCGGCGGGGTGTCCGAGAGCCTGGCGCTCCATCAGGATCTGTGGCTTCCGTTTGGGAGGCTGAACCTGAAGAAACGATGAGCAGACACCCTCAGATACTTATAAAACCTCTTCATCTGCACCGACCTCTGCAGCTCCCAGGGCGCTGGGCGGAGGGTCTCGCTGTACGTGTGGTCGGGAGGGTGACGGGCATGGCCCGCAGGACTGGGCCTCCGTGAGTCAGTCCCATTCGTTGTTCTTCTACGGAGGAGATGAGGGCCCCGTTTCTATCATTCCAACAGTTTGTGCCGAGATAACTCCTCACCACCTGCCCCCCGCCCCCCAAAAAAGGAAAGTAAAAGGTCAAGAAGTCAGGACTTGGTGATGACCAGGCGTTTTACGGGCTGGCTGGCCACCGGAAACAGATGACTAACGACTCCGTGTTAAACAGCAGCTGCTGCCAGGCCTTCGCTCAGATAGACCCAGAGTTTGTTGACCTCCACCCACAAGAACAGGTAGCCGCGATTCAGACACGTTCTCTGTCTCCATAAAAGTCCTGTTTAAAACCCATAACACTAGCCACTGCCTGCCCTTCGCCGAGTCACGAAGATGGAAACCCGGTGATCGCTCCTCACGGGAGCCTCCACTGCCGGGCGGGCGTGCACAGCCGGGCGAGCCGTCGGGCCAGCGTGCAGGAGCTTCCCCCGGGGAGTGACTGCTCACTCTGTCTTAAAAAGGCTGGACAGCCCTGCGGGACCGGTTCCACTCTGCTCTGCTAACTGTGCCGCCCGAGAATTCCAGCGACAGCGGGGACACCTCCCTGTGCGCCCAGCACGCCGCCGCCGTCAGGACCGACCCCAAGCTCGGAACAGCCTCCCCCCACCCCGGTTGCAGCCGTGTGTCCACTGGGAGCTGCTGCATCGGCTGTGAAGACACTAATCGCTGAGCGACACGTGACCACACGAGACACACGTGTTCCTGCCTGAGAATACCGGTGCGATTGTGTGAAAATGTGACTCCTACGGTGTTTACAGAACTACTTTGTCACTTCCAGACTTTCTAAAACATTCTGCGTAAAAACTGCAGGAAGCACGATGCGTGGATGGATGCAAGAGGCAGCAGGGGCTGGGCCTCGACCTGGAGCCGTGGGGCCTGGAGCCGCACCCACTGCCTGGCACCGACCTGGGGCTCCGGCCCAGGCGGAGGCGACCTTCCTCCTGTTCACGTTGCCGTGATCTGCTTGTTTTAAAAAACTGCAGCTACTGTCTGCTTTCACTTTTCTACTGAGAGCGTTCAATGAGTCCCATTAGAAGAGGGTTGCTACTCAGTCCTTTATTTTTAAGGCTGAAGTCCGTCATTTAAAGAAATATGCAAAGTGACTGGTCTTGTAAAGAGTGCAATGTTCTATTTTTATGTAAAATAAACATGAATCCGGGGGGATTATTTATTCAGCATGAAACTAATACATACATGTTTAAACGCCCCCGGGCCTGTTGCAGCGGACACTGTGACTGACGGCTTCCCTCTGTCCTCCCTGCCGCTCAGCCCGGAGTAAATGTCATAAAACAGACTGAAGGCGGCTCTTTACACGACCCGGTGCTGCGGCCGGACTCAGGCCGATGCCCTGGTGTCTGACCCGCCCAGGTTCTCCCTGAGCGCCTTAGGGATTCACCCCGCTGCACCCCCCTCCCTCCCTGGGCCCGGGAGGCGCGCTGCAAGGGGATCAGGGGGAGCGGGAAGGCGGGGCGGGGAGCCTAGGGGGTCGGGACAGGGAGTACGGGGAGGGGGAGTACGGGGAGCCCGCAGGGGGACGGGGAGGGGGTGAGATACCAGCGCAGGGGCTGGGCGGGGCCGTGGGTGGGGCTGGGAGGCGGGGCGGAGCCCCTGCGCGGGAAGCCTGGGGAGGGAGCCCCCGTGACGCACCGGTGACGGCGGCGGGCGGGATTGCCCTGCCCCTCCAGGCGCCCGGAGACCCGCTGCGGAGCTGGCGCGACCCCTGCGGAGCAAGACGCGGGGCTGGGCCGGGCTGAGCCAGAGGCACCCGGCGCCCTTTCGGGCCGGCGCTGCTGACGGGCTCCCGCCCCGCGCCCACGGGGGACGATGCCGCGCGGCCCGGCTCCCCACGCCCCCCGCGCGCGCCGTGCGGGAGACAAAGCCCGCGCGTGAGCGGAGGCGGGGCTGTGCGGACGGGCGACACCTGGGCTCCGCGCTCGAGGGCGGAACGTCCCGGATCCGGTGCCCGCGGAGCTTTGCGTGAAGAACTGGTCCCGACCCCGCGGCCGGCACAGGTGCGCGGCTGCTCGAACCCGGACCCTCCGCCCAGCGCAGGTGCGTACGGACTGTGAGGCTCCGGGGGACCGTGTCCTTGCGGGTCGGGGCGGGCGCTGCTCTCCTGGAGGTCGCCCCTGGCCCCACGCCCAGGACCTCCCCGGACAGAGGGTGGCCCGTTGGCCATGTTACCGGGAAAATGCTTTGGGGAGCGCCAGCTGGGGTTCCGTTGCTTCCCATCCCCTGGGACACCGGCCTCCAAGCGGTTCCAGGGGCGACAAGGCGAGGGTTGCCCCCCTCCCTGTGGCGTCTGTCCCGGATGCTGGTGCTGAAATGCGGGCGCTCGCCTGAGGGCTTTGGGGAGCGCGGGTCTGATTCTCCTTAGAAATAACGGGGGGCGGGGGTGTGGCAAGGAGGGCAGGGGTGCCGCTGGAGAAGGGTCTGCATTGAGGAGGACTTGCTTGTTGTGTGCACCTTGGACTAAGATATAGGACAGTGATGGCGAACCTTTTGAGCGCGGCATGTCAGCATTTTGAAAAACCCTAACTTAACTTTGGTGCCGTGTCACATACAGAAATTTTTTGATATTTGCAACCCATAGTAAAACAAAGACATATTTTTGATATTTATTTTATAAACTTAAATACCATTTAACAAAGAAAAATCAACCAAAAAAATGAGTTCGCGTGTCAGAGGTTTGCCATCACTGGTATAGGACGTCCCAAAATGTCCAAGTTCGACCAAATGGTAACATGGTTGGTGGGTTCTGCTGGCTTGTTCCGCCCAGGACTGTCAGAGGCTGGTCGCAGCCCGGCCCACGTGGCTCAGTGGTTGAGCCTCGACCTATCAACCAGGGGGTCAGGGCTCATTTCTGGTCCCGGGTTGCGGGCTCCATCCCCACTGCGGGGCGTGCAGGAGGCAGCCGATCAATGATTCTCTCTCATCATTGATGTTTCTGTCTCTCTCCCTTCTGCTGTGAAATCAATAAAAATATATATTTTTTAAAAAGGCCCTTTCAGTCCTGAGAAACCAGACCCTGTCCCTGTGAACTGTGGATTATTGCCAAAGTGTGTGTTGGCTCACTCTCCACGGTGAGAAAAGGTAGACACAGCACTTAGTCTGTAGTCGGGTCCGGTGGAAATACACGGGGTACCCCATGCCTTGCTTGTTTAAGGAGTAGCCTGGCTGAGGGGTCATGAGGCTGAAATGACTGTTTAGGACAATGGCCTTCCTGTTTGCGGCTCCGACCCTCAGCCTCCTTGCAAGGGGTCCGGGTCGGTCTTTAGGAGTGATTGCGGGTAACGCTGCCTCACACACACACACACACACACACACACACACACACACAGCTACACCTTATGAGGAAGGTGGCCAAATGGCTGAGAAAAGATTGACGTGCAAAAGACACATCATCTCATTTATTTATAGCCGCGTCTCACTATCACCTTTTTTTTTATACCTGTCTCGCTGTTCTGCTTGGGAGGGGAGAATGCCTCCAGTGCCCGCGTGTCCGTCCATTGCCCTTTCCCGTCTCGGGACTTCGAAGCGGCGTCTTTCGGAAATCCCCCGCTTGCTCTCCCCGCAGCTTTCTGAGCGGAGCTCCTGTCCAGTCCTGTGGATTTCCCTGTCTCTGGGTATTTTATTCACTCTGGACACACGCAGGCAGGAAGAGACATACCGCTCAGGGAGAGCGATTGCTTGGTCACTGCTTGTGAACCGGAAATGGAATGTTAGCTTCTTTACTGCACCAAAATATCAGAATATCCTTCCCACAGCAGCCAGCGGCAGGTGGCGGACGGGACGGGACCGGACAGGCGCTGAGCAGGCCCCGCCTCGCCCTTGGGAAGCAGCGCCTGTGCCCTCTGCCTCTTCTCCCGGCCGTTCCAGGGCCTCCAGGGCCGCGGGAGGAAGGAGGGCATGTCCAGCAGCAGCACCGCCAGCATCTCGCAGGCCCGCAAGGCCGTGGAGCAGCTCAAGATGGAAGCCTGCATGGACCGGGTGAAGGTGAGCAACGCCCCCCACCCCCCTGCTCCTCGGCCCACACCCGCCAGCAGTTTGCTTCAGCATTGCCTCTGTGTCCACCACGGTCAGGGGGTCAGGAGTCACGTGACGCCCGGTGTGCGGGGTCTCCAGGTATACGCTGGGTCCTCAGGGTTCTATTTAGCTCCATTGTCGTGCCAATAAGCAAGAAAGAGTTCAGCATGGAGCCCTGGCTGGTTGCACAGTGGTTAGAGCAAGTATGTCAAACTTGCAGCTGGTGAGAGGGAGAGAGAGAGAAACATCAATGATGAGAGAATCATTGGTTGGGGGCCTCCTGCACTCCCCCCACTGGGGATCGAGCCCGCAGCCCGGGTGTGTGCCCTGGCCAGGAATCGAACCGTGACCTCCTGGTTCACAGGTCGATGCTCAACCACTGAGCCACACCGGCCGTGCAGTGGCCGGCCGAGTTTGACCTTGTCAAAGACACCGTCGCCGTGGGGGCTGCCACTGGGCTGTGCTCTCCTCTATAATCCTGCTTTGTTTTCTCAGGGGTGGCAGGCGGAGCTTGTAATGGATCCCAAGTCCTATTGTTAGAGAGACGGGGATTGCTGAACAATAGGTGTGAGGCGCTCTGAGCGGATGCGGATGCGAATGCAGGGCTGTCACGGCCAGAATAGTAATTATGCCATCCCCTTGTCCTGGAATGTGACTATAGCAATTGCAACATTTTCTCCCATCATCGAAGCTTGTAATTACAGTGCAGCCACGGGGGTTATGTGCTAACTTGGTCTGTTTTAATCACCTCTTTTCCTCTGAAATGTAATGGTAAAGTCCCACCGTTGTTCCCAAGCTGCCGGTTTGTTTCTTTTCTTTTCCTTTCTTCTTTTTTTTTTTTTTTTTTTTTGAGTCTACAGACTGTTTATTAGAGGGTGGAGAAGGGCAGCGGGGAGAGCTGCCCCTTCTAGTGACTGACGACAGGGTTCACATAGACAGCTCTGGACCACACGCTGGTTCTGGCTTACACTTTTGCTTCTGGTCTCTGAGCAGGAAAGAGGCAGGTGCCCGGGAGCCAGCGTGCGGAGGTGGAGGCGGAGGGGGAAGCGGCAATGGGGACTATTGATGGGGAATGAACAAAGCCTCGCACCTCTCGCCCTGAGGCAGGAGCCGGCTGAACGGACTAGCCTGGGGCTCTGGGTTCTCCCGGTTCTCTGCCATGGCCTCTGAGGGGCGGGCCGGGCCGGGCTGCGGGTGGATTGCTGAGCAGTGAGAGCCTGTGGTCCAGCAGGCCAGCCTGGCAGCCAGAGGGGAGGCTGGGAGGAGTCTTGCAAGGAGCAAGCCCCACCCCGTGAGGATGCTGCCAGGATGATGCCCGGAGTCAGGAGAGGGTGCGCATAAAGAGGCAGCAACCAGGCAGACACCCACATCTCTTTAATTGGGGGGGGGGGCGGGGGGGGGCACCGGGAGGAGCGGCCCCAGGCCCTCTCACTGCGCGGCTTGTTCACTGGCACTGCTTCCTGCGTCAGCTCTGGAGGCTGGAGAAGGGCTCGATGCGCAAAGGAAGGCGCCCCCACAGTGGCTGGGGCCGTGGCCTCGCTGTTGGCCTGGTGAAGCCACACTCGCCCAGTGTCCTGCTCTCATCCAGAAGTTGGTCATCCTTGCGCAGCCGCTGCGAATGCCCTTGACGATGCGTTTCAGCTCCAACACGGTGCTCAGCTCCTTGGCGTCCCTGAAGGTGGAGGTCTTATGGCGCCGGATCATAAGGAACACGTCCTGGGGGCAGCGGATTGGCATGAACAGGGAACCGGCCCCCCTTCCCTATGCCCCCCTCCCCCCAGGCCCGTGGCCTCTGCCGCTCCCAGCCCCGCCCCCGGTTCGTGTCTTCTAAACTGGGCACTTGTGCCCTGGCCGGTGTTGCTCAGTGGATAGAGCATCAGCCTGCAGACTGAAGGGTCTCAGGTTTGATTCCCGGTCAGGGCACATGGCCGGTTGTGGGCTCGATCCCCAGTGTGGGGCGTGCAGGAGGCAGCCGATCCATGATTCTCTCTCATCGTTGATGTTTCTCTCTCTCCCTCTCCCTTCCTCTCTGAAATCAATCAATCAATCAACTGGTCACCCGTGACCTCCTCAGGTCTTGGTTCCTGTTACATAGGACTCCACTCTCACCCAGAGGAGTGTGGCCAAGCAAACGCACCCGTGATCCCACAACAAGAACGGGAGGCGATCTAAGGACAGTTGGTTTTCTTGGAAGAGAAACTGTGGCATCAAGGGCAGCACCACCTTTGGAGGTGACAGCATCCCTGGATGAGACCCCCCAGACCAGCAGGGCCAGGCACTGGTAGGAAGGTTGTTAGGGTGTTGCAGACACGGGGCTGCGAGGGTCGCAGATACACGGATGTGAGACAGAACATGGCCCAGTGCCATCCTCCACCTCTGTCCAGAGAGAGCCCCATTTCTGAGCCCCACCTCCCGTGCTTCCGTCCTGGCGCAGTGCCCCCTGGTGGCTGCTCTTGGGAAATTAAATGAGTCAGGTCCATCTACATCAGCGGTTCTCAACCTTCCTAATGCCGCGACCCTTTAATACAGTTCCTCATGTTGTGGTGACCCCCAATGTCATTGTTACAAATTGAACATCAGTAAAGCATAGTGATTAATCACAAACACAATATGTAATTATAGATGTGTTTTCCCATGGTCTTAGGCGACCCCTGTGAAAGGGTCGCTCGACCCCCAAAGGGGTCTCGACCCACAGGTTGAGAACCGCTGATCTACATAGATACTCACAGGCATCTGAACTAGTAAACTGATCCAGGCCCAGGAGGAACAATTATAATGTAGCAAGTCAGCTTCAGACCAGGGGAGGGTGCTGGTGAACCATAAACCGAGGCACACGAAAAATTTTCTTCGTCACACTAAAATATTTTTCAGGATTTTACTAGTATCTGAGCCCGGCCGGCGTGGCTCAGTGGTTGAGCATTGACCTACGAACCAGGAGGTCACGGTTCAATTCCTGGTCAGGGCACAGGCCCGGGTTGCGGGCTCGATCCCCAGTGGGGGGTGTGCGGGAGGCAGCCGATCAATGATTCTCTCTCATCATTGTTTCTCTCTCTCTCTCTCCCTCTCGCCGGCCAAGAGTTTGACATGCTTGCTCTAACTGATCGGAGGCAGCCAATCAGTGATTCCCTCTCATCATTTGTTTCTCTCCCTCTCCTTTCCTCTGAAATCAATAAAAATATATTTAAAAACAGGGGAGGCCGGGACCCTCCTGCTGCCTCCCGTTCTGTTCTGCCAGGTGGTGGGACTGGAGCAGCGTCCACCCGTCTCCTCGGGTTTGCACCCAGCCTCTCCCCAGGCCGAGCATGGGCTCGCCGCTGGCTGTGCACACAGCCCGTCCTGTCCTTGGCGGGCCCACTCTCCACACACACGCTGGGAACTGGCCCCTCACCCTGCACCTGCCTGTGCCGTGTCCCCGCAGGTGTCCCAGGCCGCCGCGGACCTGCTGGCCTACTGCGAGGCCCACGTCCGGGAGGACCCGCTCATCATCCCCGTGCCGGCGTCGGAAAACCCGTTCCGGGAGAAGAAGTTCTTCTGCACCATCCTCTGACGCCCTTGGCCATGCAGCACCTCCTTTTCCGGACCGCCCCGCGGGAACCCGCATGCCCGTAGCTTTAGGGAGCCCCCTCCCCGCCCTGCCCGTCCCTGCTCAGCCACCCCTCAGGGGAGCCGGTCTCGTCTGTCCTTTGGGTTTCATGATTGTAACGATTCCACTTTTCTTTCCGTTTTCATGTTATTTTCTTAAAA
This sequence comes from Myotis nattereri, assembly GCF_964212035.1. NCBI lineage: Eukaryota > Metazoa > Chordata > Mammalia > Chiroptera > Vespertilionidae > Myotis > Myotis nattereri. Next base: position 4,564,603 of record NC_138096.1, on the reverse strand, counting down.
CACATTTTTGTTTATGTCAGAGAGGAAGGCATCTGTCATTCTGTTCCCAGTTTGTCCAGCATCTGACGCCCCTTCCCGCAGGACGGAATCACCCCTTGCAAGTCCACTGAGTGGGATGCAGTGTCCCCGCCCCTGTGGCTGCCCACATCCCCTCCGCGGTGCACCCCCTTCCTAGCACCGACTGGCCAGGTTGTGAAAATCCTTCCAGCTGTGCACGTTGCATTCGTGCACTTTCCTGTACCCGTGTTATACGTCAATAAAAGGTGGGCTTGGTGGCCAGCAGTCAAGGATCCTACGGTTATTTTTCTGTCTTTGTGGCGCGTGGCTAAGCCTTGACTCCTGGGCACATGAGAGTGTATCTGACACATCCTGAAGTGGGCGGTGCTGGCGATCCAAGGCTGCGTGGGCCTAGCGCCGGCGTTGAGCGCCCCGCAGACAGTGCCCCGGGAAGGGGTGCGGGATGCCAGGCTGTGGAATCCATGTCTTTTGGGAAAACAGCGGGAATCCCACTGGTCAGAGCCTGACATCCCATCCGGTTCCCATTGGGATTCCCTGGAACTGAGGCAGGTGGCATCCTCCCCACTCCTCCTGCCTCGGACCCTCAGGAATGGATGGGGGGGGGGGTGCCACAAACCCCAATTAGCAAACAGCACCTCCGGGTAAGGAGCCCCACCCAAGGCTCCAGGTGGCTCAGCGATGACACCGCCCAGCCCGTAGACACCGAGGCAAACGGCTTCTTTGACGCGGTGCCCCTCGGGGGTTCTCGGCGCCCTCCCAGGCCGCTGAAGGGGCCTGAGGGTCCTGGGCCGGCGGGGCCGGTCGGCGCTGTACCCCGACTGACACTGACTAGAGGGTTCACCGCAGACTCGCGGTGTCGGGCCGCGTGGGGAGCCCGCAGGACCCCGGCTTCGTACAGCAGGCAGCGTCTGCGCGACTGAAAACTGCGGGCTCTTCTAGCTCCTTAGGCCTTCGCCAGGGCGGAGCTACCTCCGCAGCAAGGGGGTGAGGGGACCCCAACCTCCAAGGGGGGGAGCTCCTCGGCATCTCCTCCTCCAAAGCCTTGGAAGGAGGCGGGGTGGCGAAGAAGGGGGGAATGCGCATGCTCAGTGTAGGACCTCCTGCGTCGCCTCCGCGCCCGCCGAGTGACGCAAGCGAGAGCGTGGGTTTCTGGGAAATGTAGTTTCTGGGCCTCCGGACCACTGGTGCGCCGCCCGCCTGGGCCGGGAGCAGGACTCCAACTCCCAGCAGGATGGTGGGGCGCGAGACGGGACACAAGCAAAGGGGCGGGGCCAGCAAGAGCGAAGGAGGCGGGGCCGGGTGAGGGGCGTGGGGAGGCCCGGCGAGGGGCGGGGCTCCGGCCGCCCAGTGGCCGCCGCCTCCCGCATCTGAGGATCCCAGGCGCGCGGCCGGAAACCGCGAGGCACCTGGACGGCGGCGGGAGCCCCTGGAGCCGTCGCACGGGCGTCGGCCGCCCCCTCGGCAGGTTCCCTGCCCTCCGCCGGGACGCGGGAGGGCCCGGCGCGCGACGGGGGCGCGAGGTGGGGCTGGCGGGGGCGGCCAATGCGAAACTGGCTGGTGCTGCTGGGCCCGTGCGTGCTCGGGGCGGCGCTGCACCTCTGGCTGCGGCTGCGCTCCCCGCCGCCCGCGCGCGCCTCCGCCGAGTCCCCCGCAGGTGAGGGCCGGGCCGGGCCGGGCCGGGCCGCCGGGGGTGGGGTGGGGCGGACGCGGGGCGGGGGTCCAGGTTGGGGGGACGGTCCGCACGGGGGCCTTTTCATCCGCGGGCGGTGAAGTCGGGGAAACTTGGGGGCGCTCTTGTCTGGTCTGCGCGCGTCCGGCGGCTGTCACCCCCACCCCACCCCTCGCTTTCCTTCCTGGCCCCGGTTCCGACCCGAGTCCTGCGGCCGCCCCAGGCCGGGCCGAGCCGCCCGCCTGCCTGGCGCGGAGCCCCGCGTGCCCTTTCGCCGCCAGCGGGTCCCTTTCTTCGGTCTCGTCGGGTCCAGACTGAGCTCTTGGTGCCGCGGGGAGTGTCTGCGCGGGGGTCCGAGGGGCCGGGCCTTGCTTTTGGGGATGGCGGTGCCGCAGGAGCGGACGGAGCTCGTGGCCTTTGCAGACTTGGTGATCTCAGCCGGGAAACACGGGTGGACGCGAGCGGGACGCGGGCGCCGGGCGGAGCGGCACCTGCGAGTCCGGCTGGCGAACTCCTTGCTAATGACGCGCACGTGGGACCCCAGCTTCGCCCGGACCCCGGATCCCGGCCGCGGCCGCCTCACCCCCCCTCCCTCCCGGGCAGGTCCCAGCCTCCTCCACGGAGCGCGTTGCCCCGGGCAGGTGCCCGTTGCATTGTGTGCGCGTGGACGGGTCCCGCCGCCCGGAGCGCCACGTAGGTGTCCCTGCTTGTCTTCTTTCCTAAGGGCTCACCCTAGGTAGGACCTTTAAGACACCCCGAAGGCTCTTTCACAGATTAGGTAATCCTCATGCTTTTTTGTCTGCTTGTTTTTTAACTACGTGGGGAATTTTTATTTTTATTTTATTTTATTTTTTTTTTACCATTCTTCCCCCAAACAGCTGTTCGCTTCTCCCAAAGTTTTAAACATTAGGATGGACTGTTTGCAGTTCTGAACTTATAATTGTTCATCTGCATTATTAACCGGTTAATAATTAATCAGCATTTTTAACCGGTGAATGGTTAATTCGCATTATTAACTGGCCAATAGTTAATCAAAGAAAACACGATAATTTAAAGAGGAAACAAACATCAAAAGTTCTTTATTCAAAGTAACGTCCGTTGCTAGCTACACATTTCCCCCATCTTTCAGGGTCATTTGTGGAGACCGTCCCAATAGAACTTTTCTGGTTTTGAGGCAGACCATTCAGAGGCCCAATTTTCCACGTCTTCCTACGTTTTTGAAGGGCTGCTCAGAAAGTCCGTGTGCCATCCATCGGAACAAGTGGTCATCTGGAGGAGCAATACAACAAAATAGCATACATATCAGATCGCATCTATATCAACATATGTGGAACTCCATCAATTGAAAAAAATCCGCATTGTTAACCGGTACACCTAGTATTTGAGCCCGGCCAGCGTGGCTCAGTGGTTGAGTGTTGACCTATGAACCAGGAGGTCACGGTTCGATTCCTGGTCAAGGCACATGCCCTGTTGCGGACTCAATCCCCAGTGTGGGGCGTGCAGGAGGCAGGCAATCAATGATTCCCTCTCATCATTGATGTTTCTATCTCTCTCTCTCTCTCTCTCTCCCCCCCTTCCTCTCTGAAATCAATACAAAATATTTTTTAAAAATAACATTGGTTTGGGATGATGCATTAGGAGGAATTCTGTAAAGGTTAGTTCAGAAAAATGATGTGACCACAAGACTTCTATGTCTAAGGCAGTGGTTCTCAACCTTCCTGATGCCGCGACCCTCTAATACAGTCCTCATGTTGTGGTGACCCCAACCATTAAATTATTTTCGTTGCTACTTCATAACTGTAATGTTGCTACTGTTATGAATCATCATGTAAATATCTGATATGCAGGATGTATTTTCATCGTTACAAATTGAACATCATTAAAGCATAGTGATTAATCACAAAAATAGTATGTAGTTATATATGTGTTTTCCGATGGTCTTCGGTTACCCCTGTGAAAGGGTCGTTCAATCCCCAAAGGGTCAAGACCCATAGGTTGAGAACCACCGGAGGTATTTGGAAAAAAGCATATCCATTCAACAAATGCTTAGTCTTTTGCTGGATACAGTGTCCCTGCTCCCAGAGTACCCGCAGTCTGTCTAAATGAAACAGACTTGGGGCAAGTAGAGGCCGAAGACGTATTGTGAGCTTGCTTTGCAATTTGCCTGGGGCTGGTTCATCCCCAATAACCCCTCTAAGCTCATCTTTTTTTTTTTTTTTTTCCTCTAAGCTCATCTTGTCTGTGCTTGTTTTCTTATTTATGAAATGATGACCTCATAGGGTTGTTTTTTAATGAATCAATTAGCAAAACAGCCAGAACAGTGCCCGATTCCTAGTAAACACTCCTTGAATTTTATTTTTTTAAATATATATTTTTATTGATTTCAGAGAGGAAGGGAGAGGGAGAGAGAAAAAAACATCAATGATGAGAGAAGATCATTGATCGGCTGCCTCCTGCACTCCCCCCATTGGGAATGGAGCCTGTAACCTGGGCATGTGCCCTAAACTCAGAATCGTGACCTGGTTCATAGGTTGATGTGCAACCACTGAGCTACGCCAGCCGGACAGCACTCCCTGAATTTTAGAGAGAATGGTAGACGCGTGGTGGCGGATGCCTTTCCTAGAGCTGTTTTGGGAGGGCATGCTGGTAGTGTGTGTGATGATTGTTCTTCTCTGTAGATCTGTGATGAACTCGTATGGTTTCCCCATTTTCAGGATTTCTCCCTACTTGCGATACATGTCACCTGAGAAGAATTTGATTTAGCGCAAGCTTCATGGTGGGGTGAAATAACAAGTATCTCTATTCCATTTCGAATTGGAGGACCTTTAGGAAACATGCCTATTGTGGAAAATAGGGCTCTACACAGAAATTCCTGTATTCCACCCTAACCGGTTTGGCTCAGTGGATAGAGCATCGGCCTTTAGACTGAAGAGTCCCAGGTTCGATTCCAGACAAGAGCATGTACCGTGGTTGTGGGCACATCCCCAGTAGGGGGTGTGCAGGAGGCAGCTGATAGATGTCTCTCTCATCGATGTTTCTAACTCTCTAAAAAATTAAATTAAATTAAATTTAAAAAATTTAAAAAATATTCCTGCATTCCTATCATTGTTACAATGGCATGCCCTTCCATTATCTTATTAGAAAAGTCTGTCCCCAGATTTCCTTTTTATTATTTTAACTGGCCCTTTGGAAAAAAGGTCAACAGGTTTTTGTTGTCTTTTGATTGAATACCTAGATCCTGGGGCAAATAAAAACATGGCACTGACTGTAGCAAAGGTCATTTATTTCTGGACACTCTGGATCAGGTCCCACCATTGGAGAAGGAGATGAAATGGATCCCTCCCAGAGCTATTTATAAGCCGTCGCTCTCCAGCTTTGAAACTGGTGACAGGAACAGGGACAGAGTATCTTTCCCTTCTGTCTTCCTTCTAAGGACACATTTTAAAAATGTAATCCCGCCCATTGGACCTCATGACAGTGAAAAAGGAGCCATGCACATGGCTTGTCACTGGATTTTTTTTTTTTTTCTAGAAACGTTGCTTCCCCACCTTGATTCTTTAGAGTAAATTAGTAAGGATACAAGGTTTGCTGGCTGTGGCATTTATTGGTGTTAATAAGGGTGCTGGCACTTTCTCAGCTTCATCTCCCAAACTGACACTCTAAATATTCAGGCAGGACTCCACCTTTGAAAGCATATTCTCACTGTTGTTAGTTGCTGTTGAGAGCTTACTCTTTGCATGGCACCACACCAGTACCTCTGCACATTCTCTCATTTAAGTTCCAGCTCCGTGAGAGGTAGTCTTATGCCCATTCATAGTTAGGGAAACTGAGGTTCAAGGAGTTAAATAACTTTTATTGTTAATCCTCACCTGAGGATATTTTTCCATTGCTTTTTAGGGAGAGTGGAAGAGAGAGGGAAAGACAGAGAAACATCGATGTGAGAGAAACACATCGGTGGGTTGCCTCCTGCTCGAGCCCCGACCCAGGCCCGGGAGGAGCCTGCAACGTGCCCTTGACTGAAATTGAATCCCGGACCCTTTGGTTGCGGGCAGACGCTCTATCCACTGAGCCACACCGGCCAGGGCTTAAATAGCTTTTATATGTGATGTGATGGAGCCTGGATCCTGATGGTGGCCTCACGGACTCTGCCTGCCCCCTCTGCTGTAGCTGATGCCACAGTGTCTTTCCAAACCGATGCGCGTTATAAACATCTCGTTTGCTTCAAAGAATTTATATATTCCCGTGAGCATGAGCACGTACTGTGTGTGGAGGACACCAAAGTGTTAGTTATCTCTGGACAGTGGGCTTGAAGGAGCTTTAGAATTTATTTCTTCTTTGTACTTGTATTTCCTACAAACATATTTATGTTTATGTTGTAATAACGTTTTTATGTTCCTTATTACACGTCGTCCCTGAGACGGGGCGTTTCTGATTGGCGGTTTCTTGTTTCTAGAGCCGCTGGCCCCGTTGCCTCAGGGGAAACACAGTCACTATGCCGTGGTGGTTGGCGTGTTGTCCGCCCGCGGTAACCGTGAGCTTCGGAGCGTGATCAGAGGCACCTGGCTGAGACATGCCCTCCAGCACCCCGCGCTCGGCCACCGGTAGGTTCTTCTGAGCTGGCGCCTGCCTGACTTAGGCAGTAAGAGGTGCAGCCTCTTTTCCGGGAGAAATGGCATTGTGTTTCGCTTTTCCTCCATATCGTTGAGCCCCAAAGTCAGTTTAACCAGGGTGTTAAGCCAAAAGGTAGTTGGGGAGAATATAGTCATTGGTTAACATACCTACTATATATATATATTGATTGATTTCAGAGAGGAAGAGAGAGATAGAAACTCAATGATGAGCCCTGGCCAGTTTGGCTCAGTAGATAGCTGTGTCAACCTGCTGACTGAAGGGTCCAGGGTTCGATTCCAGTCCAGGGTACATGCCCGGGTTGCTGGCTTGATCCCCAGTGGTGGGTGTGCAGGAGTCAGCTGATCAGTGATTCTCTCACATCATTGATGTTTCTCTCTCTCTTTCTCTCCCTCTCCCTTCCTCTCTGAAATCAAGAAAAATATATTTAAAAAAAAGAAAAGAAAAGTATGGACCTATATAATTAAAAAAAACAAACAAACCCAGAAAAACTCGATGAGGTCGCTGGTTATGTTGGTAGCAGACATTGCAGAGGAAGTGGTGGATATTGAAGCTAAAATTCCTATTTTATAAATGAGCAGGAAATGAGAAACTAGAGGCTGCAATGGTAGTTCATTCCTGTGCAGAATTTCACTGTAAAGGGAAGGGTGTGGACAAGGAGGACAGGAGGCAGATAGAAATGATCTCAGGACGTCTTCATATTTATAATGTATAGGGGAGGATGGAGCCAGGGGTTACAGGTAACCATGGTTACAGGTAACGGGTGAAGCAAGGTTGAGGAGAGGAGAGGACGACCTTGGGTAGGAAGGCCAGCCTGGGGCCACGGGAACACCCTCTGAGGTGGAAGAGAGCTCGCGGAGAAGACACGGGGCTGGGTGTCGGGTGCAGGGGGGGAGTTGACTGTAGGTGCGCTCACCCTGGCTTCACTGGGGGGCTGGGCAGGGGGCTGGCCGGGAGCCACGTGGTGCTCAGCGCCTGTGGAGGTGCTCGCTGCCTCGTTTGCTGGGCTGGAAGCTGGGCTGGAAGCGTGAAGTTAGAGTTCACGCCGATCAGCCCTGTGCCTCCACGTCAGCGCTCTGAAAGGGGGAGGAAATGTGCACACGCAGGGCGAGGCCCGGTGACCGTGTTCATGCCGCCCGCCCTCAGGGTGCTGGTCAAGTTCATCATCGGCGCCCGGGGCTGCGAGGTGCCCGTGGAGGACCGGGAGGACCCCTACTCCTGCCGGCTGCTCAACATCTCGGACCCGGGTGAGCCTCCTTCCGCGGCCGGGACGCCGCCTGGGGCTGGCGTTAAGGACAAGTCGCTGAACGGAATAGGACAGTGTCTGTTCTTAGCAGGAGAAAGTGGAGCCATGTTAATGCTTCATGTAATCTACCCAGTCATTTCTCGAAAAATTATTTGAAGGAAGCTGTTTTGACCTTGATTAGACGGAGCAGGAAGAGCAGGGGACTGGCAGTCACTCGGCCTGGGTGGGCTTCCTGGCTCTGCCCCTCTGTGACCCGGGCGACTCCTCTGCCTCTGGCCTCGGTTCCTTATCTGTGAACGGGAGGCGGCGCCGCGGGGCGGGGCGGGGCGGCTGTCGGTGTGGCGGGCCCGGCGTGGAGGGGCCGGCGTGCGGGCCGTGCGCTGTGCCTGCTCCACCAGGACCGGCAGCGAGGGCTCCTCAGTGGGAGGGGAACGCATCTCGGTTATTTTTGTCTGAAAACTGCCTGCCCTGACACGTATTTTAAATTGTCCGAGATGTAGGTTTTTTGGATTTTGCAGAGCAAGCCTCAATTTAGTCATTATTTGTGGCTGTAATCAGCATTGTTTCCAATATCCCTGTTTGCTCCACCTCTCCTGACAGATGCCTTTGAACTTAATATTCCCTGTGGTGTTTATACATACATATGCACACACGTGCATGCAAAACCTCCTAAAGTAGCTCTGATCAATACATATTTTACTTAATTGTAACTGAAAACTTTGTCCTTAAATTTGAGAATAATTTTTCCCCTAAAAGCAGCCATACTTCTGAAGCATTTAAAGCATTGCCATTTGGGAAAGAATCACATGACAAATAATGCCCTAGGTTTTGCTGTCAGGCGGCCTGTGAGCTTCCGATGAGCTGCTGGTGTCAGACTCCCTTCTCACTGTCCCTCCTCAGTCCTGAACCAGGAGATCGAGGCGTTCACTTTTCCCGAAGACCCGCCCCCGGGCCTCTCCAAGGACCGCGTGGTCAGCGTGAGCTTCCGCGTGCTGCACCCCATCGTGATCACCAGCCTCGGGGTGCTGGGCGGCGCCAGCGACGTGGGCTTCCAGAGGAACATCACCGTCAGGCTGTACCAGGCAGAGCAGGAGGTATGTAAGCGCCGGCCGCTTCCCCCCGGCGTGTTGGAGGCGGGAGACTTTCCCTCCCTCCCACCCATGGGCATGTCAGAGGGGAACGCACAGGGTCGCGCAAAACTAGTCCCTCACGATGTCGAGAACGAGCGTTCGTGACAGACACACACAGCCCACTCAGAGTGCCCTTAACTCTGAGCTACAGGCGTCTCCTGGATGGTAAGTCGGTAGCTAAGAATAGGCAGGAGGCCTGGCTGGTGTTGCTCAGGGGTTAGTGTCGGCCCACGCTCCGAAGGGTCAAGGCTTTGATTCCCAGTCGGGCACGTTCCTGGGTTGCGGGCTCAATGCATGGGCCTGGTTGGGCGTGCGGGAGGCAACCAATCGATGTGCCTCTCTCACATCCACGTTCCTCCCTCCCCCCCTCCCTCCCTTCCACTGTCTAAAAATCAATGGAAAAATATCCTCAAGTGAGGATTAACCAAAAAAGAAAAGAAAGAACAGGTATGAGAAGAGGGAAGTGTTCTTGTCTGAAACACAGTGGGAGGGGCCGAGACAGAGAAGCCAGAGAAGCCGTGCTCTTTGATGTTGGTTTTTCCTCTAAAGGTTCCTTTTGAGGGCGATTCCTGAGTCCTTTGTTCCTGTAGAAATCTGTGGTCTTCCATTTGTTCTAAATCCTTTGGGGTTAAACATAGTAAGTTGTCTTACCAATACCTCACACTTCCCCTAATGCCTCTCAGGTCAGGGTGGCGTTTTAAGGGGATGAAGACTCTTTTTAGTAGTTTAGAACTTAGCTACCTTTACTTATAACCATGCGGACCAGAGAACCCAGACCTGAACTACAGTGGGACAGTGCTGGTAACCAGGCGGGGCCACTGAGGACTTAGCTGGCCGTGTCAGACATGCAAGTCCCATGCCAGACATGCAGATACCATGTGAGACATGCAGGTACCATGTCAGACATGCAGATACCATGTGAGACATGCATATACCATGTGAGACATGCAGGTACCATGTCAGACATGCAGGTACCATGTGAGACATGCAGGTACCATGTCAGACATGCAGATACCATGCGAGACATGCAGATACCATGCGAGACATGCAGGTACCATGTCAGACATGCAGGTACCATGTCAGACATGCAGATACCGTGTGAGATCTGTGAGATCCGTGTCCAACAGGAAGTGTTTCTTGTCTCCCCCTGTGCAGGAGGCCCTCTTCGTCGCTCGCTTTAGCCCCCCGAGCTGTGGGGTGCAGGTGAACAGACTGTGGTACAAGCCCGTGGAGCAGTTCGTCTTACCAGAGGTATGGGGGGCGAGGGGGATGGAGCACCCACGCAGCCTTCGCACGCTGGGCTTGGGGCAGGCACCGCTATTCTGTGGGTCAGGACAGCTCTCCAGGTGCTCGGGGGTGAGGCCACAGCGGGGCCGACTGAACAGTCGAACTCTGCAGGCTCCAGGGAGCGAAGCCATGCCTCCGAGCCACCCTGCAAAGCGTGGCCTGTTGCCATGGTCCCGGTGGGGAGCGGGGAGCCGCGTGGCTGTGTGAGTGACAGAGGACAGTCACGGAGTCATAGAAAGATCCGATACAGAGACCATCTGTCAGGGGCCTTGCATTCCAAACAGGTTAGTTTGACAACAGAAAAATAAACAGGAAATGTTAGCAGAACGGGGCCAGCTGGCATGGCACTGACGGTGGAAACCAGAGAGAAGTTGGGAGAATTTACCTAACTTGGGGGAGAGGAAGTAACTTCCTAAACTCAGACTTTCATAGTAATAATCACGAAGGAAAAGCTTGTCAGGCTAAGGAAGGTAAGACTTATGGACCTTTGAACTCAGTAAAAAAGAAATGGCAAATAATTCTGAAAATTATTTTCAGCATATAAAAATACACAAGATTATCTGTTAAAAGCTCATATAGATTAATAAGAAAAATGTAAAATTCAGTAGCTCAATGGCAAAGAAGCAAGACAAAGCAATGCCCAGAAAAGACTATATGATTCACATACTTTACTAGAAATCCACGAAGCACAGGAATCGTTTTTTAATGTAACAAATTAGCTTAAGCTTAAGCTTTCTTTCACCAGTATCTCATACTGGCACGTCCATAAGTTGCTAACGACCTTGTAAATTAGTATAATTTGCATTTGAATTTTGCAGTTTGCACTGTGCACCAAAATCCATATAAAATCTGTCTGTTTCTGATCCTAGTAATTTCATTTCTGGGAACTTGTTTTAAATAAAACACAAAAGTTTGACACCAAAACATGCCTCACGTGATTGATGGTGATACTCGTGGGGCCCAGATGTCTGAGGGCGGGAGATGCTTGAGGAACCGCTCCGCTCAGCACGTTCCCCATGGGCGTGGGAGGAGCCTGAGGACCTGCTTTGGACTTGGGCGGGGACTGACTACAGAGGCTGAAGATGGTCTACGTCCTCTTGTTCATTGTCTTTTGGATGCGTATTTGAAGAACAGACTCAAGGGTATACACCAAAACGTTAACAATTGTGTGCTCGTTGTGGGATAAAAATGTTAACCAGTGTTTCTTAGGAAAAAAAACAACAAAAATCCTTACCACCTAAATGACAACCATAAAGAAATGCCTCGCTTTTTCTCTTTCACAAAAGAGCTTTGAAGGCACAGTCGTGTGGGAGAGCCAAGACCTGCACGGCCTGGTGTCCACAGATCTCCGTGGCGTGGCCGTCCATGACGGGGGCGGAGTCCTCAGGGTCACGACGGTGAGTCGGTCCTGGGGTCAGCTGTCACACGTCCGTCAGCATTTTTAATACATGAAGGTGGCTTTAAGTTTATTTTTACACCGGCCCAGACAACATGGAATAACCAGTCTGTGGTTTAGAATACGTAGGAAATGTTGTGTAGTCACAGAGGGAAGATGAAAAACTCCGCTGTTCTCTGGTTCTGTCACTCCACACCCCGCGCATCATCATACTCGGAGCCGGGAGCGAGGGAGCCGGGAGCGGGGGGAGCCCGGAGCCGGGAGCGAGGGGGCCGGGAGCGGGGGAGCCCGGAGCCGGGAGCGAGGGAGCCGGGAGCGAGGGAGCCGCCTGCTGAGAGGGGTGGGAGGCTGTTCAGAAAGACCTGACTGTGTGCGGTGGGATTGTGAGGCTGTGTCCGCTGCGCAGGCCTGACCCCAGCTGTGTGATGGGTGGCAGGACGGACGCTGTGGTCACCCGTGGTGAGGCCTCCGGCCCCGCAGCTGGTGGGGAGCTGCGCGGGCCTCTGGTCCTGGCAGTCAGCGTCACACACGAGGGGTGTCATTTGATGAGGAGGCGCTGAGCGCTGCACTCGTGTCTTCCAGGCCGGGGAGGGTGCGTGGCCTCCTGAGCTCGCGGAAGGTGCGGAGGGCGTGGCCGGCGGCTTTATTTACACGATCCAGGGTGAGTGGGCCGATCCAGGGTGAGTGGGCCGATCCAGGGTGAGTGGGCCGATCCAGGGTGAGTGGGGGCCCAAGTCGGAAAGTACCGTCTCATGCTTTTCTCCCATCTGCTACGGTCGTACATCTCTAAGGTAAAACATACTTTTGATGAGAACATTTTGTAATTGATATTTATGGCATCTTATTGCATCTGTCAATTAGCAACGTATTCTTCTCAGCATTATTTTTCAGTGCCGTTGCCCTTTACACACAAGATCGGGCTGATTTTTAAACTGCGTCCCACTGTGTGACTCCACAGCTTAGCCACTCGGGGTCGGTGATGCGGCCTGGGGTTGGCTCCGTCTTCCCGTTACACACAGGGCTGCAGGGAGCAGCCGTGCGACCCCGTAAATTACCGTCTGCAGGGACTTGTCCGTGTGCGCACCTCAGCCTAACGGTGCTGCTTTCCCTCCCCCGCAGGCGACCATTCACCCTGAGCGTCCGTTTCCCTGCGTCCACGCTCCCGACCACCGCCCCCTGTCCATTGCCCCGGGCACGGAGTGTAGGGCACAGCAGGGCACGGGTCTGGCCCTGTGTGGCAGCATTTTCTCCAGCTCTCGGCTTTTCCTTCTAGAAGGTGATGCTCTCTTACAAAACCTCCACTCTCGCCCCGGCCGGCGCGCTGCCCACCTGAGGAGCCTCCGCGAGGAGGACGCCTTGCTGCAGGAGGAGAGCAGCCGCCATGGCGATATTGTCTTCGTGGACGTCGTCGACACCTACCGGAACGTCCCCGCGAAGCTGCTCAACTTCTATAAGTGGTGGGTCGTCAGTGCCGGTGGCTACAATTTGTTTTCGTGTCCTTTGGTGGAGAAACAGTTTCTCAAACCATCACACCCCAGATTTTTAAGAAACAAACCAGCCGGCGGCCCCTGCACACTGGGCCCCGATCTGTCGCGTCCTGGTTCCCGGGAGGAGTGGCTGGTAAATGCTGCTGCTTCGCCCTCAGGCTCGCACGCCGCAGCGCAAACCATGGTGCTCTGTCCAGGACACGCAGGCAGAGCTGATTGATTGCAAGTGAGTCAGTCCTTCCTCGAGTCGCTTCCATGTTGTCTCAGGCCAACGTCAGATGAAAAATAGGGAGCTTGAAAGTGGCCCATTTTCATACCTGTCTCCCTAAATCTTACCCCTAGTATAGTCCCGTGTACCCAGGTTACCAGCTGAGTTCTGTCCAACGGAACACCTACATTATATTCCCATTCTCTACCCATTTGAAAATGACTTGCCCTGATTTCAAAACTTTTACATAAAATGAAATTCAGCAACCCTCAGAGTCTGTCATATTTATCACTTCCCGAGCCTCCAGTATTTCTGGGGTCTTAGTTGGCATTCCTACCTTTATAATGATAATAGCAACAATAACAGTAACTGTTACACATACTGTTGTTAATATTAGTCCCTCCAGCGGCCCATCATTTGCTGTTGAGCCCTTGGATACTGTCTGCCCTGACGAGGACTGAACCTTCTAGCCGCAGCGGTCTAGACCAAATCTGTCAGAGTGCTCACATCTTTGTCTTTCCTTTCAAAACTCCATCAGCGAGTGTGTTTTCCTGGGGAGCCCCCGTCTGGCCCTGCTTCTCTGCTGCCTGGCACAGTGGGAAATTGTCCAGCATCTGTGGGTGTGGGACCGGTCCTGAGGCTAGTTTCTGGGAGGGATGTTTCCGATCCAGGACAAGCTAATGGAACTGAGTCGTCCTGTGGGCAGAGGGCAGATACAGATAAGACTGGAGGTGGTGTGACTGGACGCCAGGATGGAGTGGGACCACGACTGTAGCCCAGGCCGCCAGCGGGCCTTCCTGTTGTCAGTGGGGCCGAGGCAGGGATGTGAAGGGGTGCCGGGGGAATGGAGGCCCAGGAACTGCACAAGTGTGCGACCGTGGGGGAGCTTTAGTGAAATGGGAGCAGTGTGATGCCTCGGCTGCTGTTTCCTCGTGTGGGCGCCCTGACCTACATCCCCTTTTGCCACCAGGGCCGTGGAAGCCACCAGCTTTGATTTGTTGCTGAAGACGGATGACGACTGCTACATAGACCTGGAAGCCGTGTTCACCAGGATCGCCCACAGGACCCTGCAGGGCCCGAGTGTCTGGTGGGGGAAGTAAGTTCAGCTTGTGAGCCCAGGGCGTTTGTGTGCCTGAGCTACGGCCATTCCCTTAGGATGAAATGACTTCTCTTCACAAGAAGCCGTGGCTGAGACAGGGAGTGTCCCTATGGGCTCCTGGGTTCTGGATGTTATTCATCTGTGACTAGAGGACAAGCTTTAAAGTGAAAAACCTCCAGCTGATGTAACGAAGGCGAGAAAGTGACTTGGCTCTGCCCTCAGATGAGCAGCTGCTGCATGTTATATGTCAGAACGTTTGTTCCCTTTCTGAAGCTTCGTTCTTCAGGAATACAGATGGGTCAGTGGATTTCTTAAGCAAATACACACACGACGAGCGGTACTTCCCATTCAGGAACGACAGCTCTGGGGGAATTGAAGTATGTGGTTCATATGAAGTGCCCTACGTAGGCAATCCCTTTCTCAGACCAAACGAAGTCTCCATGCTGCTGCCCTCGCTTCTGTTCCTGGTGGTGACGGGAAGCGTGAGGCGAGCAGGCGTGGTGGGTGGGACGTGTGTCAGGCACACAGGGGGCAGCTCACTCGGTGTCAATCTCAGTTTCAGGCTGAACTGGGCCGTGGACCGGACGGGGAAGTGGCAGGAGCTGGAGTACCCGAGCCCTGCGTACCCTGCCTTTGCCTGCGGCTCGGGGTACGTGGTCTCCCGGGACATCGTCCACTGGCTGGCCAGCAACGCGGACAGGCTGAAGACCTACCAGGTGGGGAGTGAATGGTTTCTGCCGGAGGGGGCACCAGCCAGCCAGCTTCCCAGCCCAGTGCCACCCTGAGCAGGGCCAGCCCCGTGGGAAGAGCATGTTCTTTCTGTGAGAATCACTCGTTAGGGACACACTCCTGTCCCCAAATGTGGCACTAAGTTCTACTCCTGGCCCTTTTTGAGCCTTATTATACTTTCCGCCTATGTTTACTAGTCCCTGGAGGAGTAAAGATTTATATTCCGAAGGAAGAGGACGAGTGCTGCTTCCATTCGGGTGACAGTGGGGACCGGGTCACCAACAGCGCTGCCCAGTGACTCCGTCCAGCGTGTTTCCTGCTATCAGTGCTGGAGCGTTGGGGCCTGTGCGAGCCTTGGGTCCCTTGTAGGATGTGCTGTCTTCATGTAAACAGCCACCAGCTTTCACTCCATGTCTGTGTTCACATGCCAGGGTTTCGTGTTAGATGACACAACAAAGAGCAGAAAGATCATTTATTGCCCATTGAGTAGGTGTGGCTGTCTGTACAGATGGGAGAGCATTTAACCCTTTGATGCGTGTCCAGGGTGAAGATGTGAGCATGGGCATATGGATGGCGGCCATAGGACCTAAGAGATACCAGGTAAGCGGGCGTCGGTGGGGCTGGAGAGCCGAGGTGGGGGGCTGTGTCGCACCTCGGGCGGGAGCAGTGGATAGAAGGTCTCCTCGCGTCGTCGTTGTGCTCGTGACTGGATTCACAGTGATCCGCCTGGGTTCCCAGGCAGCGTGTTTCTGAGTAAAACGATAAGGAAATGTTGTGAATGGAAGTTCTACCCACAAAGAAGAATTGGGTTTTTATCAGAAATTCTTTGCAGCTTTAACACTTAAAGAATCAGCTGACGTGAGTTCCAGCAGTGTGGTGGGCTGACTGATGCCGAGGGAACGCCGGGTGGAACATGGTCAGGGCTCTGTGAGATACACTGCTCACCGAGCTAGAAAAACAAGAACCGTCTGCACAGACCAGACGTGCAGGACAGAGCCCAGAGCCCCAGAGAGCAGCAAGCTGGCCTCTGCCGCGCCATTTCTGTTGGAGTCTGGATTCTTGCAGCTCTGGTTTGGCCATAGGAGGTGCCTGGGGCCGAGCGCGCCCCCCATTTCAGGGGGCGGAAGTGAACCCAGTCGGCTGGTTCAGCTTCAGTCGTCCACCGCTCTGTGGCTGTCTCAGTGCCATCCCTGGTGGCATCCGCTCTGGTTCTGTGTGCGGGCGGCTGTGGCTGTGGCTTCTGCAGACTGGCTTTGGCGCTTGTTTCCTGAGTGTTCTGCAGTGGTTCTCAACCTTCTGGCCCTTTAATACAGTTCCTCATGTTGTGACCCAACCATAAAACTATTTTTGTTGCTACTGCATCACTGTCATGTTGCTACTGTGATGAATCGTAAATATCTGATATGCAGGATGGTCTTAGGTGACCCCTGTGAAAGGGTCCTTCGACCACCAAAGGGGTCGCGACCCACAGGTTGAGAACCGCTGGTTTAGAGGCTCTTGTTCGGTGGCCTCCTGCTCCTTGGGAGCTGGGGTCTGGATGTGAAACGCGTCCCCACGGAGAGAGGATCCGCACCCTGTGCTGCCACGCGGGGCATCGCCGTCCGTGAGCGTTCAGTTCCCACGGGGACTCCTGGGCTCCGCAGACGGGCTCCAGCCGGACCCACAGGCTCCTCCCGACAGCTGTTTTCTTACTGCCCCAGGCTCTGGCCGCTCAGGGTCCTGCCTGGCTGTGGGATCCCGTCAGCCCCCTGGCCCTGGAGTCTCGGGCCTTTAATGCAGCAGCTGCGCATGGCACAGGCGAGGCCAGCCTTGCATGGCCAGGCCACCCCTGTAAGCTGTGGGCCAGCTCTGTGGTGGTCTCGGCTTGAACGGTGGCTCTGGGCCGTATCCGGCTCTAACGCGGGCGCAGGCTGGTCCCCAGTCCCTCCTGCTCTGCACAGCTTCCCTGTGACCTTGAGCAGCCCCTCTCTCAGTTCCAGGTTCTCATTTGTGAAAGCGCCTGCCTCACAGGGTTAGTGTGAGCTCTAAGTCAGGGAACATTTATAAAGCACTTGGTACGACCCTGGGACAGGGTCGCCTCCCGTCAGAACAGCCGTGGGAGTCCACCGCTGTGCAGCCATCAGCTCTGATGGCACGTGTGAAACTTCCCATTCGCGGCTTCCAGACCCTTCTTCCCAGGACCCCCCTTAGTGCCGCCCTGTGTCTGCCTTCCACAGCCACAGTCGCCCCAGAGCCCGAATGGTTGTCTCTGCAGTGACATCAGCTTCCCTGGGAGAGTCGAGCCTGTGCGTGAGCGGTCTTGTCCTCAAGCGCTGACATCCGTCCCGTCGGCTTTGTTTCCCACAGGACAGCCTGTGGCTGTGCGAGAAGACCTGTGAAACAGGGATGCTGTCCTCCCCGCAGTACTCCCCACGGGAGCTCGCGGAGCTGTGGAGGCTGAAGGAGCTGTGCGGCGACCCTTGTCAGTGCGAGGCCAGATGAGGGGGCCCGCGGGGAGGGGCTGGGCGTCTGCGGGAACTGAGAGCCGGTGCGGAAGGACGCGTGCTGAGTGCTCCCTCGGGACCTCCAGGCGGGCTCTCCTGGACCCCCGTGTGTCACTTCATGTTCGCAGTTTCCTCTTTAAGAATCAACCCTGATGCTGTAGCATAACAGAAACTGTATTTATATATCGGGAGATTTGAAAAATACCAAATAGTTTATAAGTCCTGATGCATCGTTTCTAGTTAGCAGTCACTAGCTATCATTTTTGGTTAAAAGTCGGCTTGTTCAGAAATCTTGAGTGACTGAGAGTTGGACTTTCAGCCTGGATTGCAGAGTAGCTTCGTCTCGCACGATTAGGACAATTATATGGGCCGAAAAACTCACCGAAATGCTGTGTGATGCTGTGGTCACTCTGAGTAGGAGTCACTGGTACCAAAGTGTGGGTTTCTGGAAATAGATGTCTGAGCAAAGGGGGCAACTTAGACCTGGGGAAGAGCCCGATGAATTCTCAGGTCTGGACCTTGGTTTTAAAGTTCATTTATCATTAATGGACAAATGCATGTTTTCTTTTGCCATTTCACACAAATCCTGGGAGTCACAGTTTAGTACTCCGATTAAAAATGCGACGTTTTTGTGAATATAAGTAAAATCAAATATTCTCAGGGTTTTAGTGCCAGAGGGAAGGATATTTTTAAATAGTTGACACTTTGAAAGAATTATGCTTTCCTGCTGTCATTGCCTAAAGTTTACCTAATATGAGTGAAATCTGATCAGTGCTGGGAATCATTTACAGCAGAAGATAGGCTCCTATAGGGGTAACTGCGGGAGGAAGCATGTAACTAACTTCGAGAAGTGCTCCTACTCTGAGCACTGCGGTCGAGCAGAGTGACCGTAGCATGTCTGCTGGACACAGTGGAGGGTGTGCCCCTAAGTCTAAGGGACATTCCCTAAATGACCAACCAAATCACTTTAGTAGCCTTTAAAACCAGTAGTACCAATAGAGGATCCCATTAAACTGGTCTTATGACAGACATGAACTGTGTTCAGATTTTATTAGACTAGCTAGGTTCTATTTAGTATTGGGATCTTCACATAATGAAATGCAATCACGAACTATAAATATGAAATAAAATCAGAAAATCATTAGTTGGTACAAAGCCTTTATTGTCGCTATTATGTACAAGCCTAGAAACAGTCTCTTCCCTAAAGAAAAGTACAGCCTCTGAGAGAACTGCTCCCGTAGGTCATTTCTTGCCGGTGAGCCCCGGAACCACAGTCCAGTCTCTGAGCTGTGTGAGCTGCTGTCACCATCGCACCAGCAGGCAGTCTCCATTCTCCACAGAATAGAACTGTAAGGACTGCTGGTCATTTTCTAGTTCAATCTCTCTGCCCGGCATCTAAAGTCAGAACAAAGGCTTGGGTGGCTCAGACGGACCTGCCAGAGCGAATCACATGCCCGCCCCCAGCCTGTGGAGTCGCCATGGAGGCGCAGTTGCACAGCTGCCACTGCTGTGGCCGGGCTGGCGGCTCCGGGCAGCTCACCTTGGGGCTCTCGTAGGCCAGCAGCAGGTCCGACACAGGGACCTTGAGGAGGCGGGACAGCAGCCCTTTCACCTTCTGAATCGTCATGGAGTCTGTCAAAGAGAAGCCCCCCGTGCTCTCAGGTGACAGTCACCTGTCGCAGGCGGTCAGTGCAGGACCGCAGGCCCAGTGGCAGCTGACCTGTCACCTCAGAGGCCGGGGAGCAGACCCGGTCTGAGCACTCAGAGCCAGTGCTCGGCCCGCGTGCCCTGGTCAGCGAGTTTTCACACTATTCGGTGGCGTCTAATCCTCCCTCCCTCATCCCAGTCACCAGAAGTCAGGTTCCCTGCAGAGGATGATGTGAGGAAAATCATTAACTTCTCCTTTCAGTCTCTGTGGTTGTGATGCCCTAACTACAGACACTGCGGGGCCTCTGGAGGGAGGGGTGCCTACATGGTCTGCCCGGCCCTCCCCGCAGGCGGCCGGCAGCCACCACAGCGGGTCCCTGTGCTGGACACACGTACAGTGCCCACCAGGCCTGGGACGCAGCCTCAGGACTAAACGCTTCGGTTTGTTCAAAAAACACTATGTATGAACTTTTCTCCAAAGATAGTTGTGGTAAATACTGGCTATTTTGATGAGAAACACAGTTTCTTTGAAGCTTTAGCTGGAGGTACAGCAATAGTGTGACGTTCCTACAAATATCACATGGATTCAAATATTTTTCTATCAAAAACCATTTTTGTAAAGGCTGTCTGTTTTTATGCAACTTGTGATAATAAATGTCCTTTATTTTAGAAAAAAATACCTTTAAGTGTATGTATTGAATGGCCGACAGACATTTATCATTTTAATCAGCATAATTTGCTCAGGTAACCGCGTCCTTTCGGAAACTCTAGGTGGACTGGCTTCACAGTTTGGGGTGATCGAGAGCTGACCAGCCGCGGGCCTGGGAGAGGCCCCCTGGGGCTGCGCACCAGCTGTGCCTTTGCTAGCCGTGTGGGCACACGCAGGGCTTCCTGTCCACACAGGGACCTCCAGATGGGCGTTCGGGGAGTGAGAGGAGCGGGGTCGCCTGTCTTAGAGCGAGAAGAGCTACTGACAACCGGTAAGCTCTGCGCGCGACGCAGACGCAGGAGGGCGGAGGCCCATCCTCTTACCCGGCAGCTGTTTCTCCAGGGCTTTCTGGTCGGGACGGTCAGGACAGTTTATCTTCAGGGCTGGAGGGAAACCAGGACAGACTAGTTGAGACCGGCTGCAATAAGGACTTAAACGGCACCTGAACGTTAAGGGCACTGCCAAGTGACGCAGCTGCTGGCACAGCCCGGCTCAGACCCTAACAGGACTCGGTCTTGAAGTTTAAAAGTCCTCCTGTGAACACTAACGTTCGCATTACTGACCGCAAAGGAGCTGGACCAACATTCTGTTGCTTTCCCTTCCCCTTCAGTCCTTCGTTCCTGGCAAGTTCACTAGGTTTTCAAGTGCAAGATAAGTCACACATTTCCAAATCACAATTCAAGCTCACTGTTGAAGTACTCCCTACATCTATAACAATATTAAATGGGCCGAAAGCAATGAATTTCTAAAATGTTCAGTATAGGAATTTACATGTGTTTGAGAATTTATCATTTCTTTAAAAACCAATGTACTCAGGCACTTGAGAGAAACCATCTCCATTAGGCTATCACTCTGTTTCGGCGCCTAAGGACTTGAACACAAAGAAGCTGTCTTTGAACTTGGGGTTCTTACTTAGTAGCTGGTTTTTGAGCAAAAATGGTTGTTGTGTTTTGAGCTCCCCATCTTCAGGTGCACCGTATTCTATTTAAGAAATAAAAATGATGAATGGTAATCCACAGGCCACTGTAAGGGAAAAACTGTCAGGTTAAGTGTCCACACAGGACCAGCCCAGCAGCAGCTGGTCCGCTAACTGGATCCACTTCCTGCGGACCCTCCGCCCTCCGTATGACATCACTGTCCTCAGGGACAGGCAGTGTCCTGACAGACTAG
This sequence comes from Myotis nattereri, assembly GCF_964212035.1. NCBI lineage: Eukaryota > Metazoa > Chordata > Mammalia > Chiroptera > Vespertilionidae > Myotis > Myotis nattereri. The sequence continues at coordinate 4,543,696 of NC_138096.1, read as the reverse complement.
CAAGACGAGGCTGTGCTTCCAAACACTTGAAGCGTTTGCTCCAAATGTCACCCCTGCTAACGTTTCTGAACTTGAGAGGGAGCTCGTGCTATTTGGGACACAACTCACAGGACACCTTCACCCAGTTCCAGCCAGATTTAGCCATGCAGGGCGGGCCCTCGGAACCACCCGCCAACCAGGTCCTCTGGAAACGCAGCCTCAATATGGCACCAGGTGTAAGGACAGGAGCACTGACGCGCCAACTTGTGCTGGGCCCTCGGTGTGAAGGCTGAGCCGTACCTGCAGGCTGCTCAGACCTCGCCCACCCCCAAGTGACTGAATTCACCGAAAGCAGCCAGGAAAGTGGGCCAGCTAAGGGAGCCATGTGAAAGCAATTCCCACAGGCAGCTTTTCTTCCTCACAGGGAGATCCTGCCTGAAGCACTAAAGCAGCAAGCTCACGTTAGGAAATGTGTAAAAAAGGAAGTCACATGACAGTGACATTTGGAATAGTAATGAAGTCCAATCAAAGTGGAAAGGAGCCAGGGACAGAGGCCTGAGGTGGCAGCTCCGGGCTGGAGTGTGAGGGAGCACCTGGCACAGCGTCTGTAAGCCGCCTTCCATCGGCCTGGAGGCCAAGGGGGCTGAAGTGCCAGTGCCTAATGCCCACCTTCAGACGCTCCCATTTTTACCCCCCCCTGGGTGAACCGGGCGCCGGCCCTGGGTCGGAGCGGTGCCGACACGTAAAGATGACCCACACCCCAGGTTCCTCCTGTCTGTCCTCTAAAGACAGTTAAGATCTGCTCCCATCTCGCCGAAGTCGCTCCAGGGAAACACCCAGCACCCACAGCCTGTGGCCCCGCAGACCCCCGGGAAGGCGGGTGTGGGTACGCACTGCGGCAGAGGGCTTGGTATCTGGGGTGCGCGGCCAGGAACGCCTCGCTGGGCCTGTCCTGGTCGGGATCCTGGTGCCCACCCGCCTCTTTCCACTCCTTCCCGAACGCCTTCCGGTAATCCAGCTCGGCCCCGCGCCGCTCCTCCGGGCGGATCTGCGTGGAGAAGTGCCAACAGGTCTAATGAGTGTGTGTTGTGCCCTATTCTTCCTCACTGCCCACCCAGAGATCATCTAACTGATAGGTACAAGGTAACAATTATATTTTTACCCTTTTTAACATTGACAGTCCAGGAGTTTATTAAAAAAGAAAATTGTTTCCTACTTTTCTTCATGAGAGTATTGGCCCACGAGCTGGTTTCTGGACTAGGCCAGGTGCCTGAGGGCCCTCAGGCGTGGGGAGCCCACCTGGAGGAGCCCACCGGGGGGGCGCACATGCCCAGGCAGCGGCTCCAAAAGGCACTGCCTACCCGTTCACAAGGAGGGTCAACAGGCTCCTGGTTCTGTCTTCTTTCTGCCTCCATACCCCCTCCACCGCCCCCCCCGCCCCCCCCTGTGAGGAAAAGGAGGAAGAACCCGGTGTCCCTCACCCTCCGTGGTGATAACGAATCGACCGAGTGACAGGTCACTGCTCAGTCTGATCCCTGTCACTAAAACGCACAGGAGGCCCTTTACCTCTTAAGGACAACCACGTCTGACACCCTCCGCAATATTCAAATACAGTGTCTTTTGCATTTTCTGTAACTTGTTTTCTAGCCTCGAAGACACCAGCTGTGGCGCCCACCTCGCATCTGTTGAGGGTCCGCAGCTGGCCGATCTTGGCGATGATGAACTGCAGGTGGGTCTTGGCCCCACTGCCCACAGTCAGGGGGTTCCGTAGGCAGGACAGCGAGTGCAGACTCTGCAGCTTATCCAGCTCGTTGATGAAGGACCACTGACACCCAAAAAAGGAAATACACGTTTCAGGCTCACTTTCCGGATGATGTGAACGAGCAACAGAAAAGCAACGTTACTGGTGGAGTCTGAGGGCCAGGATTTCATCGCACTGAACACTTTGGGCCAAGGAGAAAGAGTCTGCTTCACAAGTTAAACTGATTCCTTCCTTAATATTTTTGGGTTTATATGAGGAATTTCACCCAGGAAGCATTTCTCAGAAAATTTAAAGTATTTTTTCATCGAAGGAACCTACAAGCGGGCGTGAGGGTGGAGCGCGGCCCCAGGGCTCGGCGCCCTGAAGAGGCTTACTTGCGATATCCGATTGTCATCGAGGACAAGGGACTGCAAGGAAGGGAACATGGCCGTTTTGCACCCTGGAAAAAGGAGAGGCAGGTCACACAGCAGAAGTGCAAGCAGCAGCTGAAGCACGGAGGACGGGAGGGGAATGGAATAATCTCACATACCAACCCCAGCATCCGGGAAATGGAGAGAAGAAATCCCAACGTCACCAAGGATTAGTCGTTCTAATCTGAAGTTACAAATGTTCGGTTTGATTGCAGGGAACCATACAATTGCTGAGGGCTATCAGCCAGACTAGATCTGTAATTTTTTTGCTACACCTTAGGTTTTCATCCCAGGTAAAACCCTTAGAAACCATGCAGTCCAACTCAGGGCACGCACTGGACCCGTGCACTAAAAGTTTGCTGTGCACTAATGTAACCGGCATTTTAGGAGCCATTACCTGGGCAGATAGGCTATTAGGAATAGCTGGTTTTCATCAATTGACTGGTTAGAGGAAAGGTCTAGTAACCGGACCAACTGGAGAACGTCAGCTGGCCTGCACGGAAAAGAGAATTTTTTCAATATGAATTTAGTATCTTGTTTTCAAACACATAACCTTAAAATACCTACATTTGCTATTAAGGAAGGTTGGGGGCAATATATTTAATTCAGGGCTTTCCCCCAATGGGGTTTTCCTCAATTAGTGGTGAAGTTTGAGCTGACATTCTAATTTGTGAAGGCAATGAGTATTTTTCTAATTCTTACTTGCAAATCCTTCTGAAAATTAACATGTAATTGAGACTATTTATTCAGGGTGAGTAGATAGTGACAGGCAGTTATGTCAACCTTGTTACCTTTCTGAAATGGAAATGTTGTTGGACTTGAGGTACAGCTCCTCGAGGGCTGGCCACCCCTGGGCACAGTGGAGCACCTGGGAGGGAAAGAGACGCAGTTCAGGGGGCCCGCCCTCTGCTGGTTTTTCCCCGTCTTTGTCAGTAAAACCTGCACATGAATCCCACTGAGTTTTAGAAAAAAAGGGCCTTACAAGACAGTTCATTAAAGACGAGTTCAGGCCAGATGACATGGTAATGGCTGTGTTGTGAGGATAGGGACCTGCCTTTCAGCACTGAACCACCCAGTGAGGTATCAGTGCGTCCTGCAGCCATACCCGGACGGGGACCAAGGCACCTACAACCTGCACTAACGTGGCACATTGCTACCTGCTTCCCCAAAGGAAGGGGTGACTGAAACACTTTCCTCAATTATTGACGCCAGTCGGATTTGTAGAGAATATGCTGATCAGTCAAGATTTCTCTATGACGGCTCCTAAGGCCCCACTTGCACCTCCTGCCCTCTCCCCACAGGCATTTCCATGGCCCCTCTGGGCCGGAGGCTAAATCTAAACCTGGAGAGGGGGGCACAGGAAGGAGCCCAGGAAAGGATTCGGTGGCTGTGGCCCCAAGTTCAAGACGACATCGCTGAGGGAGGTGCCTCGGTGGCACTTCACAGGTGAACTCACTGGGGTGTCCTCTGCCTGTGTCTGACAGTGGACTGTTGTGGACGTGTGAAGGCAGCTGACCCGACAGAAAAGAGCGGTTCCAAGCGCTAGGCGGGCGGGCCCTGGAGCCGTCCCAGCGATGCCCAGTGAGCAGCGATCCCAGAGCTGAGCTGAAGGGCTGCGAGGACTTCCCGCCGCGGGCCCACCCTGGGAACCCCTGTGGGACACCAGGCGCTCTGAAAGCTGAGTGCACGCTCACTGCACACTCCGCAGCCGCGGTCAGACCCCAGGACAGGTCAGAAGGAGCCGAGACGGGGACTCAGACACGAAGTCCTACCTCCACACCACGACTGCCAGGCAGCCTACAGATCCTATTATGTGAGTAACGGGATGATTAAAATGAGGCCACAGTTATGCTTCAATTCTCTAGTAAACCAGGCATTTGAAGGCACCTCTTACTGGGTAATAAACCAAAGAGACATGATTACCTCGGCCCACGTGATTCCTGTTCTGTTGAGGACTAAGACCTTCAGTGCGGAGAAGGTCCCGACGGGAGCCGGCGAGCCCGGGGGGAACCGCAGCTTGTTCTCACTGTGGAAGCAGGAGACGCAGTGCTGCCTGCGGCGCGGGAGCCGACACAGGCACTGACGGCAGCACTTTGGGATTTAACAAGAGCACCCTGAGGTGTCAACCTCAAAGTTATACCAAAAACAAAGGGAGCCTGGCCGGTGTGGCTCAGTTGACCTAGGAACCAGGAGGTCACGGTTGGATTCCCAGTCAAGGGCACATGCCTGGGTTGTGGGCTCGATCCCCAGTGTGGGGCGTACAGGAGGCAGCCGATCAATGATTCTCTTCATTCATGTTTCTATCTCCCTCTCCCTCTCTGGCTTCAATAAAAATATATTAAAAAGCAACAACAAACCAGTTCCTACCTGAGATCAAGGACTTCCAGGTGTCGGAGCTGCTCAGCAATACCTGTGACTTCCTCCCATGCTGACAGCAGGTTTTGTGACAAGTTGACGACTCTAATATCTAAAAGCACGTTAAGAGCAGCAATACAGAAAGAGTCACAAGAGACCTGACAGTGGTTCCCTCGTAGCTCTGAGCACAGGGTCTGTACCCCTCTGGGCCCTATTCTGCACAGAGGACTTTACCTTTTTAAATCGTCCAACTGTCCATTCAGAAACGAAAAGCTGTCACATACTGCACACTAGACACAAACGTCTACAGCCCAAGTCACTGCCGCACCATCTCGCACTGTCCAACCAAAGGGAAAAGCCGTGAGGGTGCTTTTGCTTGATCAGGCCCTGCCGTGGTGCTGTCGCTGCGGCAGCCTCACATGGAGCCCTCACCTCTCCACTGGCCCTGTTACCCTCTGCACCGGGGGAATCCCTGAGTCATGTGGCATCTCCAGGACTACAGGGGTCAGCGTCAACGGAAGTGCTAGGAAGCTCTGGCTGTCCGGAGGGTCTCCTGCAGGTGGGATGCGGTTGCTATGACAGCCACTGTCCCTGGCCCAGGAATTCAGAGAGGAATAACCAGTAGGACAGAAAGAGGCAGGTACCCGAGCGGAATGCTGGAGGGGGTGGTGGCCGTGCCCGCTCCAGAAGGGCCCCGTTTAGCAAACCCGGGTGAAGAGATGGAGAGGAGCTTGGTACAGGGCTGGGCCAGCTATGGAGACTCTCACTTATCTGGGCAGCGACTGCCCCAGAAACTGGGCTGCTATGAGAAAGGAAGCCGGGGAGATGGACACAGGGGGCCGACAGCGGTGTCCGCACAAGTCAGGTGATCCCTGAAAGGATACTCGGGCACGTGCTGGCAATGTCTCCTTTGTCACCAGCACGGCTTACGGCGCAGCTCCTCAGGGAAATGTCTCGCAGCTCGCTCAGCTGACTGCAGGAAAACAGAGTTCACACGGGCCCGCCCACACGGGCCCATCCACAGGCCTTTAAAAATTACACAGCATCTCAGACACATAACAAGGACCAGAATTAACAAGTATCAGCACCCGCCACCCAGCTGGAGGAATAAAGCATTACTGAAAGAAGAATAAAGCATTCCATACATCACAAAGACAAGTCACCTGCCTTGTCCCTTTCCGTTTTACACGCCCCCTCCACCCCAGGGGCCAGCGTGCTACATTTGGGGTTTAATCTGAAGCCTGTCTGAAGTTTCACTATATATTCCCATATCCCTAAACAATTAGACTATTGTTGATTATCATGAGACTTGATATAAATGGAACCGTACTGTATATAGCCTCCTGCAAACTGCTTTTTCCATCCACAGTATATTGCTCAGCAGTGATTTAGCTCATCAGCACATGGACCCAGAACACTCACTTGCACTTTCCACAGTGGCCACCAGGGGTCACTACTAGGACGCATCACCAGGGTCAGGCCAAACCACAGCGCTGACCATGGCTAACCCGCATCATTTCATGCCCTGCAGATGCTACATGGTAACTGGGGAACTTAAAGGGAAGCGCGCAGGGAATTCTGACTCAGTGGGTCTGGATGGGACCAAGGTGATAAGGGTGTGCAGCTACATGGCACAGCGAACAGTTCACACTTCTGTCTCCCTGTCAGGTTATCAACCAGCTAGAAATGTCACCTCGAAATAGAAAAGGACCAAAGGGTCCACCTTCGTTACTCAATAGTCAATACCAGATAGTAGAGTATAAAAGTTAATAACCGGCAAATCCATCTTTTCATTCCAATCTGGAGAAGCCCAACAACCCTGAGCTTGGGAAGGACTTTAATTTCCCTGAATCCTAACCCTTGGATTCCTGAGATTTCCAGCTTCTGTTTGTGCAGGAAGCACAGGCCAGTTAGGGGTCAAGGTCTGAGTGTGGACAGAGAGTTGGGTGAACTTGCTCCTGGACCTGATGGGACTTCGCGGTCAGCTCCTCGGGTGCCGGTGATGTGGGCTGATTGCAAACAGGTAGGTGTCTGCTCTCCCATTATCAATTCCACTCACCTTTGCTTTTTTATAACAGAGCCAAAACCAATAGTTTCCACAGGTATGTTCCCAATTGTAACGATTTGCTTTTTTGCGTCATCCTCTGGTTCATCTTCGTAGCGGTCCCTAAGCGCAGTGAGAAAGTCTACGCCAAAGTTTGCTTTGTGCGGACGGATAAAGGACCCTCCTGTTGGGTGGCTGGACAGGGGAGAAATGGAGCACAGTAAATGCCCACGGAGACACTGAAATAAGATGACACATGCAAAACCCTTAGAACGTCCCTGCCGCCAACGTAAACATCTGCATTTATAAGCTTATTTACAAATATATTAGCAAATAAAGCAATTCTACAATTTTCAAAAGAAAATAGCCCAGCCAGCTTGGCTCAGTGGTTAAGTGTCGACCTATAAACCAGGAGGTCATGGTTCGATTCCTGGTCAGGGCACATGCCGGTTGTGGGCTCCATCCTCAAGTGTGGGATGTGCAGGAGGCAGCCAATCAATCATTTTCTCTCATTGATGTTTCTATCTATCCCTCTATCCCTCTCTCTTCCTCTCTAAAATCAATAAAAATATTAAAAATATATACATATCATCCGCCAAAAATGGCCATAAATGCTGGGAAGAATGCATGCCATGAGCCAGACCCTCTATTTTAAAGCTTTTTCCTAGAGAGCAGAGCCCAGCCCTGAACAACAGTGTGTCATCCTACCAACCTGAGCCCACCAAACACCCCATGCAGCACATCCTCATGTCTCTGTGAGGAAGGGGCAGAAGAGCGATGCTGTGCTACACCTAACACGCGTGGCCATCTGACATGAACACACACCTGAAGCTCTCACAAGACCAGCATTCTATTATGTGCATGTTCAGGATTTCGTCTGCTCACTGCTTCTTACCAGATATCTAGGCTAGTTCTCTTTTCTTTCACTTAATGGACTGTAAATTTTTAGTGAATCAATGAGAAATGTCTACATTCATCCCATTTTTAAAAAACTGAAGAAAACAAAAAAGGACAAAGAAAGCAACCTCACTTGTAAGGTTCTGAGTCTGTTTTACAGCCCTAGCCATCTTGGCTCAGTGGACAGAGTGTCGGCCTGCGGACCAAAGGGTCCCGGGTTCGATTCCGTCAAGGGCAAGTCCCTTGGTTGCAGGCTCCTGCCTGGCCCAGGCCCTGGTCAGGGTGCAGGAGGCAACCAATCAATGTGTTTCTCCCACATTGATGTTTCTGTCTTTCCCTCTCTCTTCCACTTTCTCTAAAAGATCAATGGAAAAATTACCCTCAGGTGAGGATTAACAACAACAAAAAAAAGAGTGCGTTTTTTAAAACATGGGAAAAAATCTACAAATAGAACTGTGTGTTGTTGTTTTTTTAGAATACACCAAATTCTACATTACAGAACTAACCCAAGAGCCAAACACTTCTTTTCCAGCCATTTTGATTAAACACTTAACTATTATCCCAAATAACCATGCCAATTCACAATGAAAAGTTACCTGCATTTAAAATACACAGTCCCTTCGTGGCTCCCATCATGCTTGCCTCTCTCGGGATTGTCCCACTCCACTCCTAGCCAGAGTCCTAGCAGAACAAGAAACACTAAATGAGCAGTAAGTGGTGACATGGGTACCCCTTGGTATTTGCTCTGCTTTTCTGCAAGCAAATATAGTTTATTTAAATCTAGGTATGATCCTAGCTCAGGACATTAAATTTCCAACCACAAGTAGCCATTTGCCAAACATTAGGACTGTTGGATTTCTTTTTGAAGTAACTTTTACATGTTTATTTACAACAACAGCTAACACTTGCACGGGTAACTGGTCCAAGTGCTTTAAGCACCTTAACTCATTTAGCTGTCACAGCAGCCTTATAGCAACGTTCAGTGTAATAACCCCAGGAGCAACTACTAAGTCTGTGTTCAATTTCTCCGTCTTTGAACCAATTCCATCAGATGGCCTCTAAAAGAAACCCAAAAGTAGTACCAACTGAGGTAAAGTAATGGAGAGAATGCCCCATACAATGAGATCATTAATACAGAATAAGTACATATCAGCTCCCTCTGCAGAATTGTAATTTTCAGGGGGAAAAAACAAAAACCAAAAACGCCTCACAATACATATATGAAGAATGTGTCAAACTCACAGGCAACAATGAATGAAAACAGTATGAGCCCCCTCCTATTCGCTAAACAACCATGAAGTTCCTCCACCTGTATCACTGTGTCTGTGCGACTTGGCTCCAATGTGCCAGGAGGAACTGGGCTCATTTCCTCCAGCTGCTGGGAGTACTGGCATTTGTAGGTTAACACCTTGCCAAGGGCACACCCCCTTCTCAGGGCAACCCAATGATAAATCATTACAGAGGGGTAAATGCCCAGCCCCTCATTTCAACTAAGAAAAGACTGAAGATGCCTGGCTGGCATGGCTCCATGGTTGCCTCAGGAGGTCACGGTTCGATTCCCGGTTGGGACAGGGCACATGCCCAAGGTGTAGACTCAATCCCCAGTGTGGGGCATACAGGAGGCAGCCAATCAAATGATTCTCTCTCATCATTGATGTTTCTATCTCTCTTTCCCTCTCCCTTCCTTTCTGAAACAACAACAACAAGACTGAAGGCCATCCTAGCTTCAGAGTGCCCCATGGGGTCGGATGAAATCTTTGATCAGATCCCATCACAGTCCAACTTCTCCCTCTACCCAATCCTGCTCCCTTCCCTTCCGTTAATTAGTATTGATCCCAAGAACACTCCTAATAATCTTTATGAACTCTAAATAATTTAAGTGTATACGTAAGTATAACCATAGATACCACTGGATATTGTCATCAAATAAAATTGTATACAGGAGGCATCTCTAAATTGGTTATTAATTTCCTCAAAATTGGTTTACTATAGCACTATTGGTAAGCCTACACAGAACAACTACAATACTTATGCACACACGCAAAATCATACGTTACCAGCCACAGGAGGGACGGTGCCATGAAAACGCACTGTTGCACATTCTCCGTTAACTGAAACTCTGCGACCAACGACATCTGATGTCAACGTGTCATTCATTATAATGCAAAATGAGATCTAGGAAGAAAAGTACCAACTTGATGAGAACTTAATAAAATTCTTTTAAACTTCATGTGGATGGATATTCGTGAGGTCCATGCTGCTGAACAATTTAGTCTTCATATTTTGGTGAGAACCGAATCGTTTTATGTACCTTACTCTGATCATTTTATTTTATTTCACCGTCTAACTATATTTGGATAATCTAATGTGTTTTTTAAAAATCCTGTTTGACTCCAGTTAGCTCCCATTGGGTGACTTGTCTATTCTGTCATTTCCTGAAGGGGATGGGAAGGGCAGAGAAGGGGACAAAGTGATGGAGAAAAGGGAAAGGAGCCCTGACCGGGTGGCTCAGTTGGTTGGGTGTTGTCCCATCCACCGAAGGATCCTGGGTTCGATTCCCGGTCAGGGCGCATACCCAGGTTTCGGGTTTGATTTCCAGTCGGGGTGCATATGTGAGGCAGCAAATGGGTTTGTGTTTCTTTCTCTCTCTCTCTCTCTCTCCTTCCTCCTCTTTAGAATCAATGAAAACAAACACACACCATATCTGTTGGTGAGGATTTCTTTTAAAAAAGGACAGGAAACGGGAGACATGAATAGTGTCCTCCCCTCGGGGAGAAAAACACACATCCACAGACATGGGAAACAACACATGTTAAAATTAAACTAATAAAAACACAGAGACTTAAAAATAAAGAGAAGGCCTTCAAAGGAGCCCAAGAGAGCCGGGCTGGCATGGCTCGTAGCTGAGCATGGACCCCTGGACCGGGAAGGAGGTCCCGGTTCGATTCCCGGGCTGCTGGGTCCATCTCCAGCAGGGGGCGTGCAGGAGGCAGCCGGTCCATGATTCTCGTTGTTGATGTTTCTCTCTCTCCCTTCCTCCCTGAAAGAAAAAAAAAAATTAGAAAATATATATAGAGAGAAAGGAATATAAGGGGAGGCTTAGGTTTGGGAGGGAAGACCGTGAGTTAAGAGGTGCCTACAGAATGCCATAAAGGACGCGGATCCCTACGTTAAAAAGCATGTTTTCACTCGACCTGGGTACCTGGGGGTCATCGGCACAACTTATAGCTGATCCCGTGAACGCAGATGAGATCAGACGCGTATTAATTAGGTGGAAAAGAGGCCCATCGATGCTGCTCTCTCATCGCGGGATGTTCCTCTCTCTCCCTCTCCCAAATCAATTAAAAAAAAAATGACAGGGATTGTGGACTAGGATTTTTTAAAAAATCCCCAGCGATAAACTTTTACAGAAAAGTTAAAACTAAAAAGAGGAAACCAGTAGAGGCGATTATCCAACACCCCTGCCTGGCTGCGAGCGTGAATGTCAGATAGAAGGGAAGCGCGCCCGTCGGTCTCCCAGTCTGTCTGGCTGTGCAGGAACCCCGCCCCCGGGGAACCCTGGCCGCGGTGTCTTTGGGAACCGGGACGTCACCCCCCCACCTGGGTCCACCCCCACTTAGGACAGCCCCCCTTCCCCCCCCCCCCGTTGGTAGTAAACGCTCCGCAAACATTTTAACTGTTCTCCGCCCGCTTCACATGACTTCTCCATCACCAATACTACAAGACTTGGAAGGACGAGGCTGTTTCTCTAACGGGACACCGAGTCCCCGGGACCAATTTCACGTCTTCCCAAGTGACAGGACACCGGCTTCGGCCGGACGTGCCGGGCGGCGCGGCCCGCCCCGCCCCGCCCGGTCCCCGCACCTCCGCGCACACCCGCACCCGCACTCCCACATCCGCACACGGGCCCGCGCGCGGGGGGCAGGCGACGCCGGGCTCGGGCAAGCTGGGGAGTTTCTAGTAAATTTCTAGGAAAAGAAAGAAAGAAAGCCCAAAAGCACTGCAGGGTGACCACTGGCCACGGGCCTCAGCCGCTCCGATGCTCACCTGCCCGCGACAGCCCAGTGGTCCGGGCGGCGGCCCCTAGCGCGCGCGCACCTGCCGCAGCGCAGCTTCCGGTGCTGGCCGGAAGTGCCTCGGCGGGACACCGGAAGTCCCGCCTCCGCGGTGATTGACGGCCGCTGGGGTGGAGACCAGACTGTCTTAGAGTCGAGGCGGGCAGAGGTTCGGTGGACCCTCGAGGACCCAGCCACGCAGCTACCCTGGTTCTGGCCCGCGATTCCCGAGCCCGAAGAACCGAACAGCCCGGGGAGCGCGCAGGTGCCTGGTCACCGGTTACCGCGGGGGCGAGCCCCAAGTCCTGTGTGAGGTCCAGCTCCGCGTTTGAGGGTCTACCCCGTAGGAAGCAGGGCGGATGGATGGTCGCCAAGGATGGAGGGAGGATGCCTGCAAAACGGGGCAAGTCACCCAGCCAACCCGAAAGGCAGAATGGCAGTCAGTCAGTTACGGGATAAGCCGATTCCGCAGTCGTGTTCCTTTCTCAGCGCCAGATTCTCGCCTGTAGGTTTCGCGGGGGTTGCCTGTCGGTGTCCAAGGAGATGACGCTCAAGGAGACGTTTAGCAGCGGGTCCGGTTCGTGATCCAAGCACGCGAGGCCGGTGGTGGTGTTACTGTTGGTGCGGATGAGAGAGGCCGTTACCCCCACCGGGGGGACCCGGGGTCACCACCACCAGGGAGGTGGCTTTCCTGATGAATTTCGTTAACAGTGGGTTTCGACACGGATACCCGTTGTGACCGTAAAAGCTGCTCTTTCTGGTTTAGTGAAAGGGACATAGACTCAGCGACCTGGTTCCCTGAAACTTTCAGCAGCTCTGCGGGGTGAAGTCTTATCAGTGAGGAGGGAGCATCCCGCTCCTGCCTGGAGGAGGTGAGCTGCGGGGATCATCTTGACGCTTTTCCATTCCCTGTACAGAGGCTGGCAGCTGGGACACCCCATGTTTATTTTAACTTTGTTGTTGTCAAGGATACAGGACCTTGGAGCCTGCTTCATTCTTACCTACACTCCTCCAAGTCTGTGCTTCCCTGGCTTTTTTTTTTTTTTTTTTTAAGACTCCCCAGTTCCTCTGGGGTGTGGCCGCCCTTGTTTCAGCAAGTGAATGAACCTAACTTTGTTAGATGATTAGGTTTGTTTCCGATGGGCTTGATCAGATACGGTTTATCACTGTTTATTTTGGCCGACCCCCGCTGCACGGCGTGAAGGTAGGGCACCTTTAGCTCCATGTTAGGAGAAAACTGAAGCAGAATAACGGTAACTTATGTACTGATAGCAATCTATGCCCTGAAAAGGGCTGTTGGCTTTTTAACTTTAAAGTTTTTAGATTGCCTTTCAGCAGAGAACGACCACAGCTTTTTTAAATTACCGGCATCCACCAAATTCAGACCAGTCCCACAACAGTTACATGAATCTTTCTTTTCTTTGTAAACTACTTTCTTCTCTCCACTAAATTGTGACAATGTTTGCCTGACGCTCTATCCACTGAGCCAAACTGGCTAAGGCTTCATGTCCAATTCTTTATGGTTAGTTGATTTAACCTAACAGCTTCAATAAATCATTTCTTTCTTGTAAAGTATTGACATGCTAGACTATCATTTATTAAATCTAAGTCTCTTTAAATTGGTTTCTCAAATGTTTATTCCCATTTTGCATTTTCTATTAAGTGACTGGGCAAGATTTACAAAGTACTTGTGCAGATTATCGTTAGTACTGCCTCCCCCAAATACCTTCCATTATTCATTACGCCAATAATCAGACCTTCAGACACATTTTTCTTTATGCATAGAAACAAAAGTAAGTCACATAAATTGGTCATTCTCCTAAAGCACAGAGTGCCTTTTAAAGACTACACAATAAGGCAGTGCTGCCATGTTGGAGAGTCCAACGCCAATTGCACTGTATGTGAATTCACATGATTGTGGTGTCCATTAGCGACTCTTTGCCTGTATTTCAACAGGCAACAAAGCCTGTTCCAGGTTAATGACAGGGAAAATGGAACAGATAAGAGACATCACAAAGGACAAAGCTATAGGGCTTGGGAGGACTAAATAGATATAGGAGGCAAGGGTAAGAAAGAAATCCAAGACATACTCCTGGGTCACTTAAAGAGTGAAGATGGTGGTTTAAAAAAAGGGCTGGGGGAAAAGTGACTTCATCCATTATTTAGGTTGGTAGAGGGACATGAAGAAAGAATAAGCTGCTATTAATTATGTTATTTCAGGTAAAGAAGCAGATACAGGACTGACTTTGAGGAGGTCAGGCTTTTGATATCGTAATGGTAATCATAAAAAAACTGAGAGCCATATTTTAATTTCTCTATATAGTTAGCATTAAGTCTTTCTGAGTAATAATACTTTCTTCATTTTAAATTATGGATTCATAACCACAAAATTCAAATTCCCATAGTGTAGCACAAATACCCATGATTTTAAGAGGTTCCCTTGTATCAATTAAAATGGAAGATTCAAATTTTCATAAAAGTTAGTAAAGACAGTACCCAACTTAAAAAAGAAATTTATCTTTATTGTTGAAAATCTGACCGAGGTGTCCTCCATCTTATCGAAAAGGTTTGAGCGCTTTGGTGAGAAGGTCTCATGCAAGTGCAGGTGCTGGTGATTAGACCTGAGAGAACATCCTATAGAACCAATCACGCCAAACGCACTGTTTCTGAGAAGCACAACTTTCATTTCGGGATTCAGCAATGTCTAACACAGTAACCGAGGTCTCTTTTCCTACCTCTTGGCCACAGATGGCTCCAGGGGTTTGGGCTGGGAATTACACAAGAGGGAGTCAGGGTTAAGGCACTGGACGGCTTGTTAGTGCCTGATGGGGTAGCCATGGCGACTAGGTCTCAGGTTCACTCTCTCCTTTAATCAGAGATTAAAGAGGCCCACAGCTCCCTTTCCATTCAAGCACCAACCGCCTTCTAGCGGGTGGTGCGTGGGAAGGAAAAGGGCATTTCCTTCTGAAGTGAGCAAACTGCTCTTTTATGATTTTTACTACTAACCCTGGGAAAATAGACAAAGGTTTAAAGGCTCCTTCTTAAAATACTTCTCCATGTACTTTTTTTCTTTCCAAATGGACAGACGTTGTTGTGCCCAGATACCAATCAGCTTGGGGGCACCCGTTACTTACCAACCAACCAACTTGGGCCGGCATGTGAGGGGAGACTTCTTGGTGCTGTCACTGTCAGCCTTCCCATGAGAGCCTTTGGCGGGAATTTCTAGGGGGAGGCTGATACTCTAAGCAGCAACATTTAGGAAGAGGAGTTCCCACAGCCTATGGGCCAGCGAGCGACAGAAACTGGTCCCAAGTAGCCACTGGCTTGGAACTGGGTAGATGAAGTGGGAACTGCCCATACAGTATAGTTAGAAGTATCGATATTCCTAGGAGCTTTTTTTTTTCTTATTATTACTGTCTTCCCTCTGTCAAACCCTGAGCCAGCCACTTTCCCCTGGTTGCCTGGGGGGGGGAGGGAAAGGAACATACAGGGCAGACCAGGCACGGGAGAAGGTATATGAGGCGGAGACAGCAACATCACATGGCAGAGGGAGAGCAAGGCCACCATCAGGCACGAGCCCCATGGCCTCTGAGAGGGCAGAGCCCAGAATGGCACTGAAGGGCTGTTGCTTCAGAGAAGGGTTCCTGGCATAACAGGGAGGAGGCTCCCAAACAGTCCCAGCCCCAGCCCCGAGGAACCTGGCTGCTGCGTCGATGTCCCTTGAGACGGTGCTGGTTTGGAAGCTGCGGCTGGAAGCAAGCGAGGTCAGGGGACGTGGGGCCAGCAGGCTCTCACCTCTGTGTGTCCGGTCGTCTCAGCACCACTGCATGCAGCGACCCCCCCAGCAGCCCAGAGGTGCTCCTGTCGGAGGAGGGGTGGAGACCAACTTGGCGCAGGCGGCCATGTTCAGGGGAAGAGGAGAGCTGCTCCCAGTGCAGAGAAGACGGAAGTCGAATTCTTTATTGACAGAATCGATCAAACACTCACGGCAGAGTTGGCCACAGAGACCCGACACCGCACACCGCGACATTCACATGACACCTATTTCAATGTGGCTCTACATGGAAACCACCTCCCCCACACCGCCCCGTCCACTCAGTTCTTAGAGACAAACAGCTTGCTCCAAATTTATAAAAAGATAGGCTAAAAGACAAAAAAATAACCGACTCAAATAAGCTGTCAGGCCTAATCAAGAATGGCTTAATATTGCTAATTCTCTTCTTTGAACATTTGACTTAAGTGCGTTATTAGAGCTACCAGTTCAGGGTTCCCACCAAGCGCATCGATTTGTTTGTAGGCTTTAGCTTCGAGCTCTCTCAGAGTATTCCGCGTGTATTCAAAAGAACCCACATTCTCAAGGTAATGTACACAGTATTTTTTAATGTCTACGTTTTCGGTTCTCTGGCGCAAGATGTTCTGCACCTGCGTGCTTTCAGGCTTCAACCAAATGGCATGAATAGTAGGGAACGAGAACTTTCCCTCCGTGAGATCTTCACAGAAGCTTTTGTTTTCACTATATTCTTTGGAGTGTAGATTAGCATAATCATCTCTAATTTGGAAAAAGAGCCCCAGGGTATCAAGTAGTGACTTTAAATCTTCTTTGTAATCAGAGAACAACTGCATGAGACCCACCGCTAATCCAAACAGCCCGCCTGTCTTCTGCTGCACCATGGCTTTATATTCTTCTTCCGTGGGACAGGTGTAGCTATCCCGCCAATAAATATCCAGGCCTTGTCCCTGATGGAGTTCCAAGAGCTGGCGTGTAAAAAGCTTTACTGCATCAGGGTGATCAAGAGTTAAGACCTTCTCTAGGCCAAGAAAATATACATAATTGGCAGAATTGATGACAGACGGAATCCCATAGATGCTGTGTGCCACGGGAAAGCCACGTCGGAGCTTCGAGTTGTCTTCGATATCATCGATGAGCAAACTGGCATTATGCAACATTTCCGTCACTTCAATGATAATCTAACAAAAAGAACAATTGAAAAGTTCATTTTTTTCATATCTGAACTACTATATTAACAGATTATGATGGTCTCAGGTGCCTTAGTTTTTAGAAGTAGTAATTATTTAGCAACCTCAATATGAAAACAATAGATTACATGAGCATTAAACAGAATTAAGAGCTAGGAGTATTTCTACGTGAAGTCATAAATTTCTTGGGGATTAAGAATGAGGTTAGAGGCCCTGGGTAGGTAGCCTACTTTGTTAGGGCATCGTCCCGATACACCATCCCAGCCTGGGTGCATACAAGAATCAACCAATGGAGGCATAAAATATACAAAACAATGTTTCTCACTCTCTACCCAAAGCAAAAAAAACCCACCAAAAATGGAGGGGATTGGAATTGCCTAGATACCTGAAGCTTGTCGTCTGGAACTTTTAGCCAATGATTAAATGCCTGTGAAAGTTTGGTTCTCACTTGCTTACCTGCAATTAAAGAATAAAATTTGGCAATAAAGTTAACACTTTAATTATAAAAACATTTCAGAAATTTACTCTAAAACAGATCAGACTTGATAAATCCAACCCCATCAATCCATTACCCATTGGAGAGCTTCCAGTGCTGGGCCCCTACTGGCCCCTTCTGTCAAAATTCACACTCTAAACCCCGCAACCTTAGCATCAGGGCAGGCAAAAGAGGTTCTAAATCCTTCAGCAGCCCATCACTTTCATCTTAACTTGTATCAACAGTTTTGGAATGGAATGGGGGAATAGGAATTATGATCTAATTCATTCCTTTTGAAAGGATGCCAGCCTAGTTAGTGGCAGTTAATTAGCACTGTCAATTTCAGAGACCATGGGCATTTTTGTTGTTGTTGTTGAGAACATAGGTATTTTTAATGAAATGTACGTTGCTATTGAATTACCTCATACAATTGCCTCTTAAAATTATCTAGCATTCCCTTAAAGTTTCAGAGAATGGACAGCTCTGCCGCTTTCCTACCAAGAAGTAACACTGCCATGGCCTGAAGTATTCCCTTTTCTATGAGAAGGAGTATTTCAGGTCCAAGTAACTAGTTTATAAGTGAATTTTATCCTAAGAACTTACAGTTGTTATATTTCTGAATTTTTACTATCATCATTTTTCCAAAGTTAAAAAAATATCAAAACATGTACATACACATAAACATGATTAGGCAAGTGTACCTGTAGGAAGCCATGACCAGGTGGCCCATCTTTATATAGGAATAATGGGGGTTATGCTTTTAAGTAACGTGATTTAGATGCATGACTATCTGGCTGTTAAAGAAACTGGTAGTGTGAGAAATGGAGAGTGCGTGTGATGGTGGAAACATGAGCATGGAATGAAACTGAAGCTTTTTGTTGGTGCACAAATTGGCACAGCTTTCCTTAATCTAGTAGGGAAGAGGAAAGTGTGGCATCCGTAAATAATAAAACCTCCAAAAAGGTACTCAAATGTTTTAAGAATTTTTAATTTTTAGGTAGGTTATATACTTGCATATTTTTTAAGGGTACCTCAAAAATGTCCCTTTTAATAACAAATCATCACTTTTCTCATACGCATGACCTTAAATATGAAAATCTCAATAGCTGGCAAACCTTTTCTGAATTCTAACATTCAAATGACCACTACTATGTAAAACCAACCCTGTTTGGTGTGGGTGGCAATAGATGTTTCTCTCTCACCCTCTCCCTAAAAATCAATTAAAGAAATATTTAAGAATTGAAAAGTGTGATTTTTGTAGTGTACTCTTGAGTATGTAGGTGAAACAATAAAAAAATAAAATAATACCTGGTAACTGAAGCAAGTACTTGTAGGGTTCTAGAAGAATTCTTTGGACTTTTTCTTGAGTCTTCTCCATTGTTGTTGGATTTCAAAGATGATCTGTTAAAAAAGAGAATCATAAATGTGATCTCATTAATTAAATTATCTTTGAGTGTCAAACTGCAAAGGAATTTGTATCTCAAGGAATTTGTAAAGGCAGACTTTGTTTCATTTTAAAAGAAAATTCTAAGGGTATGAAATCTTGAGAACATTATGCTCAGTGAAAGAAGCCAGTCAAAAAAGACTACATATTGTACTATTCCATTTACATGAACTATTCAAAACAGGCAAATCTATAGAGGCAGAAAGTAGATTGACAATTGCCTAGGTAACGTTAGGTAGGGGGGCTAGGGAGTGACTACTAATGAATGCGATATTTCTTCTGGGGGCCAACAGAATGTTCAAAAATTAGATTGTGGTGGTGGATGTACAGCTCCGTGAGTACACTAAAACCCACAAAATTGTATACTTTACACGGGTGAACTATGACATATCAATTATATCGCATTAAAAAAAAAGGGAAAGTTTTCATTCAAGTGATTGGTCAGTGTTCACCTGGATTTTAAGGAATAAAACTTATATTAAACCTTTTATATTTACTCAACCGTGAAAGGCTTATATTGTTGTCAAATCAATGTTAAAACAAACCCACAGATTTAGATTCTTCTATATATAATTGATTATAAAATTAGTAAACATACTTGTTTCTATGAATATTAAAATGTTTTATATACTATATATAACTTAAGGGGAGACTTCCCTCCTGTATTTTCACTACAATCAGTCCATTTCAGAGATTCTGATTTAAGACAAGACATGCATTATTAAAAATATTCCCGCCGAAACCGGTTTGGCTCAGTGGATAGAGCATCGGCCTGCGGACTGAAAGTTCCCAGGTTCGATTCCGGTCAAGGGCATGTACCTGGGTTGCGGGCACATCTCCAGTAGGAGATGTGCAGGAGGCAGCTGATCGATGTTTCTTTCTCATCGATGTTTCTAACTCTCTATCTCTCTCCCTTCCTCTCCGTAAAAAAATCAATAAAATATATTAAAAAAAATTATTCCCTTCCTTTATTCTTCTTAAATTTACATTTACTTCGATATTCCCTAGCGTATCACTCATGGTCTTCCTAGAATCCTCCTTCACTATTGAATCTCTACTCTTTTGCTCCGTAAAAATCTATTTTTATTTGTCCCCACATCAGTTTTCTAATTGCTCTGACATCTTTGGCACATTTCAGGTTTTCCCCCTTTATCTGCTTTCTTTTGATTCTTTGGACAACGATTTTTTGTCTTTAGGATTATGAACTTAAAGAACTGGAAAGTGCATGCCCTGGCCTCTCCGTGTGGCTCAGTTGATCTTCCTCCCCTGCATAGAAAGGTTGCAGCTTTGAATCCTCCTCAGGGCACATGCCCAGGTTGCAGACTCCATCAGCTGTAGGGGTGGGGGTGGGTGGCAACAGATGTTTCTCTCTCTCACCCTCTCACTCCCCCTCTTTCTAAAAATCAATTAAAAAAACATACTTAAGGATTGAAAAGTGTGTTTTCTGTAGCCTACTCTTGAATATGTAGGTAAAACAAAAAAAAAATTAGCACACCAGGCTGTAGCTCTATTAATTTACTTTTAGGTTGATGAATACTACAGAATGTCTATGTGAGTCCGAAACTACTCAATTTCAAAACGCAAACTGCTTTGAACTTATTCAAACAATGGATGAATGACAAATACAAAAACATGTTCTCTCCTCCGTGTGACTATTGCAATAACTTCCTAGCTAGGTTCCCTGCATGAGCTAGTGATCTTTGTAAAACTGAAATCTTTCGAAGGTAAGTCTTATCTCTCTTTCCACTGGAAAAGCAAACAAACCCCAAGCTCCTTAACACAGTGTGTAAGGATCTGGGTCCCTGCTCCTCCGGCCCCAGTTCCCCGTATTTCAAAAGCTCCCGTTTGACAGAAGGCTTTCCAGCCTGCTCTTCTTTAGGTCTGACATGCTCTTTCCTTAGTTACCCGCAGCCAACCCCTCACCTCCTAGGCCGATCCTCCCGGGCTCGGTAAAGCCCTCCCCGAGGTCCCTAACCGCACGGTCCCCTGTCACCCTGAAGCCAGCATTCGCCGCTGCTGCCCTTCCGCACCCGCCTGTGCGTGCAAATGACCACCGCCTCCCCCACGAGGCTGAGGTCCACCCAGGCAGGAGCCGGACCGGTACCTCCGCCCGGTAGGCGTTCAGCGAGTACGGGGACTGAACGAGCGGACGGAGATTGCTTTCTAACGCGTTCGAGGGTGAAATCGGGGCGCGCACATTTGCGCACGAAAAAAAAAAAAAAGATCAAGGGAAGGATCTGGTGTCAGAATGGCTACAGAGAGACCTACAAATGTCAGCGCAGCTCGGAAGCGCAGGCAACCTTTCCGGCCGACGACGGGTCTGCAGAGAACGACCCGAGAAGCGGGCTGGGGGTTGAACAACTCCTCCGAGGCCGACTTTCCACCGCGGCGGGGCCGGGAGCCTCCAGCATCCGCTCCGCCTGCAGGGTCGCCGGGCCCGCGAGGCTCCGCTTCCTCTCCGCTCCGATGCCCCTTTCCGCCCCGATCCGGGGCCCCCTCCAGTTCTTCCCCTTCGCCCGCGAGGGGACGCAGAACGTTCGGACCCAATCAGGTTCAGCATCCGGGGCCTCACCATCCTTCTTTCTTTCCTCCAGACCCCGCCCTCCTGCCCATCCGGTCCCCCCCACCCCGCCTGCCGCCACCACTGCCGCTCACGGTTCAGCGATGAGATCACAGCTTCCGCGCCACCGGTCCGGGAGTAGCTGGGCCCCGCATCAACTTCCCACTTTATAGCTCACACCCGGGCTCCTCCCGACGCTTCCATGAATCCCTCCCCCTACTTCATCAAGGAACTCTCCGCCCTCCTCGGCCGCCAGCGCCGCCGCATTATTCTGTGCAAGAAAATGCGCCATCTCGGTCCCACTGCGCAGGCGCCGCCACCACCTCCCTGCACAGTCGCCCGCCCCTTTCCCCCCCCCCTCCTCCACCTCCGTCTCACGCAAGCGCGGGGCGTTGCGGGTCTTGCAGTTCTCGCGGGCGAGGGCTCGCACCCGGGCGCCCCGAGTCGGACTACATTTCCCGGTAGGCTTTGGGGCGTCACTTTCTGTTTCCATAGAACTGGTGGGAAAATGGCGTCGTTGTTTGTATCCCAAGGGCCAATAACAACGAAGTGTGGGCGGGTTCTAAGACACCCTGGCCAATCCGCGGTCGTCTCAGAGGCCATCCGGGAAAGAGGTAGGGGAGGGGAGACAGCTTAGGGGAGTGGAGAGCGGAGGGAAGCGGGGGGGCTCGGGCGGGGGGAGCGATGTTTGCCCGTCAGTCGCGTCCGGAGTGAGCAGCTTGGGCGCCGGAGCGGAGGAGTCTCTGAAGCTTAGCTGGCCGCCGCCACGGCAGCCGCCTGGACCTCTCCCCGGAGCGAGCCGCAGGAGGGTCTGTGGCCGCCGTCCTCTGGGAGGCAGCGCGACGGGGGCCCGGGCTCCCGTCCGGGAGGGTTTTTCGTCGTCCCCCTCCCCCCAGCGAGGGAACCCGAGCGGCCGCCAAACAAAGGTACCAGTCGCCGCCGCGGGAGGAGGAGGAGCCGGAGCCTCAGCCTCGGCCCCGCTGGACGCGCCGCGCGTCTCCCCATCTCTCCCCCGGGCCTGCTGGTTTGGGGGGGGAGCCGGGGAGGGGACCCTGGACGCGCTGGGCTCGGCGCTGGCCTCCGACGAAGGTAGGGCATTTCGGAGGCGTCCGCGGGCTCGTCGGGGGGTCCTTCGGGGAGTCCCCGGGCCCGGCCAACGCGCGGGAGGATCGCCGCGGTGGGCTCGCCTGGCGCCCGAACCCTTGGCCTCAGCCTGCGGCGCCCCCGCCCCCCCGCGGTCGCCCGGGCCTGGCGGCCGCGCTCCCGGGGTCGGCGAGGGCCCTGGCGGCGGCCCGGCGAGCGCGGAGTCGCTGAGCCGCCTCCGGCCTCTCCTCCCGTCCCCTGTCCCCGCGACCGGTCCACGGAGTCCGCTCGTCCTGTCGGTCGGTCGGTCCGTCCCCGCCTCGGGACGGGACGTGGGCAGCGGCCCGGGGCGGGCAGGTCCCTCGGAAGCGGGGAGCGCAGAGGCCCGGCCGGCCCGGCTTGTTGTGAGTTTCTTCTTTGACAGAAATGGCGTCATTGTCGGAGCCGGGAAACTCTGGCGGGTCCCGACAATGGGGACGCTGAGCTGCCGAGCCGGGTGGGTGGGTGGCGGGGTGTGCGGTGGCGAGGCCAGGCGAGCCCCGCATCGGCCTCTCGCGGCCCGGCGGTCTCTCTCCGCCTCCGCCCGCGCAGGGAGGGGGGGCCGGGGCCGGGGGTGCCCGTGGCGGTGACGGTGCCTTTTGTGTTCCCCCAGGTGCAGGTGAATCTGGTGTTTTGGAGGGCGCCGCGGTCCCGGCATCACCATGAAGGTAAGATCGCTGCGGAAAAGGAACCTCTGGGGCCGCAGAATCCAGGAAGCGAGGGGTCGGGTCGAGGGCGTGCGCTGGGCCCTCGGAGCGCTGGGCTTGGGCTTGGGGTGCGAGCCCTTTTCGTGGGGGGACGAGAGTTAGTGGGGCGGTTGTCGGTGCGCGGTGCCGAGGAGTTGGAGCCAGTTTGGGGATCTCGCAGGGAGGATGGCTGTCCCGTGTTTCGGGCGCCTCTTTTTGCCGGAAATGAGAGGGAATAATTGCCTGTGGGAGGGTGTTTCTAAGGGTAAAGCAGAAAAAGCAGGTCACGTAATCCGACTCGAGAACCTGAACTGCATTGGGGTTCTAGCGGTTACACGGATGTAAGGCAACCCCATTGATGGTGTTAACCGTGCCGTGAGCTTTTAGCAGACCTACTTGATTGGCCACGAAAATAGCATCTTGACGCAAAGATTTTTTTGAAAGAGGATTTTGATGAGCTTTGCGCACCTCGGAGATGGCACCTGTTCCTGGCATTTCCAGGGATTTAGGAGGGCTCGGCGTGCACGTCTTTGTTGCACTGCATCTGGTCTGGGAACTGTCAGGTGTAGTGTTGCTCTGCGGTGACACCGATGGCCAGGTTCCTCCTAAATGTGAACGTGTTAACTGGAGGAGGATATGGTCCGAGAAGTGGAATTTGCTTAGTTGGTGGAAGAAGTGACAGCAGTACGAGTGCAGGCTGTTGGTTCCGCGTGGAGACGGTGTGACTGGTCGCTGTGATGTTGTTAACAGTTTCGGAGAAAAGCCTTGGGCCCCTGGGTGTCCAGGTTCAGCTGGTGGGACTGGCGGCCGCAGGTATTTCCATCCGCGTTCGGGAGTGCGCGTGGAGCAGGGAGAGCGTGTGCGCAAGGACAGAAGTGCCGCAGATAGTCTGTCTAAGTGTAAACGCCGTCCACTTCTGACAGTTCCTTTGAACTATTTTTAAACAAGTTTACTTCGCTTTTCCTCAGAGTCAAGAGTGTTTTTAAAATTTGTAAGGCTTGTGTTTGTGGCAGAAAGAAAAAGCGGTGGCTGCTGAAATGTGTATCAGCTATACAAAGGAATTATGTTCAATCCGTGATTTTTTTAGGCTTTTTCTTCTTGAGTTTGAGGTGCTTTAAACACCTAAAAGGTGTGTGTGTATCTGCTGGGTTCCTAGCTCACCTTCCTGTACACAAAAAGGCAGTCAGGGATGTTTCATAAAGGAATCCCTTTTTGTTAGTCACAGGTGTGACTGACGCCTGTGACCTGTGTAAAACAGTGACAAGTGAGTTTGTTAAGAAAAATGTTGGGTTAAATAATAGGTAATACATTCAGAAGCTGAATAACACAGGATTTGATTTGGAATACATGTTGTAATTTGTCACAATTCCCAAATAGTGCCTGGCCTGTTAGGAACTCTGTTAACCTTTGGTTAAAAGAAATGTAGTAAGTTGAAGGTGTTTTAGATTTAAATTTCCTTTCCCTTTTCTTTCTTTCATTTCCTTTTTCTTCTCTTTTTTTTCAATGTGTGTTTAAAAAAAAAAAAAGAAAGTATGTTGGAAACTTTAACCTTTAAAGTTTCATGGTAAGTGTTAGTTAGGCAAATGCAAATTTTTGAATATCATTTTAAAACTACTAATTTTAAATGCTCAGCATTTCCATGATTCCTGCCTTTAAGATGTTAGTAACGTTAAAAAGTGTTATTAAAATACACTTCTGATTTTATACCAGAAGAACTTCCTGTTACTATATAAGTTTTCTCTTAGGGAACCTCCTAGTAATCAGTAGTACTAAAAACTTAGCTAATTTCTTACAACTTAATGTCTTGTGTGATGAAAGTTGACAGGCTGCCCATGATTGGTATTTTGCTTTAAAAAAATTGCAACTCAAAAAGTATTTAGTATTGATTATTTTGGACTTAAATTTTTTCCATGCTCCCAATTTCCCTATTGTAATGACAACAGTCTTGTAGAGGGATTTATGCCATTTATTAGCTCTTACCGAACATATTTATACTTGATGTAAGGAGGTGGAGTGTATAATGTTGATGGAAGAAGACTTGAGGTGGTGAACACACAATACAGTGTACAGATGTTGTGGAATTGTGCACCTGCACCCTGTATAATTTTGTTACCAACCAGTGTCACCCCCAATAAATTAAATAAAAAGGGGGGGAATCACTGTAGTTATGCTTCTGACAGTACAGCTTAAAAGTAATGATGCTTAGCCCTGGCTGGAGGGTTCAATGGTTAGAGCATCGAACCAAAGAGCAGGTTTGATTATGGACAGAGGCAAGAACCTGGTTTTGGACTCGCTCCCTGGCCCTATTTGGTCAGCTGGTCCTTGGTCCGGGTGGTTGCAGAAGGTTGCCTCTGCAACCAGTGGATGTGTCTCTCACATCCTCCCACTCTCTCTCAATGGGAAAAATGTCCTCAGGTGAGAATTAACAACAACAAGAAGTAATGATGCTTAAAATTTTAACTGATTTTTAAAGCATAATAATTTTTTTAAAATGAAGTAAACTTTTAAGCTTGTTATGTTCTATTAGTCACAAAAATTTTTTAAATTTTATTGTGACATTTGTTTTGAGGTAAAAGTGCTCTTTTGGTTGTTGCTTTAAATCCCAAAATAAATACAGTGAATATGTTAAGTATTATATGTTTTAGAAGGAATTTTCTTGTAGTGCTATCTTCAAGATTGGTATACTCTGTCTTGAGATATTTTTGTCCAGTGTGTTTTTGAGAAATCTAACACATTTTTGTGCTTTTTTAAAAAAAATATATTTTTATTGATTTCAGAGAGGAAGGGAGAGGGAGAGAGAGAAAGATAGAAATATCAATGATGAGAGGGAATCATTGATTGGCTGCCTCCTGCACGCCCCCCACTGGGTATTGAGCCCCCAACCCAGGAATGTGCCCTTGACCAGAATCGAACCCGGGACCCTTCAGTCCGCAGGCCGACGCTCTATTCACTGAGCCAAACCAGCCAGGGCACACTTTTGTGCTTTTAACATAGATCATGATTTAGATGTTATGTTGTATTTATTTTTCATACTTTTGATAGCCCTTTCAACATCAGTGATAGCACATTATCAAGAAATGATAGACTATTAAGGGTTCTAAGTTATTTTAAGACTTAATTATATCAGATTCATTTCCTACTTATTTTTTCCTGCATCTATATTAACATTACATTGTGGTAAAATTTCTGTTATTTATTTATTGTTATTTTAGAAAAAGAGAGGAAGGGGGAGAGATTGAGAGAAACATCGATTTGTTCCACTTATTTATTGATTCTTGTATGTGTCCTGACCTGGGATTGAACCCGTAACCTTTGTGTATCAGGAAGGTGCTCTAACCAACTGAGCTACCCAGCCAGGGCCATGGTAAACTTTCACGTGAAATGGGAAGGCTAGACATTCCAGAATCTTTAGGGAGTAAGTGCTATAGATGGTTGTACTTAGAACTAGGGAGATGCTTTTTGTTTTTGGATATATCAGTTTCTCCAGTAATCACTGGCTTCAGTCATATACAAATAATGGGTTGATCACAAATGCCTTTTTAAATGCCCTTTCCTTGTGTGCTTGTGTGCATGTTCTTACTCCCGCTTCCCCTCCCTTCTTCTCCTTTTACTTCCTCCTTTTTCTTCTCTCTCTCCTTGCCACCCCCCTTCCTCTCTCTCCAGCCTTCATAAATCACTCATTTAACAGTCCCTTGCATAGGTCAGGCCGAGTGGAATGAAGGTGAATGAGCTATAGACCTGCTCTCAGGGAGCTCACAGTTTAGTAGAAGACAGAGAAAACAAAACATGGTGCATATTGAATTCTAAGCGTATTGATTCAGTATATGGTAATTATAAGTCCTGTGGGAGGATATCGAAGTCAGAGAGACCCATGGAAAGTCCTCTGGAATTGACATCTAAGCAGAGAGTTAAACTTTCACTGGGCAGAGAAGGGTAGAAAGGAGTGTTTTAGGCAGAGAGGAAACAACATTTGGAAAATAAAGGAAAGCAAGGTGATGATGTATTTGGAAACTAAGGAGTTCACTGGGGCTGGATTATCTTAAAGCACAGCGTGGTGGAGGAGGAATAGGAGGGCAGTGATGGGGGATGCGGCTAAGTCAGGAGGTGAAAATATTCTTGGGAGGTACATGAAGTCACTGCAGGTTGTTAAGGAGGGGTAAAGACGCTGGATTTGTATTATAGAGAGATCACTTTGGTAGCATTGTATTGACTACATCAAAAGGGAGATCTGAATGGAAGGGAGATTCCAGGTGAGGACCCCAACTGAGAAGTGACTAATGCACAGGGAGTGGAGCAGAGGGGTTGGGTCTGAGATAGCTAGGAAGTAGAGTTTAGGGCTGAGGAACTCACCTGGGGTAGGAGAAACATGCAGGTTCCTTGGGGCATGAGATGGATGTTATTGTCATTTGAAGCATGTTGTCATTAAAGATGAGTAGGGTTTTGAGTATTTAAAGGACCTGTAAGAGGTCCACATCCATATGGATCTACTTATTAAGATGTGAGATTAAGAGAGCAGTTTGATGGAGAGCAGTCAGACTTGATTATCCAGCGTGAATGTTAACCTCATAGTTAATATTTAACTACAATATTCAACTGGATTTAGGTCCATAATGTGACAAATGTATTTTGTCCTATAAATTTGTGGTCTTTTTGATGAAAGGCAATTTTGTAAAATACCGACTTGCTTTCTGTCCAAATTGCTGCTAACTCTTTGCTTATTGAAATTTTAAAAAGTATGGCAGATGAGTACATTTTCCACTGAAGAATGCACTTTTGCTAACTCAGCCTATAAGTTCAGTCACTGAAGAGATATTGTGTACTTTCCTGGTACCAGGCATGGTTTTGGTGTTGAGGATACATCAGTGAACAAAACAAGAGTTTACTACCTTGTGGAGTTTACTTTTTATTAGGGTAGACAGACACCAAGCAAAATAAAACACATGTGGTAAGTGCTATGAAGAGAAATAAAGCAGATTCCGGCTGAGAGGTTAGGCAGGGGTGGGCAAACTTTTTGACTCGAGGGCCACCATGGGTTCTTAAACTGGACCGGAGGGCCGGAACCAAAGCATGGATGGAGTGTTTGTGTGAATTAATATAAATTCAAAGTAAACATCATTACATAAAGGGTATGGTCTTTTTTTTTTTTAGTTTTATTCATTTCAAACGGGCCAGATCCGGCCCGCGGGCCGTAGTTTGCCCACAGCTGGGTTAGAGTGACAAGAGGGTGTTATTTTAATTATTTACTTATTTATTCATTCATTCATTCGTTGTAACGAAGGGCCTGTTTGAGGAGATGACATTAAGCATCGTGTGAGACAAATGATACAGTGAGCCATTCACTTACCTGCTTGGGGGAAGAGCATTCCAGGCGAAGCTGCAAGTGCAGGACCTGCAGTATGGCCAGTTTGATCTTGGCATATTGAAGAAACAGGAAGAGGCCTCAGGGCTGGAATGGTAGTGCAGTGTAGGGCTTTGTAGTCCATGGTGAGGACTTAAGAGTAAAATCTGAGTGTGTGAGGAAGTCATTGAAGGGTTTGAGCAAGAGAGGGAAGTGATCTAATGCACATTTTCAGAAAGAACAGAAACTGCTGTGTAGAAACACTGCAGGAAGCAAGAGTGAAAGTAGGAGATGAATCTAAGGCTCCCAAGTTAGTTGAGAGAGAGGTGGTGGACCATGGTGTGGAGGTGGCAGTGATGAAGGTGGGATGATGACAGGTTTGAATGGAGTGAATCTGAGGGGAAAGTCCTGCTTGCTGCTACTTACAAATGGCACCCTCCCCCTTTGCTGTGATTAGTTGGTAGGTGGAAGTCTTAGAACTTAGTACAGCAAGCCTGTATTCCCAACTCTTGGCCTTCCCTTACTAGTGAGCAGTGGGCATTCAGATCAACAGTTCTCTCCATTTTACTTGGTTTTGTTTAACTTTTAGAAAATGAGATAAATTCACTTCAAAATTCTTTGGAAGTATACAATTACTTTTTAGTGTTTTCACAAGATTATGAATTCATCACTGCTATTCAACTCCAAAACATTTTCATCTTCCCGAAAGAAACCCTGTGCTTTTTAGCAGCCACTCCCCTGGCCTTCCCCTGGCAGTTACTAATCTACTTTCTGTCTCTAAGGATTTGCCTGTTTTGGACATTTCCTTTGAATGGAATCATACAATCTATAGCTTTGTGTGTCTGACTCCTTTTACTTAGTGTAGTATTTTCAAGGATTACTCATTTTGTAGAATATGCCAATACTTCATTCCTTTTTATTCCTGAATAATACTCCATTTTATTGATATAACACATTTCATTAATCCACTTGTCAGTTATAGGACATGTGGATTATTTCTACTTTTTGCAGATGATAATGCTGCTAATAATATTTGTATACAAGCTTTTGTGTGAACATATATTTTAAATGTTGGGGGGACCTAGGAGTGGACCTTTCCATTTTTAGGGACATAATCTATTATGTGTGATAATCCTGTTGAAAGCTGGATGACCACCAAGGAGTGGGACTTTAAAAAAATTCAACATTCGCCCTAGCCGGTTTGGCTCAGTGGATAGAGTGTCAGCCTGCAGACTCAAGGGTCCCAGGTTCGTTTCTGGTCAAGGGCATATAATTTGGTTGCGGGCACGTACCCAGTAGGGAGTGTGCAGGAGGCAGCTGATCTATGTTTCTCTCTCATCGATGTTTCTAACTCTCTATCCCTATGCCTCCGTCTCTGTAAAAAAATCGATAAGATATATTTAAAAAAAATTCAACATTCATTGAACACTTACAGGCTAGTCTCTGTGCAGTGAACAAAACATGTAGAAAGGCCTGGCCCTTTGGGTCTTATATTTTAAGGTCATGGGAAGGTAAGCAGACAAATAAGAATAAACATAGATTACCTAGTTTGTTAGATGGTAAATAGTATGGAAATAAGAGGGGAGCTGGGTAAGGAAGATAGGGAATGAGGCAGGCTGGAGTATTAAATAAGGTGATCAAATAGGTTTTATTGAGAAGACCTGATGGAAAGATGTGAGGGAGCTAGTCATGTGGCCTCAGACAGCTTGACTTGTTCAGTGAACTGCATAGGGCCAGGGGGCTAGAGTGGAGTCAGGAAGGAAGGGACCAGGAGGGGGTGGGATCAGACCCATAAAGGGCTGCAGGCTGGGGGCCCAGCGGATCAGATCAGATCACCAGATCAGGAATGTGGATTTCACTCTGATAGAAATAGGAAGCAACTGGGGGCTTTGAATAGAAGAGTGGTGCAGTCTCTATGTACTGGCACATTTTCATCTGTTTTTAAAGGATCACTGCTGTGTTAAAGACCGGCTGTAGGCAAGTGGAAGCTGACCATTTAGGAAGCTGTTTTAATTAAGGATGATGGTGGTGGTGATGAAGGAGACATGACTTGGGGTGGTGAACACACAATACAATATACAGATGATGCATTACAGAATTGTACTCCTGAAACTTATATAATTTTACTAACCAGTGTCACCCCAGTTTTTTTTAAAAAGGGGAGATGAGGGTGATATGGTGTCCACCACAGTGAGGAAGGTGAGCAGTAGTCAGATTTTAGGTGTCCTCAAAATCATTTTTTAAAAATCCTTACCTGAGGACATGCTGAGAGAGAGAAAAACATTGATTGGTTGCCTTCCATATGCCACCTGCACTGGGGATCGAATTGGTAACCCAGGTATGTGCCCTGACCTTTTGGTGCACAGGACGAAGCTCATGAACTAAGCCACTCCGCCCGGGCTTAGGTGTCTTTGGAAGGTAGAGCCAGCAGGCATTCCTGTCAGATTGATGTAGGGGAAAGAGAAAGGGTCAAGGACACAAGATTTTCTGGCTGGTAACTGGAAAATGAATGAAGTTAGGGCTGCGTAATTTTTGAACATAAGCATTTATATTTTATATATGTAAAAACTGCTAAGTGGTGTATTGCTCTGCCTAATGTGGCTGTAAACAAAATATGGACAATGCTATATTAATTTTTTGGTAATAGACATTTAAAAGACCTGCAAACTTTTATTCTTGACAAATTGTTTAAAAACAGGATTCTTACTGCCTTCCTTTTGATGTCACAGAACAAAGATGTTTCTGCATTCAGAAGGATGGACTAGCGTTCTATGTAAGATGACACCCACAGGAAGCAATGGAAACCATAGTCACACTAACCCTTTTGATATTTAAAAGTTGCAGATGTAGAAGGTGTATATTTTGATAAGGCATAAACTGCAAATAGAATTATTAAAAATTTGTATTAAGTGCAAAGCATCACTTGTAGCATATTACTTAATCCTATATAATAAAAGCCTCATATGCTAAGTGTCCAGTTGTCTGGTTGGCCATTCAGCCAATCAAAGCATAATATGCTAATGATATGCTGAGGCCACTCAACCACTCAGTATCATGTGCACTGACAACCAGGCAGCAGACGCTTCGACTGGTAGGTTAACTTGCTGCTGGGGTTCAGCCGATTGGGACTGAGGGAGATGGGCCAGACACACCCTGGAGCCCTCCCACTTCCCTCCCTGGCCCCGATTGTGGCCCTCTCGCAATCCAGGCTGAGGGACCTCCCCTCAAGTGCACGAATTTTGTGCACTGGGCCTCTAGTTTGAATATAAAAGACAGAGGAAAATATGGCCTCCATTAAACCTAGTGGATGTTGAATGAAACATTAACTAGAAGTAACTTTCGTTCCCAAGATATTTGGAATATTTTAATTTAATTATTTTACATCAAAATAAGACTGCATTTGTTACCTCTTTAACTACTAATCAGTATGTTTAATTTAATTTTTTAAATGGAATCTTAATTATTGATTGATTGATTGATTGTTTTGAGACAGAGAGAGATCAATTTGTTGTTCTGCTTATTATGCATCATTGGTTGATTATGTGCCCTGACTGAGGATCGAACCCACAACCTTGGCATATTGGGACGTCACTCTAACCAACTGAGTTATCCAGCCAGGGACTGTTTAACTTAATTTTAAAAGAGAGCTTATATTATAAAAATTATTTCTACATTTCTGCTCATTCAGAACTGCAGGAAATCCTGACATTCATTTCATGGAAGACAATGTGTTTCTAGAAATGTGATAATATTCATACTGTGATTGGAGACACCATTCACATTTGGGGAGGACAGTGAGTTTATGGAAGTATGTAAACAGTTTGCTGGAAAAAGAAAAGGCAGGTATTCTAGAGTCAGCCTACAGATTCAGAAAAACCAAACTTCATGTTCACCATTACTATACTAGTGGTCATATTTTACACTGGAAAATAGGAAAGGGATAAAAGAGGCAAAGAGGGAAAGTTATAAAACACTTGTCTTTCTCTGAACATAGTTTGCAGTATTCCTTAATTAAGAATTGCTTGTACTCAGAAGGTCCAAGTGTGGGTATCATGGTTTCTATAAATCTCTCTTCCCCAGAATTATGTGCTGAATTTTAATATGGTCATACGTTTTCCTGGGGAGCAGTCCCAAAGCTTAGCTTCTCAATGGAAGCTAAGTCTGTAAAATAAAATACTACAGAAACACAGCTCTGCAGAATCATCTGTTAGCTGATCTGCTACCAGTCATCTTAATAGAAGTAGTTGTTTGCACATCTTTCTGCTCTTACCGTGAAAGAAACAGGTAATCTGGTCAATACTCATTTTATTATCTAATTTTCATTTGTTTATATCACTATACAGTTAGAAAGAGTTTTTATTATACTGTTTCTGAAATGTTAGCATTTATATGAATAGCTTAAAATGTTTGCCTTTATAATTTCTAAAGAGAATCTGAATGTTTTCAGTTATAATTATAAATAAAGATCCTTTGATTCATGGACACATTTTATAAAATAACTTTAAAAGGTTGCTCTGAAAATCTGGAAGTATAGTTTTTATCACACTGGGTATTATTTATGAAACTATTATAAGAATTAATGTATGTTTGCTCTTACCTTTTCCACATTCAGTTATTTGCCTACTGGGGTCATTCGCGGCAAGGATGTACTTAGCTTTAAGGTACAGTTAGAGATACATATAAAATCCTGCATCACTCTGCCTGGTGTGAGTGTTTTTCCGGTTTAACATGGTGTTGGCAGTGGGTTGATCCCCTGGGCCAAAATGATGATTTGTAAGGAAGAAGATTTTACAGAAAATAGTATATGTATCATTTTTAAATTATAAATTTAGCTATCAATTAAAAGGATACTAATTCTGTATATAGTTTTATACTATTAAAATGCGTCACTTTATATCTTGCACAATGAAGTGGATACTTTATGCAGACTTTTCTTATTTAAGCCCTTTTCTTCTAGTTTATAGATAAATTTTTGGCAGTGTGACTTAACTCTAGGTTATTTGAAGTCCTGTGTGTCAAGGTTTTACAAGTAACAGAGTGCTATCTCCTAATTTGATAAACTTGCAGTATAATTGCTTATGAAAGCATAGTCATTAATAACTTTAATAATTTTCATTGAAAATCATACTTACGTTTTGTCATTAATAGCCAAAATGAAGATTATAAACTGTCAAAGAAAAGATTCACTTCATACTGATAGTAAAAATTAGACTTGAATGTATAAAAACCATCTTTTTTTGAGAGAGATCTTGTTTCTGGTACTCTCTCTATTCCTTACTGTTGAAGTTTAGATAAGGTCATTTATGAAAGTAGATATCAGCTTCATTTTTTTGCAGGATGCAAAAACAAACTTTCCTCCTCTAGCTCAGATCACTCTTGTGATGTGGCATATAGTCGCCTGAAGCTGGTCTAGATGGTGAGCCGTGGGGGTGGGTGAATGAGTGCTGGGGCCCTGCCAACCCTGAGTAGTTTTCATTCATTCATCTGTTGGAATTATCTCCATTGTGGTGTTTAATGCCTCTTTGAGGTTGTCATATACTAAAAGTTCTTTTATAGCTTTATCTGTATGTTTAAATACATTTATTTACTGGAGGTTTTAGCATCAAATTATTACTTTTGTGTTCTGATTCTCCTGGCTGCATTGGCACTGCCTAGTAAGTAGTTTGAATGCTTACTCTTTTTAAGAACCTATCTCAATAAAATGTCATCTAGCATGTTTTGCTTTAAAAAAACGGATCTTGAATAACTGAATATTTTCTAGGTAATGTCAACATTAGTCAGCCACTGGAGAATTGATTCAGCTATTCTCTTTCTTAAAGCATTTTATGTGTTGGTGTACTGAAGCCCAGGGCACAGTGGAGATTACTGTTGATTCATTTAGGCACTTAACGTGTTTCCTTGGCATTTTGGCTTCTTGAAGGATTAGTATTCACCAGTAGCTAATTTCAAAATCGCTTACCTTTTTAGTGTTCTCAGGGAATTCAGTGTTTTTTAGGAGTCAGGGAGGGCATTTGGTAGATTGACTAGAAAAATAATTGTTTAAGCAGTGCTGATAACTGTGAGGTAGCTGTTGCCTTGACAACTAGAAAACTGTTCTGTTTGCTAAACAAAGGGATGGTAATTTAGTAGTTTAATTTCCTCTTGGCATGGAGGTGTTACATAAAACATTTTATTTTAGCCACTGAGATGGTCTATATTATTGACCAAAATCAGAGAAGCAGAGCAAAAAGAGAAGGTAAGAGGGTTTTTTTTTGTTTTTGTTTTTGGTTGTATACATGTTCTTTTTTTTTTTTTTTTTTTTCCAGTTGATCAGCAGCCTAGCCAGGTTCTCTAGCCAGTATCTCCAGCCAAGTGCTGTGTGTTTTATTGTCTTGTTACATCTGTATTTATACCAGTTGATTTTAATCCTGTCAATTTCTATTCCAAAGGTTAGGGCATTTCTTATCTCCATTCCAGGGAGTAAAGATTATGTAGCTTAAGGGTGATTGTTCGTAGTTAAAGTGATTAATTACCCGCCTGGCATTTAGTTAAGGGGTTTTATTCCCTCCCTAACTTCAGGGAAAAATTCCTACCTGGGGAAACAACCTTTCTTGGAGAGGTGACCTGGGTTAAAACACATAGTGCCAAAAAAGGAAGCAAACGTATTAAGAACAGTATGCCATATACGCTAGGTCCCTTGAAATATATGCTGTGCAGATGTTTCTTCCCTGCAGCGACTGTGTCAAGCAGCAAGGATGGACCGGCTTCCAGCAGATTCCCCCTTTTTTATTTTTTAAATGATAGCGCATGTAAATCAGCAGCCATCTCTCAGATTGTGTTAAGAAGACTGACAAGCAATGATAGCGAGCATAGCAATAAACATAGTGGATGGAGTGCACACAGAGCCTTGTAAAAGGTTGCTGGCCTCTTCAGTCAAGGATTTCAGCTGTCCTCAAGTCGGTGGTTTGGTTGTCCTTGTTGATCTGGCTAGCGGGCAGTGTCACTGGCGATGGCTTCCCGAACGGCTGGGTCCTTCAGGGCCGTGCTTGATGGTGGTGTGGGCGTCCGGGAAGGAGTCAGCTGTGCCTTCTGGGTCAGCTAGGGGTCCCTGTTCGGGCGCCATCTGTTGGGGTCCAGCCCTAGCAGGTCCAGGGGTCCCCAAAGGTGTGGATGGAATTGGCAAAGTAGGAATGACACGGAGACAGCGTTCAGTTGATCAGCAGCCTAGCCAGGTTCTCTAGCCAGGATCTCCAGCCAAGTTCTGTGTGTTCTTGTATACATGTTCTACCTGTCAGGGTGGGTATTGGGCAAAAGACTCTTAATCGGCTCACAGTTCTTTGTGTCTCTCTGTGTTGAACCAAAGTACAGTAGCCTCAGAATAGGTGTATAGCCTTTTATTGTCTTTCTGTCACTCTAAAAGATTGTGGTATACACTTCCTTATGGAGCATCCCACCAACTCTTAACCTCTCGCCATAGAATGCAACATGATTATTTCTGTATTGATTAAGGGGGATAATATTTATACACCCCCTCATATGTATACACAATTATACTAGCATCTGCTGTTTATGTGGGATCTTTTTTATTTTATGTTTTTATTGATTTTAGAGAGAGGGACAACCACCCTTGTCTTAGTTTATGTAATACCTCCATCTTTAAAAAGTTATTAAAATTATTTGATATAAATATGGGCAATTTTGTTACATAGCATTAGAATTTTTAAAAATATATTTTTGTCGACTTTTAGATAGAGTGGGAGAGAGAGATAGAAACATCACTGAGAGACACATTGATCTGCTATCTCCTGCATGCCCACTACTGAGGATCAAGATCAAAACCCAGGCATGTGCCCTGATTGGGAATCAAACCCCGAACCTCTTGGTCCAGGGGACAAACAATTCACTGAGCCACCCCACCCAGGCACATAGCATTAGAATTAAAAAAATAAATAAAAAATATGTTTTTGGAGATGCTAGCCACAACTATTAAGAGTGAATTTACTTTAAGATCTAAATGAAAATGATTTTTGCAATATTCGTTGCTGTATAACAGTATTTCCCCCCTTACGTTTTATGGAATATAATGGTAATAGATGTTAATAGAAAGAAAAAATAAGAGGTTCTTTGGACAAACCAGATTAGGAAATGATGAGGCAGAGTGGGAATTCATTCAGTAAAACAGTTTTCCTAAATTTTCCTTCCTTTTTTATTTTTTGGTGGAGCTTCTTGGGATATTAGTATTTCTCGTAAAACACTTTGGGAAAAGCTACTTATGTAATCTTACTTTGGCTATGGAATTGATTAATATAAGCAGAACTCCTTAGAAATATAGATCCTACGTAAAAGTATACCTGATTGTAAAAAGTCAGAGCATCTACATTAGGACTGTTAAAAACTAAATCAACAAGTGGGGAAACCTAACATATTAGTTAAGGTTGACAGATAAACAAACAGTGAACCCATGCCTTAAAGCATTTGAGACATTTTGACTAAGTTTTATTGGAAACTTCCCAGATTGGATTTTGTAGTTGAATACATGTAATTCCTCCTGCCCCTTTTATGCCATTCTGTCTAAAAGTTGTCTAGATAGTCTGAATTTGGGTGCTTGTAAAGATATAGCCTATAAGAAGAAATTTTCTCCGACTTTGAGCTTTAAGAATCTGCTTTTTCATGGTCGTGTAGTAAATATATATTTGGATGGTGGATGGAAGGGGTGTGAAGGAATGGTATATATTTGTGATTGAGCAAATTCATATTATGAACCATGTGTATTTTAATAGAAAAAGATGCCTTTATATTTTATATCATGTACATTTAGTACATTTAAGTAGACTTTGATATATATTTTTTAGTTATCTTTAAATTAGTGTATTTTACAGATTGTACTTGTTAACAAATACATAGTCAGTTATCACAGCTTTTATAGCTATAACAAGATTTGCTCTGCCATTCTGAGGTCTGACTGTGGGAAAGAATCAGAGTTTAAATCTAATTGGTTTGCATTTTTAGGCCCTGGATGAGCCTCCCTATCTGACAGTGGGCACTGATGTGAGTGCTAAGTACAGAGGAGCCTTCTGTGAAGCCAAGATCAAGACAGCAAAGAGACTTGTCAAAGTCAAGGTACAGTCTTTGTAGATTTTATAAATTATATATCCAGTATTTACTATTTAAACTTTGGTGAGTATATTTAATAATTTTTCCTGCAAGATGAGTTTAGTTTCTAGGAGTAGTGGCTATGAAAATACCTGGGGAAAAAATCATTATTTGTGATTTAGAAGTATTTTAATTGGAATGAAGTTAGATTTTCTATATATTTATATATATATATATGTATATTTGTATTAATGTATACACATATTTTAAATCCAAGGATTTTTTTAAAAATTGATTTTAGAGAGAGGGAGGAAGGAAGAGAGAGAGAAACATCTGTGTTAGAGAGAAACATTGATTGGCTGCCTTTGCATGCACCCCAA
This sequence comes from Myotis nattereri, assembly GCF_964212035.1. Lineage (NCBI taxonomy): Eukaryota > Metazoa > Chordata > Mammalia > Chiroptera > Vespertilionidae > Myotis > Myotis nattereri. The sequence goes on along the minus strand of NC_138096.1, from coordinate 4,506,140 downwards.
CTGGGGATGGAACCTGCCATCTTTTGCTGCACGGGATGACGCTCCAGCCAACCACCAAGCAGGGCAGGATATGGTTTTTATTGATTTTAAAGAGAGGAAAAAGAGATAGAGAGAAACACTGATGTGAGAGAGAAACATCAGTCGGCTGCCTCCCACAGAAACCCCTACCGGGGATCAAACCCATAACCTAAGTATGTGCCCTGACAGGGAATCAAACCCACCCACCTTTTGGTTATACGATGACACTTGAACCCACTGAGCCACTCGGTCAGGGCAGTATACTGAAGGCCACCTTACTACAGACTTGGTGTTGTGTGTGTGTGCATGTGTCTAATTAAATTTATAATCTCTAGGTAACATTTAGGCATGATTCTTCAACAGTGGAAGTTCAGGATGACCACATAAAGGGCCCACTAAAGGTAATTCATTCATTTATTCATTATTAATTCCAATGCTTCAGTGGTAAACGATTAAAATTATACCCGGTCATTTCTTTTTAATTCATTGACTATCTTGTTGAATTGATAAGTATGTATTGCTCTCTAAATAGATTAATAGAGAAAATGATGAGTGAGAATCATGGATCGGCTGCCTCCTGCACACCCCCTCACTGGGGATGGAGCCCGCCACCTGGGCCTGTGCCCTGGCTGGGAATTGAACCCTGACTTCCTGGTTCATAAGTGGATGCTCATCCACTGAGTAACACCGGCCCGACACTCTGCTCATTTTTTTAATCGGATGGTTTGTTTTGCTATTGAATTGGATGAGTTCTTTATATATTTTAGATATTAACCCTTTATCAGATTAATGATTTTCAACTACTTTTCCCATTCAGTAGGTTGCGTTTTCATTTTCTTGATAGTTTCCTTTCCTGTGTAGAAGTTTTTTAGTTGGCTGCAGTTTTGAAGACCATGTAAATATAACTCAGTATTTTCTTGATCAAATGGAAACTTTTAAATGATTGTCTTTAGTGTTACATTTTAACTCTTAAGGAGCCATCAGAGCCTATTCCTTAATTTTCCTCCCCTTCCTCCACCGCCTTCAAAGAGGAGTGGTTATATGGGGCACAGACAGTCAGTTTCACAGATGGTGGTTCCAGTTCTCAAAGTGAGGTCTGGACTCCTGGGGGTTCCCAGGACCCTTTTATGGAAAAACGGGCACAACTGTTTTCATAATAATTATTAGATAGTATTCGCCTTTTTACTATGTTGACACTTTCACTGATGGTACAGAAACAGTAGTGGTAAAACTGCTGGTACCGCAACACAAATCAGTAATTTTATTCTTTCTACCGTGCACTCAATTAAAAAAATAAATAAAGCCAGTTTTTGGTTTGTTCACTTACCTTCTAAAAAGTTTTTCTAACTTTTAAAAATACTTTAGGTTGGAGCTATTGTGGAAGTGAAGAATCTCGATGGTACATATCAGGAAGCTGTCATCAATAAATTAACGGATGCGAGTTGGTATACTGTAGGTAAGGGAATCCATCTTTTAAAGAAGTTTTTTCAAAGATAATACAACCAAAGCAAAGTTTCCTTGATTTACTTCCTTCCCAGTGCCATAGACAATATAACCGTTAAGGGTTATCTTTCCAGATTAAAAAAATTTGTTTTATTAATATGTGCATAACATATTATTTGAAAATTATTTAGTTATGCATATTATAGCATTGGATTTCTAGCTTTTTTTCATTTCAAAGTGTATCTTAGAGAAATTTATTTTTCCATCTTAACCATTTTTTTTTTTTTGATCGTCAGCCTAGGATATGTTTATTGATTTTAGAGAGAGGAAGGAGAGAGAGAGAGAGAGAAACATCGATTGGTTGCCTCCCATATTAGCCCTGACTGAGTATTGAACCTGCAACCTTTTGGTGTATGGTACGATGCTCCAAGCAACTGAGTTACCCGGCCAGAGCCATTCTAACCATTTTTAAGTGTACATTTAAGTATATTTATCTTGTTGAGTCACACCGGCCGGGCTGTTATCTCCTTCTTATTATTTTTAGTTTGTGAGTTCTTTTTATATTCTGAATATTTGCTGCTTTAGTTTGCAAGTACTTTTCTCATTGTTTTACTCATATCTTTACTATGTCACACGTATAATATACTTTACTACGTATAATATACGTATATTCTGTGTATATATAAACTTACAGTAAATTTGGTGGGGCATTTTAGTACTTTAAATAAGTAGTTTTCAACTGGGAGCAAGTTCATCACTCAGGGAACATTTGGCAATGCCTGGAGATATTTTTGGTTATCGCAGCTGGGAAGGGGGTGCTGATGGCATCTAGTGGCCAAGGTTGCTGTTCAGTATCTACAGTGCACAGGACAGCTCCCCCGCAGTGGAAGAGAATTATCTGGTCCAAATGTTAGTAGAGCTGTGATTGAGAAACCCTGCTTTAAATAAAAATAGAGTAATTCTTTTTTTTTTTTTTTAATATATTTTATTCATTTTTTACAGAGAGGAAGGGAGAGAGATAGAGAGTTAGAAATATCGATGAGAGAGAAACATCGATCAGCTGCCTCCTGCACATCTCCTACTGGGGATGTGCCCGCAACCCAGGTACATGCCCCCGACCGGAATCGAACCTGGGACCTTTCAGTCCGCAGGCCGATGCTCCATCCACTGAGCCAAACCGGTTTCGGCAAAATAGAGTAATTCTTTAATGGCAGTCTGAATATATCAGTTTGTACTCTTTCTGTTTCTTAGCTAAATCTATAGGTTTTTACCAGCAGGAAATCTTGCTTTTCCTTTACCACATTGAGAAGGGTTAATAGCGTTTAAATAGTTTCATGCTGAAATGTTAACATTTTTATTTGGTGTTTTCTGTTTGAGGGAAGAAGGTTTTTTCATTTAAGGTACATTGTTTCTTTTTTGCTAGAAATTGGAAAAGATACTCAATGTTTGAAGTTGTTTATTAGAAAACATAAAATGTGACCTGAATTTTGAATGTAATCTTTGAAAACAATAAATAGCTCTATTTCTGCTCGGAAAATTAAATAATTTATATTATCTTGTTAATCTTTGAAAAACTCTTCAGCAGTTTCCATTTTTACCTCCTCTCCTAGTTTTTGATGATGGAGATGAGAAGACGCTGAGACGGTCCTCACTGTGCCTGAAAGGAGAGAGACATTTTGCTGAAAGTGAAGTAAGTGACCATCTAACAAATGAACATCTCCCAATAGTTTGCTTTCTCAAATGAAGCAACTTATATATTAATTAGGAAAATTCATCAAAACGTAATACCATTATAAGATAGTCTGTGAAGCCTGCTTGAGGCTTTATGTTTGAGTATTCTTTTTTGTCTTGTAAATGATTATAGGAAAGAGAGGTCTGATTTGTAACCCACTTGAACCCCATCATCATGAAAATAATGTAGTTACTACAAGCAATCCAGAACTACTGTTGCTAGTAGCTGACATAATTGCAGCCTCCTCAAAGAAGCCTTGCCTGGCTGCCCTTTCTAAAATTGTCCCTTTCATCCCTCTTAATTGTTTTAGGTTGGTTTTATTTTCTTTATAGCACATATTGTTCGCTGACTTTAAAATATGTGTCTGTGCTTGACTGTTTATCTATTATTGTCTGCCTTTCTCATTGGAATGTGTCAGGAGAGCACGGATTTTGTGTCTTGTTTGCCACTTGGTTCCCAGTGCCTAGAACAGTGCCTGCCACAGAGTAGGAACTGAATAAATGTTCGTTGAATGAATAAATGAAGTGCTTATATTTCTTAGGGAAATATAAAGCATTTCTCAGAGCTTTACATACATTATTACATTTACATTATGAAGTAGAAACCATTATTTTCTTTGACTTACAGATAATGAAACATGGTTAGAGCTGGTTCTTAAACCAGCACTTTCTAGTACCAAATCCATGCTCTAAAATTAAAATGTGTTATTCAGTTACTAAGAAGGGAAAGTTCACAATGTTTTGTAAATCTGTAGCTTGCTACTCAGAAGTTTTAAATGGACGTATGGTTATAAATAGTGCTATAGTCTCTAGACCCCCTCCCCAGTTAATAAAAATTAATGCCCAGAGGGGCCCAACCATAATTTTTTTTTTTAGTCACTATTTAGAACAGTGTTTTTTGGGGGACATTTAATATTACTTATTAAATCACTAGACTTGCCATGTAATAACTTTTTCTGGGTTTGTGTTCTTACCCACAGACACTAGACCAGCTCCCACTCACCAACCCTGAACATTTTGGCACTCCAGTCATCGGGAAGAAAACAAATAGAGGAAGAAGATCGAATCATATGTAAGTCCATTTTCATAACTGTTAGTTAAACCTGAATTCATTTCTCCTAGTGTTGCTCTAATAGTTACTAATTTTAAATTGTAATTTCAAAATGCTAACTGAATCTAATAGTAATTTTAGATCTAATAGTAATTTCAGACTCCTTAGCATGGGTCCTTGAGGTTCTCCATGTTCAGCCAACCTTAGCAGCTGGGTATCTACCTCTTATTTCTCCCTACATGTATGGGGACACTGTAGTCAGAATGGAACGGGTCATCATTCTAATTGTGGCTATACTTTGGAGACAGAAATTGGGTGAGCATAGCTCTCATATTACAGCAAACCCATGAAAATAGGTATTAGTTTTATCCTTATTAAAATTTGGGGAAATTGGCTGCAGATACAATAAGTAACTAATTTAAGGAACACAGGAATGAAAGGATCCCCTTACTGGGGATCGAGCCCACAACCTGATTGTGGACTTTCTCTGAAGCAGATTCAGCAGAATTTTTTGTTTTGTTTTGTGTTTCTTTTTCCCTTTTTAGTAGTATTTTTTACTCTACTTTTGTCTAATATCAAATAGACGGTTTTAGATCCCTTTTCTAACGTCTTTCAAATTTACTAGTTCAATATACAATGTAACTGGAAGGAATTTTTAACAATACAAAAGAATCATTGTGCATTTTATGAATATTTGTGCATATTTGATATTGAGAATAACAGTGATGATCTCTTACCAGATTGTCTCCACTCTCTCCCTTGACTCCCAGTAATAAAGATCTGCCTGCCTTCTTATAAAATTAGCTTTGTACTGAGAGTGTAAAATTACTGTCTATAACTCCTTTAATCTGAATGTAGGATTTAATATATTTTACTATGTATAGCATGGGGGTATTTTATATGGGGCCTGCAGCTTTTTGAGAATTTGGGGACCAATGTTAGTCTGTTCTGAACTTTCCCTTAATTGTTTAAAATAGCACTAAATAAATGGGAAATATTTTTAGGAGAATGTGTTTTTCTCTAGTGATAATCCTTTTATGTTGGTATTCTTTAGAAATTTAGGAACTTAATTTTTAAATTAGCTGTTCTGTGGACATTAGGAAATGGGAAAAGATTTCTTGAACGTCTGTATTTATCAACTTGATGTGCTCATTCTTGGTGAAGTAGGTGAAATGTCTTACTGTTTATTTCCGTAGCCCAGAGGAAGAGTCGTCTTCATCCTCCAGTGATGAAGATGAGGACGACAGGAAGCAGGTTGATGAGCTGCTAGGCAAAGTTGTTTGTGTAGATTACGTTAGTTTGGATAAAAAGAAGGCACTGTGCTTTCCTGCGTTGGTGAGTAACCTCAATTAAAGGAGTTTCATTTCCAGCTACACAAGTTCATGAAAAAACCACAGCTGCTTGTCTTAGTGTCTTTCACAGGTGCAAAATGGGGAAATGGTTTTAGCATCATTTCGTTCAGAGAAAGATTAACTTTCAAAATTGCCTCTGAGTACAAAGAACTCTTGAAGTCATTTAAGAAAGGCAAAATTCATAGGCCTCTGACATTGGCACTGCCTTTGGGAAAACATGCTTTATCCTCACTAAATAACAGCTGAGGCTATTTCAAATAAAAGAAATCTTTGAATGTTAGTAGGAAATCTTACACGGACTCCAGAAAGGTACCCACTTTGAAGTGTTTACTTTTTAGAGTGGGTAGTATTACAAAGAAAGGTAATGTGTTTTAAATACATATTTAACCGTAAATAATATAGAACCCCGTCCCTAGCTTTTGTTAAGGATGGAGACTGTCCCGATGAAGGTTTTAATACCTGATCCCATTTTGGGGCCTGCCCTTCTCTTACCGTGGTACAGACCCTCGCTAAGACACTAGTTCCACTCCATTCCGCTCTCCACTTCTGATAGGATGCAGTCTCCAGCTTCAGTCTAGTCAGAGCCACACTTCTGCTTGCAGCCTGAGCCTGTGCAGAGGCAGGGGGAGCCGTAGGCCTGGGAGGATGTAGGATATAAATTGAAAATTATGCGTGACTGTGTCCACATGTGTGTACCTGTTTGCCCTAAAATTAAATTTAGTTTTTAAACTAAGCTGAAAAACTACTTTCTAAAAGGATTTAAATAATTGGTTCTAATATACCTATCTGTAAATGTGTATTTACTAACCATAATTTCACCCATTTTTTATAAAGGTGGTTTGTCCTGATTGTAGTGATGAAATTGCTGTGAAGAAAGACAATATTCTTGTTCGATCTTTCAAGGATGGCAAATTGTAAGTATAACTCACTTGTTATGAAAAATATGCCATTTTTCCACATTAGAATGGTAAATGATAAAGTTATTTCCAGTGACATTACCCTTTTACTTTTCGCCATTCAGAAAGTTTCAAAGTATGATCGTTTTTCATGTTTCTAGTAAGTGTAGTAGTATGTCTTTCCTTGTTCATGATGGTCTTTGCTAAACTACACTCTCAGTATTGTCTAATTTGTCAATTTTGCCTGTGTAATAGCTGGTGATTTGTTGAGGCAAATTTGATATATCTTCCATATCTAACCCTTGATTGATATACTAGTGGATACATTTATGGTTCTTGAATGTTTAATTAGGACTCTTAAATTGTATCTTAAGTGTTAAGAAAGATGTTTTTCATGTAGAACTTTCTTAGAACTGAGTTACAAATTTCTATTTTTTTTTCCCCTTTAAGAATTGTGTGGAAAAAAAAAAAAAAAAAAAGAATTGTGTGACCAGAAAAGCCCTATCTTTTATACTCTGCCCTAAAGGATGACTATATCTTTAAAGGATGATCATATTTTAAGATTGGTGTTTGGGTTTTCAAGTTCTAAAAAGTGATTTTTAAAAACAATCTATGAAAACCATGTTAACTAAATGGAGATAATGAGAGAAATTTGAACACTGAAATTGAATACTGGTTTGATGATACTAAGAAATTACTAGTTTTTAAATGTGTGATAATGGTATGATTATATTTTTTAAAAGAATTTTGAAGCTCCATAATGAAATTATATGTCTGGGATTTGCTTCAAAATAATCGAGCTCAGGTAGGAGGGGGTAGGTAGGGGTATAAATGAAGCAGTGATGATGAGTTAATGATTATTGTAGTTGGGTGATGTATATGTGGGAGGTCATTGCACTATTTGGTCTACTTTTGTATATGAGATTTTAAAAATAAAAGCTTAAAAGAAATAGGCAAGCTGAAACTTGTATTTGGAATAGTTTTCAGGCTTTGTGGTTTGACTGAAACACACCAAATGCAGGAAAGATGAATTATCATTAGTGTCAAACAGGAAATATATATGACATATATGATAGAACCTCTTATAGGTGCTTATATCTGATCCCTCTTTATAGTTGAGGACTTTAGTCTAAAATCCAGTTAAAATTTTGTTAAAAGAACATTCACATTGTAAACTAGTACATTTTCTTCCAGTATTAAATTTAGTAATTTCCTATGATTATTCCAAGATAATGGCAGGTTCTTATTGTTTTACTTCTTATTTATTGGATTGATGCATTCTGCCACCCAAACATTTTTATCTGTTGTTATTTTTAGTATTTAAGTACTTTTCATTTAGTATTTCATTGCTTTTAGCAAGGGACCCTTGATAATTTGAGAATACCTTGTTTATAAAATGTCTCTATTAAAGGTGGGGTCCTTTTGTAGATGATTACATGTATTAACATTTTATCCGTAACTTGCACCCTCGTGTAAATGTCAGTATTCCCATATTTTCAGTAGCTTTCTGTGGTGTGTAATTAGGCTCTTAATTAATTTCTGTTGTATTTTTGTGTTTGCTTTTTCTTTAAAATTGAAAAAAATAATATAGTACTTCAGTACCAAGAAAGGATGTCCATGAAATTACTAGTGATACTGCACCAAAGCCTGATGCTGTATTAAAACAAGGTAAGGGTAATCTTGAAATAAATTGTTAATTAAAAAAACTGATAGTATTTTTGGAGATTAAGTTTTCTTAGGTTGGGGTGGGTTGGTGGGTAGAGATTAACCAACGAATTTGTGTGCATATATGCATAGCCATGGACACAGTAGTGTGGTGAAGGGGGATGGGTTCGAGTGGAGGTCAAGAGAGAAGAAAGGGGACGTCTGTAATACTTTCAATAATACATTTTAAAAAAGGATATTTTTTAAAAATTGCCTTTAAAGTTATACTTAGCTTTCTGTGACTTTGTGTTTTATAAACCCATGTGTCTTTTGTTATCATAGTTTCCTTTTTCTTTTTTTCAGCTTAATATTATTTAAAGTGTGAAAGAACTATATCAGCAGCTATTGCTATAGTCTGGCTTTTGCCTCTAAATAAAATGTTAGTTCCTGAGGATGGTAGCAACAGGAATTAAAGTAATTTTGATGTGGCATTTCTCATACCATAATAATAGCTATCCTATATAATAAAAGCATAGTATGCAAATTGCCCCCTTGACTGAGAGTTCACCTGGGTGTTCAACCAGGGGGCGGGGCTGGCCAGGCGGAGGGAGGAAGTACCTGGCCGGCAGCCAGCAGCCACTAGGGACCCTACCAGTGCACAAACTTTGTGCACCGGGCCCCTAGTACTTACTAGATTATTCAGTGGTTATATTAACACATTGTATGTGGGAAACGTATTTATACGTTTTACTTACACGTTTTACGTTGATTGGTAGTAGAGTGTGGGACATGTATTAATACGTTTTTTATAGACTAGTGGTAGAATGTGGGTAACGTATAAATACGTAAACTAAAGTTATCGTAATTTTACTGAACGTTGCCATTTGCGCAAAAAATTAGCAAAAATGGCCCGCGCCACCTGTTAGCGCGCGATAAAAATTACCCGTTAAATGCTGTAATTGCATTTCTTACTAGATTTTTGCCATTGTATATAGCTGCTTATTTTCAGTTTGCCTATATTCATCAAATCTAATAATAGGTTGTGTAGACTGGTTAAAAATCATCAAGAATTTATGGTTTAAAATTGATTTCCATGTATTGTAAAATGAGAATTACTGCATAGCTAATTTTAATTGAAGTTAATTGTTAATATAATGCAAGTTTAGCGATCTAGAGAAAATATATTTTCAGGTATTGTATGTTCATTACAATTGTTCTGGCTGGCATGCGATTCTATTTAATTGTCACTTGTAGGGTAAACGATTAAAAGATTTACCTAACTTACGTTTTTATTAGACATGCTTAATTTTTATTTAAAAGAAGAAAACTGCTCTTTTGTATTTCTTAGGGCCTAGGTCCCCTTCCAATAGTAGCAGTTTTGTCATGTATAAAAATGGCCGCCTGATGCTTAAGACTGAGAGGATTAAATGAGCAGCTACACAGAAAAGCGGTCAGCTCAGTGCCTGGCACACCGCAGGCACTGATAACTGTCAGCGGTATTTACACAATGGCCTTCATTTCTTTATTTGTTTACTATCTGTAGACAAGTCAGTTGTCTTCTTTCTCCAGTTCACTGGTTTATGGTCTCTTTCCAGCCTTTGATCAGGCATTAGAGTTTCACAGAAGTAGAACTATTCCTGCTAACTGGAAGACGGAATTGAAAGAAGACAGCTCCAGCAGTGAGGCGGAGGAGGAGGAAGAGGAGGAGGAGGATGAGAAAGAAAAGGAGGATAACAGCAGTGAGGAGGAGGTAAGTGAAACAGCTGAGGCCTTTACATTAAAATTACAGCTGGGTTTTCGAGTTAGAATTTGACGCATAGTCATTAATCACTTGAATACTTTTAGTATTAGAAATATTTCATAATGAAATTGTATTTGTGATACTCATCGTAATCAAGTAGTTTGCTTGCTTACCTTAAAATAGAAATAGGGTCTTGTGAAAATAAAACTAAGTATAGATATCCCAATAACCTCAGAAATGTTTCCTAATTTTACTGTGCTTTCGGTTTAACCGATGATTAAGGAAATACCCATCTAACATAGCAAAACTTTCACGTGCTTTTCACTGTCGTGTAGATAGCTGTCACCTCATACAGTGTTTACATCTGGGTATTTTATTGAAATACCTAGAAAAGTACAAAATACATATTCCACCTAGTATTAAAAGAATAAGTATAAAAAAGTAAAGGTTAATGAGAATCTTAAATGATTTTATCTAACATAGTGGATGTGTAGTTCTGATAAGATCATAAATAAGACATCTGAATTTATATAGATAAAGAAGCTGAAGTTTTAGATTTTGTTGTAGCTAGTACTTTAGGTCTAGCAGCAACAAGTACCGAGAAAAGATGTCCATGATATCACTAGTGACATTGAACCACGGTACTCTTTCATGGTTTGTTGAGCGACTTTATAAAAGTTATGGAGTGAGAGGTACAGATAGCAAAGGCTAGTATATTTGATCGTGAAATGAATTGTATTTAATGTTTTCAGGAAACTAAATTCATGTCAATATGTAATATTTTAGGTAAGTTATGAAATTCTGCCACATAACTATTATTGGCGTAGGGTTGTTTTATGATATAATAATCTATAGTGACAATGTGTAGTGTAACTGTGTCCCTGGTTTCAGTCTTCTCTCCCACTGCGTTCTATTTAAAATGCTAAAATGAGTAGTCCCTTGTTAAAACCTTTTCAGTAGCTTCTTATCGCTCTAAAAATCAAGTGTCACTTATAGGTCCTCCTTTATAATCCAACCCCTGCCTTCTTTATTACTTTTCTTGGTATGCTCTCTTTCCCCCCACCCCCAACTTGGAACTTTATGCTATAGCAATATCAAATTATATACCTTCTACTACTCACCTTTGCACATACTCTACCCCACAGTGCCCTCCCCTCCTCTTCCCTCCCCCAGTCAGCCTGGCACCCTCCTGTTCAGTTTTCAAACCCGACATATGTCGCCATTGTAAGGGGAAACCTTCTGTAAACCATCACCTTTCTCACCTCAGGAAAGTTAATCACTCCGTTTGCTAGTCTGTATGGTCCGAGTACATATTTTGTCAGTGTGCATAAGTGCACTGGTTCATGTCTGTTTCTTAATTCCCCTACTAATCTGTAAGCTCCTCAAGGGCAGGGAGCTTGTCTTCCTGTACTTATCACATTCACAGTGTCTGACACAGTGGAGCATGCAGCAGATGATCAGGAAATGTTAATTACCAAGCGGTTGGTGCTTAGATTTGTGTTTTTGTGAAAGCAAATCTGGTTTCCAGTTTAAACATTTTTTTTGTGTCATATATAAACTTGACTTAAAAATTTTGCAACAGGAATTAATTTGGCAGTTTATGAAAGTCAAATATTGTACCATGGGAACATTAGGTGATATCTAGAAAATAGATTTCCTTAGACTTACATCTGACTACTCTACCAACACACAGCATATGTGGGCCATCTTTAAATTGAGAAATACAGGTTTATCCTAAACAAGTTAATAATTGTCATTTATTCTCCTGTGCCCAACTAGCAAGCCTAGTAATTTATCCACATGACTTTTTGTTTTTAACTGGCCTTCCTCGGCTCTGCTAGCATTTAATATAAAGGGGTAACATCTCATTTAAACAATGGCATTAGACACAGTTTTAAAAATTAAAGAGATTTATTTAGACCATCAATAGAAAAGTATGCTCCCACCTTTACTATGAGAGATACATTGGCCCAGCCAGAGTAACTGTAGCCTTGGTGTATAGTTTGGTCCACTTGCTCTGCAGTTACTCTTAGTCATTGCTTACTTTTCTTTCATTGATTCAGCACCTGACCTAGTGCGTCCACCGACTGGTGCTCATAAAATGTTTGTGAATGGATGATAGTCACTGAATGGATGAGTTCCTCCCTCTCACCTACTACCCTGCTCCTTGCAGGTTGCTTCAGGACCAGCTCCCCACTGCCACAGCCCCTGGCCACAGCAGCAAGAAGCTAGCCCCTCCCTTGTAATTGATAAATCGGGGAACTATTTTATTACTTGAAGATTTCCCTAAGTCTGAATCTTCAGGTATTGTAGATCAAGTTTGTTCCCCACTTTACCGATTTGACATGCTTGCAGTACTGCACAGGGGGCTGTGTGTAATGATGGACACTTGTAGTTACAGCTACTGGGACCCACACTTGTACAGTTCTATGAGGAGCAATAATCGAGTCAGTTTTGATGTTAAATTAAACCCTGACCCAATTTCATAGAAGCGAGAGTAGGTCTTCTTGAGCCTGTGACCCTGATTTAAAGAATTGATCTCTTACATGGGATAAACCAAAAGCTGGTGAACCGTCTTTGTAGTCTCTTTTCTTATATGAGAATTTACAGTTGGGATTGTCACTTTGGAAATACCTTTTAGGACATATTCCTCTGTAAAGCACAAAATGTCTAGAATTTTCTGGGTTCGAACAGCTTATTATTAAGAAATAATTTGTATTTGATAAAAAGCCTTTGAAATATTTTAGTGAGTATTAGTCTTTGCTGTTGGTAGGAAATCTGCTTGTTTTATTCAATGCTTAACTGAGCAAAATAATATTCTACTCTTCTGTAACTAAAACAGGAAGAAATAGAACCATTTCCAGAAGAAAGAGAAAATTTTCTTCAGCAGCTGTACAAATTCATGGAGGATAGAGGTGAGTGTGTTGTTTTTTTTATTAATGTTGTAGGTATCCGATATGTAGTTAATATTTTAAAAATAATAATTCTGTTCATTAAGCTTCCTATTCATGGTAATCATGGCTATCTTTTTGGTTGCCAATATCACCAGCACCTAGCATAGTGTCTGTCCCATGGAAAGTGGAATGAGGAATTTGACAGAGTTTTGAGAGATACATGGCCGTGGGCCCAGAAATGCCTGTGTTCTGTTCTGTTGTTTCTTCACTCCCATCAGCACTCTTATCCCAAAGAACTCTGACGCTAGGGAGCAGCAGCAGAGTAGGAATCATAGCAGCAACATTGTAATTGCACCTACATAGATGCCACTAGGAAAACGCCTCCTTCTCCAGAACCACCGTTTGACATACGTGTGTGTGTGCGCGCGCGCGCGTGCGCACGATGTGACTACACTCTAAGATGGACCCTAAGTCTTTTTATAAAGGCTCAGCCTCACAACTAAGAGAATGAAGCCAGACGCAGAGAGCCAGAAGTAAAGAAGTGTGACAGTATTCCAAGGTGAACCTTGGCTTACCTCATTGAACCCGCCTAGTGTCGTTACATAAATGCAGGGGTTGGGGAAGGAGGAACAGGTGCTGACCTTTGGTGGTAACCCAGTTCTCGGTTCTCTTGCTCATCTGCTCAGAGTGTAGTTTCTCCTTTCCCGGGAAGATGCGAGCAAGGGAAAGGAGGCGGGAGAAGCAGAAAGCTCTCTAGCTTGAGGAGAAGGACATGATTGAATAGGATTTGGAAATGCCACTTTACTCTGTAATTATTTTTAAATCTCCGTTTGCTTGCTGATGAGTGGAAGCTGGCTGTTTGTCTTTTGCTCTCATAAATGATAGTGGCTACTGTAACGTAGTTATCTTTTTATAGAATATACATTGTCCTTGGTTCCTGTGTTATTTCTTTGTATAAATGGAGGCTTGGCCTAAGAAGGTAGGCTATTTCTTAGGCTTTTATGTAACATAAATAAAAAGAGATGAATAAAGTCTAATATTAGAACAGTGATAAAATAGGATTATGCCAGTCATATTTTTTGGAAAGGGCCATAGGTTGTGTAGCTTTGTTCTTTTATTTCCTCTGCCATTTTCTAAAGGCATGATAGTTTGTGTCCTTGCCCTATGTTTTTCCGTATTAGAATGAAAGAAAACTATAGCTTTACTCTAGAACAGCGGTTCTCAACCTGTGGGTCGCGACCACTTTGGCGGTCGAAAGATCCTTTCACAGGGGTCGCCTAAGACCATCCTGCATATCAGATATTTACATTACGATTCACAATAGTAGCAACATTACAGTGATGAAGTAGCACCAAAAATAATTTTATGGATGGGTCACAACATGAGGAACTGTATTTAAAGGGCCAGAAGGTTGAGAACCACTGCTCTAGAATCATTTATTAGAGAAGTAGTAATTTAGTAAAATGCAAAGAAAGTAATCCCTGGTTGGGTAGCTCAGTTGGTTCGAGTGTTGTCCTATCTGCCAAGGTTATAGGTTCAGTCCCGTGTCAGGGCACATACAAGAATCAACCAATGAATGCATAGGTAAGTGGAGCAACAAATCATTGTTTCTCTCTCATCAGTAAAGAAAAAATTAATCTTTAAAATGCAAAGAAGTTATCATAAAGATAACTTTCAATGTTAAGCAGTTGCCCATCAGTTCAACAGTTTTACCAAACCTTGTTTCCCTGATTTTTAAAATTATTATTGTGCTTTCTTTGGTATTTATTCTTTAACTCATAAGGGGAATAAAAGTGGAATGAAATCATATAAGGTTTCAACAACCTGGTAAGAGGGGAAGAATTTTAATGAAATGGGCTTAAGTAGAAGACATGTTTTTTGTTTTTTATTTTTTATTGATTTTAGAGAGGAAAGGAGAGATAGAAACATTAATGATGAGAATCATTGATTGGCTGCCTCCTGCATGCCCCCTACTGGGGATTGAGCCTGCAACCCGGGTATGTGCTCTTGATTGTAATTGAACCTGGAACCTTTCAGTCCGCAGGCTGACACACTATCCACTGAGCCAAACCAGCTAGGGCAACAGGACATGTTTTTAATGAACAGCATTTCCCCCCCATATATGCAGGGTAGGACAAAAATAGGTTTACAGTTGTTCATATGGAAAGTGCAGTAAATTAATAAATAATCACGTAAGAATAAACTGTTTATACTCACAACTGTAAAGCTACTTTTGTCCACTTTCTGTGTGCATGTACGCACACACCCTTTGCACTGTATTTGAATCTTTGGAAATTTTAAATACAAAAAATGCACTGCGATTTTAATATATTTTGTGTTTTCCTTAATAGGCACACCTATTAACAAACGACCTGTACTTGGATATAGAAATTTGAATCTCTTTAAGTTATTCAGACTTGTACACAAACTTGGAGGATTTGATAATGTAAGTATTACAAGTATTACAATCAAAAGTGAAGCATGTTTTTTATACATGTTTTCTATCTAAATTATTTATTCCAATTAATAAAAAATGGAAATGACAGGTTAGAAACAGAGCTGGCTTCCTCAGAACAAATTTAAATTTAATTAAATATTTTTTAAAATGAGCTTTCTGACTTACTGTTAAGTTTGTCAAACTTTCATAAACCACCTAGTTATGTCTAAGTCATAGCATAACCATATCGATGGAAATTCTTGCTTATGTCTCCCACTAAACTAACATACTTGGGAGCATGGATCTGTGTTAATCTTCTTTATATCTAATCTCTTCCACTGTGCCTGATATATATAAAACATATCATTCATATATGTGGTAATACAAACATGCAGAAAACCTTTTTTTGAACTAGAAGAAATTATCTTAATATTGCCATGATGAATGGTGCTTATCTAATTAAGACTGAAAATTTTTTCTGTAGAATCAAATGCTTTCGTAAAATCCATAGAACTGCTTTGATTTATTAGCTTGTAAGTTTTACGGGACATGATACTTTATTTAAAATTTCTATCTTGGTTTCTTCATTATAAATTTTGATTAGGAATTTGGACATGTTCTTATTTACTAAAGCAGGGTTTATTTAAAATGAAGTGGTATAATATTTCAACATTTGTGAATTCTCTGAGATTTGTTAGAATACTAAAACTTATTTTAAAATGTTGTGAATCAATTTTTTATTTAGTATTGAGATTGATATTTTTCATCCATTTGAGACTAAAACCAATAAATAGAAACATATTTGTATATACTACGTTTATAAAAATATTTTTAAATTCCTACCTTTAATTTGGAAGTTTTCATTTCACTTTGTCCATTAGATTGAAAGTGGAGCTATCTGGAAGCAAGTCTACCAGGACCTTGGGATTCCTGTCTTAAATTCAGCTGCAGGATACAATGTGAAATGTGCTTATAAAAAGTAAGTCGGCGAACTTGCTATAGCTACGTTCAGTATTTTATCTAGAAAGCAGGGTGGGATGTATCCCATAACTGAGGCTCTAAGAAGTAATTAGAAATTTTCGCCGGAGTAATCACTCTATAATACAACATTTTCTAGAGTGTATTCTATGAACACTAGATCTACAAGATCATCTGTGAAGAAGTTTTTGTGGCCAAGTAAATTTTGCAAGTACTGTGTGAGGTTAAAATGCTAAAGTTTGAAAAGTTAGGTGTGCACAAGTTTGACTAGCAATCGGTGCCCTTGGGCCATGCCTTTGTTCGCCTCAGCCTCCGTGTCCTCATCTGCAGAATGAGATGGCACTGTTTGCCTCGGAGGATTACTCTGAGGATTAAATGAGATTTTACATGTACTTAGAGGTCCATTGCCTCGCTTACAAAGAAGTGCTCAACAAACAGGCTATCACTAGAACTTGTAAAAGCTACTGTTGTTACAGTTAGTGTATTTAAGATTATGATTGTCTTCTCACTTTTAGCATAGTTTTTTTAATTGAGACTTTCTTTGAAAAATGTTTCTATTTGGGTTAAAAAGATTGGGGAGAACTGAACTAGAATAAATGAGAATGTTAAGGCTGCATATCTGAAAAACAAGAGAAACGAACAAATTTAAATCACCACAACTCTACAGTAATATTTCAAAATTTTCCCCAAATGTAATTTCTCTTCATGTTTCTAGATACTTATATGGTTTTGAGGAGTACTGTAGGTCGGCCAATATTGAATTTCAGATGGCACTGCCAGAGAAAGTTGCTAACAAGCCATGTAAGGAGTGTGACAGTGTAAAAGAAATAAAAGTTAAGGAAGAAAGTGAACCAGAAATGAAAGAAATAAAGATTGAAGAGGAGGAGAAGATAATAATAAAAGAAGAAAACCCTACTGAAGATGATGTTGAAAGAAAGGAAAATATTAAACCCTCTCTGGTAAATCAGATACTGTCCTTTTCCATCTTTGGTACATTTTCTGTATACTCTAAAGATTTGTTAATTTATTGTATGATTTTATACTTAGATAGATTAGATTGTGCATTTTCTTCAGTAAGTGCTATTTTGGTGTTTACAATAGCTGTTCAATATTTTTGCCTAGTATTTTAAGAATGGCAGGAGTTTCTTAAAATACCTAATAACTTTCTCAATATTATCATTGGTTGTACCTTTTTTAATTAGATCATGGAATTAAGTTGGTAGTATTTACTTTTGTTGGTTTAGTTGCTCTGATCTTTTTCTAGGGAAGTAAAAAGAATTTATTAGAATCTATATCTACACAAAGTGATCAGGAAAAAGAAGTTAACCTAAAAAAGACAGAAGAAAATGAAAATCTGGTCAACAAAAATGATGAGACAACTGGGTTAGATGAACCCCTCAGCATAAAGGTAGAAGCTGAAGAAGAAAAAGCAAAATCTGGGTAAGAACTCTGTTTTTGGTTAAGATGCATTTTGGCTGAATGAATTCTTGTCATTTTCTCTTTGTATGTGCGTGTATGTATGAATCGAAATTTGATTGACAAAATATAGAGTAATTGGCTGATTTGCACTTATTACATAAATAGCATTTGCCTACTTCAGAGACCCTACTAATGCAAATGTAGCAAAAGGTCATGTTTTTGATTCATTCTCTTTGCTCTCATCATGGAAATTTATAAAATTTTCAGCTAGAGAAAAGTACTTCTTACTACATTAGGCTCTGCTAAATAACCAGATAATACACATTTGGGAAAATGATTTTCTCCAATGTTTATAGGTGGTATGTTGGCTGTAGATTTTGACAGTTGTATTCATTTCTTAAGCAAAAAATAAGAATGGAAAAGTGCTAATACTTAATTTTTAAAAGGCCGAAATTGTTATGCTGTGTTTTATGTGCAAGTAGCATTTACTTGTTTTGGTTAATTTGGAATGATGAATTATTTAGCAATGTAATTTGTACAAGGCCAGTGGACCCCTGGATTTTATTGGTGATCTTTGGTGTCTCATCTTATTTCTGAGGTTTAAAAACGCTAAACATTCCTCATTGCTAGTGGCCCATTTAAATAAGTACAACCAGTGATTTTTAATCGTTTTAATATTTTTCTGAAATTTGGCCACAGCATGAAGCCAAGGAGGGAGGAAGAAAAAAGAAAAACATGTTTAGATGAATATAGTAAAAGGTATTTATCTTTGTTACGTATCTGTGTGTACAAATATATATTTCACATATTCCTCACTGCTATTGCAACTATTAAGAAACTTAGTGAGTACCCAGCTTTTTGCCTAAAATCTCTTGATCATTTTAGTGTTATTTTGGCCTCAGCATGCAGATAAACTTTAAAGGAAAAACAACAACACTGGGTTTAGATGAATATAGTGTGTTTGTTCATTATATTTGGTTGTAGTTCTCTGTATGTGAATGTTTGTTTGAAATTATACATGCTGCTACTGGAGACTATTTTAACTATTAAGAAAGAACTTAGTAAGGATTCAGCTTTATGCCTAAGAATCTGACACTTAAATCTGCAGCTATTTCTGGGGCATCTACTGTGTTGAAGGCACCCTGATAAGCCTTTATTTTCTCTTTGTTACTAGTAATTATCTTTATTTTTCAAATTAGTACTTTAAAAACATTATTATTAGTATAATCTGTATTTTGTAGGGTTTTATTAATTCATTTAATTCTTCAACTAGATGGCTTTCTTACTTACTACAGAGGTATATACGTCATACCACAAACTGAAATTACCCTGGTGTGACTGCCCTAGTTTGATAGATATTTTTTAGAAGCATTATGTGTTAGAAATGTCCAAAAGTGATTTCTGAATTTTATTAGATCAGTGCAATAGAAAATTTTACAGTTATAAAGAATTAATATTTAAGTATTTCTCTAATGTATAACTTCCGCTAAGTAATTAGCTACGACCAAGAATTTTCAATAGCCTGCCTCTGTATTCCAGTATCTGGTCCATAATAGGTATTGATAAGTTGTAGCTTTTTTCTTTTAATTTGTTTCATTGTAAGGAGTGTCACATCAAACTGGGAAAATTTGATATTTCTTTGCGAATTCAGATGAAAAATCCTTGGTGTGTGTGTGTACATTTAAAGGCTGTCTTTCTTGTCATTGTGTTGTATCTGGTTTAGTGCACTTACCTCTGATTTTGCTACTGAATTCTTAGAAAAGTAGAAGCATTTTCTATGGCTGATTCAAGCCAGTAATTGTGTTGTCTGATTATTTATACATCAGTGTATTATCTTCATGACCTTTATTTGATTTGTGTCTGAAGTTGCTATTAAATGTGAAATTTTTATTATTTTTTTTATTATTTTGTTAGTACAGAGGATTGGGTTTTTATTCCAGATTAAATAAAGATTACTCTGGCTACCACTTAATGTAGGCTTGGCTTGCAATTCTTGGCATGTATCAGTTGTGCTGAGCGTATTACATGATGTAAGAGAACGTTTAGAATTGTTTTCATTTTTTAAAAAGTTTAGACTTTTTAGTCTGTCTTTCTCCTTTTACATCATGATTCTGAGGTGCATGATAAATCTCTTGTTTTGTTGTGGCCAGCACAATACATTTCCTTTTTTCCCTGATATTTTAACTTTTAATTTTATATATGTATGTAGTATATATTATACAGATAAAACATTTTAAGTTTGTTAATAATAGCTTATTATCCATAACACCCTTTCTGATAATTTCTTAAATATTTTAGCCTTACTAATCTTTAATTTTAAAGCTGTTAATGTATTTTCAATAATAGAGTTCATATTTTTTATCTTAGATTACAGTAGGTTTCCTTTAGGTTTTAAGTATATATTCCTTTGGCTGTTATTTATTGATTTATTGATTGATTGTTGAAAGTATTACAGATGTCCCCTTTGTCTGTTTGTTTTTCCCATTGATCCCCTCCACCCCCACCCACTCTTCCCAGGCCTTCACTCATTTGGCTGTAGATGAGTCTTTAAAAGAGGAATAGTTCTTGAGAATCCTTATAGACTTGGTGATTTATTTCAGAGAAATTTGACACATTTGACACTTTCATGAACTCAGACTTAATTTCACAAGTTTATTGTGCTTCCCTTCATCCCTCACTGTATAAAAGGAAAGAAATTAAAAAGGGTTATAGGGCTGCTTTTATCTCTATTTCTATATTATTTTTGTTGCCTGTATAATTAGGAATGGTAAAATATGTTATTGCTAAAAAGATTGCATATAAGAATATTAAAAATTATCAGTGAAAGTTGGATTTTTGTATAAATATTTTTGTATTAACTTTGAAGTTTAATGCTCAGCTGTCTTGTGCTTCTGTTTTATGATGTTTATTCATTGTCAGCTATAAAGTGATGGATTCATTTTTGAGAGGAATCTATTGTAATACATTTAGACAAACTGCAGAGCAGATAAAGACTTAACTAAATGTCAAATTTTATACTAAAGCATTGATTTTTTTTTTAATCTAGTGCTTGGAAAGATTTATGATTTGAGATTCTCTCCAACTTGTTTAATACAGATTTGTGTCTGATATAACATGAATATGAATACTCAGTTTTAGAAGGTACAGGATACTGAAAAGATCAGAATGGCTACAGTGCTGCTTCTGAATGGTGTAACTTTTAGTTTCAATTGGAACTTTAAAGTTGAGCGAGTTGGTAGAGAAGATTTTCAGTGAATATGGTAAAGAGAGCAGAAATTTTGAAGTTTAGAAGAATAAAAAAGAAAAAAACCTTGATGGGCTATTAATGTGAAGTTGGTAGAATATACTTGTGAAAGGTAAAATAACATTTTAGTATATAACATAACATTTGATTTTAGTTGGAGCACTTTTTAAAGTTATTAAGACTAGCCTTTGGCTAGTAAAAGTTTTTGTTTTAAATATCCTGAGGCTGGAAATATTTGACTAAAAAATAATTTTAGTCAGAAAATGGCTATGAGGTGTAATGATTTTTGTTTTTGTCAACCGAGATGTAAAACACTTTCATAATAAAACCTGAGACAATTGTAACAGTCGACTGTACTAGTTTCTTGCTCTGCAGCACAACTCCTGTCCCTCTGGCTGTTGGAAGTTTTCTTTTAATGCACTTATTTTTCATTATTCATTTTCTCTAAATGTCTCTTTTCTGTAACCACAGTCATCATATACAGTTTTAGTTTTTAATATTAAATTGAAAATCAGAGAATTTCATACACATGGAACCTGCTGTTCCCGGAACAATCACAGCCACAATTTTTATCAATTTATGTGGTTTGGAACTGGAAAGCTTATGAAGTGTCTTTTATTAACTGCAATTTTTTAAACCTTTCAAGAGATGAAACGAATAAAGAGGAAGAGGAAGATGATGAAGAAGTAGAAGAGGAGGAGGAGGAGGAGGAGGAGGAGGAAGAGGATGAAGAGGATGATGACAACAATGAGGAAGAGGAGTTTGAATGCTATCCACCAGGCATGAAAGTCCAAGTGCGGTATGGACGAGGGAAAAATCAAAAAATGTATGAAGCTAGTATTAAAGATTCTGATGTCGAAGGTGGAGAGGTCCTTTACTTGGTCCATTACTGCGGATGGAATGTGAGGTAACTTGAGTTTTAGCTAGTGATTGCTACCTGGAAACACTTACAAATAATTTCCTATTTTAAAACTTAATTAATGAATTACAGGCTTATTTGTATTTTCATTGAGGTCATAGCACTATATAAAAAATATGTAGTTTTTAGTATGTAAATGCTCGAGTAGTGACTTCCTACCTCCTGTTGTTAATAACTTGGAAGACATCCTTAGTGTCTGCCCAGTTAATGTTTACATTACATGTGGATTAATCAAAGCAACACTTGGTGAAATGATAGGAAAATCCTTAAAGATGTGAAAGAGATTTGAGCTTCTTGATGTCTACAAGCCGATGATCAGACTTCTTGCTCTCTTGCGTTTTCAACTACCTTGCCATAGTAACCTCTTTGTAATCCTCTTGTCATATGCGGACGTCACATTTCTTTCAGTAGGCAGGGAGTTTACAATGGAGATTTCTTAAGAAGCTTTAGCTATTTCAAGAAGGCCTTATCTCCTCCTTAACAGTGCTTGTGTTACAGTGTTTTTCAGAAGCCTCAGAAATGTATTTTCATGTTGGAAACACTATGGTTGCAATGTAAGCAGGTCTGCTTAACTTAACTAGAGTACACTTCCTCCCTTTTCCTCCTGGGGAGCTGAAAGGCAAGACAGAGGTTCGGTTTCAGGTGGGGTTAAATGAAGTGTTTTTCTTCTCACAGGTTTCCTTTGGTTTATCCAAAGAAATTCTCTATTTTAAGTTTGTCCAAAGTTTATGTCAGTTTTGGGATCTGATCATCTAGGTATCTTTTAAGAAAAACTTATTTCATTTTGGAATGTTTAATACTATTTTTGAAATATAGCCCATGATAGGGCTGTAGCCCTTGGAAAGTTAATCATAGAAGTTTTAAGTGGTGGTTTCATGTGTGCCTAGTCTCTTCAAGGAGGAATATAGTTCTCATGCTTTATATTTAAATTATCATTTGTTTGGAAAGTCACTGAAACAATTTTATCTTATTCTTAAAAATAACACTCTGTTCCTTAAAAGTACATTTTGTGTTGTCTGGTTGCAGCAGTAGGAAACTCTAGAAACAAGTCTAATCTGATTTCCTTCTTTATTTTGAGAAAAGTACAGATCTGATCCATTGGGCTTGTTCTTTATTTCTGACCAACAAGCTTAACAAAAGTTTTGAATTTTAAGACTTATCTGTCATCGGTGTTGTCCTGAAACCAGCTTTTCCAGATACTGCTTTTAAAATCATGTGTCATTAATTCTTTTGTCGGTTGGTTCTTATGCTGCCCCTATGATGCATGATGTTTCTCACTGTAGTGCTGGCATGAATGATATGTTCAGAGGAAGATGCTTGAAATCTCAGATACAGTGGCTGTAGGAATATTTTGCCCACTCTTTGATATTTAATCATTTTGATCCCACTAAATGGTCTTATTAAACATGAATGTAGAGGGAGTTCCATTATTGCCTAAGGTGTAAATGTTGAGTATGTTAGTTTAAAATTAGGAGAAAATTGAGTCGACAAAAATTAATTACTAAATAATGCCCACAAGATAGATAAAAGCCACATCATCTTTTTGCCCTCTCCTTTCAGTCCTTCTGGTTATTTTGCTATTTTATTTTATTGTATTTTACATTTTATATATATTTTTGCTAGTTTATATATAACAAGGCAGTTTTCTTAGTAGCCTCTTAAAATGCTTTAAATTCTGTGATGAATGGATAGAATTTAATCATTCTCTAACTTTCACTATAATCAGGGCCTGATTGTTTTCTATTAATTATCTCAAACAAGAGGCTTAGTATGTATGTGAGTTGAGACATTGATAAAGTTATTCTGTAGTTAAGATAACTTTCCATTTCCTTAAGAAGAGATTGACTAAAAGAAAGTATCCTATCTGAGGAGCACTTGGGTTTTAGAGGGTAGAAAATGTTGGGCATATTAGCTTTGAAGTTGATAGTGGGTTGGGTAGGATAACGGGCGATATTCGAAGGAGGCATTCAGGTGTTTAATAATATGGAAAGGAAAAGGAGAACTAACTATTCAACAAGACTTGCTTGTGTCACTGAGAAGGATGCACTACTCCTGACAGCTCAAGCATTTTGTGGTCTGAACGTTGACAAGAAGAAAACTTACATCTCAGTGAAGAACTGTAGGGGTGGATCCCCACACGAAGCATCGTAGAGAAAACAACTGTACTTCAGTAGATTAAGCAGTTAATTTCCTTATAGTCAATATCACAGCATCCTCTTTCTCGGCAATAGTAACCAAGGTCTGTCCTGCTGATGAATACGAAATCACTGTGGGGAGCATTGGAGCTCTTGTTCCCCAGCATGTGTCGTCAGTTTGACTCAAATACAATTTTAAAAAAAGAAAAGAAAATCACATGTGATTTTTGCTGCTCCTTCTTGTCTGAAGTTATCTAATGAGGACTGCAACAAGCCCTCATCACCTCCACAACTGTTTTCACATTATTTTCAGAAATTCAGCTTTATCTCTGAATTTACACTTGATGTGAAATTGAAAACGAAGATTTATGCATGAAGGTTCATGAAAGTAGTTTTATTTTCAGTGGCAGCCATTCATTACTATGGCAGTTTAGAACATTTCATGTGGGGCTATTTATGTGAGTTTTGTGTGATCTGAAACATTTTCTAGCAAACGGTTTTCTTAAAAAGAAAATATCTTTTAAAAAATACTGTTCTACATTATTCTTTTTTCTAAAGTGCTATATAAACCTTTACATTAATATAATTATTATTTATACCCTTAATTCAAAACTGAAAAATGTGATAACTAGTGAATGAATATTGAACTACTTTGGACCTCCTGGCAACAGAATGGGAGTAAAGCAGAAATTCAAATCTGAATAAAAAGCATTGGTTTATAAACGCCATACCTGTAGAATATATAGACTAATGGATTGGGACAGATGTGGCCTGGCTCTACCTGGAGCCAGATTCTTCTCTATCCTTCTATATATGGCAACTCTGAATTTTCTCGGGACCTGTCCAACTGTTCTCTTAAGGTTCCAGTTTCTCCATATTCAGATGAAAAAGTACCATGGCAGTCAAAAGGCTATGAAAATTTTTTTTGCAGCATTCAAAATACTTTGTATCAGATAGTCCTACATGTAGAGAAATGTAAAACAAAGCTTAATAGCAATAAGGAGAACTTAAAAAATGACTTTGGAGTTGACTAGTTTTTCAGTGCAAGTGAAAATAAACATTTTTTTGGTGTGAAATAAAGAATCAGTTATCTTTACAACTCAAATGGGCTTTCTGTTTTCAACTTAAGAGGGTTTATTAAACGGGACTTTTCCACTTAGTAGTTTATAGATTAGCAGGTATATTTTATGTAAAACATAAAAATTGGACCCGTTTCATTTGGTGGCTTTGTAGATTGGCAGGTAGTACGTTTGTCTAAATTTACACAAATAGGAACCCCCTAAATTTATCATTATTAGTAAAGTAAGTTTTGGGGATACTTTAGAAAATCAGTATCCGAGTCACAGTTGCTAACCATTTTCAGTGGTCTATAAATAAAAGCTGCTCTGCCATTGTTCTTAACACTACTGATTACCTCTGCCTAAAGACCTATACCTTCGCTTCATTTTATAGAGTTAAATTCTCAAGAAAATGGATTGACATCATTACTGTATCATTCTCTTGGGGTGGTTGTGTCAAATCTTAAATTATGCTATAATATTTATGTTTCTATCATTATGCTATTATTTTCTTTATTATGATGAACACCATTCCTGTGTCTTTGGTAAATCTTACGGATTTAACAGTATTAAATGAAATAGAAATATGCAGTGTTAATAACATGCTTAGAATTTTAGCTTTTCAGTCATATACTTTTATTTTTGTTGTATCCTAGGTACATTACTAAAAGTATAAAATGGTGTTCAGTGAGTCTTCATAAATTTTGTTTTAGATATTTTCTCAAATTAAAAATATATGTATAGCCAGAGAGCTCAGTTAGAGCATCATCCCAGTAAGCCAAGGTTGCAGGTTCGATCCCCAGTCAGAGCACATATAAAATGCATAAATAAGTGAAACAACAAATTGATGTTTCTCTCTTTCTCCCTTCCTTTCTCTCTAAAATCAATCAATAAATAAAAAAATATGTGTTAACTGAGATTATAATAGAAAATTCATCAAGTAGGTAAATATTGATAAAATTACTTATAAAGTTTATTATTAATAGCTAGTGCTTCTTTTCATCATGAGTTGGTCTTTTTTCTATTACTGTGTCCCATAGGTTCTTAGGGAGGAAACTTCATCTCCTTGCAATGACAGCGTAAATTTCCACTTTAGATACGAGGTCTTTAAAAGCTTAGTTATATGATATATATAACTTAACCTTTTGTTTATAGGAAGTAAGATATGAAATATGTATTGCTCAGCAATTATTAAATGAATATACATTGCAGAAAACAAACTACAAATGACTAATATTTTACTGTAATGGTTATTACATTTTATCTTAATCTATGCATATTTTAGATAATGAGTTTTTAGCATTATGTCAATTTGGTTTTGCTTTGAAATTATTTTGGAAATATCTTTATTTTGCGTGTACTTACTTTTTCTTAATCTCTACGATTATGTCTTTTGGGTGTATATATTAACATATGCTGAATGGGTTTAGTTGGGTTGAAGAAGAACCACATCTGAATTGATGTTGGGCACAGAAGCCATTTCTATCTGGTTGACTGACATTCTTTTCCATTTTTATTATTGCTAAGTGATTGCTTAGTGATTTGCCAACATATCCAAACAAAAACTATAAAGCTTTCTTTTTTTGAACTCGACTTTTCTCTGGTGAGAGCAATTATGTTATGGTCTCTGAATGATTTCTTCTAGCTTTGTATAAATATTTTAATTCATCACATTTTAAAAATACAAATATGTACGTACCTTCTTTCAGAAGGTGCAGAGGTTTGTATTGTTCCTTTTGTAATTACCATTTAGTGTTGCCTTCTCTGCTCATTTGAAAGCTCCCTGTGGGAAGGGGCTGTGCTGCCTTCACTGCTGAGCACCCAGTGCCTCAGTGCAGAGCCTGTCACATGATAGGCACCTGTGACGTATTTGTCACGTGACTCTGCCCTTGTTCGTGCTTTTGGTCTTGGAGTTCACAGACTTGATCAGTTCAGGGCCCTCTGGTGCGGCGCCTCCATCTCCCATAGGCCAGGGAGTGACCTTTGGAAGCTCAATGAGTTGCTTGTGCATCTTGTCTTCCATGTTTGTTTCATTAGTTAGATGACTCAGTAGAAATATTTTCAAATAAGTCATGTATATACTTGAAAATATTTCATTAGTATTTTAGTTAAATATCAGGTAGGATACTTGTCTAGATCCTATGCTTTAATTATAAGGAATTTATTGATAACAGAATTTAAGAAGTACGGTCGAATCACTAACAGGCAGTCTTAATTTTTAGAGAGAGAGAAACATTAATGTGAGAATGAAATAGAAATTGGCTGCCTCCTGCACACCCCCTACCAGGAATCGATCCCACAACCCGGGCATGTACCCTAACTGGATATCAAACCTTCAACCCTTCTGTGCATGAGACAACGCCACACCAGTCAGGGCAGTTGGTAGCTTTATGCATCAAACCAGGAAGTTGAACTAAATGATCTCCAGGGTTGTTTCCAGTTCTAAAATGAAGTGATTCTATTTATGAGTTTCTTTTTAATATGCCATAAGTATCTCTGTGGTATATGTCTGTTTATTTATATCAATTTCCTTTAATTTCAGATATGATGAATGGATTAAAGCAGATAAAATAGTAAGACCTGCTGATAAAAATGTGCCAAAGATAAAACATCGGAAGAAAATAAAGGTAAGTGCTTATTTTTCTCTACATTATGATTCTTAATTAAAGAACTTTCCCCCCAGAATTATGCATTAAGTGTGTGTGCATTAGTGTTAGCAGAGTTGGAAATACTCCCTTGAAATAGCAAATTTAGCAAAAGCTAGATTTGGGTACAATAATACTGTCACTTATGGAAAGACATTTTGGAAACGGTACTAAATGATCTGTGAGACTTTTTTCCCTTTCAGCCTTGTAGAAGGCTCCCCAGCCAGATTTTACTGATCCATGTCAGCCCTCTCCTGCCCCTCTGATTTCCAGTGGGGACCCTAACGTAGTGGCCTGGACCTGGGTTGCGTTCTAACTGCACCCTCCTCAGGAGGAAAGGAGGCTTCTTTGACCGCAGGTAGCGGCTTAGAGCAGGTTCCCAGAGGTGCCACTGTCCTGGAAGTTGATGTTACTTTTACGTATGATCGAATTGCTCCTTCTAAGATTAACTCTCTTTAACGTTTTCTTAGAAAGTAGACCATTAGCTTTAGAACAATTGTTCTCTTGTTAATGGCATTTTTATATTTTGAATGGTGTATGTATTTGAGGTGTTTAATTGTTCTTCTGAAGTTCACTTTTCATATTCAAAGTGAGAAGCTGTTTACTTTCCTGCTAAATGATAGTCTAGTGGCCCCTGATAGTGAAAGCTCTCCCCTAAAATGGTTTTCTTTTCTCCCTGTACCATTGGGTCCATTTTTAAGTTTCGGGACAGCAACTGAGTAGCTACAGCTCAGGCCTCATCAAGCACTTTTCATCTTCACTCTCGGTCTTCGTTGGAAAGAATGGGGTGACATTGGTTAACAGAATGATACAGGTCTCAGGTATCCCAGAGGCACGCTAGTGTTAATTGTCTATCTGATGGTTGATTTATTTCAGCTGCTTAAATATAAATATTAGACAAAAACTTTTTGCTCATCCTGCATTATTTGTTAAATAATATTGAAAAAACATCTGTGGCTGTTTTGAGGGGCTTTCGTATATTTTTGTTATTTAATATATTTTAAGAGTTAAAATTAGTGTTAACAATGTTACTAATAAATGCCTCATGATAAATTATGGCTAACATGAGATACTTTTTTCCCCCTTAACCTAGAATAAATTAGACAAAGAAAAAGACAAAGATGAAAAATACTCTCCTAAAAACTGTAAACTTCGGCGCTTGTCAAAACCACCATTTCAGACAAATTCATCTCCTGAAATAGTATCTAAACTGGACCTTACTGATGCCAAAAACTCGGATACAGCTCATATTAAATCCATAGAAATTACTTCTATCCTTAATGGACTTCAAGGTAAATATCATAAATGCCCTTTTTGCATGCAAGTGTTTGTTGTTTTTATATATCAAATTTTATAAAGGTAAAATTCATTAATATCAAATTGGTTTTTTAATTGAACCATAATTTTTTTTGGTTCTATTACTTGAAATAAAACCAGCCATTAATTGAGGCTTAGAAATATTTCTGTTAGTAGATCCAAGGGCACCAGTAAATTGTAGTTAAAATTTAATATTCACCCTATTGTATTGATTCAGTGTTTTTTTTCAGGTTCCATCTTTTCTGTTGCCATGGAAAGCACAGTTGGTGTTATGCCATATTAGAATATAAAATTAAATTGAATTTTTTGTAAAGAATATTTAACTTTGCTTATCTTGATTACATTTATTATATTCTCTTTTATGGTGACATTACTGCTTAATATTTACAGCAGAATGAAGTGTAACTATCAGATAATAACAATGATAAAGACTGGTGGGAGGGGGAGGTTTATAAATCTGGCTGGCAGGGAAAAGGGGGGGAAGATCTGATCTATCAAATGAAGCAAAAGAATGTGTCTCCATAAAAAATATTCTAACATTTTTTGTAACTTGAAAAGAGTTGAGATTTTTTTGTTGTTAATCCTCATCTGAGGATATTTTTCCCATTGATTTTTAAAGAGAGTGGAGGGGGAGAGACGGAGGGAGAGAAACATCGATGTGAGAGAGACACATCAATTGGTTGCCTCCTTCACGAACCCTGATCAGGACTGAGGAGAAATTAGCAAGTAACTAAAAGAGGAAATATTTTTAGAACTGACAGGCAGAAATCTTTAAATTGAAAGAGCCCCTCAAGTACTTGAAGTGATGAAGAAAGAGCCATGCCACAGTACATTTTATCTATAATAATAAAAGCGTAATATGCTAATTAGACTGGACATCCTTCCAGACAACCTTCTGGACAAAGCCTGGGCTGCAGGGGAAGCCTGGGTCCTTGGTGCCTGCCGGAGGCTGGAGGGAAGCCCGGGTCCCTGGTGCCAGAGGGAAGCTGGTGCAGGCAGCTGGGGAAAGGAAGGCCTACTCTTGCACGAATTTCGTTCATCGGGCCTCTAGTGAAATTATAAAATAGCAGGAATAAAATCATCACCACAAAGGAATGAAAGAGTGTTTTCAACACTGTAAGCAAAAGAGCCGCACCTTCAAAATTTTGAAGGAAAATAATTTCAACTTGGAATTCTGCACCTGGTTAAACAGATCACACAATGAAGTTTGAGGGTCAGGATGTATTCAGACGTGTAAGGACAAAGACTATTTTCCTCCCATGTACTGTTTTAGGAAACTGTTAGGTGGTCCAACACAATATGGGAGTAAACCTAGAAAAAGGAAGATGTGAGATTGTTTTAACAGTGGGTCTGGGTCACGAGAAAACCTGCAGGAGATTCCTAGGATGATGGCTGTTAGAACTGACCCAGAGAGCAGCCCCCTAGATGGAGCAGAAAATAGGCCTCCAGGGTAGAGATTGAGTGAGTGAGGAAATTGCAGAGAATGCTTGACTTAATGGAGCAGTGAAATAAGTGTGAAAGACATAAGAAAGGAAGACAGCATGAGTAGAAAAGAACTTTTGGAAACTCCTTGAAAAATAAAAGGCTATACCAGAAAGAAAATAACAAGTGGACTGTTTCTGCAATGAACCATATTTACATGTTATAAATACTATATTTGAATAAATATACAGAGAGAAAGTATGGGGGAAGAGGGATGAGGTATTAATAAGAGAAAATTCTCATTGCTTATATAGGTTAAACTTTATAAATCAACAAATAGAATATTATTAAGAGAAGGTGGTAATAACTATCAATAGAAATAGTTATAACCACCTATATGTACTGCTTTGATCATTTTAAAAAATTTAGTTATGTAGGAACACATTGAAAATTTTTAATGTTTTTACCCATCTTAATTGTCTCAATTTTTTTTAAATTTAAACCTAGTTAAAGAACATACTACATGGATTTCTTAGACTGTTATATTTAAGATTCTAAATTCTGGAATCAAATGACTTAAATTTAGACTTTCTCTTGCCATTTGGGGTAGTTTAACCTCTCTAAATCCTAATTTCCTAAACTATAAAATAGGGATGATAAAACACACTCCTCAAACACACACCTCACAGCTTTAATGAGGCATAATTTACAGACAATAAAATTCGCTACTTTTATCTTTACAATTTTATATGTTACTAGAGGCCCAGTGCACAAAATTCGTGCACGTGAAGGGGGGGGGTGTCCCTCAGCCGGGCCTACACCCTCTCCAATCTGGGACCCCTTGGGGGATGTTTGACTGCCGGCAGTCAGACATCCCTCTCACAAATCTGGGACTACTGGCTCCTAACCGCTTGCCTGCCTGCCTGCCTGATTACCCCTAACCGCTTCTGTCTGCCAGCTTGATCGCCATCTAACCAACCGCTCCCCTGCTGGCCTGATTGACGCCTAACTCTCTCCTGCCGGCCCAGTCACCCCCAACTTCCCTCCCCTGCCGGCCTGATCACTCCCAACTGCCTCCACCCCACCCCCCCCCCCCCCTCCGCCAGCCTGGTCTCCCCACGCAGTCTGCTGTTCAGTCGTTTGGTTGTCCCTCACTAACCCCCTGCCAGCCTGGTTGCCCCAAGCAGCCTGCTGTTTGGTCGTTACTGTTACTGTGACAGTGTCCCGGACAATTTGCATATTCCTCTATTAATATAGATGGCAAAAGTATATAGTAGTGGAACTATCGCTCCACATGTCGGCATTTCTGCTTTTGGTGAGTGTCTTAACTCTCAGAAGCTTAGTTTCCTCACTTGTAAAATGGGTTAAAACCTGGCGAGCAGGGTGGCTATAAACATAGGAGCTAATATATAAAGTGCATGGCGCAGAGAAGATACTGCTAATCTTCCTGTCATACATCGTTTTTCTTCTTTCTTTTCCAGCTTCTGAAAGTTCTGAAGACAGTGAGCAGGAGGATGAGACAGGTGCTCACGACATGGACAGTACTGGCAAAGAGGAATCGAAGACGGAGTATTTGGCCCACGCCAGAAATGACCTTCTTTCAAAGGAGGAACAGAACAGTTCATTTTTGCTAGAAGAAAGCAAGGTCCATGCAGATTTGGTAATATCTAAACCAGCGTCGAAATCTCCAGAAAGGTTAAGAAAAGATATGGAAGGATTGTCTGAAGATACAGATTATGAAGAAGATGAAGTCACAAAAAAGAGAAAGGATGTCAAGAAAGACACCCCCGATAAATCCTCAAAGCCACAGGTCAAACGTGGGAAAAGAAGGTACTGCAACACAGAGGAGTGTGCAAAAACCGGGTCGCCCAGCAAGAAGGACGAGAAGGCCAAGAGCAAAGACTCACTTTGCGTAGAAAACAGTAGCAACAGCTCCTCTGATGAAGACGAAGAAGAAAAATCAAAAGCAAAGCTGACACCAACCAAGAAATACAACGGTTTGGAGGAAAAGAGAAAATCTCTGCGGACGACTGGTTTCTATTCGGGATTTTCAGAAGTGGCAGAAAAAAGGATCAAACTTCTCAACAACTCAGACGAAAGGCTTCAGAACAGCCGAGCGAAAGATCGCAAAGATGTCTGGTCAAGTATTCAGGGCCAGTGGCCCAAAAAGACGCTGAAGGAGCTTTTTTCCGACTCCGACACGGAGGCCGCAGCCTCCCCTCCGCACCCGGCTCCGGAGGAGGGCCCGGCCGAGGGGACCCTGCAGACGGTGGCCGAGGAGGAGAGCTGCTCACCCGGGGCCGAGCTGGACGCGCCGCTGCCCGCCGGTGCCGACGGCCAGCCCGCCGAGGAGAAACCCACGGAAGCCAGCGACAAGAAGGCCGAGTTTCCCAGCAGCGGCAGCAATTCAGTGCTGAACACCCCTCCGACCACCCCCGAGTCCCCTTCCTCGGTCACCGTCACGGAGGCCGGGCAGCAGCAGTCTTCGGTGTCAGCATCAGACGCCCTGGCCCCAAACCAGGAAGAGGTGCGAAGCATCAAGAGTGAGACGGACAGCACCATCGAGGTGGACAGTGTGGCGGGGGAGCTGCAGGACCTGCAGTCCGAGGGGAACAGCTCGCCCGCCCGCTGCGACGCCAGCGTGAGCTCCAGCAGCAGCACCCAGCCCGAGCCCGAGCCCTCGGAGAAAGGTGAGCCGCGGGCCTGGGCCCGCCTTAGGGTCCCCTCCTCCCTCCCAGTGGCTTCCCAAGGAAGCGCTGTGCGAAGGCGGTGCGGATGGCAGCTTGGAAAGTCATCTGAGTAATGAGTAGTGGGATGCGTTATCTCAAAGCTTGGGAAGGACCTGGTGTCCTTGGCACCCAGGCCCCAGTCCAGACCCGTTAGGGACACATTCTCCGCCGGTGGACGTGTGGCATGAGCAGCTTCAGTACATTTCTGTAACGTTGTGTGTGCAGTTGTCACGTGCAGTTTCTCACGAACATTTTGATTTATCGACAGACCCCTCCAACCTTAACCAAATCTGTATGTAGGGGTTTGGAGCAACCACCGGCCAGGCACTGCTTTCCTCAGACAACCGTGTCACACTGCTTTTCAAGCCTGACTAACTTGTGTGAGTTTGTAAAGGAATTTGATGCTTTCTTAGATGCATAGCTACCAAATTGAAGGACCAATGTGTATGTTACTAACCGACAGTAATACTTTTTTGATTTTCCGTGAAGTTGTTAAAAGTGGAAATTCAAATGAGTACTTTCTAAAAGTATCAGTACCTTTTGATAATGCCATAGCTATACTTCTGTCATCATTTTTCTTATAAACCACTTCACTCAGGTGTCTTTAAATTGGTATACTCTAGTCTGACACTTGGCTTCAAAGCACTCTTGTCCATTGTAAAGGCAGAGCACTAGGTAGGGTATGTATTTTATGTGACATAACAGGTTTTGTGCTAGCTTTAGGTTCTTAGCTTAAGAGAGAGAATCTAGATCAGATTAGTTAAATCCAAGTTTTCTCACACAAATCATTTTTTTCCTCCTCCAGCTTTATTGAGAGATAATTGATATAACATTGTCACACAAATCTTGACTTAAAATATTTCTTTTGGAACAATAAATACTAAGTACAAAATATAATTGCTATTAAATTGGGATGTTCTTCGTTGTTGTTTTTTTACATTCACAGATATAGCTACTATGATTGTATTTGTCTGCCATACTATCTTATGGAACTGAATTGTCCAGGCATAAATAATCTTCAGAATTAGAGAAGCCTTTGTCATAAATGATTAGAGAGACTTTTGACAATAGCATGATAGAATTTTAATACTTATAATTCTTACAAGATTGTATCTTTGTGTTCCTCATCTTATGAAAAATAAAAAAAATTAAAAGATATGGTAGTCCTTCTGAATTTTAATCTTGAATAGGTTAAAAAGAAACATGAGAACTTCCAGATTTAGGGTAGCAGAGGACCATCTGCTTTATCATGTCACAGCATATAGTATTTTTAAATAATTTAGTCCTTTATTTAAAAAAATAATTTTAACTGATTTTTAGAGAGAAAGGAAGGGAGAGAGAGGAAAAAACATTGATGTGAGAGTGAAACATCGATCAGTTGCCTCCCACATGTGCCCCAACTGGGGATCGAACCCACAACCTGGGCATGTGCCCTGACTGGGAATTGTACCTGTGACCTTTTGGTGTATAGGATGACCAACCAAGCCACACTGGCCAGGGCAGGGATAACTTTTTAAGCACCTGTTTAATATGACCTCATTTTAATAAAGTTGTCTACTGATATTAGAGAATTTACATGGTATTAAAAATAAAAATGTGCCGAAACCGGTTTGGCTCAGTGGATAGAGTGTCGGCCTGCGGACTGAAGGGTTCCGGGTTCGATTCCGGTCAAGGGCATGTACCTGGGTTGCAGGCACATCCCCAGTGGGAGATGTGCAGGAGGCAGCTGATCGATGTTTCTCTCTCATCGATGTTTCTGGCTCTCTATCTCTCTCCCTTCCTCTCTATAAAAAAATCAATAAAATATATTTAAAAAATAAAAAATAAAAATGTAAGTCTTGCAATTTAGATTTAGGATTTTCCTCCAGTTTAGCCTACATTAACCTGAAAATTTCAGAATTAAACTCTTGAGGAAAAATCTGGCAATTATTTTTAAGAGTCTGCGTCTGTATAATCAATATCTAAGTCACCTTCTTTATGTTTCACTTTGTTATATTAAAATAGCATTAGGAAAAGTTATCAATAGATACACCCATTAAAAAGGAAATCTATTAAAGTTTCAAACAAAACAATTCTGTTTCATTTTTGACCACAGAAGCCATGTCTTACATACTCAAAGTTGAGTTTACCACTGGTAATAGGACTAAGAAACTTTTTGTAGCAAACATGGCATCATTTTATCCTAAAATTAATTATGTCATGTTATTATAGTATGTGACGTTGGAACTGAATAGATAGGATTTATCTATGGAAAAAGAACTTACCGCGGAGTCCGGGGAAAAAGACTTGCAGCTGGAAAGAATCGGAAACACAGGAGGTGCTGAGGACCAGATTAGTAAAAAGGAAAACGTATAGAAACCACAGCGTAGAGCAGTGATCAATCAGTGAAGCCTGAGCAGCGGGGAAAGTTAGGAACGTTTGGGACTTGGGCTAGTCCTTAAAGGAAAGGAGACATTTAAAACATTTTGGAGAATCTTCTACCAAGAAGGTGAACCGTTACTTAGAACTGCTATTGCTGGATTTGTAAATGGTGTGTGTGTTAACCAGTGCCCTGAGAACTAAGTTACTGATGAAATAAATAAATGCGTAATATAACTGAATTACTACTAAAATTTACCCCATTCGGATCATAGCATTTAAAATTATAGTAATATCATTATAAGATATATTATTAATATTTAACCTGTAATTAAACTTTAATATTTTGGTTTTACTGAATTTTAACAAATTTTATTTTTTATTTTCAGCATATGCCTGTTTTTGAATTACTACTAGACTCATAAGCTCTCAGTACTATATTGAGAACTATTTTCAGTTTATATCTGATTTTTCTAAGAAGGATGTTCACACTTCATTTGCTTTAAAAAAAAAACCCCTCTAACTTTTATTATGTGCAATAAGTGAGCTCATTAATAACAATTTATTTTAAAAATAATACTAAGTTCTATGATTTATAGATTTCATAAAGAGCATGTATAGTTTCAGAATTGTTCTATACTTACAAAATGTGGAATTAAGTTATACCTAGGAAAAGCTTGATTTTCATATTGTGTTACTTAATAATTTCTTTCCCATCGTAGCCTGTACAGGTCAGAAAAGAGGGAAAGAAGCCCAGGGAGGAGGAAGTTCATCGAAAAAGCAGAAACGAAGCCATAAAGCAACAGTGGTAAACAACAAAAAGAAGGGAAAAGGCAGTAAGTTGTAAAACCTCTAATTTTTTTAGATATAAAAATAATGGCGGATATATTGATCACTTTGTAAGGTATATAAATGTTGAATTACTATTTTGTAAGCCTGGAAGTAATTACTCTATGTCAACTATACCAGTAACTTTAAAAATTATGGCGGATATTTTTCCCCCATTAAGGTATTCAGGATGTGGTATAAGTCAATATATGTATTTTATTTAATCCTCACCTGAGGATATGTTTTTTGTTGATTTGAGAGAGAGAGAGGAAGGTAGATGGAAAGAGAGAGAGAGGAGAGAGAGACAACCATTGATTGGTTGCCTCCTGTACGAACCTGCAGCCTGGGTATGTGTCCTGACTGGGAATTGAACCCGAGACCTTTCAGTGTATGTATGGGAAGACGCTCCAACCAACAGAGCCACACCGGCCAGGGCTAAGTCAATATTTTAATTTTGCCACTACCCACAAAATGTCACACAAGTCTTCAGATCCTAGGTAAATTCTAGGATGAAGCAGTTTGGTCTTACTCAGCAGTGTTATTCATTGCTGATGAATGTGAGTGATGGAGAATGAATGATGAATGAGCCGGCAATCCTTTTTAAAGTAACAGCTACCGCTCCTGTGACATAAGCAACATTTTCGTGTTTGTGTTATGCTCTATAGTTCTTTCCCCGTGTCATTTCACATTATGAAATGCGTCAGTCATGTACGATTTTTATTACGATAAATTGATTGCTTTTCATTCTTCAAGGCAAAATCAGCCTAGGAGAGAACAATCAAGACAGCTTTGGCGCTGTAATCCCAACAACTCCAGTTACCACCTTTGTCTTGGGTACCTCAAGCCATGTGGCCAAGAGTAGCTATGAGCAATATACACTATATCCATTGGTTAAGTGGGCTCTAACTAAAGACTTAACTTTATCAATGACTGTTCATCGACCTACAGGAATATATATACTGTATTTCTCCTGAGAGCTGCACATTTTATCTCTCTCTCGTAGACAAAGTGAGAAGCGGAAAATATGTAAAGAATTTTTTTTCAGGTGTCCCACACTGACTCCTGCTGCTCTTCCAGGAGACTCCTGCCACCTCCACTGCCTGACCTTTGCTATCGGCCGGCTTGGCTGCACTTCGGTGCAGAAAGGGTTATGCGGCCAGCGCCCCGAGGTTCTGCTGAGCCCATATGACTTCCAGGCGGTGAATATGGCGTTCCTTGGGGCCCCGGGCGGCTGTGCTCAGCAAGGCCATGAGAGCCAGGCTGAGGCAGACCACTGCATCATAGTGGGGCCGAGCCTTGGGGGCTTAGCCAGGAGTTGCCAGGGGTTCCAGAGCAGCAGTGGGGGGTCCGGGAGGGGATTTGATGAGGAAATGTGTAAGGAGTGGTGGAGTCTCTTTATTCCTAGAACACCACAGTGGAGGAGATGCTATGCACCTTCCCTGTCTGGAGTATTTTTCAGGCCTTAGAGCCTAACAGTATTCTTTTATTTCTGGTAGCTGTTATTCAATGAAGCATCAATAAGTAGATGCCCATTTGATTGTCAGTTATTTGGAGTAACAACAGTTTAGACAGTTAAAGCGTTTTTTAATGATACTATGATGTTTTTGTCTTCAAGACTTTACCATTTAAATGACATTTCCTAAGAGGGGTCATCTTCAGCAACACAGTTAACACTCATATAATTTACGATAAAACTGTTGATTGCTTTCTCACATTTTCATTATTGGGCTTACACCTTGGTAAATCAGAATGAGGATACCATCCATTCTTTGAAAATAATTCAGTTAAATGAATTAACTGTCATGGAATCTAAAATAATACTTTTTATCCAGAAAGAGGAAATTGATGGGAAAATCAGTGCCATCATCTGGTCAGTCACATGTTAAATTTATCAAGGTGTTAACCATTTCTATGGCACTGAGGCTTTAGTCAGCAACAGATGTAATGTAATATTACATCGACCTCAGAAGTTTTCATAAATTACTGAATCTATTTACCAGGGTAAAACTGATGGTTTATTGCAGTCAGCAAGCTATGATGTAGGAGTTATTTAAGAAATTCATTGTATGTATCAAAGTTTAGTGTTTACTCCCGAACATGATGATTATGCATCATTGTTTGTTTGTGGCCAAAGGAGTAGTATACATTTATACAACCTAAAGTGTTAAAATTAAGAAGTTTCTATAATGAGTCGGTTTAAAAGATTCTGTATTCTATTTTTTTATATATTAACATAATGGAATAAAAAGCCATTCAGATAATTACTGTATATTTGATAGTCTACCAAGTATAATGGAAGATTAGAGGGGTTTTTTTTTGTTTTTTTTAAGTACTATTGGCAACTCAGGTAAGGAGTTTTGTTTTGCTTAACTGTGCCGGTGCATTTGTACATGATGATTTTTCAAGCATTAGGCAGCTTCTATAAAACAGGTTGTATACTGTAGTAATAAATTCAAATGGTTAATTTTAAATTGTCCATTAAAATCTGTGGCAAAACCTTTGTTACTGTCCTGTTTCTAATGCTTTTCTTTTGCTTGTGTTTTCAGCCAACAGTAGCGACAGTGAGGAACTTTCTGCCGGGGAGAGTGTCACTAAGACTCAGCCCGTCAAAGCCCTGCCCACGGGAATGAAGGCCCACAGCGCCCACAGCGCCCACAGCGCCAAGTCGCCTGCGCGGACACAGTCGCCGGGAAAATGCGGGAAGAATGGGGACAAGGATCCTGACCTCAGGGAGCCCAGCAGTCGGCTGCCCAAGGTTTACAAGTGGAGCTTTCAGATGTGTAAGTGGCTGATACTGAATGGCAGCTGGTCAGTCTGTAGAAACGTTATCCTCGTAACTCTTGATGCTCGTAAGTGAAAAGCAGTTTATAACCAAGCTTAAGAGTCCCAATAACCAGTCGCATTATAGAGACTGTATTTGGATCTCGATTTGAAGAAACAGATTGCTAAGAGAAAAATTGGAAGGTAATTGAGGAAAATATCAACATAGGCTAGGTATTTCTGATACGGGGTGGGGAGTGCAAGAGGTATAAATGAGACAAGATTCGACATCAGTTGCTAATAACTGAAGGTGGATGATGGGTAGATGGGGCTTCATTTTACTGCTCTATACTTCTGTGTACGTAAGAAATCTTCATAACATATATATTTTTTGAGGGGGTGGAGACTACCCCAGAGTTTCTTACACAGAAAAATATTCTTAGGATATTGAAAATTGCTTGCAGTGGTTCTCATCCTTCCTAATGCCGCGACCCTTTAATACAGTCCTCATGTTGTGGTGACCTCCAACCATAAAGTTATTTTCGTTGCTACTTCATAACTGTCATTTTGCTACTGTTATGAATTGTCATGTAAATATCTGATATGCAGGATGTAGTTTCATTGTTCGCGACCCACAGGTTGAACACCGCTGCTTTAGAGTTTGAAAAAAGTTTTTCCAATTTAAAAGTTATGCATACATACTCATAAAAAAAAATCTAAAAAGGATTTTAAAAAATGTATCCAGTCCCGACATTCGAAAATATAAACAATTTTAACATTTTGGCATCTTCCCCGTCTTGTTTCTAAGTATGAGTTTATACGATATACTGTGATGATACTATACATGATGTGGAATTTTTAGCATACATGTTTAGGTTGTAAGGTCTTTGATTCTCCACATTCATTAGCTCAACAAATATTGTGCATATATTATGCACCAGGCATTGTTCTAGGCTAAGAAAAAAATCTTAGGGAAACAAATTTACAAAACTTATTTTTAGTTTTTCTTCTTGACCTCATTCTACAGCCACACTATATGTTGTTTCTTTTATATCTTAACATTTTGTTCAAAAATACATATTAATAAAAGTTTTAAAATTGACAGCGGACCTTGAAAATATGACAACTGCTGAACGCATCACAATTCTTCAAGAAAAATTGCAAGAAATCAGAAAACATTATCTGTCATTAAAATCTGAAGTAGCTTCCATTGATCGTAGGAGAAAGCGTTTGAAGAAGAAAGAAAGAGAAAGTAAGTGTTTTTACGTTTACTTACACATAAAGCAGCTGTGACTCTGCAGTAGACTGACATGAGTTTGTCCTGTGTGTCTTCAGGCAAGTTCTCTAATCTGTCTCACTTTCCTCACCCTAGCAAATGGAAAAATCTGCCTAAAGAAAAATGACCTCAAATCATAATGTTCACTTTCATAGAGCATACAGTCTGCCCCCCAAAAAATCCTAACAAAGTTTTGGTTAGTGAAAAGTGCTGTGGCCCTAGCCGGTGTGGCTCAGTTGGTTGAGCTTTGTCCCATGCACCGAGAGGTCACAGGTTCGATTCCCTGTCAGGGCACATGCTGGGGTTGTGGGCTTGATCCCCAGTAGGGCCCGTGCGGGGTCAGCTGATCATGATTCTCTCTCATCATTGATGTTTCTTATT
Source organism: Myotis nattereri (assembly GCF_964212035.1). NCBI lineage: Eukaryota > Metazoa > Chordata > Mammalia > Chiroptera > Vespertilionidae > Myotis > Myotis nattereri. Next base: position 4,465,464 of record NC_138096.1, on the reverse strand, counting down.
GTCCTCTCCCTTCCTCTCTGAAATCAATAAATATATATTTAAAAATAAAAATGAAAGTGCTATGAGAAAATAGACTCAATCTGAGGGAAAAACTTGTCTTTGTTTCAGCAAGGCTGCCATAACCAGGTGCCACAGACGGGATATGTGGCGCCAGTGTTGGAAATAAGTAAGACCTAGAAAGGACTGGTTGAAGGCTGCGGACACAGAGAGGACCAGAAGCTGTTTTATTCCTGTTACTTTTTGAAATGCCTCTTGGATTTCCAAGGGGCATGCCAGGTAGACAGTGGGATATAGAAGTTTGTAGCTCAGGGGACAAATCAAGACTAGGGATATAATTTTCAAGTCATTTGTGTATCTATAGTACAACAGTTACTGCACGTGGTTTTTAAGCCCCAGTACCTGAGTAGGTCACCCAGGAAAGAAGTGTGGATCGGAAAGAACAGGAAACCTGGAACAAGCCAGCTTTTATAGGTGGGGCGAGGAGAAGCCAGAGCAGCAGGGAGTAGCCTTGAAGGAAGAAAACGAGATGATGGCCAAGAAACGAGTTTTAGGAGGAGGGGAGTAGCCAGCTGTGTGATGCAGTAGTTGAGCTGTGGACCCTTTTGTTTCATCTTTAAGAAGCAGTTAGCCTTCCATTCTCATCACCATTTAAATTCACAAGGAAGTCCAAACAGGGAAAGATACAGGAATTGGGGGGGGGGGGCGGAGATTTTGGGGTGGATTATAGATTTTTTTCTATTGGATTCAAAGCTCTTTCTGGCATTGGTTTTATTATTACATAAAGTCTTCTCTCTTATTTCCATGCCCTGAAAGACCGGGCACAGGCCGTCTCTTTGTCTACCCAGACAGGAGCAGTTCCTAGGCTGTCCATTTCTGTTCCATCTGCTTAGCTTCTTGAGACATAACTTGGTTTTCCTTTCTTTATATTATGGGATTGTGAGACGAGACTTTACTATTTTTTTTTTAATCCTTACCTGAAGACATGCTTTTTAATGATTTTCGAAAGAGGAAGGGAGAGGGAGAGAGAGAGAAACATCAATGTGAGAGTGAAACATCAATTGGTTGCCTCCCACACACACCCTAACTAGGGATAATACCTGAAACCTGGGTATGTGCCCTGACCAGGAATTGAACCCACAACCTTCTGGTGTACAGGACAATGCTCCAACCAGCGAAGCCCCAGCAGCCAGGGATGGTTTTTAAAAAAAATTATTTATTGTATTTATTGGGGTGACTTTGGTTAATACAACTATGTAGGTAACATTGACTGCCCTTGTAAGCGAAATAATTTTGGAGAATACAGCCGAATTGTAGTCTGGTGATTTACTCCTGTTTATTGTTGGGTATACGCTCTATTACGCTATTGATTTGGTTTCCCTGTCCCTTTAGGTGCTGCTACATCCTCATCCTCTTCTTCACCCTCATCCAGTTCCATAACAGCTGCTGTTATGTTAACGTTAGCTGAACCATCAATGTCCAGCGCATCACAAAATGGAATGTCAGTCGAGTGCAGGTGACAGCAGGACTTGCTAAAGCACTTTGCACTTAATGGCTGTGAGGGCCACGTCTTTTTTATACTGCACAGTGGCACAAAAAATCAGACAAAGCACTATTTTATATTTAAAAATTGTTTCTTGACAAGCTGACTTGGCACTTAAGTGCACTTTTTTTATGAAGAAAAAGTACAATGAACTGCTTTTCCTCAAGCAATAATTGTTTCCAACTTGTCTGGGAATTGTGTGTCTGGTGACTTGAAGGCCTTCCACTGTGGCTAATGGAGGCTTTTCACTGCCTGTAGAGACAATACAGTAAGCGTAATTATTGGGTGGCCAGAAAATGGTAAGATAACTTACTGTATATGTATTCCCTTGTATTTTGTTAAAGCTGGAGCATTTGATATTTTTCCATTTATTTATGAAAAAAAATATGAACCTATTTTCATTTGTACAAGCTAATTGTTTTTTAAAGAGAGTCACTTTGCGGTGGCTTTAATTGTATAAGTCAAGCACATGTAATAAATTCAAAACCTGCCGTTAACAGGACATCAGACATCAGTCCTGGTAACCAAATATTAAAGATTCTCTTTAAAAAAGACTGAACATGTTTACAGGTTTGAATTAGGCTAAAAGGTCTTGCAGTGGCTTTTCATACCCCTTCAAATTGGAATGGAACTACTGTACTTTGCCATTTTTCTATAAATCAGTATTTTTTTTTAATTTTGATATAATACATTGTGTGAAAAAAGAAAATGGCTAATAAACTGTATTAAATCTTAAACAATGTATAGATTGTATTTAGCCAGTTCAAAGTGTATATTTATTCATAATGAATTATAACAGTTATATTTTTGTGTTTTCTTGTAAATGTTTCTTTTCCTTAAATACAGATAACTCATTTGTATTGCTTATTTTATTATGAGCTACAACAAGAGGATTTCAGGAACAAGTAAACTGTATTAGTATGGTTCAAGGTTGAAGTATAAATAGGTAATCGGGTAGTAGGCCTATGAAATTAAATGCCTTGTATAAAATAAATGAACGCAGAATTGTTTCCACTTGTATGGACTTTATGTTGTATGATTCCAACCTCTGTTCTGTTTGGCACTTGTATTTAATTCTCCACCTTTGTAAGACATTTGTATATTGCGGATGTGTTCATTCAAGCTATTTAATACCTGGCACTGTTAATACACAGTACTTTACTGTACAGACTGTTTTACTGTTTTAATTGTAGTTCTGTGTACTTTTTTTTTTAATGGGGCTGGCATGTTTATTTGTTTTCTGGCAATATGATGTGAGAATTTTGAAGCGTTTTGTTGTAGATGCTAACGTGTCAGAATCCTTTACATTCAACTTTTCTAAGAAAAGCATTTTCAGTCTTGTAGTGTGTGCTTACAGTAACTAATTTTGTTGAAAATGGTTTCAAGTTACTCAAATTTGTACAGGACTGTAAAGATTTGTTGACAGCAAAACATTGAAGAAAAAGCTTATAGAATAAAAGCTATAAAGTATATATTAGGATCTGCAAACAATGAAGAATTATGTAATATATTGTACAAATGTAAGCAAAGGCTCTGAAATAAAATGCCATAGTTTGTGAGTCATTGATTTTGTTTCTAAAAGATTAAGTAATTTTGGTTCATTTCTGTATGTGATGACTGATTGGAACATATATCTCCAGTCTGTATTGTCAGGAGGGGTTAATTGACATACAGAAAGGGGAATGTTCTATCCATAAAAATTAAAAGTCCACTAACCAGATACAGGATTTATTAGGCCTTCTTTTATCTGTGTACAGTTTTGCTTGAGTCTGAGCATGATGAAGACCTAAGACTTGGAGATTTGTCTACAGAATAAAATGAAAACTTTTGTTTTCTTTAACATACTTGAAACCATTACCAGCAGCTACCCCCCCCTTTTTTTAATTGATTCTAGAGAGAGAGGGAGGGAGGGGGGGTGGGGGAGAGAGTGAGAAATCTGTTACCTCCAGTAAGCCCACCTAGGGCAACCTAGGGAATGTTTCCTGATAGGGAATCTAACCTGCCAACTGAGCCACACAGGCCAGGGCACAACCTTTTTTCCTTTCAAATTGTAATTGTCTTTTAATTTACATGGACCCTTGTTGGTCTCATACTTTAGCGCACTCTACTCATGCACATGGGAATCGCTGGGCATTGCTAAAACAGTGGTCAGGCCCCGCCCTCACAGAGTCCTGTTTACTTGGCTGCAGTGGGACCTGAATATTGATCTTTTTTTTAAAGTCTCCAGTGATTTTAATGTGCTTCGGGTTGAGAATCACCACTTTACCTCAAACCTTTTAAGATCAATAGTTCCTTTGCCCCATTTAATGAACTTCCCACCAAGAGAAAACATTTTTAAAAACCTACTATTTCAAGGCCTAGTAAGCTCAAATGTGTATTTTTTTTACTATTTAAAGTATTACATTTCTCCCCCCATTCATTCTCTCTCTCTCTCTCTCTCTCTCTCTCTCACACACACACACACACACACACACGCCCCCTCCTCCACTCCCACCCCTAAGGGCATGCCCCCACCGCCCCCGTGTCTGTGTCCATTAGGTTATGCTAATGTGCATGCATACAAGTCCTTTGGTTGCTCTCTAACCCCTCCTCCCCTGCCCCATGTCTGGATCTATTTTGTTCATCAGTTTATGTTGGTCATTATATCCCACATATGCGTGAAATCGTGATATTTATCTTTCTCCAACTGGCTTATTTCGCTTGGCTTAATGCTCTCCAGTTCCATCCATACTGTTGCAAATGGTAAAAGTTCTTTTTATAGCAGCGTCAAATGTGTTTTTTAAAAATTATTTTTTTTTTTAGAGAGGAAGGGAAAGACATCAAAGCTGAGAATCATTGATCGGCTGCCTTGTGCAACGCCCCCCCACTGGGGATCAAACCCAGGGTTGCAGGCTCTCTTCCTCTCCCTTGCTCTCTGAAATCAACAGTATACCTAAAAAAAGAAAAACGATATTTTAAAAACAAAACAGGAACAGGGGTCCGGACCCGCCCCGCTTGTGGGTGTTTGCTGTCGCCAGCGCAGCTGTCTCCGCCCACAGTTCGGCCGATGGGGGAAGCCCCGCCCCTCAGGAGCGGAAGGGGCGTGGCTCCAACCGGAAGTGTGGCTCGGAGAGGCCTGGGGCTGAGAATGGCGGCCTCCGTGCCTAGCAGCGGGCGGAAGGCGAAGCGCGCGGCGGAGCGGGGGGCAGCGCGCGGCCCGGCCGGGTCTCGGGCGGGTGGGCGGCGCGCTGTCGCAGAGCCTCAGGCGTCTGTCCGGCCGCAGAGCCCGGGCGGCGGGCCTGCGACGGGAGACTACCTGGTGGGACAGGTGGCCGCCAGCCTGGTCCGCGGCGGGCGCGGAGGCGGCGGCGCAGGCGGAGGCGGCAGCGGGCGGCTGGCGGCCCTCTTCAGCCCCCGGGAGCCGCAGCGCCCGCCTGTGTACGTGCCGGTGCCCAGAGTAAGTCCCGGTCGGAACCGCTTTCAGACAGGAGTGCGCCTCGCCGGGCGTGGTGTCTGACGTGGGCGGATGGGGTGCATCTCGGCGGACGTTTCCTTGCTGGGCGCGCCGGGGAGAGAGAGAGATGCTAACTTACCAAGACCCCTGAATTACTGTGCTTTTTTTATTAAGTTTTTTAGAGAGAGGAGAGGGTTAGAGAGAGAGAAACATCAATGAGGAGAGAGAAACATCAATGAGGAGAGAGAATCATGGATCGGCTGCCTCCTGCACGCCCACCCTGGGGATGGAGCCCGCACCTCGGGCATGCGCCCTGACCGGGAATCGAACCCTGAGCTCCCGGTCCCTGGGCCGGGCATGAGCACTGAATTGTTAAGGATGAGGTCTCACACCTGACTTCAAACTTTTCCAAGGAAACCAGCAAGAAAAGGCAACGGGAGGAGGAGGAGGAGGAGGAAGAAAGCCCGTCCCTAATTGGAAGCCCACGTTTGCGAGAAGCTGCCAAAAAAGTGAAAGCGAAGAAGCTTTCTGATGCGGAGAAAAAGTTGGCAGACAGGTTGGTTAAATTCTTAGTTGAGTGAGGAATTGAGATGTAAAGAAACTGAGGTTATTGCACCTGCATTATCCATCTTAATTTTTCCTCATTTCCTAATTATATATATACTAGAGGCCTGATGCATAAAATTCATGCGAGGAACACCCCCCCCCCCCCATCGCCATGGGGGTAGGGGGCCTCTGCCTCTGCCTGGGCCCCAGCCTGCAGCAGCTTGGTCCAGAAGGACGTCCAGCCTAATTAGCATATTACACTTCTATTATTATAGATATTTTTATATTTGTATTATGGAACACCTCATTTTTATGCAAAACTTGAAAAGATAAGGAGCCCATGTACCGAACAGCAGCAGCGGTGGTTACTACTGGGCCAATCTTATTGCTTCTTTATTTCAGCTTGGGCCTCTCCTTATGGGAGAATAACAGTGATCAGCATTTACTGAGGACTGGCTGTGGGAGAGACTGCCTTTTCCTTGAGAGGCTGTTCTTGTTTCTCTTGTTTTTCTTTTTCTTTTCTTTTTTTTAATATATTTTGATTGATTTCAGAGAGGGAGAGGGGGAGAGAGAGAGAGAAACATCAATGATGAATCATGGATCAGCTGTCTCCTGCACGCCCCCTACTGGAGATCGAGCCTGCAACTTGGGCATATGCCCTTGACGGGAATCGAACCCGGGACCCCAGGCCGTTGCTCTGTCCACTGAGCCAAACCGGCCAGGGCTCTCTTGTTCCTTTTTTGTGTCTACACCATTTTATCATGAATTTTGCTTATCGCTTCAGAGACTTGACTTCTAAGAGGCCTTTAATAGTTTCTGTCTTTGCATTAGCAGAGGTTAGAACTGAGTAGGAACCCAGGAAATAGTGAGTGAATGAATGAATGAATGACTCCTACTCCCCATTCTCCTCTCACTCCTTAAGATACCCCATCAGTTTTATTACTGGACTGATTGGTGTTCAGACCTCACTTTATCCATGTGCCCCTAGACTTTATACTGTATTTGCCGTTTCAGAATTTACATTCAACAATCAGTCCTTTAAATATACAGAACTCATAAAAGTAGGAAATCTGGTTTTTCCTATTGGCCAGATTGCTTTTACGGCATTATTTTGCAGGTGTATTGACCTTTATAGGCCCCCAGGGGGTGCTGCAGTACCCCTAGAGTTCCAGGGCAGATAATGGGGTTGGGCATTGGGAGAGGGTCAGCGAAATCTCCAAGGGCTTTAAATGAACCCACTTTTGTTTAAATGAACTTCTCTTCCTGCTGTTACCTGGCAGTCCTAACGTATCTTCAAAAATGGTGCTTTTTCTGACTGTTGAATTTCCTAAAGATGCTGGTCACTTTTTGATAATGCTACTTTTAAAAAGTAGATACGTTTGTGAATGGTATGTTTAAATTTAGGAAAGTCAGAAGTAGGTGGGGAATATTTTTAGACACTGTGCTTTGTCAAATACTAGACCTGACTCTCATGACTATTATTTCTTCTTCCTTTTTTTGCCTTAAAAAGAGAGAATGCTCTAGCAAGTGCTGATTTAGAAGAAGAAATTCACCAGAAACAAGGGCAGAAAAGGAAAATTTCTCAATCTGGTGTTCCAGTAGCAGATAGAAAAACGCTTGGTGATGAAGATGACACAGCTGTCAGTCAAAGGAAGAAAACACAAATGAACCCAGAAGAAGAGAGGTTAAAGAACGAGAGGACTGTGTTTGTGGGGAATCTGCCTGTCACATGCAATAAGAAGGTGAGTGTGCGGGCTGTAGGTGGTACGGACTCGGGAGTAATTCATAACTGTGTGTAATGCTCCTCTGTGGAGTGAGCACACAACAAGACGTCATGGGTTCCTCACTCCATCATACATGACTACGTAAGTCATTCTGTCGATTGCTTCCAGTATCCACCCCTCCTTTCTAGTCCCATAGTCCAGTGGTTCTCAACCTTCTGGCCCTTTAAAGACAGTTCCTCACGTGGTGACCCAGCCATGACATTATTTTCGTTGCTACTTCATCACTGTCATGTTGCTACTGTGATGAATCGTCATGTAAATATCTGAGATGCAGGATGGTCTTAGGCGACCCCTGTGAAAGGGTCGTTCGACCGCCAAAGGGGTCGCGACCCACAGGTTGAGAACCGCTGCCATAGTCACTGGCCAATTCAGGCTTTTGTAAATCTTATCTGAACGATTGCAGGGACCCAGCCTTCTCTCCTGTCAGTGCTAGAGTGCAGGGGTGACTGTCTCTCTCCTTCACCGCGCTCTCCCTGGCACTTGACACAGTGCCCTGCACGTATTAGAGGCGCCATCGCTGTTGACCATGTCACGGAATGAATGCATCCTAGGTTCCTCCGTTATGTCCGGTGCACTAAACCGGAGCGTGCCCTGTTCTTCCTTTTGTGTTCCTGTCACAGGCACACCGTTGGGCGGCCCCTTGGGTCAAAATCCTGCTCATTTTGTTTTTCTATTTAATATATTTTTATTGATTTCAGTGAGGAAGGGAGGGGGAGAGAGAGAAACATCAATGATGAGAGAGCATCAGTGATCGGCTGCCTCCTGCACACTGGGGATCGAGCTCACAACCGGGCCTGTGCCCTGACCGGGAATTGAACTGTGACCTCCTGGTTCATAGGTCACTGTTCAGCCACTGAGCCATGCCACCTGGGCCTGCCCATCTTTTAAAGGACACCTTAAATTCCACTTTAAAAACAAACAGTACAAAAAACTGACTTCCTGTTTTTTCCTCTCCCCCTTACACTGATGTCTCCTAGCATTTTATTTGTGATTATTTTGTAGGACAGAACACATTTGTGGCATAGTTTTGGTTACTGATTTTTCTGTTAGATTAATAGAGGCCCCAGGGAAGGGAGCGTGTGTGATGTGTTGCATGTTTAATACATTGTTTATGAGTCAGAATTGATTATAATTCTAGCTGTAAAACATACGTTCTTCACATCTCGAGCCAGACATAAGAAGAATGTATAAAATTCCCACCAGACTTGTCTTCCATCCATGGTCCTAATTCCAGACAGCCGGGGAATTTCTCATGGTGAGATAGCATTAAAGTTCATCAGTGTGAAAAAATGAGAGAATCTATGGAATTGATTCTATTAGTTTACATGTGGTAAAGATTATCAAAGATTGAAAGACAAGTGTTATGTACCTTAGAGATACTAACTTCTTTTTTCCCTATGTTTCAGTAAAATGTGTTTGTCTTTCAACCTGAATAGTCACCTACTTTTCTGAAATGTTCTTGAAATAAAACCTGGCAGTAAATGATTGTCAGACAGTTTTACTTAATTCCTTTTTGTAGCCCTAACCAGTTTGGCTCAGTGGATAGAGCATCGGCCTGTGGACTGAAGGGTCCCAGGTTTGATTCCAGTCAAGGGCATGTACCTTGGTTGCGGGCACATCCCCAGTGGGGGGTGTGCAGGAGGCAGCTGATCGATGTTTCTCTCTCATCAGTGTTTCTAACTCTGTCCCTCTCTCCTCCTCTCTGTAAAAAATCAATAAAGTATATTAAAAAAAAATTCCTTTTTGTAGCCACTTATTTGATGCTCTGGAAGTGAACTAAATATATGCTTTTTTATTTCAGAAGCTGAAGTCATTTTTTAAAGAGTATGGGCCAATAGAATCCGTGCGATTTCGCTCTGTGGTATGTTTTCTTCCCGCTTATAATTGCATAATTGGGAGACATAGTGCATTGAAATCAGACCTGTTACCATGGCGGCATTAGTGAGGTGGATGAGCACTTGACTTTAAACCTAATACCTGAATCAAGAGTTCAAATCTAGCCCAAGAGAAAAGTTGTTTTTCGTACCTATTGCTGACTCTTGTCTTTGTTAAATAACTTAGCGAGTTCACATAGTAAAATGATATCCTTACTGCTAAGGCCAGCACTGCATTTTGGAGGATAGATGGGTGCCTTGTTTGCTGTCTGTTGAGTAAGCGGATATATTAATACTTACTGAATAGCGTTTCTGGGATTGTAGGCTTTCAATCTGGGGGGTTTGTGTGGCAGCTTCATACAGTATTTATGTTCTGAACATAGAAAGGTGAAGTATTTTTTTAAAGTTAATTTGTATGAGTACATGGTATCTGACTTCACTCTGTAGACCAGGTATAGTGTTTGTAGGAGCATGAAATGCTCTAACCACTGAACTCTGCTGGCCAAGGCGCCATAGAATGTTTTTAATCAGATATTTAGAACGTATTATAACTAAAGTAATATTTTAAATAATGAATTTTCTTTACTTTTTTTTTCTTTTTAAAAGATTCCAGCAGAGGGAACTATGTCCAAAAAGTTGGCTGCAATAAAGTAAGTTTATAATTAGAGAAACGGAGTAGTCTTATATTCGTTTCCATTTTGGTTAAATTGAGACCATCTCCCAGCTTCATAGATTTTTACACTTGGAGAAAACATCATGCTTTACTGGTCCCTTTTGCCTGTAAATAGCATATATATTTGTCAAATGTTTGTCTTTAAGCCTCAAGGTAGACTGTATAGTCATGGGAAGTATTGTGAAATAACCTACTAGAAAGGGAGCCTCGGTGAGAACCAATAGGAAGGCTTGGGTGATGTGTTTCAGCCAGTGTCTGTGTACTAGTAGGTGGTGTGTTAATTTTGTTGTTATTAAGTATTTATTGAAAGAGATGAAACTTCCTCCAGGAATTCTTGTCATCTGTATAGATTGAAAGTAGAAAACAAGCTATTTATTTTGGTGACTTTGAGATTAACAATTTTACATTGTCTTTTTTTTTTTTTTTTTGTAGACGTAAAATTCATCCTGATCAGAAAAACATTAATGCGTATGTAGTATTTAAGGATGAGAGCGCGGCTACTAAAGCATTGAACAGGTAATTTTATCTCTCTGAGGTCTCACAGAATTATTCAAGTAGCTATGAGTATTTCTAAATTCTTTGGTTTTACTTTAAAGCAAATGGTACAGTAACTCAGTGCTACTTTTTAAGAGCCCCTTCCCCTTCGTATGTCTAAAGCAGAAATGGGACCCAAATCGCCGATGGATTCCGCGTTAGAGTTGACCTCGCATCCGAGACCTCATCTGTGAGTATCTGCGAGTTCTTTAAAGAACTTAGAATCTTGGATAGGAGTGGGCTCAGCAGTCTGAGGGGAGCACAGAGGGTACAGCCTCTGCCCTCTGGTCACAGCACTGGTCCCTGGATGACATAGGAATGATGTCACATCAGCTTCAGGAACGTGGCCCCAATCCCTCCATCTGGTACAAATCATCGTGGAGAGTTAGGCTCGAAGGTGTGTAAGAGATCATCTGGGCAAATGTCTTATTTCATAGATGGTGGGCTAGGAAGTTAAATTATTCATTCAGTAGTTTCCGTTTCTCTGTGTTAGGTGTACTGTGCTAAGATAGTGTCAATTCTCCAGGACTTCCCAGTATAAAGGTTACAGTTCGATTCCTGATCAGGGCACATGCTGGGTTGCGGGCTCAATCCCTAGTAGTGATGTGCAGGAGGCAGCTGATCAGTGATTCTCATCATTGATGTTTCTATCGCTCTCTCCCTCTCCCTTCCTCTCTGAAATGAATAAATACATATACTTTTAAAAGTCTCTTGAAATGAATGAGTAAGAGCTCACCACAGAAGCATAGATTAATTGCTGGTGGTGTCAGAGTGACCTAGTTAAGAAGTGACAGAGGTCTGGTTGACATCCCTGGCTGTGACTGTGGACCTAGCACAGGGTCAGCAAGCTGGCCTGATCCACCTGCTGGCTGCTCTTTTCAATAAAGTTTATTAGTATACAACCACCCCGTTAGGTTTGGTATTACTGCGCTATAGCGGCAGAAGGGAGTAGTTACAACAGAGACCATGGGGCCCACAGAGCCTGGAATATGCCGTCTGGCCCTCACCCCCAGCACAGCACGTAGCCTTTCTCGAGCATGGCCAGGGGCCAGTCATGTTCCCCGTGAACAAAAGGCCACTCCCTCTTGCAGTTTCCCTCCTGTTCCTGCGGGGAAGGTGGGAGAGACAGACTCCAACAAGGGACTGGTGTGAACACGGGAGACGGGCACCTGTGGCGTGTGTGTGGGGGGAGGGAAAGGCTGGGCTCTAGGGTGACCCCACATTACGTTCCGGTGAGTGACTCTGTGTCTTTGTGTTTCAGAGGGACAAGCGATCGGTGTTTGTGGGGAATCTCCCGTACAGTAAGTTTGTATAAGCAAAGTACCTGTTTATTGTTAAATGAATGGAAATAACCACTGAGCAGTACCTGTCTGTGCGTTACGAGTAACTTTAAAAAGGCAGGAATGTAACTTCACTAATTTTCACGGGGCTGGTATGACACCTCTCCAGCTCCCTAAAGCGATCCCCAGGCTTCGCTCCACTTCGGCTGAATTTGTTTTCAGAAATTGAAGACGCTGTGGTGGAGGACCACTTTCTGGACTGTGGGAACATCGTGGCCGTGAGGATCGTGAGAGACCCGCTGACCGGTGTCGGCAGAGGCTTCGGCTACGTGCTCTTTGAGGTATGGAGGCCACTGCACTGTCACTGTGCCTTTGAAATGCACTGGGAGGGCTTGTCACGGCGTGTCATCGCTCAGACATAACTGTCACTGTTGCCCTCAAATTCCTGAATTAAAAAAATTAAATTAAAAAATACAGATTCCAATGGGCTATTACTAATGAGGTCAAGTTCTGTGACCAGTTTTAAGACTCTTGACATACATTTCCAGACAGCTTTAAGAAAGGTGGTCACAGCCTTCCGATCCCATCAGTACTGTATTGTGGTTATTTTACTGTTTCTCTGCTTTGGTCTTTCTTCTATGTCTTGATAAATTCCTCAGGTTCTGTAAGACACATCTGGTGTATAGTCAGGGTTTATTCTCTATAAGAATAAAAGATTAACAGGATTTGGAATCTGAATGGAGCCCTATGAGGCATCTTGTCCAGCAGCTCAGGCACCATGACATGTTACCTCGGGGCTTTTGCAGAAGAGCCTGGTGCGAAGGAGGTTCATTGGGTTGTAAAAGGTTCCATGTGACTGTCTAGCTCGCTGCCAGGTGCAAGTTCATTAGACAGTGAGAAAGGGCACCTGTTGGGTTGTGACTTACCTGATAACCTGACAAGGCAGCTGAGTGCCTCCTGGGGAAACGTGTGCAGAGCATGATTCAACGGAGACCACAGCCCAGCAGCTGCGACACGGGCTGGACCCCTGGACATGGAAATGGGAGGCTTTGCCATGTGCAAGCTGCTCTAATCCGTTCAAGTTGCGATTTGACTAGTTTCTTTGCAGATGAGTTTCTGGTTGAAATTAATATATTGATTTGTATTGCAGAATACAGATGCTGTTCATCTTGCTCTGAAATTAAATAATTCTGAACTGATGGGGAGAAAACTCAGAGTCATGCGTTCTGTTAATAAAGACAAATTAAAACAAAATTCAAATCCCAGTTTGAAGAATGTCAGTAAACCGAAGAAGGGACTTAATTTTGCTTCCAAAAATGTAGGACATTCTAAAGGTTTATTTATTGGAGAAAAGGCTGTTCTCGTCAAGAAGAAAAAGAAAGGACAGAAGAAAAGTGGACAAACTAAGAAACAGAAAAAACAGAAATAGCAACTCGAAGCTTTCCTTTTTCCACTGAGCACTGGTAATAAAATGGTGAAACCATGTATTGAGTTCAGTATTTATTGGGGTGGTGAATGTGAACATGGAAACTTCCAGTTTATTTGCATTGTCATAGCGCCTTTGGAGCGTTTCTTGTAAGATGCAGGCAGGTTAGTTACCATGGGTTAGTTTTACTGAAAACTGTAGGCCCTGGCTGAGGAGCTCAGCTGGTTAGAGCATCATCCACCTCCAGCAGGTGGTGGGTTCGATCCCCAGTCAGGGCACATACAGTAAGCCAATGAATGCATAAACAAGTGGGACACAAATCGATGTTTCCTCTCTCTCTAAATAAATAAATTAAAAAATAATAAAAAAGAAATTTCTGTCTCAATAGACCCAGGACCTTGTTCCTAAGTCTGTTGGACCTCGCTGTCCTGAGGGCGCAAAGATGAAGCAAGGGAGACGGAGGGGGTAGAAGCAGGGCACTAGGTGAGGCCAGTTTGAGTCAAAGGAAAAAAGAAGTTGAACTAAAGGGCCAGATGGAAGGAAAGAAGGCTTCTGCGGGTTCCGGTAGCGACCTGCCTGTCCCTGGCGCCTGGCAGAGGCCAACCACCTCACCACGCCCTCTGTTTCGTGTCTTTATGCCCAAAGTTTTGTCTTAAATGTTACCCCACATATAGGACGTTTTCTGTGGCCATAAAACAACTCACGTTTCCTATATTTTTTCCTTCCGTATCTTTTACCAGTTACCTTGCTCCAGCCATTGCTCCATTTGGGTTTCTCCCACGCACGATACCATATTGCAGCATGGCTCTGACATGGGATCTAGCTCGCGGCGCTCGGTGCACAAGGGGCTGTGGCTGAACTTGAAACGAGTCACGGGCTGCCTGCATCACACGAGAATAAGGGGAAGCCTTTGCCGGCGGCAACCTCCCATCTCCGTCGGGCACGGCCGGGCCGTCAGCCACCGTCGTGTGTACGTGCGCGGCGGCCACGCGCGCCCTCGGGGCGCCAGGCTCGGCAGCTTCCCGGAAGTGGGTGGTCCTCGTACGCCTTGGACACTAACGCGCACGCCGCTTCCGGTGCCCCTAAGCCCCCTGCGCAGGCGCAGGAGCGGCACGGGCGCTTCCGCTCAGGCACTGCCGCGGACAGCCCTGGGATTTCTGTTCAGGCGCTTCTGCTCAGGCACCGCCGCGGGCAGCCTAGGGGTTTCTTCTCAGGCACCGCCGCGGGCAGCCCGTGGACCTCTGGTGACGGCGCCGGAAATGGCGCGCTCGGCCTTTCCCGTCCCCTCGCGGCGGGCGTCAGTTTGAGCGGCGCCGTCCGCTCGGAGGGTTCGTGGCAAACGGCTTCATCCCGGGCCCCCTCGGCCGCCGACCTCTCCCCGCGGTCGAGGAAAGATGGTGGGCCGGAACAGCGCCATCGCCGCCGGCGTGTGCGGGGCCCTCTTCATCGGCTACTGCATTTACTTTGACCGCAAGAGACGGAGTGACCCCAACTTCAAGAACCGGCTGCGAGAACGTGAGTGGGTCCCCCGCGCGGTCCTGCCGCCTCCCGTCTCTTCCCCCGCTTCCTCCCCCGCCTCCCGGGACCCCTCGCGGGCCGGGGCGGCGAGCTGCCGCGTGGTGGGAGCGCCTGGGACCCACGCCGCGGCCCGGAAGGGGGGCCACGCGCCCCCAGGCTGCTCCTGGCCCTGCGAGCGGCCTGATACCTCCGTTTTGGTGAAACGGGAGCGATTTTCCCATTTTGTTTCCCCCCATTTTGGTCGTATGCATGCACTCTTGTTTGTGTTATAGTTTAGGGGGTGCGTGTTGCTTGCCTTTCTCTTTTTAAAAATACGCTTGTACGGATCTCCGAGAGGAAGGGAGAGGGGTAAAGAGAAAGAAGCATCAGTGATGAGAGAGAACCGTGCATCGGCTGCCTCCTGCACGCCCCGCGCTGGCGATCGGGCCCGCAACCGGGCATCCAACCGCGACCTCCTGGTTCACGGGTCGATGCTCATCACCCGAGCGGGTGTGCATATCTTTCACATTTTACGAATTTCTGCAGCAGGAGACTCGGTCCGCGACCCCAGCGCGGCGGGGTCGTTGCATTCTTAAACCCTCTTGGTGGCTGCACTTGGTGCCTCCAGGATATGAGTGGATGCGACAGGAACCGCAGGGGAGTCCAAAGGGCTGCGCCTCCCGGTGGCTCAGCCTTATTTCAGACCTGCGACATCTTGGAGGAGGGGAGGGAAATGGTGCCGCCCAAACCGCTGCGGTCTCTGCGTTTCGGAGGCGCGCTCCTCTGCAACAATAGACGAGCAGCAGATTGGTTGGGAATAAGGGATATTTTTGAAACTTATCGAGGTTGCTCGGGCCGTTTGCTGAAGTGAGAAGGGATGTTGACGTGATTGCAGCCCGGAAAGTACAAAGCAGCGATTGTCCTGTTTCGGGCAGTTCCTCTAAGCCTCTGCTAAGGCATCTCACGTGCTCAGTGGCCACGTGGGGCTGGTGCCCGCGGCATGGGAGGGCGGGAGCTGGGGGGGTGGGGGGGGCCTGCGCTGATGTCACCCCCCTAAACCAGGACATCGGATTCCCACTCCTGCATTTTTAAAGGAGGGCAGAGATTCGGAGGTTATTTGTTTAATTTAAGGTTAGGTCGTCTAATGGAAAGAATGGTGGACGGAAAGCGGCCACATGGTAAACCTGACCAGCTCAAGGGAGGCCTGCGTGGTGGCCTTGCAAACTCAGACCTAAACCAACCACAAAGGATGGTCTGAAATGAAAGCTTTTTAACAAAAAGCCGGTCAAGGCCCTAGGGGTAGAGCGTTGGCCTGCGGACTGAAGGATCCCAGGTTCCATTCCGGTCAAGGGCACATGCCCGGGTTGCGGGCTCAGTCCCCAGTAGGGGGTGTGCAGGAGGCAGCGGATCAATGATTCTCTTATCATTGATGTTTTTATCCCTCTCTCCCTTCCTCTCTGAAATCCATATTTTTTTTTTTTTAAAGCCATTCATGGCAATATTTTCCCCCGACAAAGGTCAGTCTCCTCCACCTTAGCCTGTCATCTCTTTGCATCCAGGATAACTTACCTGACAAACAGGCCTTTGCAAGAACAAAGTCATCTCCCCATTTTCTCGCCCCTCAAAGCACAGGCACTGCTCTGCGGAGACCACAAATCCCCTTGTTTATTTCGTTAATTGTTGACTGTTAACCTGTATTCACCTGAATAAAAGAAGTACAGGTGTCAATCATTTTATTTTTTATCCAATCCCAGAGGTTTCCCACTTTGCTTTCTCCCGCCTCCCTCATCTATCACCAGTGGATTTCATGTAACCCACTTATGTCTTCTCTTTTGATCGAAATGTAGAAAATAAGATGCAAAGCTGCCATTTTCTGGAGCATTTTCTCAATCCCTTGAGATTTCGCCTCCTGGCAGTTGTCAGGCTCAAGTAAACTCACAACAGTTCTCTACACTGTTTGAATGTTTCTTAGGTTGACAAAATGTTATTTTGGATTTGATACAGTTTCCAGGCCAGGTTAGTCACAGGTTAGCGGGGTAATCTTGAGATTTCTGAATCTTCATTTTCTTAGTTTGTAAAGTCAGGTAATGTCACCTGCCTCTGGTTTTCAGAAGATGAAGATGTTTGAAGTGTCCCCCCATTCCTGACGCAGGGAAGCGCATTAGTGCTGGCCCTGAGTGTAGCCATTGTGTCTGAGGTCACTGTCCTGCAGCTTCAGGGGTCCCTGCAGAGCACAGCTCTGGGAAGCATGGGGTGGCCCTTTCTTCCTTTGGGAGCCGCAATCCTGTTGTCAAAAACCTTGAGAAAACTCATTTTTGGTTGAGGATATTGTAACAACTATCATTTTAATAAATCTGTATTGTTGGAAGTATTCCATATGTCCCTTTTTGTCCTCTCTATCATTTTAGACAGATGAATAAATCTTTCGTGTGTGTTTTTTGTTTGTTTTTCAAAATTCCTTTTCCATTTAAGTGGCCAGGCTTGGATCATTAACTTGGGTAACCGACTTAAGATTTTAGTTTCACTTTTGTAAAATGATATAATAAAGGTAGAGTTTAGTGCGGTCTCTGGCACATAGTTATTGATGAAAGCTGAAGATTGTTTATGAATATAATTTACTTTATATTTTCTTTAGCAATTAAAACTTTACTTCATGCCCTGGGCTGTTTGGCCCAGTTGGTTGAGCGTCCAGGTTGCTAATTGATTCCAGGTTGGGGCCCATGCCGGGGCTGCAGGCTTGACCCCTAGTGGGGGGCGTGCGGGAGGCAGCCCATGGGTGCTTCTCTCTCATCAGTGTTTCTGTCTCTCCGTCTCCCTTCCTCTCTGTCTAAAATAACATTAAGAAAGGGTTTGGTGTTGTGTGGTTTTTTTTAAGCTTTAATTATCAGTAGTTTTGCACTCTGATTAAAAGTACTTAATTGTGCCCTGGCCAGCTGCCTCGGTTGGAGCATCTTTTAAAGTAGACGAGTTTGTTTTAACTTGTTAGGTTCACACAGTCGCCCTTGGGACTGACTGCTAGCAAATACTGAGTCAGAGTCTGATTTTGCTGATCTGTTTGCCAGTCTGTTACCATGTGTCATGTCCCTTTATCATAGTTACTCCATGGAACTCTATCTGGAAATAAGTTAATGTAACAAATTGTCTTATGAAACTAAATTCAGAGGTTTAATCCTTTTTTTTAAAAAAAAAGATTGATGTTAGAGAAAGGAAGGGGGAGCGAGGGAAACATTGATTTGTTGCTCCACCCGTGCACGCACTCACTGGTTGGTTCTTGTCTGTGCCCTGGCTGGATATTGAACCCCAACCTTGGCGTATTGGGATGACTCCTAACCAGCTGAGCTACCCCCGCCAGGGCCAGAACTTTTATCTTATTGCTAAAATTCAAACTAAGCAACCTTTAAAGTTGCTAACTGTATTCAACATTCAGCAACAACACACTCTCCACCCCATAAGGGAACAACTATAAAATTGGATAGTAATGGACCTAAGTTTCAGCTTCTACTGGGTTTTGTTACCATTTTTGTCATTTTACACAAATTCTGGCTTAGCAATTTCTCCTTTTATTCCACACGCTTGCCATGTTCATTTCTGAGGTGCCTTCTGTTTTGATGGGAACGACTTCACTTCTGCAGCGTTTTGAGGGATGGAGCCACATGCTCTGGACTCAGCTGCCTTCTGAGAGCCCCCATCCACCACTTCCTAGTGGTGACCTTGGTCACTTTTCTCTGTAAAATGGGGGTGACAGTCGACATGTCTTAGTGTTACTGTGAGGGTTAAAGAAGCTAAGAAATGTTGTTTAGACAGTGTCATGGCACGTGGCGTTGAAAACTTACAGAGTGCTCGCTCACCTTAGCCCGAAGCATCCCGTGTCTTCGTGTCTGTTTTATCCAAAAGTCTTCCGCGTCTCCTCTAGTCTTGCCGTGATATTTAGGAATCCCTCATTTTCTGCCTAAAGAGGGCCGAACAAAACCCTAAGCGCAGTGAGGGTGAACTATGTCATGTGTTCTTTCCTCCACGCTTAGTTGCCCGGTGGTGAATACCCAGGAAAGGTAGTTTGTTAGAAAAATGGGGCATTCTTCAGATTAATGTGCAAGGTCAACTTTGACCTATATGTTCCTGTTGAAACGGCCAGAATTGTACAGGCCTTCGCGTGGTAGCCTTGGTTGTAGAGCGCGAGGGCTGGCAAGGGAGGCTGTGTGGTTAAGCTGGTTTGGAGGGTTCGAGAAGAAAAGAAGGTGCCCTGACCGTAGTAACCTGTTGGGCAGTCAGCCATGCGTGGGACCTGGGTTTGTGGGGGGCGTGTGCTGGTTTAATCGCGGCTTTGTTTCTCGCAGTGGTCACGTTAGGGGTGCCTTGTCTTTGGGGCGTTCAGGGGCCCGCTTGCCAGAGGTGACCCCAGGAGTACGTGCTGGAGCCTTGGCTTTCTTAGTGTGTCTCCCGGTCAGTCCCCGTGTTCCTGAGGGTCGTCGTGACGTCAGGTGTTTCAGTGAGCACAGCTCCTTGGCGGTGTCAGTCACAGGTGCTTTATGCATGTTTTACACGGGGCACCGCTAACAGGTGCTCACTTCAGCACAGCTCTAACCACGTGCTGTTCTCAGGCCAGTGTTACCGGGAGGAGAGGCCAGGTGACTGCCCTGCCTGCGGCCCTGCTGTAGGGGAGGAGCGGACACAGACCGAGGGGGTGGGTCGCTAACTGGCGATTTAAATGCGATGAGTGTCCTGTTGTTTGGTCTTAAGGGTTGACTCAGTGACGATTAAGGTTTATTTTTTAAATTTTAACTCTCAAATGCTGGTTCTCTCCCCTCCCCACTTGAGACTGCCTGCCAGTCAGTGTTTACCATTCAGGAAACAATCTGTGGCTCTTCAGCAACGAAAGGCCCTGGCAGTGGTGGCCTTGCTCCTGCTCCTGTTCCATGTCCTTTGTGGGAGGAAGGGAGGGAGGGCTGGCTCTGCTTGTAATGACTCGGGAGACCGCGGATGGCCATCTCCATCTTGTCAAGGGCTGGTCCTGGTGCCCAGGGGGCAGGAAGCTGCTGCCCGGAAGGGTCACGCTATGCACAGCGCCTGGATCAGAACAGTTCCCGGACCCTGGCAGTCACAGGCGCCCCAGAAGCTGTAATGTTTGGGGACAGGGTGAGTGACCGCCACCGCATTTCGCTTCTTTGGGTTCTCATTTCATTAATGAAAATGTTTCCTTTCTTGTAGGAAGGAAGAAACAGAAGCTTGCCAAGGAGAGAGCTGGACTGTCCAAGGTAAGACGGCGTCTGGTTCTGGCTTAGATTACACAGGGGTGGGCAAAAGTAGGTTTACAGTTGTGACCACACAAAACACATTCTATTCTCATCGTTTAGTAATTATTGTATTTTCTTACGAACAACTGTAAATTGCCCACCCCTGTATTCTATACTTTATAGAAATAATTATTTAAAACTCTACTTCAGGTATGTTGATTACAATTACATAAAAATCTATAATGGTGATCAAGAAATTATAATGTGCATATTTTATGGTAGTGATATTTGTATTCCTTTTTTACTTCAGGTTTGACTCAGCTTTCTAAGAATTGTTCAAAAACCAATTTGGTCAATAAGTTGTTTTTTTACATTTGTGTCAATGTAGATACTAAACTAATCTTTGTGAGTGCTGTTGAGTAAATTTCCATTCTTGGTGGCATGACTTTCTGTGTATAGGCCGTGTCCCAGGGCGTAACTTTGTTGTCAGTCAGTAAATGCTCTCCTTCCCAACAGCTGCCTGACCTGAAAGACGCCGAGGCCGTTCAGAAGTTCTTCCTGGAAGAGATCCAGCTGGGGGAGGAGTTACTCGCTCAGGGTGAGAGTCGCAAGCACAGGCTCAGCCGCGGAAACGGGAACACCCCGTGGCTTTCCTGAGCGACTTGTGACTGGGCAGCAGCCCACCTGGCACCTACAAGGAGGGCACGCCCTCCACGGGGTGGGTCAGAATGGAAGATTTTTGTGGGAAGCAGGGAGCTGTTCGTGAAAAAAAGAAGGGATTCTATCGGGGACATGTGTTAGGGTGTCTCGCTGCTGGTACTGGGAAGAGGGGTGACCTTATCCTAGAAACTCCATCAATGCAGAAAACTGGTTTCCCTCTGTAACCACCTTACCCTCGTTCACTGTGCTTTTCCTGGTCACCTCCCTTGCCTGTCTCCCCCATCTCCATCGCCTTGGTCTTCTGCCGAAGAGGGTGTTTAGTATGTAAGGTGGTGGCTTTGGCCCCATTGGTGAGGTTCTCCGTTTCCGGGGCCTCTCGGGTGAACAGGAGGTGTGCGTGTCAGTAAGCTTGTTGGTTGTTCTCCCCTACAAACCCTACTGTGCTGCCCATTGAATGAGAGTCCAGTGCCTTTCTCTGTTTAGAGACGCCAATACCCCCGTTGCCGACAGTGTCAGTATCAGTACAGGGGCCTGCTGTGCGGGCTGTGGAATGGGAGGTGTTGCAGGGGCTGCACCATCTAGGGGTGTGAGTGCAATCCCATGTTCGCCCAGAGATGGACTTGCGTTACCATGTGTTTCTCAGAACTCGTCCCCATCATCAGGCCGTGCGTGGCTATATTTCAAGACAAGCTTTTAGACATTTAATAACGTGAGGGTTGTGTTATTGGAGACTGGCTTCAGAAATGAATGTTTCTTGTGCATTATCATTGCCCATAATATATTCTGAGTGAGTTTTAAGTTTACTCCTTATAGAGAAGGTAAGTAATCTTTACAAGTGAGGCCGCCTTTGCCAGGCCAGTGTGCTCAGTGGTTGGTGCGGCGAGGACTTTGGCGGAGGCTTTTCGGGTTGTGCGTTACTTTTCTGTCCCTCTTTCAGGGGAGTACGAGAAGGGCGTGGACCACCTGACCAACGCGATTGCGGTGTGCGGCCAGCCCCAGCAGTTACTGCAGGTGTTACAGCAGACTCTCCCGCCACCAGTGTTCCAGATGCTTCTGACCAAGCTGCCAACCATTAGTCAGGTAAGGACGGGAAATGCTGTGAAAGAAAGTAGAACGTGAGAATTAAATATGTAGGGACAGGAGCATTTAAAGAGGAGCCTAGGGAAGTGTTGCAATCATGAAACGCATCCATATAATGAAAATAGTACTTCAGATAACAGGGCTTGGCATTCCCCTCCCTGATGGAAGAGCATGCAGACGTCTGGCTGGGCCTACGATCTCGTGATGGTGCCCTAGATGTGGGTCAGGAAGCATGTCTCTTAGAGTTAAGTCTTAGGCCTTGTATTCAAATCCCAGAATTCAGGCCATTCTCAGCTACTTTGTAAAACTAGTTCTCTGCCTCCTCTTCTATGAGATCCTGCCTTCGGGGCAGTGGCTGGCAGAGAACAGGAGCCAAGATGGCAGAGCCTGGAAATAGGGCATGGAGGCCCTGCACCCCTCGTGCTTCGCTCCTGCCAGGTGGGCTTTGGGGTTGGAGTTATTCGACTCTCGAATAGGGCAACATACCATGTGTTCACGGTGACCCAAAGCTGCAGTAATGAACCTGCGTTCTGCTCACTTTAGCCCTTCCCAGGGGCCCAAGTGCATCTGCTCTTTGGGATGGCATGGCCATTACATGCGTTAATGTCCACATTTGGTGTGATTAAAAGTTAGTAAAATGTAATCTTCAAACTGACCTTGACTCCACTAGATTGGAAAGGGACTAAGGAAAGACAGGTTCCCAAAGAGGTAAGGGCGAGGGGGAGAAACCCAGGACTTGGTCTTAATGCCTTTTGTTTAGATGGATGTGGGTCCCAGGCTGTATCGGAATCAGCTACGTTACGGCGTTGGCGCTTGGAGGGCAGTGCAGTGTAGGGCTTTGGGGAAACTGACCCGAGGGTGATGCCTTGAAAATGGGTGAGTTCGGGATGAGGCCTGAATTCCTCTCGATAAAGATGACTTTTTACTCAGTTATTTGTCTCATGTCGTCTGGAAATGCTTTCAAAATGCTAATTCGAGAGCACTGTGTTTCTTCATGCAGCGATTTTGAACATTTCCAGGCCCAAAAGGGAAAGGTTTGGAGCATGGGATGATCGGTATTCTTAGCACTAATCAGTATTTTTAGTGTGCGTAGGAGTAAGAAGAGGTCTCGAATACATTTTGGTTTCAGTTATGTAATTGGCCGACATGTAGCACAATGCGATGGAGTGCCTTCTTTATTCACTTGAATTTTGTCATGAGACTAACAGTTGTCATCATTATTAGATGCTAATAAAGCGTTGAATGTTGAAGTGAATCTCAGAATGGGTAAACTTTAGCAAGATTTGTTTCTCTAAGTCAAAGGGCATTTTTGCTGTACTTAGAAATCTGATTAAATGCTTATACGTTGTAAGAGTTAAAATTTTGTTTTTCTTTTTTCAGAGAATTGTAAGTGCTCAGAGCTTGGCTGAGGATGATGTGGAATGAGAAACAAATGTCAACATGATCTCAATTAAAAATATTTTTAAAATCTTGACTTGGAGGATGAGCAGCTCTGGGGGAATAAGGGCAAATACGCTTGCTATGGACTGGCCTACACTGAATCTACCAGAGTGGATTTTTACTTTGTGTAGATCCATCTGTCTTTTATTTATTTTTCCCAGTGAAGAGTGTATTTTGATAGAGAGCTTTTCATTTTATAAATACACTATGAGTTACCGAAACATCATGGATTTTGTTTATTCCTAAAACATGTAATTAAAATGGACATAGAACATCATATTAATGTACATCCAAAATATCTAGTGCTCAGTTTTGAAAGGCAAAAAAAAGCAGGGGAAGGCTGAAGAATGCACATTTTATAAGCTAAAACATTTGGAAATGGGGCTGTGTCTATCATAGCTGGGTATTAAAGTCTTTGAGATGATTTCTTTGCATTTAATCTCTTAAATATGTGAGATGTGCTGCTGTGCTGCATTAGCTTTCCCCACCGTGTGTATCAGTCTGGAAGTGTGTGGTTTAAGGCAGTGGCTAATGTGCTCTGGATGTTTCCCTGCTGGTCCTGCAGGTACACATGGTTGCAGGTAGCATTGGGCACTAGGTCTGTGTGCATCTGACCTGGCTGCTGGGCCTCCCACTCTCCTCATGATGAAGTGAGGGGACTGGTACTCCCGTTCAGAGAAGTGTCCCTCTCAGCTTCTAATTCATTTCGTTGTTCAGCATCATGAGATTCAGCCTTCTCCTGAGGAGCAGTCAAGCCTTGCACTTTTTTATTCTTTGAATTTTGCATGCTTGCCTGACTTCGTATTTCTGAAGATTTTTTTAAAGGTATAATGTGTTGATTTTCACTGAAATCATGTGCTTTTGTCACTATTCTTGTAAATTAATCTGAAACTTAACCTTTTAAGGTACTGAGATGATATGCTTGTAAAAATGTTTCTTTGCTTTTATCTTAATGTACCTCCTTGATCCTTTAATCTGATTCATTTATCTTATGATTAGAATAAGGTGGAGCCTGTGGCTGGGGACTTGCAAAGCCTGGAGGTAATGGACCTCTTGTTTTTGAAACAGTGACATCGTCTGCGGTCACAGATCCAGTGTCAGGCCTGAGCCAGGGCCTGGCGTGTGGAACTGAGTGGTGTTTCTCAGGTTGCAGGCTGCCTTCCTTCTGCCTGGACCTCTGTGGGGGAGATCCCAGACCTGTTCTATGTGCACTAGGCTTTTTATCTTGTTTTACTTACAAACCTTTCTTTACCGTGAACTCGGGTTTTGTGGTAGTGGAGGGAGTCTGAATATGGTTCTAATTTCTGTCTGGAGAGCTGCACGGGCTTGGGCAAGTCACATTGCATCTCTGAACTTCCATGTTCTCAGCTATGAATTTAGAACTAGGTGACTCACCTCTAATGACTTCTGGTCTGTGATCCTGAACCTGTAAACTGGTGTGTTGTTTTTGTTTTTTTTAATTACACCCAGCATGCTTTTTGGGGGGAGGGGTGACCAGTACAAACATGCTGGTGAGTCAGTTTTACTAATAGGACCCCTGGTCCAAGCAGGGAGGGGTGGTTGGTCAGTGATTGGAAACAGTCCTCCCTCCTGCTCCCGCCCAAACAGGGGCCGCCTGAGGGAAGAAAGGATTGGGCACAGGGTCAGAGGGAGCGCAGGTGGGGGAAGAGCAGGGACCGGCCCACAAAAACAGGACTGGCTGGAGGGCTACGGGTAGCTTAGACATGGAAGGGTATGAGGGTAAATGTGTGTGTTTGTATGCATACATACGTACGTACTAGAGGCCCGGTGCATGAATTCGTGCACAGGTGGGCTTCCTCAGCCTGGCCAGTGACCACAGGAGGTTGGCTGAGGGAGTGCACTGACCACCAGGGGGCAGCTTCTGTGTTGAGTGTCTGCCCCCTGGTGGCCAGTGCGCATCATAGCAACCGGTCGTAAGGGTCCCTTAGGCTTTTATGCATATAGAATATATATACACAGACACACATATATTTCCCTGGACACATCATTGCCAAAGTTTCCTGGAACCTGGCAGCCACGTTGACGCTGGCCGAGTGGTGCTCAGCCCAGGCTTGGAACAGGGATGGCCGCTGCGTGTCCTGTGTGCACGCGTGGGCGCTGGGGGGAACCGTTGGCAATGGAAATGAGTGCCTGTGGGCCTGTTGCTTTGGGCAGAGATCTATTGTTTGGTTCCATAGTTTGTACTTAGTGGGAAAGAGCATTTAAAACAGGCCTCCCTGGTGGGTGGTGGCAGTGCGGTTGTAGTGACATAACTAGGACTCCGTTCACACTTAGCCCTGAGTGCACCTGGTGCAGTGCACACAGCGGGCAGTCTGCCTGCCCTGGCCCCTTTGAGGCAACTGTGGACCAGGGTGTGTGAATGAAATGTTACTGCAAAGAGATTCTGAGATCATTGGTGTACCCTGCAGACATCATGAAATTTCCTTTCTTGTAACATAAATGCAGTGTTCTGATTGCTTGTGGCTCACCTGTGTACGTGACGATTAAAGGGCTTGGAGAAAACGCTGGCTCCGTGCTTATTTGCAGAAGTGGATTCTGAATTGGTGACAAAGCCATGGTACCCGAGTGTGTGTGGGTTCCAGCATCTGAGGGTGTTGGCAGCTGGGCAGGTGAGGATCTTGGTAGTGATGGCGAGAATGACGCTGTGTCTGGTCACAGACGTGCGCTTTAGCTCTGTAACGGGGGTTCAGTGGGATGAGAAGGTCAGCTAACAGAAGCCGCCGGTACTCACCCAGACGTGAAGCATAAAGACTGTCGTCCTCAGACTTCATGTCCAGGATTGCCAGTCCACTTCAGTGTACGCCAGGAGCGAGGGTTTCTCCAGAAATGGTCGTCTCCTAGGCAGGACGCCACCTGAGCAGAAATTCCACTCCGGAGCATTGTAGCTGTGAGTTTTCAAATCTGACTCCAGTTTTGTGTTTTGGGGTGAATCAAATGTCCCCCCCCCCCTTTTTTTAGGTACAAGGTTTCTAGATCACTATAATATATACAGTATTTTTTTTCTTCACCTTTTAAAGGCTGCAGTGTGTTCTAGAAACAGCCCAGGAGGCCTCTTGGGGGCACTGAATCCTGTTCAATGTCCACTGATACTGAGGTGTCACGTGTTTTGATGCAATGCTGACAAAGGAGCGGGCTCGGGGATGGAGGGAGGACAGTGGGGAACAGTCCGTGGTGTGTGGGCTGCATGTGCAGGGAGACCGGGGAGCGTGCCTTTGCACACAGCACTGGACAGACGGAACCCAGCGCCTTGTCTGCTCCTGGGTCGAGGAGGCGTCTTTGAGGGTCCGCAGCCAGCACCTGCCTCCGTTTCCTCAGCAGCACACAGGCATCGTCCCCAGGGCAGTGGGCACGATCACGTGACCTCGGGAGGGTTCACAGGGCACCTGCAGTTGCTCATGTCCTCTCCCTGGGAGGAGGGCAGCTCTGGTCCTGGCAGAGGCTGGCACTCCTGTCACCAGCTGTTTCGGGCCCCTCCCGTAGGGCACGCAGTGGTTTCAGAAGCTCCCATGGCAGTCCCGTAGGCAGGACTCCAGCAGCAGGTACAGAGCCCCACCTGGGAAGGAGAGGCTGGAGCTGGGCGCGGGCAGCTCCGGGCTGTGTAACTCCGTCTCCTCGTGCAGTTACACCCGCCCAGTGTCGCATGGCAAATGGAAGGCTCAGGCTCCCCCACCCCGGCTCTATTGAGGTACGATTCACAAATAAAACGTGTATGTATTTATGATGTACCATGTGATGTTTTGATGTACATATACATGAAATGATTACCACCTTCAGTCTGATTAACATGTCACCTCACAGTTACCTTCTTTGTGTTTGTGGGGAGAATAAAGATTACTATACAGATTTCAAGTGTACAGTCCTTAACTGCAGTCCCCTCTGCCCAGCATCTGTCCTTCACCGCCCCGCTCCAGCCCTGCTCGTCTGCTAACACCATTCTACTCGGTTTCTCAGATTTGATTTTTTAAGATTCAGTGTGAGATGCAGTATTTGCCTTTCTGTGTCTGGCCTCCTCACTTAGCATGTCCCACAGGTTTGTTCATGTCAGATGTGGCCGAGTTTCCTTTTTTAAGGATGAATATTCCATCGACGGTATCATTTTATGTGTGACTGACCCACGAATAGGCACAGGCTGGCCCCACAGCTTGGCTCCCGTAAATGCTGCAGTGAACACAGCAGACACCTGAGGTAGTGATTTCGTTTCCTTTAGACAGACACCCCGAGTGGAACCGCTGGGTCACAGTAGTTCTGTTTTTAATTTTTGAGGAACCTCCATACTGTTTTCTGTACCGGCTGACAAATTGACGTCCCCACTGGAAGTCCATGAGGGTGGCCCGCCCGGCGCGGCTCAGTAGTTAAGCGTTGACCTATGAACCAGGAGGTCATGGTTCAGTTCTCTGTCAGGGCACATGCCCAGGCTGTGGGCTCGTTCCCCCGTGTGGGGCGTGCAGGAGGCAGCTGATCAATGATTGTCTCTCATCATTGATCTCTCCCTCCTCTGAAGTCAGTTTTTTAAAAGTGCATGAGGGTTCCCTTCACACCATCACCAACTTACCTTTTGACTTTGCTGTTAATTCTCACCCCTCAGCCAGCCAGGTGCTGGGCCTGCAGGCCGGTGACTCGCTTTACCCCCACGTCCCGGGCTGCCTTCACGGGGTGGCTCCTGAGCAATGGAGGGTGGACCTGAAATGCCGGCTGATGCTGGCCGGCCCCGCATGGTCCTGTTTCTAGGAGCACAGAGTTCCTGCTTTTGAACTTGAAAGGGGGGAGACCCGTAAATCTGTCAAAGGCCTGTGGGAACGACCCTCCAGAACTAAATGGAAAGGGCTAAGAGCTCATCATGACTAGGTATGTTTTCTGCCTCCAGGAGTTTTGTGAGTTTACTGCAAATGGACTGATTTAGCTTTACACACAGGCCTCTTATTATGCAAACCAACAATGCATAAACACAGATCAAAGGTTACCCCCTGAGAATAGTTTAAAAACAGCACGAAGAATAATGAGTAATTATGAAAGAAGGCGAGTTAGCAGCTACCGCCAGTGCGTGCCTCCCCCAGCACGGGCTCCTGTACGGGACCGCTGAGCCCGTCCGCCCCACGGCGGGGAGGGGAGACTTCCTCTAAAAAAGCCAACATTTCCCTTGACACCGGAATGTAAACATGACTCCAGTTAGTGAGGCTGCTGCTAGCTCTCCTGCCCCTGACTTTCTCTGCTGTGTTTGGCTGAGAGTCTTCCCACTCACTCCTCTCCAATTAAATTACTTTTTTAAATGAAAAAATTCTCACCAGTCGATGGATATTTTTCCATTGACTTTTAGAGAGAGGGAAAGAAACAGTGTATTTAAGCCCCACAAGTTAGGATAGTGACTCCAGGAAGTTAACTTGTAACCACTTTCAAGGGTCGCGTTCCCTGCATTGCCCTCTTGGGGATGCATGTGGGGGACACACTGACCAATGTGACCTTTGGTTTCCATGGAAGAGGAGAGAGGGAGAGAGTCTCTCCAAGCAAGATCATGGCCACCCTGGACCGACGGCTCGGTGTGTGCAGTGATGAGTTTTAGTGTCAGTGGAGGGTGTTTGGGGATGAGATTAGCATTGAAATTAATTGGTGGACTTTGAGTAAAGCAAGTTGCCCTCCCTAATGCGGGTGGGTCTCATCCAATCAGCTGAAGGCCTGCCTAGAACCAAAAGACCCGGCTCCTAAAGAAAGGGGATTTCCAGCAGATGGCCTTTGGGCTTCATCTTTTTTTTTCATACTGATTTTTAGAGGTGGCGGAGGGTTGGGGAGGTGCGGGCATGAATATGAGAGACACGTTGGTTTCATCTGGGGCCAGGGATGAGTCTGCCCTTGACCGGAATGGAAGCTGTGACCCTTCAGTGTGCAGGCCGATGCTCTCTCCACTGACCCGAACCAGCTAGGGCTGGACCTCACCTGCACCATCAGCGCTCCTGGGTCTCCAGCCTGCCGGTCCACACCGTAGGTAGATTCTGGGCTTGCAGCCTTGGCAATGCACGAGCCAATTCTTCACAGTAATTCTGTTTCTATACATGTCCTGTTGGCTCTGTTTCCCGGGAGAACCCTGGGTAATACAGGCCGGCTCATCTGTGCAAGATTGCAGACTTTGAGTCCTTTGCTACAATCTTCCTTGAAACCCCTGGGCCCCAAACACACCCCGGGCCTTTCTGGGAAGCATCTGCTTGGCGTGCTCGGGCGCCACCTGGTGACCAATCGAGGCACTGCGCCGTCCTGGCCTCCCCACTTCACGGGGCATCACCTTCCTTGTCCCTCAGCACATCCACGTAGACACCCGCATTTCCTGTGCTTCCTCACTCTTGCTCATGCAGCACACATTTAGGGAGGGCATTGCTGCAGGGGTGGGCCACTCTTCGATGGAGAGTTTGCGGTGCCCCAGGCTCCGAGTGCAGTTGGCCCAAGCTGCTGGCTGCTGGTCAGAAGGCATCTGCACAGCTCGGCCAGCGTGGCTCAGTGGTTGAGCACCAACCTATGAACCAGGAGGTCATGGTTTGAGTCCCAGTCAGGGCACATACCCAGGTTGTGGGCTCCATCCCCAATAGGGGGTGTGCAGGAGGCAGCCCATCAATGATTCTCATTGATGTTTGTTTTTTTATATATAATTTATTGATTTTCTACAGAGAGGAAGGGAGAGGGATAGAGAGTTAGAAACATCAATGAGAGAGAAACATCAATCAGCTGCCTCCTGCACACCTCCTACTGGGGATGTGCCCGCAACCAAGGTACATGCCCTTGACCGGAATCAAACCTGGGACCCTTCAGTCCGCAGGCCGCCGCTCTATCCACTGAGCCAAACCGGTTAGGGCTCATTGATGTTTCTCTTTCTCAAATCAATCAGAAATACATATTTATTCTTTTAAAAGCCCTAGCTGGTTTGACTCAGTGGATAGAACATTGGCCTGTGGACTGAAGGGTCTCCGGTTCAATTCTGGTCAAGGGCAGGTACCTGGGTTGCAGGCTCCTCCCCATTGATGTGTGTCTCTTTCATCAATGTTTCTCTCTCTGTCTCACACCCACCCTTCTGTGCTCTCTAAAAATCAATGGAAAAATATCCCAGGGTGAGGATTAATAAATAAATAGAAGGCAGCGCCTGGCGGAGGGGGCTGAGCTGGGGTGCCCACTGGGGTTTGTTGTGCGTGCCCACGGGGGCTATTGCCCTGCCTCCTGCAGACGGCTCTAGGGACGTGTTCAGCTACCTGGCTGAGGGGCGACAGGCTGGTGCTGGCAGTGAGCAGGTGCCCTCTGCCCTGCACCCACCCTGCAGAGCCACTGGGTGGCGCTGTTAGAGCTGGAGAGAGAAGCAGCTCCCCCTTCAGATCCTCTGCAAACTGTCATTTCCACCACCTCCCTCCACACGGACAGAGCAGAGCCATTTCTTGTAGCCGCTTCCTGCTGCTCTGCTCCCAGGCCCGCCCTGCGGAGGGCAGAGACTGGAGAGCCCTCTGCCCGCTCTCTGCTCCCACCCCGGTATCCCGTTCCTCGGATCTGGATCATTCTCTGTGTGGGGGAGCTCTGGGCTCCCAGCTCCCCTGCAGGAGAGGGCATGGAGAGCCGGGGATCGGCCGCCATGGCTCAGTGGCTAACAGGTTGGATATGAGCAGGGGAGGGCGCTGGGAGCACCCTCCGGAAAACAAGCCCCTCTGCTTCCTCTTAGATCCCCTCCAGCTTTTTTTTTCTTTTTTATTTCAGAGAGGAAGGGAGAGAGAGAGAAGCATCCATGATGAGAGAATCATGGATCGGCTGCCTCCTTGATCCACACAGGGGATCAAGCCCACAACCCTGGGTATGTGCCCTGGCCAAGCATCAAACTGTGACCTCCTGGTTCACAGGTCAATGCTCAACCTCTGAGCCACACCGGCCAGGCTTGGAGGCTTATAAAACCATGTGAACTATGAGGCTGCAGTTGCCAAACTTAGAGTGGCCCCTGCAGCACAGGCTCTGAGGCCTCCGGGTCCCCTTGATGGCGCTAGATGTGCTCTCCGCCCGCCTGGGGCCACCTGACCCTGGGCAGGGGCCGGGGCTCAACCTGCGGGAGTGCAGGTGGGCGGCCACCCTCCGCTGACCCGGGCGCAGCCAGGCAGGTGCTGCCTCCACCCAGGAGCATCCTGGCCACCCCGAGCCGGGCGGCTACCCCAGGAGACCGGGGAGCAGGTGACTACCGGCTTCATTAGGCCCCGTGGGGGCGGGAGGTCAGCAGAGGCCCCACCCAGCCCTGAGAGCGTGGCCAAGGGTGCTGGTGAGCTGCTGCCAGGATCCCTGGGGTGGGGGTGGGGGTCAACGCCAAGGTGTCCTGGGCCCAGCGCCAGGGGTGGACAGACTGGGACCAGGCTGACCCGCAGGCTCCGCGGGCACTGGAAGTGCAGAAACTGCCCTGATGTTGCTCGGATCCCAGGCCCCTCCAGCTCCCAGGTATTTGTGAAATGAGTCTCGAAACACGTTTTTGTTTTGTGTCTGTGTGAGGATTTCGAGTGACTAAACACGACAAAGCATGTGTCACTTGAATGCCCTGCGGGTCCCCAGTGTGAGGAGCGGCTTCGAGGCCAGGAGGCAGCGATGGCCCAGGTCCCTCCGAGCTGCGGGGTCCTCTCTCGGGTGCGCGGTGCCCAAGGTGAGGGTGTGGGAGGAAACCTGTGTCCTGCGGACACGGAGGACGAGCCCCTTGGGCAGCCACATGGCGGAGCCCTCGCCGCCTGCCCTTCCGCAGCTCCGCCTGGTAACAGCACAGCTCGTGCTGGGGACGCCAGGACAGTGTGTCTGGGAAATGTTTTCTACCCTCAGATCACACACACTCACACATGCACACACACACACACCAACACACACACATGCACACTCATACGCTCACACACAATAACACACCAACACATGCACTCACACATGCGTGCACACAAACACACACATGCACACTCATATACACTCACACGCAAAAACACACCAACACATGCACACTCACAAAGACACACACATGCACACTCATATACACTCACACACAATAACACACCAACACACACATGCACACTCATATACACTAACACATGCACACACAGTAACACATCAACACATGCACACTCATATACAATATCACACACACGTTCACCCACACATGCACTAACACACCAACACATACATGCACACTCACATGCACACACATACACACTAACACACACAGGAAGGAAAAACACAGCAGAGCCTGTGCCTGGTGCGGCGTGGCTTCCCTTGTGGTTTTTTCCATGACTTACTTCCTCAGTTCCTTTTTCTGCTGCCAATTTTAGATCCCGGTTGTTGTTAAACTCTGTCAGTTAAAATGTAACTCTAAGAACAAGTCCTGTGACAGGCGGGCGCCCAGCGGCCTGCAGGAGAGGCGGGCGGAGGCGGCCCTGGCCAGCGAGCACCGCGCCCCGGCCCCCTGCCTGCTGCCCACGGTGGGGTGGGGCGGATGCCCACGGGAGGTGCCCACAGAGGGCGCCCAGGCGGCCTGACGCTGCAGCCCAAGGGCCACCTGTCGGAGGCAAGCAGATGCGACAAGTCCCATTTTGAACATTTTTTTAAAAATACATTTTTATTGACTTCAGAGAGGAAGGGAGGAGGAGAGGGGGGGAGAGAAGCATTTGCTTGTGTGACCCGGGAACAGAGTGTGGCCTTCGAATGGGGATCAGTGGGAGCTCGGAGATTTGGGGAATGAACTCACTCACACACACACAACCCCTTTTTCCAAAACAGCGCAGCCTTCCTGGGGGTGGGGAGCAGACAAGACAAGTGAGCGCATTTACACGATCATCCGAGGAGGAGTTCTGACCCTGCGAAGGGCTCTGCAGGGCAGGCCTTCCTCCAGCTCCCTCGAGGGAGTGGGGGGCAGGGCCTCGCGCACCCCAGGGAGGAGAGGGCTGCCGGGGACAGTGGCCCAGGAACGGGTCCCCTAAAACTAGCGCGTTCACCGAACACTCGCCGACGCCGGACACGGACACGGGTGCGAGGCCACGTCCAGCTGAAATGAGTCGGTGTGGTTATCCGACCGCTCCCGCCGGGCACGGGGCCGAGGGGGGATTGCCGGGTGAGAGGGGATCTCGTCGGACTCGGGGCATCCGTGGCGCTGTGACTAAGGACGCGTGGGCATGCGGGTGGAGGACCAGCCTTTCACAAGGAGGGAAAAGCCTCCCTTGAGTGTTTTAGCTGAAACACTGGGTTTTTTTGTTTGTTTTTGTTTTTTAAACATTTTTATTGCTTTCAGAGAGGGAGTGAGAGAGAGAAAAACATCCATGATGAGAGTCATTGATCAGCTGCCTCCTGCACGCCCCCTACCAGGGACCTAGCCCGCAACCTGGGCATGTGCCCTTGACCGGAATCGAACCCGAGACCCTTCCGTCCACAGGCCAATGCTCTGTCCACTGAGCCACACCAGCCAGGGCCTGAAACACTGTCGACCGGAGAAGGGGACAGCAGGTGCCACGCTGCGTGCTCCGGCGCAAGGTCCAGGCCCCGGCTGGAGGGACTGCGCCAGGAAGGCCGCGGCGGTGTAGACCGTGTTGCTGGGCCCTCGATTTCCCCGTTGGTGCCGACAGCGAAGGTGCAGGCGCCCTCGGGAGCCGCCTCTGCCTCCATAACAATGGAGGACTTTTTTTCTGACTCATCTTCAGAAGATTCCCCTGCTTCGTCTGAAAATAAATAGAATGAGTAACAGGCAGACACGCCACCGTATACAGCCAGCCCCGCCCAGCCGGGAGTTACCGTCTACGGTGCCCGCGGCCTGTGGGTCCCGGCCTGCGCCGCGCCCGGCCCGCCAGGGCAGCAGGGCCTGCGGGGAGCTCAGAGTCCAGTGTCCGGTCGGAAGGGAAGTCTCTTATTTTGTTAAAATATATTTTTATTGATTTCAGAGAGGAAGGGAGAGAGAAACATCAATGATGAGAGAGAAGCATTGATCGGCTGCCTCCTGCACGCCCCACACTAGGGACCGAGCCCACCACCTGGGCATGTTCCCTTGATCGGAATCAAACCCTGACCTGATTCATAGGTCGACACTCAACCACTGAGCCACGCCGGCCAGGCCTGTTTTTTGTTGATAGTATTACAGGTATATCCAGTCCACCCCCTTCCCAGCCCCTCACCTTCCTCCCAGGTCCTCACCACCCTATGCCCCCATGGCTGTGCATGTAAGCATATAAGGTCTTTGGTTTATCGCTTCTCGTCCTCACAACCCCACATCGGGAAGGGACGTCCTGTCGGCAGAAGGACAGCTGGACCCTTGTCCCCTGGCTCTGCGGGCGTCTGGGCTTCCCCCACCGTGTGCCTGGTCAGTGCTGGGCCTTGCCCCTCCCGGGGGGCAGAGTGCCCGGTGTGGTTGTCAGGACAACAGGGTGGCGGCTGCCCGGGCTGCCAGTGAGGGGCACCTGAGCGCCTGCAGGTTCAGATCTGCCCTCCGGGCCGGGAGCCAGGACCGCGAGCCCGTGTTCCCAGTGTGCCCGCCTGCGCATGAGCTCAGACACACTATCCCCAGGTAACCTCGCTCTCCTGGCACCCGGTGGCCTCTGCCCGGGCCCGCGGAGCTGGTCCTCTGCTGAAATCTGTGGGTCAGCCAGCCCCGGAACCCACACACCCCGTGGGCCTCATCTGGGGCCACAGCACAGCTGGTGGGCTGGTTGGCACCTCCCTTCCCCGGGGCGGGCGAGGTGGTGACCGGATGACGAGTTGGCACGGCCGGCCGGCCTGGATCGGGTGCAGCAGCGTCACCGGAGCCACGGGCACCTTTCCCCAAGTTGCTCAAAGTGTTTTCCGAGCAAACAGTGGTTTCCTAACACCCGTGAGAAGTAGGTGGGGTGACAAAGCATTCTTTGTCCTGGCGTACAGATGGGCACATTGAAAACCTGCCCGGCCAGGTGGCAGGGCCAGGGAGGGGAGGAGGTGCCCTCCCCCCGGACTCTGGGTCAGAGCCGCACTCAGCCTGTCCCGGCCCCGGGGGCGCTGGGCGGCCTCAGGGAGGAGGCGGAGGCCGGAGGCTCAGGGCATCGGCCGCAGACCCAGGAACTGGGTCACGGCCTGCGGTCCGAGGCGTTGGCACTGGCCGCGGGTGACCCGGGAGGTGTCGGGACTTTGCAAGCAGGAACTTCTCCCAGTTCCTGGGCTCGCAGAGGGTGGCCCAGCCTTTTGCCCAGGGTTCATGGGGAATGAGGCTGGCATGCCCACCCCCACCCCCCACCCCCGGCCTTGGGGAGCTGACACGGCACAGATGGGCAAACACAACATGAAGGAAAGAGCATGTGGCCCTGGCCGCTGTGGCTCTGTGGGCAGGAGCGTCATCCCGTCCACCCAAGGTCGCAGGTTCAGTTCTCAGGTCATATGCCCAGGTCGCGGGTTCGATTCCTGGTCGGGGTACGTACAGGAGGCAACGGATCGTCGTTTCTCTCTCACATCAATGTTTCTCTCTCCCTCTCCCTTTCTCTCTCTCTCAAATCAATTTTAAAAAAGAAAAGAAAACTTAACCTCCGGTGAAGATTTAAGAAATAGAAGGAGGAGGAACCATGTTGGAGAGGGCCACGTGCGACGAGGAAAGTAACACACAGAACGGGAGAGCCTGGCTGGAGGGAGGGGCGGGCGGGAGAGGACCCCTCAGCTGGGCAGCAGGAGGCGCCCACAGGAGGACCAGCAGGAGCTGGACCAGGGACGAGCGTCCCCCGGGGAGGGGACAGCTGTGCACAGGGAATGACCGAAGGGGGATGACAGCCACCTTTTCTTTTCCTTCTTTAATAGATTTGCATTGCGTTCCGAGAGGAAGAGAGGGAGAGAAACATTCGTGATGAGAGAGCATCACTGATCGGCTGCCTCCTGCACGCCCCCCACTGGGGATGGAGCCCGAAACCCGGGCCTGTGCCCTGACCGGGAATCGAACCGTGACCTCCCGGTTCATAGGTCAACCACTGAGCCACACCGGCCGAGCTGTGGTCCTGTTTTCATCCGGACAGAACTGCTGTCCCTTGATCGGTGCTTTCGCAGCTGCGTCCTCACTGGACCCCCCCACAGCTCACAGCATGGCTGGCGGGTTCCAGTGCAGAGGCAGCACCTGAGAGAGGTTCTCCGTCCACAGCCAACAGCAAAGGGAGGGCTGGGAATGAGCCTGGTCCTCTGGCCTCCACCCCTACCCCCCTCCCCGCCCCACTTTCCCACGCCCCTGCCACTGTGCTTGCGGGGGCAGCGGGCCAAGGCGGGCCTGGCACCTGGGCAGACGGTGGCTGTGAGTGTGGTCACCCCGGCCCGGCCCGGGAGGCGTCCGCCGCTGCCTGAGCTGCTCCTGGGAACCGGCCGTGAGTCAGGCCGCAGCGGGAGGCGGCTGAGACAACGCCGTGACCTCACCGCGCGGATCCAGGTCACGCGTCACCTCGGGAAGCGCCCGGGCTGGGGCACTTGGGAGGAAGGAGGCAGGCGGCTCCCCAGCCAAGCCCGCGGGGTGGCCTGGCACCTTCCCCACGGGGCAGGGCGGAGGGAAGCTTCTGGAAACGAGGCCGTGCGAGGCAGCCGGCCCAGGAGCCCCGAGGCCTGGGGTCCCTGGCCACACCTCACTCCGCCCCTCTTTCCAGAAAGGAACCCCGTGCTCAGGGGGTAAAGGGCCAATCACAGGAGGGAGCTGCCTCACTGCCATCGCTGGCTGAGCTCTTTTTAAAATGCATGTGTATCTTTATTGATGTCAGAGAGGAAGGGAGCGGGAGAGAGAGAAACACCTGTGATGTGAGAGAATCATGGACCGGCTGCCTCCTGCCCGCCCCACACTGGGGATCCAGCCCACAACCCAGGCCTGTGCCCCGACCGGGAATCGAGGTGACCTCCTGGTTCCTGGGTTGATGCCTAACCACTGAGCTACACGGCCAGGCTCTTTCGGATGCTCACACAGGTGTGACCCTCTGTGGTGACCCGAGGAAATGACACAGGTGGCTCTTCCTGGGTCAGCTGTCTCGCTCGCTCTCTGTAACCCTGAGAGCTCCACCTATGCGGCCGGCCAGAGGAGCCCTCCGGGTGGGGCCATCCTGGGGCCCAGCCCCGTCCCCGTGGGCTCCCCCGGGCTGAGCAGGAGGCGTGCCCCACGGGCCATTCCCTGGGGGCTGAGTGGGCTGACGGGTGAGTCATCAGGGATCTTCCCCAGGTCAGGGTCATCCAGCCCCAGAAACTGCACGTGTTGAAAGGCGCAAGGAGCCGGGAATGTGTTTTGCGTCGATGCAAACCTGCCACACAGACCACACCCGCTGCCCGCCCCGGGACGTGGGAGCCAGGCCCGGCATGTGGCGGCGGCCGGCGGAGCTGGTCCCGGCTGGTCCCGGCGGCACATGCCCATCCAGTGACTCAGGGCCCAGGAGCGGCCCCGCCGATGCCCGCGGACCACGGGCGGGCGGGCGGGCGGGCCCTTCTGCGGCTGCTCTCGCTTCCCGTCGGCGCTCGGGCACGTCTCCTGTTCCGACAGGCACTCGCCGTGGGAAGGACGGCCTCCCTTCTGTCCAAACCCGCCTGTTGTTTGTTTTTAATGTACTTATTTGACTTATTTTTAAATTTTTATTGATTTCAGAGAGAGGGAGGGAGAGAGAAAGAGAAACATCCACGATGAGGGAGAATCATGGATCGGCTGCCTCCTGCACGCCCCCCACTGGGATGGAGCCCGCAACCCGGGCCTGTGTCCTGATTGGGAATCGAACCATCACCTCCTGGTTCATAGGTCGATGCTCAACCACTGAGCCACGCCGGCCGGGCTAACAACACATATTCATGCAAACACAATACTGTTCTTTGGTTGTTGTGAAGAGAGATTTTTGTGGACCACGTGGTGTGCGAGCAGGAATTCCTACACCCTTCTTGGGTGGCCAGGGAGGGGGGGTACCCTGGGCTGAGGGTGGGGTGCAGAGCGGGAAGCTGGCCCCGAGATCACTCCCCGTCCCCTCACCTGGGTAAACACACATTTCCATACCAACGGGTGGATTACAGGCTTTCCCTTTTCTCACAACCAGGAGGTGCCCTGTTACACACGCGGGCGGACAAGCAGCCCCGAGCGCTCAAATCCCGTGAAACAGGAGCCGAGGGCACGGGGTGTTCGGGCGAGGCGGCTCCGTTCTGTCCCCCGCCCTGCCTTCCCGCCTGCAGGGTGGCGCTGGCTCCTGCCGGCTCCTGAAATCAGACCGGGAGCCGGTCATGACCAAGAGCCTGGGCCGCGGAGGATGACACGTGTCTGTGATGGCTCCTGATGAGCTAGCTCCCAGGTGTGGCTGGAGCCTCCACACGGGCCACGTGGGCTGCGTGGGGAGCAGGTGAAAAGGCCGAGAGCAGCCCGGAGCGTGGCCCTAGGAACCAGGAGGTCACAGTTTGATTCCCGGTTTGGGCACCTGCCCGGGTTGCGGGCTCCATCCCCAGTGTGGGGCGTGCGGGAGGCAGCCGATCCATGATTCTCTCTCATCACTGATGTTTCTATCTCCCTCTCCCTTCCTGTCTGACATCAATAAAAATAATAAATAAATAAATCAATGGAAAAATATCACCTCAAAATAAAACTAAAAAAGAAAAGAAAAAATATCGCTTTGGGGGTGATTTACAGGCGGGTGGAGCGTCACTAGTGGGTCCAGTGGCTTCTAGGGACCAAGGAAGGAAGACTTGCACCCAAGGCCCCTGCCGCTGTGGGGAGGGCGATGCTGACATGACTCCCAGTGACTCTGGGGTGTGGGCTGCCGAGGGCTGGGCCCAGGGGGGCAGCGGCTCAGGGGTCTCACTCGCGCTACCTGCCCAGGGGTTTAATTCCAGCGCCCGGGGCTCCCCCCAGCGCTCAGGGCTCCCCCAGCTGCCCAAACACCATTCTCCACGCGTAGCACAGCGTCGCGCTTTCCATCCCGTCCCCTGGCACTCAGCCGACATGCCCTTTTTTCCATTTTGTTAATCCTCACCCTGGGATAGTTCCCCGTTGATTTTTAGAGAGAGGGGAAGAGACAGAGAGAAACATCCATGTGAGAGAGACACATCGAGTGGATGCCTCCTGCATGCGCCCCAACCAGGGTCAGGTTGGGGCCTGCAACCGAGGTACGTGCCCTTGACCTGAGTCAAACTGGGACCCTTCCGTCTGCAGGCTGATGCTCTATCCAATGAGCCACAGCGGCTGGGGCGACACCCCCCCCCCCTTTGCCATCTCACTCCCGTTACTCCCCAGTACCCATGCCTGGGGCCCAGCTGAACAGTCCGTCCTGTGTCTGCGGCCCCTCCCCACGTACGATGCCCATCCTGCCCCGCCAGGCAGTGTGCCCCCCAACCCCCGGCCCAGGGCCACTGCTGGCTCTTCCAGCTCATTCATCATCTTCGTTGCTTTTCTCTGAATTTTCTCCGCGTTGTTGACGCGTTTCCTGGACAGAGGAGCCCAGAGCAGCTGCTGCTTTCCCAGGCGGAGCAAGAAGAGGCCTCTATGCTCGCACAATCCGCTCTCCCCCCAGAGCGGGCCTGGGGCTGCACCTGGGTGGCCCGGAAAGCCGTCGGTTTCCAGGGACGCCGTGTAAGCTCGTCTGCCTGGGACTCTTTCCAAGCAAAGGTTTTTTTGTTGTTTTTAATATTTTTTTTATTGATTTCAAAGAAGGGAGAGGGAGAGGGAGAGAGAAACATCAATGAGGAGAGAGAATCATGGATCGGCTGCCTCCTGCACGCCCCACACGGGATCAAGCCCACAACCCGGGCAGGTGCCCTGACGGGGAATCGAACCGTGACCTCCAGGTTCATAGGCCGACTCTCAACCCACTGAGCCACGCCAGCCGGGCTAGGGCTGGCCAACTTCAGTTTCACGTTTCTGCCGTTGCAGCGGCTGCCTCTTGAGAGCTGGGCGAGCGGGTGGGAGCGTCAGGGAGGCGCCTGGGAGCAGGGGGCGCCGATGGCCTGTATCTCCCTCCAGTGACTCCCAGCCACGACCTGGGCGCCAGCGGCGATGATGTCACCACAGGCATCCTCAGGCTCAGCTGCTCTGCGTGTGGGTCGGCCGTGTGGGCGGCCGGGGAATCCCACCGGTGACAACACCGCGTCCTTGGGAGCTGACACGGCAGCCGATGCCCCAGACCGACCCCAGGCCCCGACGGTCGCGCTGCAACGCGTGGGAAGCCGGGGCCCCAGACGGCACGCCCGCCGGCACCTCACCTTCACTCAGAGCCGCTGCGGTGGCTGCTCCCCTGACTCATCGCTCATCCGGTTTCAACCCCGTGAGTCAAAACGCACCACTTTCATTCAAAATAACCTTCACTGGGGGCTAACGGCGTTCCTTTCTCTGCTTTTGCTGTCCTGTGTGGTTTCTGGAGAGGAAGCCGTCGGAGAGCGGGCAGGCGGCATCCGGGGGGGACTCAGCACGGTGACACTCACTCGCCTTCCGGACTCCGGCCGCTCACGGGGTCTGGGACCCAGAAGCCCGGCTCCCCTGCGTGTCCGGCAGCCTCCTGACCGGCGAGTGGTGAGGTTGGTGTGAGCCCGTGGGAGCGCCCGTGGGAGCAGGCACGGCCATGCAGCCCGGGGGAGAGGCCGGCCCTCTGCCCTCGGAGGTCTGGTCCCCACTCCAATCCACGACCATCGGGGTCACCCCGATGCCTGTTAAACCTGCACACTCCTGCCCGGCCCCTGTGGCTCAGTGGGTTGAGCGTCGACCTATGAACCAGGAGGTCAGGGTTCGATCCCCAGTGTGGGGCGTGCAGGAGGCAGCCGATCCATGATGCTCTCTCATCATTGATGTTTCTCTCTCTCTCTCTCTCTCTCTCCCTCTCCCTTCCTCTCTGAAGTCAATATAAATGAATTTTTTTAAAATGCATATTCCTGAGCCTCAGCCACAGCCCTGGCTGGGCCTTGACAGTGGGGGAGAGAGATGGCCACGCCCTGAAGGCAACCCTGTCTGGATGCAGGGGAGAGGTGGGCGGGCTGCTAGACCAAGAGGCTGTGGGAGGGAGAGAGGAAAAGGTAGGGCAGCACCCGGGGTGAAGTGGCCCCTGAGTCCCCAGGGGGACCCCACTAAAATCCCCTGCCGGATTCGAGGCTCCCACACGCTTTCTGGCTTGGGGACCCACACTTGGGCATCCCCCAGCTCAGTGATGGCGAACCTTCTGAGCTCGGCGTGTCAGCATTTTGAAAAACCCTAACTTCACTCTGGTGCCGTGTCACATATAGAAATTTTTTGATCTTTGCAACCATAGTAAAACAAAGACTTATATTTTTGATATTTATTTTATATATTTAAATGCCATTTAACAAAGAAAAATCAACCAAAAAAATGAGTTCGCATGTCATAGGTTCGCCATTACTACCCTAGCTGCCTGGTGAAAAACTCCAGTGCAAGACCGGTTTTGGGGTGTTCTACAGGGTAAGGCCTTGCTCTCATCATGTTGCATTTTGTGTTCTTTTTTTTTTAAAAAAAAAAATATTTTTATTGATGTCAGAGAGGAAGGGAGAGGGAGAGAGAGAGAAACATCAATGATGAGAGAGAATCATGGATCGGCTGCCTCCTGCACGCCCCATACTGAGGATGGAGCCTGCAACTCAGGGATGTGCCCTTGACCTGGAATCGAACCATGAGCTCCTGGTTCATAGGTCGATGCTCAACCACTGAGCCCCGCCGCCCGGGCTCCATTCTCTTAATGAAGCTTCAATCAAAAGTTGTCAGTGAAGTTATAAAACTTGTATCTGTAGGAGCCCACGCCAGCAGAGCACGGGCTCTTGCATTCTTTAAGTGACGCCTGGCAAGACCAGCGCATTTGTCACCAGCGTCCTCTCTCCATCTTCCCGTGAAAGGCTGTGTACGCTGGGCTGCGAGCCCCATGGATCTTGGCCTGGCAGGAATGTAAATGTTTTGACCAGACGTTGTCCTCGGGACCCTGAGCCGCTGCAGAGACCCAGGGGCCAGGGGATGGAGGGCGGACGGTGCGTGCGGATGTTCTGGGAGATTTCTAGCTCTGACGCCTCCCTCCCCCTCTCCCCCCCGCCCCCCATGTCCCCTCACCCTCAGCAGATGCCCGACTCAAGGGGACCAGGGGGAGATAGTTCCCTTCCCCCTGATTGTGGCCCCCTTAAAAATTATATACATATATATAGTCAGAGATCTGAATTTTAGTCCATTTATTTATTTTTAAATTATTTTTTATTGATGTCAGAGAGGAAGGGAGAGGGGGAGAGAGATAGAAACATCAATGATGAGAGAGCATCATGGATCGGCTGCCTCCTGCACGCCCCACACTGGGGATCGAGCCCACAACCCGGGCCTGTGCCCTTGAGCGGAATGGAACCTGGGACCCTTCAGTCTGCAGGCCGGTGCTCTATCCCCCGAGCCACACCGGCCAGGGCAGAGATCTGAATTTTATATTCTGGCTTCACGGACATGCATTCTGACTTCGACCTTGGCTTTTTTAAAAAAAAATGTGGAGTCTTTGTTTTAGAAAAAATCTTTATTGTTGAAAGTATTATGTATGTCCCCTTCCTCCCTCCCCCCACTGACTCCTTCCAGCCCACCCCACCCCCACCCCCACCCCAGGCCTTCACCACCCTATTGTCTGTGTCCATGGCTCATGCATATAAACCATGGACACAGGTTCTCTGGTTAATCGCTCCCCACCCACCCACCCTCCCCCGCCTTCCCTCTGAGGCAGCGGTTCTCAACCTGTGGGTCGCGACCCCTTTGGGGGTCGAACGACCCTTTCACAGGGGTCGCCTAAGACCATCGGAAAACACATCTATAATTACATCTTGTTTTTGTGATTCGTCACTATGCTTTAATGATGTTCGATTTGTAACAATGAAAATACATCCTGCCTATCAGATGTTTACATGACGATTCATAACAGTAGCACAATTACAGTGATGAAGCAGCCACGAAATTTGATGGTTGGGGGTCCCCACCACCTGAGGAACTGTATTAAAGGGGTGCAGCTATAGGAAGGTTGAGAACCGCTGCTCTGAGGTTTAACCTTGGCTTTCTTACTCAGGGTTTGATTCGCCTCGGGGCCCGAGAGGCCTGGCGGTATCGGGGCCGGGCCTTGGGCGGTTCTGGAATATTCCTCCGAGGCCTCGGCCGAGAAAGTGGAGATTCGATAACTCAAGGTATTCCGGGTTTTGGAGTGAGGCCACGTTTT
This sequence comes from Myotis nattereri, assembly GCF_964212035.1. Taxonomy (NCBI): domain Eukaryota; kingdom Metazoa; phylum Chordata; class Mammalia; order Chiroptera; family Vespertilionidae; genus Myotis; species Myotis nattereri. The sequence goes on along the minus strand of NC_138096.1, from coordinate 4,422,322 downwards.
TTCTTTCTTTCCTTTTTTTTCTTTTTCAACTGGAGGGTCATCTGTTTCATCTCCCCTTGACTTTTTAAAAATGCTGGAGCCGGTGTTTGATGGATCACAAGGCTTTTCCCCTTTGATGTTTATAGGACTGAAGGTGGAAAAACAAGGCCTTTGCTTATGAGCAAGGCGCAGCCATCTCTTGGAAACGGAAAACAGTTTAGAGAACAGAGCAGACGTCAGATTTTCCTGTGATGCGAATGCCATTGACCTTCCCTCGGGGTAGGGTTTCGGGGAGAGCCAGTCGCCCCCACCCACAGTGAGGGAGCCGGCTGTCCAGGGCTCCCCCAGCCCCGGCCTGGCCCCCCGTGCGCCTCTCCCGGCATCAGGGAGGGCAGGGCCGAGTCCAGGGAGGGTCAGTGTATTTGTCAAGGTCACCCGGGGAGCCGGTGCCGACCCAGAGCCCTTCCATGCTCCCAACAGCTGCTTCTCTTTTTTCCTTTTTAAATACCTTTGTTGATTTCAGAGCCGAAGGGAGAGTGAGAGACAGATAGAAACATCAACGATGAGAGAGAATTATCCATCGGCTGCCTCCTGCACGCCCCCCACCGGGGATCCAGCACGCAGCCTGGGCAGGTGCTCTTGATCAGAATCGAACCCAGGACCCTTCAGTCTGCAGGCTGATGCTCTATCCATTGAGCGAAACTGGCTAGGCCCTCTTTTTTTAAACAAATATATTTTTTATTGTTGATAGTATTACCGATATCTCCTATCCCCCCTTTATCTCCCTCTACCCAGCTCCTTTCCCTCCCTCCCCCCGCGTCTCACCACCCTATTGCCCGTGTGTGTCCATGGGCTGTGCATGTAAATATAAAGTTCCTTGGTGTATCTCTTCCTTTTGCTTTGTCTGTATCACGTGTGTTTGGGGAAATTCCCCGTCAAAGGGGCACATGGCTAACACCTTTGTCTGACTGGGTCACATGTTCATTCCCCTTTGGAGAGGGGGCCGCTGGAGTTTCCAACCTGTTCCACAGACCGAGAGCCACTGCCCATGCGCCCCCCTCTTTGGCCGGGGTTGGGGGGCGGCCTCCCTGCTCTGCGCCCCACCCCCCATCGGGTACTTGCCCTCCCCCGGGAGCGGGAGGCAGAGACAGGGCCCAGCAAAGAGACCGTGTTGGGAAGGGGACTGCAGAGCCGAGAAGAGTCTTGGAAAAGTGGCCGCCAGCCAGCGCCCGGGCTCCAAGAATCCCGGGAATGCGGGGCCGGAGGAGGGACACGCGCCTCCTGGCCGGCCTGGTTGTCAAAACAAAGCGAGAGGAGACTCTTGGCCCCAAACTAAAGGCGTCAGGACTCGGGGACGAGTGTCCCTCACGGGTGCGCTTCCATTATGTTGGGCGAACACCCCCAAGAGCCAACTCTGTCTTTTTATTTTTTCCATTTTTGGGTGAGGACGCAACTGGGGCCTTAAGAGGAAGGGTTTGCTGCCCGGCCAGTGTGGCTCAGTGGTTGAGCATCGACCTAGGAACCAGGCGGTCAGGGTTCGATTCGCGGTCAGGGCACAGGCCCGGGTTGCGGGCTCGATCCCCAGTAGGGGGCGTGCAGGAGGCAGCCGGTCTATGGTTCTCTCTCATCATCGATGTTTCTCTCTCTCTCCCTCTCCCTTCCTCTCTGACATCAATTTTTTAAAAAATCAGTAAAAAGAGAGAGAGAGAGGGGGCTTGCTGAGCGCACCCGGGGAGCCAGGGAGCTGAGACAGAACCTCCTGCAACCCCCGCTGGTGGTCACTTGCTTCCCAGCTGAATCGAGGTTCGAGGTTCGAGGTTCGCGACGAGGGACAAAAGGGCGAAGGGCACCCCGTGGGGGAGCAAAGCAAAACAAAAACAGGAAATGGCCGGCTCCGGGATTTTCCACGGGAAGGCTGGGAACCACGGCCAGAGAGAAGGAGGCCTCGGAATCTTCTGGAAGCCGCCTGAGATGCTGGGGCGTGGGGGTCCCGGCGGCCTGGGTTGGAGGGAGGCATGGCCACGACCAGGACCCCCGATGGGACCCTGGGCCCCGGACGCGGCGCCGGCTCATCCTTGGTGCGGCCCCAGACCTGCCCCTGCCTCCTCCCTGAAGCATGAAATAGGTCTAAAATCACCCAGAACAGGACGCACCGCCCCCTCGAGGTCACAGGGCGTCTCTGATGTCTGTGGGCATCGGGTATCTAACAGTTTCTTTTCTTTTTTTCTGTTCATCCTCACCCCAGGGTATGTTTCCATTGACTTTTAGAGAGAGGGGAAGGGAGGGGGAGAGGCGCCCAGAGAGAAACATCGATGTGAGAGAGGTGCCTCCCGCCTGCACCCTGACCCCGGCCGGGGATGGAGCCTGCCATCGAGGTGCATGCCCTTGACCGGAATCGAACCCGGGACCCTTCGGTCCGAGGGCTGACGCTCTATCCACTGAGCCACACCCGCCAGGGTGGGCAGAGGGTGTTTAGAACGATGGTCAACAAACGGGGAAGCGGGCTCACCCTGCCTCTCGCTTTGAGGACTGACAGTCCTTTTGGCTACCGAATTTGGAACGGGGGAGGCCGAGCTGGGGCTGAGGGAGGCTCCCCTGTGGGCCTTATCCGGCATGAATTCCCCCCACCCGCCCCCCTCCCCCTGCTCCTTGGGGTCAGGGCAGGGGCTGACTGCCTAGGCCACGGCCACTCACAGGAGGCCCTCAGTACATGCTTCTTGACTTGGATGGAGGAGGCTCCTTGCCCGGCCGGCCTGACTCAGTGCTTGAGTGTTGACCTAGGAACCAGGAGCTCACGGTTCGATTCCCGGTCAGGGCACATGCCCGGGTTGCAGGCTCCAACCCCAGTAGGGGGCGTGCAGGAGGCAGCCGATCCATGATTCTCATCATTGATGTTTCCCTCTCTCTCTCCCTCTCCCTTCCTCTCTGAAATCAAGTAAAATATATTTTAAAAAAAGAAGAAGAGCTGAAACCGGTTTGGCTCAGTGGATAGAGCGTCGGCCTGTGGACTGAAGGGTCCCAGGTTCGATTCCGGTCAAGGGCATGTACCTTGGTTGTGGGCACAACCCCAGTGGGAGATGTGCAGGAGGCAGCTGATCCATGTTTCTCTCTCATCGACGTTTCTAACTCTGTATCCCTCTCCCCTCCTCTCTGTAAAAAATCAATAAAATATATTAAAAAAAAAAGAAGAAGAAGAAGAGTTTCTTTGCCAACAGCAGGGAAAAAATGTCCAGTTTCCTCCTGGCCTGGTTCTGTTGTTGTTTTTGTTTGTTTGTTTTTTTGAGCTCTTGTGTTAACACCTACTTCATGAGGGAAGTCAGAATTTTATGTGAAAACAGAAAAATGTGTCAGCGTGTTTCTAGCGCCGTGTATGCAAATGAGCCAGGAAGGTCTTCTGCAGGCCGCCACCAGGGGTCAGAGGTCACCCCTCCGGGGCAACAGTTGTTTGGATGAAAATAAACGGGGGGCCAGGGGCTGCAGGAAATGAGCTGTGGTCGCCTTCATGCGCTTGTGAAAGCTCCCGATTAGGAATCCGAAGAACTTGCTGTTTAATGAAAAAGCGAACCGAATTCCTCTCCTGGGTTGCCTCACTTCCCTGGTGGTCCCTGGCTGGTAGCTTTACAGATACCCCCTCCCCCTTCCCTGCCCCACCCCCGTACCCCCATCCCCTTAGCCCCTCCCCCCGCCCAGGTCTTCACCACCCTATTGCCTGTACCCATGGGCTGTGCCTGTAAGTACATCAGTCCTTTGGTTTCTCTCTTCTCATCCCCCGAACCCCGCATCGAGGCATGTCAGCCCGTTCCGTGTCTTCCCTGCTGCCTCTGGTCTTATTCTGTTGGTCAATTCGGGGCACTTGTCGAGTGGCATTTGAAAGGCCACAGAGTCCTGGTCATACAAGGAATGGCATTGTATGGCGACTGCAAGGCTCCGCAGGCCGAGAGCTGACCCCCTGCCCGCTGTCTGCCCATCCACCTGACTCCTCTCCCTGGGCCCTGAGTGGGTCCGCCCATTTCTCTCCGCCGAGGACTGGAAGGTGACAGCCAGAGGTGCCCTTCCGGCTGGCGTGGCTCAGTGGTCGGAACCAGGAGGTCACGGTTCAATTCCCGGTCGGGGCACATGCCCAGGCTGCGGGCTCGATCCCCAGTGTGGGCCGTGCAGGTGGCAGCTGGTCCATGATTCTCTCTCATCAGGGATGTTTCTCTCTCTCTCTCTCTCTCTCCCTCTCCCTTCCTCTCTGAAATCAATAAAATATGTATTTAAAAAACAAAAACAAAAGCAATGGCTCCTGCTGCCCGTGACCTGGTGCGGGGTGGACAGGAGAGCAGGTGAGTGCCTGGCCCGGAAGTCCCGCCCGCGGGCTTGGCCGTGACCTTGCACCAAAGCACCAGGGGCCGGAGGGGCTGCTCGGTAGAGGCCTGGTGGGCAGTGGTTTCCGGGCTCGCTCCCTGGCCGTTGCTCTGTGGCGATGACTCATGTCTTTGGAAAGAGGAGCTGTGCCCTGAACAGGGAAGTGAGAGAGGACCCAGCCCCGGGCCGGGCAGGCCGGGCGGGGGGCTGTCACCAGATGTGCAGCTCTGCTGTGGAAAATGCAGGGGGACGGAGGGAGGGGGGGCGCGGGGAGCGGCGGTGGCAGGCACCCGTGAGCGGCCCCCGGGCTCTGCCTCGGGCATCAGCGCTTCCGACGGCGGTCACTCGGTCGCCCCTGGAAGCGCTGGTCTGGCCGGGCGGCCGCAGGCGGGAGGAAGTGGCCGGTGACTCAGTGAGCATCGGCTTCCTCCCTGACTCAGGATCGCATCGCCTCTGACAGGGGTGCCAGGGGCCCGTGCGGCTGCAGCAGGAGGCTTTGAACTTGGAGGCAAATACGGAGGCTCTGACCCGGGTGGTGACCGGCCCGCCTTTGGCCCTTTCCGGTGAGCGAGGCCATGAGCTGGGGTCTGGCCCCCCTGCAGGTTGGGGGCGCCCCTCTGACTGGAGGCCGCCCCGTGGCTTCAGGCGTGGGACGAGCGACGTGGGAGCTGAGGCCTCGCGGGGGCTGTGCCCACCTCGGCGGCTCCCTCGTATTTGGGAGTCATATATTCTTTAAAAATATGTTTTTATTGATGTCAGAGAGGAGGGAGGAGGGAGAGAGAGAGAGAGAGAAACAGCAACGATGAGAGAGAATCATGGATCGGCTGCCTCCTGCACGCCCCACACTGGGGATCGAACCCGCAACCCAGGCATGTGCCCTGACCGGGAATCGAACTGGTGACCTCCCGGTTCATAGGTCGACGCTCCACCGCTGAGCCACACCGGCCGGGCTGGGAGTCATATTTGGGGGAGAGGCTGGGCCTGAGGGCTTAGCCTGCGCAGATGTGAGATGGTGGAGCCGAGCTGAGCCGGTTCGCGGCGTCCGTGTGTCCACTCAGCCAAGGAGGCGACAGGAGGGCCCGTGTGCCCGGCTGCCCCCGCCCCCACTCCGTCCCCACGGGGGTCGCACTGGCTTTTTACTCCACGGCACTGAGCTTGCCCAGGGTCTGTGGTCAGGATGCTGCCTCCATGGCCGCCACCTGGTACCTGTCCTAAGAAACACTTCCTTACCCAGGCGATGGCCTCTGCCCGTGCGAATACAGTCGGAAAAGTATGGACTGGACAGAGACGTTGAGACCCTTTTAGAATTACGACAGGGTCCGTCTTCCCTGCCCCGATGACCCGGATGCCGGTCTCTCCTCCCAGGCCATTTCTGTCCCTCCGTCCCCTCCCGTGTCCACGGCCAGCGCCGAGGCCAGCCCATCAATCAGCTCCGGCAGGACGGCGCATCCGACGTCAGGGTTTTAAATGAGGCGCTATTATTAGCCACAGGCCCCAGACGTGCGACTGAAACCGGCTGGGCCTCCCAAAAAGGGCCGCGTGACAACTGCGAGGGGGTGGGGCCGTGAGGGCACCTGCCGCTGGTGCCCGGCCCTGCCTGGGGCTCTCCCACTTCGCACAGCGTCTTCCACCAGCTGCTGGGTTTATTTTAATGCTTTTATTTTATTGATTTCAGAGAGGAAAGGAGAGGGAGAGAGAAACCTCAGTGATGAGGGAGAATCACTGATCGGCTGCCTCCCGCACACCCCACACGGGGGATGGAGCCCGCCCTTGACCAGAATTGAACCCAGGACCCTTTGGTCCATAGCTGACACTCTGTTTGCTGAATCAAACCAGCTAGGGCTATATTGATTGATTGATTGATTGATTGGTTGTTAATTCTCACCCAAGGATATATTTTCCATTGATTTTTTAGAGCGGAAGGGAGGGAGGAGGGGGAGAGACACAGAGAGAAACATCGATGTGAGAGAGACACATCGATCGGTTGCCTCCTGCACACGTCCCGAGTGGGGCCCAGGGATCGAGCGTGCAACCGAGGTACGTGCCCTTGACCGGAATCGAATCTGGGACCCTTCAGTCCGCAGGCCGGTGCTCTAACCATTGGACACACCACCTGCGGCCCAATGCTGAGGTCAGTGTCCTGGATCGGCCTCCGTGCCTGGTAGGGGATGGGCACGGTGGCAGCTTCCACCGCCTGCACACCTTGCTGCCTCTCTGCCAGGGGGACCCAGAGCGGGAGTCCCAGACCGAGAGGTCCTCCCCGGGGCCCGGTGGCCGTCACGGCTCGGTCACTGTGGCCGGGGAGGATCTCTGAGCCGACGGCTCACATCTTCACCCTGTGATTGGTGCAGGGAGGGAGGGTTTTCCTGAACAGGGGGCTCCCGTCCTGGGCAGACGGACATCAGCCTACCACTTGGGGCTCACAGCTCCTGACGCCCCCGATCAGACTCCCCTGGACCCGTGGTGAGGGGCACAGCCTGGAGGGCAGGTTCCCTGGTCCTGGAGCCCAGGGCTTGGCACTCCATAGAGGATGGAGGTTTTTCGGTTGCATTTGGGGGGGACACATGTCGGGGCCGCAGCTGTGAGTGACACAGCCCTGGAGGATCGAAGCAGCCGGGGCAGGAAGGAGAAAGGAGCCGTTCTCAGCAGCTCGGCAAAACCGAAACCGAAGAAAACCCCCAGGAAAATCCCTCCACGGGCAGAGGAAATATGGCCAATGCCCTGAGCCGCACACGAGAGTTGACACTGGGCCGCCTGAGCCCGTGTGTGTGTGGGCCGAGGGCGGCCGCGCCGGGACCCAGCCCGGGGGAGGCCCTCGGGGTGTGGACGCCCGTGTCTGTGCATCTGTTGTTCAATCCAGAGCTGACCGGGGTTCACGGGGCGCCCGGGAGCTGGGCCGGGAACTGGTTCAAAGTGCGCGCACCCCACGGGGGTCCGGTGACTGTCGGCCGGCCTGGGCCTCTGAGTGACGGGGGACGAACTCTGACCTCTGTGCGGCCCCCAAAATGCCGTTTGGAAATCTCTCTGAAGATCGAAGAGGCCGACGCTCCCCTGATAATGACGACGGAGGGGCAGCTGGCGGGCAGGAAGCTGACCGGCCTCCGTCTCCGCTCCTCGCAGCCGCCTCTGGCCGCAGCTTTGGGCTCAGGGAGTGTCTTCAGGGGACGCCTTTGAGGATGTGGACACTTTCACTCTCGTTTCATGGGTGTCACAGTGTCCCGGGGACGGAGCCTCACCCTGTCCGCACACAGCGGCTGGCTGTGCCTGTGGCAGGCGGCTCACCGGCTGGGCCTGGGTGTGCGGGGGGGGGGGGGGGGGGGAGCATGCCAGCTGGTGTGTGGCCTGGGGCTGCCGTGACCCTCAGTGGAGGGTGTCCCCTGGGCCCCCCGGGAGCTGCAGGGTGAGCAGACACGAAAGTCTGCTTTTCATGGGGGGAGGGTAGAGGGGTGGGGGAATGCGAGGGGGTCATGTTCTCTCTGTTTGGCCAACACAACCAGAGTGGACCAGGCGTCCCTGGAAGGGAGCAGCGGCCCTTTGCCACTTCAGTGCCCTAATGATCTCCGAGAGGCTGTTGTGGAGGGGGGCGTGGTCGCCTGTCCAGCCCTCGGGGCTCCGGGACGAGTTTCAATGTTTGTTGTGGATTCACTCATCACTGATCCATCCACGTACCTACTCCCTGGGCCTGGGGCTGCCATGTAGTCACTCGGTCACAGTGAGACTGTCTTCTTATCTTTTTAAAAATATACATATTTTTATTGACTTCAGAGAGGAAGGGAGAGGGAGAGAGATAGACACATCCATGATGAGAGAGAATCATGGACCAGCTGCCTCCTGCACACCCCCCCACTGGGGATCGAGCCCGCAACCCGGGCAGGTGCCCTGACCGGGAACCAAACCCTGACCTCCTGGTTCCTAGGTCGACACTCAACCACTGAGCCACGCCGGCTGGGCAGCGCTGTATTTATAAGCTGGCAGATAAGAAAAGGCAGCGCCATCTGCTTCCAGACTCATGCCTTCTCTCCGCATGCTTTGAGATTTCCTAAATGCCGGTGACCAGGCGTGCTTTCCAATGACCCGGTGACTTCCAGCCGCTCCGGCCAATGGGGACGGAGCCCTGATGACACAAGGCCTCACGGGCATGACTCATCCCTGGAGACACCGGCCTGCGTGGTGTGAAGGGCCTGTTCCTGTCCGTATCGATGGCCAGAAACCATCCCAGGATTTCCCAAGGGATGCGCGTGCAGGTAACGCTATGACTACGACCCGCCATCGGGCCAGGCTGTCCTCTGCGGAGAGGCAGCCGCTGATAAACATCGCCCCTTCTCTCTCCCCCACCCCCCAACCCCCCAACAGTGGCTCAGTGCCTGTGTGTGACTCACAGTGGGTGTGTGACCGGCCTGATTGGGCAGGGAACGTTCGGTCTGCAACGGAGAGGACACCCAGGGCCACGCCGGGCTCCGGGTTCCGGCTTCTTAACAAGCGTGGCTTTGCCAAGAAGGAAACGCTCGAAGGCGATCTCTCTCCCTGGGAGACGAAGGCAGGCACGGAGGGTGCGGGGCGAACAGGGCTCCTCCCCAGTGGGAGCCCGTGTCCTCACACCTGCTGGTCCCGGGGGCACCGCGACACTCCAGTTCCCCGTGGGCCCTGTGCTCCTGGAGGGGCAGCCTCTCCCCTCAAGTCAACGCTGCTGGCCCTGGCTGGTGTGGCTCAGTGCACAGAGCGTCGGCCTGTGGACTGAAGGGTCCCGGGTTCGATTCCGGTCAAGGGCATGTGCCCGGGTTGTGGCTCGATCCCCAGTGGGGGGTGTGCAGGAGGCAGCTGATCCATGATTCTCTCTCATCAGTGATGTTTCTATCTCCCTCTCCCTTCCTCTCTAAATTCAATAAAGATATTTAAAAAAAGAATCAGAGGTGCGGGCTCCAGATTCTTTTAAAATATATTTTTATTGGTCGGGGTGCGCGCGGCAGGTGCTGCATGTGTTAAACATTCCTGCTGCGCAGGGTTGGAACTCCCGGCTCTGGCTGTTCTGCATTCGTCACACCGGGCGCAGGACTCGCAGGCGGACGCGGGGATGGAGGGGTCTGTGCCCCCAGATGCGAGAGGGGTGCAGCCAGCGGCCCTGTTGGCGTCCAGGGGCCCCCCTCCCCCAGTCCCTCCGCCCCCTCCTCCCCCCCAAGTCCCACGCATGGTCGGCTGTGGACTTCCCATGTGCAGTGGCCACGTGCCCCGCCCCAGCCTGCATTTCTGAAAATGTGGGCCTGTTCGGGGGCGCTATGTTGCAAGCCTTGGCGTGGCTTTCCAGAGCTGCCCCGGGCCACGCGCCTCCGGGCCGGGGCAGGGGCAGGGGGAGGGGGAAGGGGGAGGGGGGAGGGGGAGGGAGGAACCGGCGGGTGCGGATGGGGAGCGGGGCGGGGAGCCACATCCTGCCGACGTCGCAGCGCCCCCTCCGGGGACCAGAGGGGTTCCCAGCCGCCCACTCCCTAACATTTACTAGAAACCCGGCCGCTGGCGTGGAAACCTGGGGCCCACAGTCCGTTGCCTGTTGCGCGGTTCTCCCGGGACCCAAAGGGCCATGAACTGGGGGGAGTTTGAAGCTGCCTGGTTCCCCGAAACAGGGGGTTTCCATGAGTAATAACAGCCCCGGGGAGGGGGGGCGGGCGCTGCAGGCACCTCGGGGCCCCAGGGGGCGGGAGACAGGCCCCCACGTGGCCAGCGGCGCCGCCCCCGCCCCCAGCCGCGCCTGCTGCGCCCCCAGCAGCCTTTCCTCTGTGTCGGTCCCCAGCACCACCGTGTCCCCTGCGCCCCCACCGCCCGGCCTGGTGATCACTGCGCCCCAACACCCGCGCCCCCTGCGCCCCTCCCCACGTCGCCCTTCGCCCACTTTCCACCGCGCACCCCGCACCCTGCACCCCGCGATGCTCCCTGCGTCCTCCCTGCCAGGCTGGCTCCTCGCCCCCGCGCCCCCCACGCCTGCCCCTTGCGCTGCCCAGAGTCGCCCACCTGGCACTTCTTTCTTGGGAAATGCAGGACCCCCAGATGGGGGGGCGCCCCACTTCCTCAGCTCCCGCAGGGGAGTCCCCAAGGCCGCCCTCCCTCAAGCCCTGGCCTCGGTCCCAGGAGCGCCCCCCCTCTCTGTGGCCTGGACCCCAGGGCCTGTCCATATGTCAGATCGGAGCTGGGGGTGGGCCACCCCGAGACTGAGAAAGACCCCCTCCACCTCCCGCGTGGCAGGGTTCACTCTGCTTTCTGGCCACTGAATTTTTATTCAGTAAAAAACAAACGCGAAATGTTGATCAATTTGCAGTTCGTTTGCAGCGGGATGGGCCCCTCCCGCGTGTTTTTGCTGCTGGCAGATGTGCTTTCCTGAAGCCAGATGTGCCTCCCGCGCCTCACACGGCGCTTTGCACTGCCCCTGGATCATAGGATTTGCCTGTTTCAGCCGTGATCCTCCAAGATCGCATTAAGAAAAGATTTTGTATTGATTTCAGACAGGGAGGGAGAGGGAGACAGAGAGAGAGAAACATCCCTGATGAGAGAGAGCCATGGATCGGCTGCCTCCTGCACGCCCCACACTGGGTGGGGATGGAGCCTGCAACCCGGGCATGTGCCCTGACAGGGGATGGCACCGTGACCTCCTGGTTGCTAGGTCCACGTTCAGCCACGGAGCCACGCGGGCGGGGCCAATCTTGCGTTTTAATTAGAGAGAGAACGCCATGGAGGAAGGTTAGCCCACCTGTTGGGGGTGACCCGCAGCTCAGAGATGGCGGTCAGCAGAGTCCCTGAGGTGTTTTGGGTTGTTTTCCTGCGTGTGCCGGCCACGTGCCCAGCATGGCTGGCTTGGGGGTGTTTCTTTCCACTTCTTTTGCTGAGAACAGCTGTCCCATGGAGTAGGAACTCCGAATGGCTGCCGTCATATCACCTACAGTGGGGCCTTGACTTAAGAGTTTAATTCGTTCTGAGACTGAGCTCGTTAAGGAGCTCATTAACTCAAATTACTCTATCAACTCAATGCAAAAAATCGTCGGAGAGACAGCTGGTATCTCAAAAAACTCGTTAGTTGGGACACTCGTAAGTCAAGGCCCCATTGTAATTTATGTGCTCGCCTGGGCAAGGGCGATGCATCAGAAATGGATGGAGCCCAGCTGGTGTGGCTCAGTGGTTGAGCATCGACCTAGGAACCAGGAGGTCACGGTTTGATTCCCGGTCAGGGCACATGCCCAGGTTGTGGGCTCGATCCCCCAGTGTAGGGCGTGCAGGAGGCAGCTGATCCATGATTCTTTCTCATCATTGATGTTTCTATCTCTCTCTCTCCCTCTCCCTTCCTCTCTAAAATCAATAAAAATATGTTTTAAAGAGAGATCTCTCTCTCTCCCTCTCCCTTCCTCTCTGAAATCAATAAAAATATATTTTAAAGAGAGAGAGAAAACACACAAAAAACGGATGAGGTTCCATCCACCCCGCGGCCTGTGCCGCTGAGCCGTTCAGCAGGTGCGTTGACTAGTGTTGATCAGGATTCGAGAGGCTGTTTGGTGGTAGCCTCCGGTGTTTGCGATTAAATCGAGAACTTAACCTCGATGATGAGAGAGAATCCTTCATCAGCTGACCATCACAGCCAGAAGCAACGAGTAGGCGCCGAGAAGAGGAAGCGATGGCCACACAGTGAGTCACGCGGGCCCTGAACCCCCCACCTCCCCAGTTCTCTAAATCTGAGGCTGTAATAGAAACCGTGGTATGGCCGCAGGGGCCAGCGTGGACCTACAGCGGCTGCGTGGGGAAAGGACGAGAAGGAGGCGTGCAGACCCGAGTAAGCCAGGCCTCCCCTCCACCTCTCTCTCCTCGAGACAATAACTCGCTTTCTCGAGGCCTCAGTTGCCTCCCTTGTAAAAGTGAGGGCAGAGGAGGGTGGGCCTCAGAGGGGGGGCACGCACAGGGCCGGCCGGTTTGGCTCAGTGGATAGAGAGTCGGCCTGCGGACTGAAGGGTCCCGGGTTCGATTCCGGTCAAGGGCATGTACCTCGGTGGCAGGCTCCGCCCCAGTCCGGGCCCTGGTGTAACTAATTAATGTGTTTCTCTCACATCGGTGTTTCCCTCTCTCTTCCATTTTCTCTCTAAAAATCAATGGGAAAATATCCTCGGGTGAGGATTAAAAAAAAAAGAAACACTCGCCTTAAGCAGAGCAGCCATGGGAGAGGCTGGTAGGCCATGGGTTGAAGACACCAAACCCTGTGCAACTCCCAGTCTGAAGCAACCCCCCCCCCCCCGTTTCCCAACGAGCAGGTTACAAAAGTCTTGTGTGGTGTTTCTCGTCCCCGTGGCCAGCTTGAATATGCAAGTGAACCAATCAACTTTCTGGTTATCAAGGTTGAGCTCTTGATTGAATCGCATGCATATGTCACATCGCCTGCATAAACACACGTATGTAGAAAGGTGGCCTTTTCCCACTCGTTCAGGCTGCGTCATCACGCAGGCTCGGTGGAGTGACCTCCCTCCGCCTTCCAGAACACGCCCGCTTGCTTCTGTCCGGCCCGGGTGTCTTTGAGATGTAGTGTCGTGTGAGTCTGTATGTTGTGGTCGCTGGCAATGCCATCTCCAGAGCAATCTCCATGAACCGTTTGCGGTTCCCATCAAGCGAACTTCTTCTTGTGCTTTTAAAAGGGATCTCAAGCGCGGCCGGTGTGGCTCAGTGGTTGAGCATTGACCTAGGAATCAGGAGGTCACGGTGCGACTCCTGGTTAAGGGCACATGCCCGGGCTGCGGGTTCGATCCCCAGTTGGGGGCATGCGGGAGGCAGCCGATCAAGGATTCTCTCTCATCATGGATGTTTCTAGCTCTCTCTCCCTCTCCCTTCCTTTCTGAAACAAAACAAAAGTACCCATTACCTAGTGCCCTCCTTGGCATCTGAGCTGCAAGGCCCCGGGTGGCAGGGAACTTGCCGTTCTGGAAGGAGGCCTGGTGGCACAGGCTTGGGGACGGCTGTCAGTGGGAGTGGACAGCGGGAGAGGCAACATCTCTTCATTGGGCAACGCTTCTCCCCGGAGAGAGGGCGCGGAGGGGGGTCTACACAGCCAACGTGAGGTGCTTGGGCAATTGTCCCGCAAGCTCCCTCTAACCCCGGCGGGAGTGTTTAAGCCAGCGGTTCTCAACCTGTGGGTCGCGGCCCCTTTGGCAGTCGAACGACCCTTTCACAGGGGTCACCTAAGACCATCCTGCATATCAGATATTTACATGACGATTCATCACAGTAGCAGCATGACAGTGATGAAGTCGCAACGAAAATAATGTTATGGTTGGGTCACAACATGAGGAGCTGTATTTAAAGGGCCAGAAGGTGGAGAACCACTGCTTAGGCCCAAGAGTCCTACGTGACCACGGTCTGCAGGGACCAGAAAACTGTTTGTGGAGTTTTGTAGCAATGGCTTTTCCAAGGGAGGAGTGGAAATGATATGATTTTAAAATTTTATTCATTTTATTTTCGGTTAATCCTCCCTGGACGATATTTTCCCCCCATTGACTTTTAGAAAGAGTGGAAGGAAGGGGGAGAGACACACAGAGAGAGAAACATCGATGTGAGAGAGAGACATTGATTGGTTGCCTCCTGCACGTGCCCCGACCAGGGCCGGGGATCGAGCCTGCAACCGAAGTATATGCCCTTGACCGGAATCGAACCTGGGACCCTTCAGTCCACAGGATGATGCTCTATCCACTGGGCCAAACCAGCCAGGGACTTTTGAAGCATTTTTTAATCGGATGCTTTCCATACAACATGAGGATTTGCCAATGTGCATCAGGATTAAACATATCCACTTGTCCTGTGTGGGTGTCTGGAATTCTCTGGAATTCTTTTATTTTATTGTACTCTACCCCAAGGATTCCTTATGCTATGCCACCATCGGCCAGTCATAATCTTTGAGAAGCTTACTTCTGACACTTTTTGGTATTGTCCCATTCACACTCTACATTTCACATGAGAGAGAGTTTAAAAAAATAATAAAATATATATATATTGATTTCAGAGAGAGGGAGAGGGATAGAGAAATAGAAACATCCATGATGAGAAAGAATCATGGATCTGCTGCCTCCTGCACGCCCCACACTAGGGACCGAGTGGGAATGGAACCGTGACCTCCTGGTTCATAGGCCGATGCTCAACCCCTGAGCCTCTCCGGCCGGGAAGAGAGAATTTTTAGTACGCTGAAGGGCACCTCCTGCAAACATAACAATCACAGCTAGTGGCTTTGCAGCATCTATCCCAACGTGTCCCCGCGAGCAGGGTTATTGGGATGCAGAAAAACAAAGGAAGGTAGCACAGCCGCGTGCTTAGACTGAGAGCAGGCTGTTTTTGGAAGACGTGTGTTTTTTTGGGTGAGCTAAGTGTTATTTCTAACCCCAAAGACCCAAAGGTGTGAGATTAGATAAGTGTCTGCTAGGTTCCTTTTCGCCAGGCTGAGTCTGTGAGGTCAGGGCAGAGGTCCCAGGTCCCAGATGCAGAATCAAGGTCACTGACTGTCCGTCCTCGCTCTGATTGGGCAGTTCCTGAAAACAAAAGCTGCCCAGCCGGCATGGCTCCGTGGTTGAGGGTCGGCCTATGAACCAGGAGGTCACGGTTCGATTCCCGGTCAGGGCACAGGCCGGGGTTGCGGGCTGGATCCCCAGTAGGGGGCGTGCAAGAGGCAGCCGATCCATGATTCTCATCATTGATATTTCTCTCTCTCCCTCTCCCTTCCTCTCTGACATCAATAAAAATATATTTAAAAACAAACAAACAAACAAAAACAAAAGCCGCACCACCTCCTGGAAGCCCTGGGTTAACTTCGGGTCTGAACTATGAGCGCCGAGCTGGGCGGAAGCTTCTAGCAAGGGCGCCGGGGGTGAATTCTGCAGGCGCTGCCTCAGCCACGCCAGGTCGCCCGCAGCCAGGGTAGAGGGCCAACCAGGAGACGGCTATCAAATGTGGTTGCTAGGTTTGGCCAGCCTCTCGAGCTGCTGAGCTGGGCAGGAAAAAGAGCCGCCTGTTTGTGGACTGAGCTCATCAGTTCTGCGGTGCCCTCTGCCATCGGAATCGGTCTTTGCTCAAGAGAAAAACAAGTCTGCCTGGCATGCCAGGGAGGGCGCAGACCAGGCGGTTCGTGTCTGTCAGCCTCGCTCCGGGCTTTTCTGCATTGATTTCTGCATTGAGTGCTTTGGGACGCCTTGTGGCTCTATTTAAAAATGCCCGATAGCCTGGCCGGTGTGGCTCAATGGATAGAGCAGCCATGGGCAAACTATGGCCCGTTTGAAATGAATAAAACAAACAAAAAAAAGGCTGTACCCTTTTATGTAATGATGTTTACTTTGAATTTATATTAGTTCACACAAACACTCCATCCATGCTTTTGTTCCGGCTCTCCGGTTCAGTTTAAGAACCCATTGTGGCCCTCGAGTCAAAAAGTTTGCCCACCCCTGGGATAGAGCATCGGTCTGTGGACCGAGGGGTCCTGGGTTCGATTCCGGTCAGGGGCACGTCCCTTGGTTGCAGGCTCCTCCCCCGGCCTAGGCCCTGGTCAGGGCATGTGCAGGAGGCAACCAATCGGTGTGTTTCTCTCACATCGATGTTTCTCTCTGACTTTCTCTTCCACTCTTGCTAAAGATCAATGGAAAAATATCCTCGGTCAGGATTAACCAAAAAAAAAAAAAAAAAAAAAAATTTATTTTAAAATGTCCAATAGCCCGGCCGGTGTGGCTCCGTGGTTGAGCACCAACCCATGAACCAAGAGATCACTGGTTCGATTCCCGGTCAAGGCAAATGCCCGGGTTTCGGGCTCCATCCCCAGTAAGGGGGCGTGCAGGAGGCAGCCGATCGATGAGGTTTCTCTCTCGTCGAAGTTTATCTCTCTCTCCCTCTCCCTTCCTCTCTCTCTAAAAAGCAATAAAAACATATAAAAAAAAAGAGAATAAAATCTTCTAATAGATTTGCTGCACACCCTAGGATGGCTCGTAACCGTTTGCCATGAACAGTGACGGTCTGGGACAGGACAGGAGCCCCGCGGGCCACGTGCTCCCGCGATCAAGCATCCTGCTGTGCCAACGAACGCCCATCTGGCGGCCAACACGGTTTCTGTTGGGTTTTCTTCCGTGTGGTTATCGGAGTCAAGGTCGCGGGGACAGGGCCTGGCACAGATACTCCAACCGTAGAGCTTAATGTGTAACTCAGATGGCTTCCTTCTGTGTCAGCAGTTGGCACGGCGGGAAGGCTGTGCCAGGGCGGGCCAGGCCGGCGCGAGCAGTTTTGAAACCCACGCCCCCGGTTGCTGCAAGCGCCACGTTCCTTTGAGGAACCTGTAGGACCTGCAACCGGAAAGCCTCTTGTTTGAAAACCCTCTCGGGCAACATGTGAGCCTGTGGTCGGGGGCATGGAGCTTCCTTGTTGATCTGGGGGCTGTGACGCAAGGCCTCCTGGGACGGCCGCGCGTGGGGACCGCAGGCGACAGTTACCCGGTGGCCCTGACTCCCATCCAGGGCTCTCTGAACCGATGAGAAGTCTGCGATCTCCCTTTTCATTTCCTCTCTTGTGTGACTTTGTCATTTTTTTTTTTTTTTTTTTAAAAACAACAAGTAATCAGCCCTAGCCGGTGTGGCTCAGTTGATAGACATGATCCTGCGGACTCAAGGGTCCCGGGTTCGATTCCGGTCAAGGGCATGTACCCGGGTTGCGGGCACATCCCCAGTAGGGGGTGTGCAGGAGGCAGCTGATGGATGTTTTTCTCTCATCAATGTTTCTAACTCTCTATCCCTTTCCCTTTCTCTCTGTAAAAAATCAATAAAATATATTAAAAAAACAAAACCAAAACCGAGTAATCAGAAAGGGACTTTCGCCCATGCTCTTAGGGAGTTTAGAATGACAGAGCAGCTCCCCCCCACTCCCTCCCCTCAAATCCCACCCTGAAACCCCCAAGCTAGAACCGCCATGTATTCTAGCAGATTCTCCAGGGTGGGTCTATGTTTCATGAGTCTGTCCGGAGGCGGACGCATCACGAGCGGATCTTTCAGAATGGTGCGATGGTTTAAAAAAACAGTCCCCAAGCCCGGCCGGCATGGCTCGGTGGTTGAGCGCCGACCTATGAATCCAGAAGTCGCTGGTTCGATTCCCGGTCAGGGCACAGGCCCAGCTTGCAGGCTTGATCCCTGGCTCGGGGCCACTTGAGATGTCTCTCGCACCTGGCTGTTTCTCTCTCTGTCTCGTCCACTCTCTCTCTAAAATAATTAATTAACTAAAAAAGTTCCAGAGCCCTCGCCGGTGCGGCTCAGTGGACAGAGCGCTGGTCTGCGGACTGAGGGGGTCCCGGGTTCGGTTCCGGTCAAGGGCACGTGCCCGGGTTGTGGGCTCCATCTCCAGTAGGGGGCGTGCAGGAGGCAGCCGATCGCTGATTTCTTTCTCATCATGGATGTTTCTGTCTCTCTCTCTCTCTCTCCCTTCCCCTCTGAGATCAATAAAATATATTTTAAAAAAAGAAAAGAGAAGAACACCTTTGCTGCCTGACTAGAGCCGACTTGTCAACTTTGTTCTCACTCTCCCTGCCATCTGGGCCCCAAAGTGCAGCCCCGCCCCCACCCCCCAAACCCCCACCCAGTCCCCATAACCCTGAGGGATCAAGGCCAAGAAATGGCCATGAGCGACCCCTTTCCTTGATACGAGAAGCGGGTGCCCCTGGAGGCGGCCCTCCCCCCCCGGTTCCCCTCCCCCCAGCATTCCTGGGGGGGACCTGGGCTGGGCGCTCCCCCCGGGGGGTGGGGGGGCCAGGGAGTACGCAGTCCCTTATCTCGGGTACAACCGGAGTCAACAGCGGGACCAGGAAGTGGACCGGGGCCGGCCCCGCGTGGAAAGGGGAGTGTTTGTTTTTCTCTCGGAGCAAAGTTTGATTTGCTCTTTCACAAGGCACCGCGGCCGCCCCGGTTCTGGAGAAATTTGACTTGGCACCGAGTCGGAGTCACATATTGATAAGGGGGCGCGGGAACACGCAGTCTCCTGTGCTTTTCCAGCTTTATCATTAACCCCGAGTTCGGGGATGGGCTTGCTCCGAGGGGTGTCCGTTTCCAAGTTTTCAAGGAGGCGGTCATTCTCCACGGATGAGGAATTGGGACATTCTCAGCCGAAAGGCGTCATCGTGGGGGCGGCGGGGGTGTGTGTGGGGGGGCCTGTGACCTTGGCCTGAAGTCTCAGCTCTATCCCTGTGCCGCCTGGGGAAGCCGTCCCGCCTTCGCATCAATGTCCTCATCTGTAAAATGGGCGTAAGAACCGTCTGCCTCTGAAGGTGTCAGGAAGAAGACGGGAGAGAGGGACGGAGTCAAGCCAGCACCACGCTGTTCGGATTCTATTCCTTAAATCGTTTCCATTTTATTTTGTGCGGAGGGAGACTTCCGTCTTCTCTTTCTGGAAGCGTCTCCAGCAGCGGTTCTCAACCTTCTGGCCCTTTAAATACGGTTCCTCATGTGGTGACCCAACCATAACATTATTCTCGTGGCTACTTCATCACTGTCATGTGGCTACTGTGATGAATCGTCATGTAAATATCTGATCTGCAGGATGGTCTGAGGCGACCCCTGTGAAAGGGTCGTTCGACCGCCAAAGGGGTCGCGACCCACAGGCTGAGAACCGCTGGTCTACAGGGCATCACCTGGACCAGGTGGAGTTTGTTTAATCACCCCGACCGCCTGGTGAGGAGCCCAGGATTATGCCCATTTAACAGATGGGGAAACCGAGGCCCAGTTGGGAAGTGATGGGCCCGTCACCCCCATGGCCTTGCGAGGGGATCGTTTCTTTCATTCTGGGAGGAGCGCGTGGAGGTCCCCGTAAGCTCAGGAGGCCACTTGTCACAATTCTGCCCA
Organism: Myotis nattereri; assembly: GCF_964212035.1. Taxonomy (NCBI): domain Eukaryota; kingdom Metazoa; phylum Chordata; class Mammalia; order Chiroptera; family Vespertilionidae; genus Myotis; species Myotis nattereri. Next base: position 4,403,135 of record NC_138096.1, on the reverse strand, counting down.
ACGGACAGGGGTCCCCTCTGAGAGTCCTTAAAGGGGCAGTGCCAGGCAAACAGGTGCTGGGAGCCAGGCCGGCTCCAGCGGCTGTCCCCTCCCCCCCCGCCCCCCCCCCCCCCCCCCGTTGGCGGGGCCCCCGCAGCAGCAGGCTGTGCAGGTGGCCCTGGGACCTTGGCGCGGAGGCAGCTGCCGGGGACCTGCTGGCGAGGCCTCCTGGCTGTGCCTCCTGGCTGCCAGGGGTGTGCTCACCGCTCCCCACCTGCTTCTCCTCCTCAGGCCGAGAGGCAGCCTCAGGAAATGGGGGCGCCCCTAAGTGGATCCCCCTGGTGGATGTGGCAGGAAGGGGGTGATGGAGACCCTTGTTTTTGTTTTGTTTTGTTTTGATAACATCCCGAGGGTATTTTCCCGTTGATTTTTAGAGAGAGTGGAAGGGAACGCTAGAGACACAGAGCTTGGAACTCCCCCCCCCCGCCCCCCCAGACAAACCTGCCTGTAGCGACGGGGGGACCTGCCTGGGGGGTGATTGTGTGTCCCCACCGCGGAGGGGGACGCGGGAAAGGCCGGTCAGAGCCTCGCACAGGAAATTGGAAACCGAGGGTCCACCCCAGGCTGCCTCTGACCCGCTCAAACCAACCAACCCCCTGACCTTTGCTCCCTGCGTCTGCGACTGCGGGCTCTGAGCGCAGAAGGCCAGCCCTTGGCCGGTCTCCTGGGGACCAGGATCCTCCGGGGCCAGGCCAGAGCTATGGCCGCGCGTGATGCTTGTTTTGTTTTCAAGAAAGTGAATTCTTTCTTTCTTTCTTTCTTTCTTTCTTCTATAGCTTCTTTCTCAGTAAACCTGCTGCCTTAACTACCTAGGAAGCTCTTTTTTAAAAAATATTATTTTATTTTATTTTTTTTACTGATTTCAGAGAGGAAAGGAGAAGGGAGAGAGATAGAAACATCCATGATGAGAGAGAATGACTGATGGGCTGCCTCCTGCACGCCCCACACAGGGGATGGCGCCCACAACCCGGGCATGTGCCCTGACCGGGAATCGAACCCTGACCTCCTGATTCATAGTTCGACGCTCAACCCCTGGGCCAGGCCGGCCGGGCCAAGAGCTCACTACACTCAAAGGCAGGGTCCTGCAGGGCCGAGCAGCTCTGGGTGTTGGAGACGCCGTGATCAATGGGAGAGGATCTCAGGGGATTTGCACAGCTCGGGGGAAGCACAGGCCTGTGGTGGTTTCCTGTCATCTCTCTCGCCCTCACGGCTGTTGGGTCTCGCTCTGCCTGCCTGTCCGTCTCTCCCCTTTCACAGCGAGCGGCCGCCTGCCCTCTGCCCGAGGGGACGGCGATGGGTTGGTCCCTGTCGGGTGGCCAAGCTCATGAGCCTGCGGTCAGCCCCCTGCTCCTTGCCCTGATCTCGGGGGTGGCTCAACCCGGCTCCGAGTTCTTGGAAAACAAGAGTGAACTTTGTTCAGCCAGAGCCTCGTTTCCCCAGCGGCCCTCCTCCCTGCAGCTGTCCCCGGCGCTGACCACTTCTGACGCGCCGAGGCTGCTTCCGTCGTCCCTGCCCTTCTTGGAAGGCAGCCCGGGCGAGGCGGCCGGCGCAGGCGCCGTGGCCTGTGGCCGTGGCTTGTGGTCTGCAGTCCTTCCTGGGCTCTTGGGAAAGAGTGTGTGTGCATTTGCCTTTGAAACCAGTGGCTCGAACCGGAGGAGCAGGGCAGCTCCACAGGGCCTCCAGTTGCTTTATTATTATTATTATTATTATTATTATTATTATTTATTATTAAGTGACGTCTCTAGCAGTTCTTTTTAAAAAATATATATATTTTTATTGATTTCAGAGAGGAAGGGAGAGGGAGAGAGAGAGAGAAACATCCATGAGGAGAGAGAATCATGGATGGGCTGCCTCCTGCACGCCCCACACTGGGGGTTGAGCCCGCAACCCGGGCCTGTGCCCTGACCGGGAATCGAACCCTGACCTCCTGGTTCCTAGTTCGAGGCTCAACCCCTGAGCCAGGCCGGCCGGGCCTGCCTTCAGTTTTCTTACTCCCAAGTCTCATATGGGCTCCCTGGCTGCCTTCCTGAGGCAGGGACGTGTCTGTTGCTTGGATGAGCTTCGTGGTCTGAGCCTCTTTTATTTAACATAAGAAAAATGGCCCTGGCTGGTGTGGCTCAGTGGATAGAGCATCAGCCTGTGGACTCAAGGGTCTGGGTTGGATTCCGGTCAAGGGCACTTTGCCAGAGTTGTGGGCTCGATCCCCAGTAGGGGGCGTGCAGGAGGCAGCCAATCCATGATTCTCTCTCATCATTGATGTTTCTCTCTCTCTCTCTCCCTCTCCCCTCCTCTCTGAAACCAATAAAAATATATTAAACATAAGAAAAATGCAGGAGGCGGAATGAAACCCCCCTTCCTGCCTGGAGCCCACCCTGAAGGTCCCGAATTGCTTACCCACCACAGGGCCTTTCCTTGGCTGGAATATCCACCTCTCCCAGCACTTCCCCACCCCCCGCGGCTCAGACATCCTGGGGAAGGGACTCACTTGCCCTAAATCCCAGGATTGCCTTATTCCCGTGCGGGCTCAGGGCTTTGGCGCCCAGACACAAAGCAAAGGCAGGGTCAGATTCCACCAGCTCCCCAAAAGACAGGAAACGGTGGCCCGCGGTGGCGGTTTTGTTAACAAACTTTCTCCAGCCCAGCACCCCCTTCTCCACCTACTGAGCTCTCTCCACGCATCGAGGCTCAGCTCGGATAATACTCCTGTGGCTGAGAATGAGAGCTGCCCCCCCATATCCACTCTCCTCTGATTCCGGTGGTCATAGAACCCTTGAGGTTGAGCTGGGCACGTGTTTAAAAGCAAAATGACCCCCAGCCTTCTTGAATTTAAGTGTACACCTTGGTGCCAGGAGCTGGCTCCTTCCCACCCTTCTCGCTGGCAGGCCTGCCAGCTTGGTGTCGGGCTTTGGCTTCTTGGCAGAGCAACAAGATGGAAGGAGCCTGGGTCCTGGACAAGGTGCAGCTGCCCCATCACAGCCCTGGGCTTGGAGGTTCAAGCAAGAATCTGAGAGAGTCCTCTCTCTCTCTTTCTCTCTTTACAAATAATTTTGTTTTGTTTTTTGTTAGAGAACCCGATCTGATCTCCTAAAAACTCATCGAGGGCTCCTCCCCATTTGCCTGTTTCTATATATCCCCGAACTGTGCGATTTGGGTCTCACTTAGAGCCGCCCTTCAGCTCTGTTTTGGAGCCCAGAGATCTGTGTGTTTCCAGTCCTCGACAAGGCAGGCCCCGGGGAGCAGGCGCCTGTCTGAATAAATGTGCACCTGTCACCGTAACCAGCAGCACCTCGCTTTGCCTGACTCCCCATGTATTTCATGAGCGTCGGCTCAATGAACTTTTGCTGAATGAAGACTGATTCCCTGCCTCTCCCGGACTAAAAATACTCTCTTTCCAAACGCATCTGTGTCCAATAGAAATATAATGCAAAACACATTCAAATTTCCTAGTAGCCACACGTCAGAAATGCAAAAGGAAATTGGCGAAATCAATCTTCTGTGTCTCCTTTAACCCTATCGATTCACATGTTATTTTCCTAAGTAATCCCGCTAAAACTTATTACTAAGCATGTTTTGCGTGGTTTTTTTTTTTCTTCTTCATATGAAGTAGCGTTTGGAGTCTGGTGTGAGTCTGAGGCTCTCTCAGCAAACCCTGATTCAAACAGCCGTGTTTGAAGTGCTTGGGGCACCTGTGGTGGGGGGCTACCCGGGGTGAGGGGCTACCACCCAAGACAGCACAGCTCTTGGGGACCCCAGGCCAGCCTGGCAGGGTGCAGGTCAAATGCTGGGAGGCAGAGATGCTCTGTCCACTGAGCCAAACCGGCCGGGCTACTTTTATTTACTTTATTTTTATTTTTTAAGTGATTCTTTATTGCTAAAAGTATTACGTATGTCCCTTCCAGCCGCTCCCCCTCCCCCGCCCCCATTGTCTCCCTCCAGCCCACCACCCCTTGCCCCAGGCCTTCACCACTCCACTGTCTGTGCCCGTGGGCCATGCATATCTGCACACAAGGTCCTTGATTGATTACCTCCCACTCACCCACTCTCCCCCGCCCTCCCTCTGAGGTTCCCACTCTGTCCCCTGCCTCCATGGCTCTGCATCCACTCCGTCCATCAGTTTATTTTGTTCCTTAGATTCCACATGGGAGTGCGATCAGGGGATACGTGTCTTTCTCTGACTGGCTTCTGTCACTCAGCATGATGCTCTCCAGCTCCCTCCTGCTGTCTCAGAGGGTAAGAGCTCCTTTTTCACGGCTGCATAGTATTCCATGGGGGTCAACGTCCCACAGCTTTTCTATCCACTCGTCTACGGGTGGGCACTTGGGCTGTTTCCAGATCTTAGCTACTGTAATTATGCTGCTGTGAACATAGGGGTGCATATATCCTTTCCGATTGGTGTTTCCGGTTGCTTAGAATATATTCCTAGACGTGGGATCACTGGGTCAAATGGCAGTTCCATATTTAATTTTTTGAGCAAATCCCACACTGTTCTCCACAGTGGCTGCATCAGTCTGCATTCCCACCAGCAGTGCACGAGGGCTCCCTTTTCTCCACATCCTCGCCAGCTACTTGTCTTTTGTTAATTTATTGATGGGCGCCATTCTGACAGGTGTAAGGTGGTACCTCCTTGTTGTATTAATTTGCATCTCTCGGATGATCAGTGACTTTGAGCATTTTCTCATACATCCCTTGGTCATCTGTAGGTCCACTTTGGGGAAGTGTTGGGCTACTTTTATTTTGAACAGATAATTCCTTTTTTTAAAAAAAAAATATATATATTTTATTGATTTTTTACAGAGAGGAAGGGAGAGGGATAGATAGAGAGTTAGAAACATCGATGAGAGAGAAACATCTATCACCTGCCTCCTGCACACTCTCTGCTGGGGATGTACCCGCAACCAAGGTATACGCCCCTGACCGGAATCGAACCTGGGACCCTTGAGTCTGCAGGCCGACGCTCTATCCACTGAGCCAAACTGGTTTGGGCCAGATAATTCCTTTTCTTGGTTCAAAGCTATGAAAACCTGGCTGCTACCTTTGCTCCCATCAGCCGCCAACTCAACCGTTAGTTTCTTGGGCGTCTTTATCAACTACAAGCAAATGTGGTGTGTGTGTGTGTGTGTGTGTGTGTGTGTGAGCACACATGCATTTTCCTTTTTCTTCCTTCCTTCCACAGAACAGGAAACGCAACGGCTCCTAAAAGGATGGCAGGACCCTCCGTCTCACCTACGGTAAGAGACATGCAAACTAAAATGCCCATAACATGCCCATGTGGCCGGCCTGGCACGTGAGCGTTCTGTGCCAGCGTGGCTGGGCTTGGTTCTTCTCACTTGATTGCGTGTCTCGGAGACCTTCCCCATCTGTGTGGAAAGCGCGTCTTCCTTCGTTTTTACAGCTTGACAGTGGCCTGGGGGTGGATGCGCCATAGATTTACCCGACGAGTTTCTCATTGACGGGCCATTGGGTTTGGCCCCAATCTTCCTCGGCTCCAAACAGTGCCCCCGGGGCCATTGCCTGGGTGTGCGGGTCAGTGCCGGTGGGTAGGAGTGTCCAAGGGTGTGTGTGTGTGTGTGACATTGACGACGTATCCCAGACCCCCGTGCGCGGCTGTCGGTGTCCTGAGGGACCCTCTTCCTCCGGGGCCCGCGGCTCCGGCATCTCCCTGCGGGTCTGCTTTGGGCTCCTGGTCAAGGGAGCCCGGGCAGCTCAGGCTCAGGACATTCTCCTAAGAGCCGGTTGCTTTTCCTTTTCGATGAGAGGCCCCTGCATCTCCTTTGCCCGTGTCCACAAACACTATTGTTGGCTTGGTCTGTTTTCTTCACCATATCCAGGAGCTCTTTGTATGTTTAGGGAAATTCGCTGGCCGTCTGTGATTGGAGTGGCAAATATTTACCTATCATTGTTGTCTTTTGATTTTGCTTCTATTGTGTATGTGTAGGATTTTTTTTTTGAAAGCAGGTAGTAGAATACAGCCATTTTTAAAACATAGACTGTGGGTAAAGAAAGGTTTTTCATACTCCAAGTTTCTACATGAATTTGCCAATGTTTTCTTCTAGTGTGTTCATGGTTTCGTGTGGTTTTTTTGTGTGTTTTATCTTTACACTAGAGGCCCCGTGCATGAAAATTCGTGCACTCGGGGGTGTTCCTCATCCCAGCCTGTGCCTTCTTGCAGTCCAGGAGCCCTCAGGGGATGTCCGACTGACAGCTTAGGCCCGCCAGGGGTGGGGGAGCAGGCCTAAGCCTCAGTCTGGCCTCCCTCTGCGGGAGGTGACTGGGCAGGCTGATCAGGGGACCCCTGCCCACCCCCAGCGCCCCTCTGCCACCTCCATAGCCGTCCCCTCCCTCTGCCTGCTGTCACGCACCTTGGCTGGCCTGGCAACGCCTGCTCGCCGGCCGCCCCCGCCGACTAGTCGTTCCGTCGTCAATTTGCATATTCCATTTTTATTATATAGGATCTTTGATCCATCTGGGGTTGATGATGTGGCAAAATATGAGGTATGGCTCAAACTTAACTTTTCTTTTTCAGTTGACTTCATAGCATTTCCCGAGTCACCCCCAGTGATGAGACGTGTCGCCCTGTAATTCCCCGAGCTTCTGACTAGGGTTGGTCTGTTTCTGTATTCCGCAGTTCATTCCGCTGACTGGCTGTCTGTCCCTGAGGCAGCACAGCTCCCGGCAGCTCCTAAAGACCTTAAGTTTGAAAGTTTGGCTGCTTGTCCTAAGCTCCTGGGACAAGTGTGGGAGAAGGATGCTCGCCAGAGATTCTTCTAGAAAGCCGCCTGCACGTGGACATTGTTGTGCTCCCTTCCCTCCGTCTCCACTTTCTTCACGACCCACGACATACCTGTCTTACCCGCTTCCTCTTTGCCTTTTTGCAGTGAGTGGACCTGAGTTTTTCTTTTTATATATTTTTATTGATTTCAGAGAGGAAGGGAGAGGGAGAGAGAGAGAAACATCAATGATGAGAGAGAATCACCGATCAGCTGCCTCCTGCACGCCCCAGACTGGGGATCCAGCCCGCAACCCGGGCATGTGCCCTTGACAGGAATCAAACCCGGCACCCTTCAGTCCGCAGGCCGATGCTCCATCCACTGAGCCACACCGGCCAGGGCTGGACCTGAGGTTTAATGAAGCCAGAGTTATTGGACTCACAAAGGTGGGGTGCTGGTCCCGACGGGAGGCTCGTCCAGGGCACGTAGCAGGCTGGGAACCGCTGCAGCCCCAGCCTTCCTCCCTCGGGAAAGCGGAAGGAGCAGGTTCTGCTTTTATTTCCACAAAATGACATCCTCGGGCCCAGGGGAGCGCCACCGTGGACTCGAGTGCCGGCCGCGGGCCGAAAGAGGAAGGGGCGGACGGGTGGCCATCGGAGCCGGGGGAATCTTCGAAGGAGGAAGAATCTAAGAATCTAAGTGGAGGCCATGACCGGAAGGCTGTTCTCTGTGTCTTGGTTGTTGTTGTGAGTCCTCCCCCGAGGATATTTTCCCATCGGGTTTTAGAGAGAGTGGAAGGGAGAGGGAGAGACACAGAGAGAGAGACATCAATGTGAGAGAGACACATCGGTGGGTTGCCTCCCTCATGCACCCCAACGAGGGCTGGGCATGGAGCCGGCAACCGAGGTACATGCCCTTGACCGGAATCCAGCCCCAGACCCTTTGGTCTGCAGGCTGACGCTCTGTGCACTGAGCCACACCAGCCAGGACAGCAGACAGGCCTAGCTGCACCCCTCCTCCCGCCCCCCCCAGTCCCTATACCACCCCCCAGCATGGGAGGCTGTGCTTGAATGGCTGAAGGGTTAATTTTGAAAGACGTCCGAGGAGACTCCACACTCCAGTGCTCGTGCAAGAATGACCCCCTGCACGGAAATCATCACTTACATCCAATGAGGCTCTTGACAGGTGCTCATTCACTTCATTTTCCGGGGAATCTTGGCTTTCTATCTCAGCTAGGACAGGCATAGGTAGTTCCTACAAAACTGTACAGGCCCGGCCAGCGTGGCTCAGTGGTTGAGCGTTGACCTAGGAACCAGGAGGTCACGGTTCAATTCCCAGTCAAGGGCACATGCCCGGGTTGCGGTCTCGATCCCCAGGGCAGGGTGTGAAGGAGGCAGCCGATCCATGATTCTCTCTCATCATGGATGTTTCTGTCTCTCTCTCTCCCTCTCCCTTCCTCTCTGACATCCATAAAAATATATTTAAAAACAAAACAAAATGATTCAGATCTATGATAAACTTGACCCTCAGGACTCAACATAGACTTGAAACATCATATTCTCTCTCTCTCTCTCTCTCTCTCTCATCTGCCACTTCATCTTGACTCACCATCTCCCTCGATCCCACTCCACAAAACCTCGGAAATTGAGGATGAAAAGTTTCTATTTTAACTCTGACATTACAAGGCCTTCTGCAACTCTAAATTTTTTAGTCCTAAAAATGGGACTTTCTAATAGATGTTTGATACTTTTTTTTTTTTGTCTAATGGACCCAGATGGCTGCAAATGTAATACAAATAGGCCAATTAATTCTACATTTCTTCCAAAGTAAAGGGTTATAGTGAAAAACGATCTTCATGGATGGAACGCATTATCGTTGAAGGCCACCCACCTGAGTCTTTGGGGGGAAAAAATAAATTAGATAGTTTCATACTAGAACTGCTAGTTTTTCCTCCTTTTAAGGTACCTCCTAATATTGCCAGACTCTTCTGATAACAAAATGATGAAACAGGCCTGGCCGGTTTGGCTCAGTGGGTAGAGCATTGTCCTGTGGACTGAAGGGTCCCGGGTTCGATTTCCGGCCAAGGGCACATGCCCGGGTTGCGGGCTCCATCCCCAGTGGGGGGAGGGGGGCATGCAGGAGGCAGCTGATCCATGATTCTCTCTCATCATGCATGTTTCTCTCTCTCTCCCCATCTCTGAAATCAATAAAAATATATATATATATATATATTTTTTAAAAAGTATGAGACTCATCAAGGTACCGTTCACAGTGGTTTTTCCTCATCGTCACCTGTTACAAGGCCCCTGTCCAACCTCAAGGACTGACGTCTCCCCCTCCTGACTTACCATCGTGTTTCCGGTTTGATTGGTACCCACATCTAGACTTCGCAGTGATGCTGACGACGGCTACCATCGACGTGGCTGAGAAAGACGTTTTGCTTTCCCCGACACCAGCCCTCTCTCTACTCACTCCTCGCATTCGTTCCGCTCCTTGATGCGCTGTGCACGTCACCTGGCTTCCCAGGTGTTTGCTGTTTGGCGACAGTGTGGCTCCCTCCTGGCTCTGCCCCTGATGGAGCTTGGCTTCCCTCCCCTCCCCGTGTACAGAGGACTCGAGTACTTGCCGCTGGAAAACCCTGCCCGAGACATTTGTGTGAATTACTGTTATTGATTTTAATCCTCACCCGAGCATATTCTCTCATTGATGTTTAGAGAGAGTGGAAGGGAGAGGTAGAGACAGACAGAGAGAGAAACATTGATGTGGGAGAGACATGTATGAATTCTTTCATGTCGTCACCCCTAGATTGTTCTGCCTAGTGGTTTGCTTTGTTTCAAAGAACTTGGCCACACATTGTCTAGAATGCGGCCTGCTTCCTTCTGAGGGTACTGGGTCCTCGTGGGGGGGGGGAGGTATGGGGCGAGGAGGGGAGGACATACATAATTTGTAGGGCCCAGTGAGCACCAAAACTGCTGAGCAATTCTTAATTATTGCTCACTGATTATTAAGAATGTAACGTCAGTGATGCAAGAGCATGGGACCAAGAGCCACAGCAAAGGGGATACCCCCATGAAGCCCATCATCCTATATAATAAAAGGCTAATATGCAAATTGTCCCCTCAACCCAGAGTTTGACCAGGAGGTGGGGCCAGCCAGCCAACTGCCCGCGGCCCCTCCCCCCGGCCTGCCTGGCCCAGTTGGCCCTGATGGAGGCAGGCTGGCTGGACCCCACCGGTGCACGAATTCGTGCACTGGGCCTCTAGTTCCTACATAAGTAACTCCCGACGACTAAGTCGACTAAGCCGGGGCTCGGGTGACGTACTCTGAGACCTCCCTCTACGTGAGAAGCCCCTCACGAGGCAGGCCGGGAGCCCTGACCACGCTCGCGGCAGCTCTGGCGTTCTCATCGTCTTAGTCAGATGGGACCTGGGTTCCGCGTGCAAAGAAAACACTCCGTGCCACCCGTGACTGGAGTGTGCAAGTGGCTGGATTTAGTTAGCACCCAAATAGGAGATGCTTTTGCCCTGGTCGGTGTGGCTCAGTGGATAGAGTGTCGGCTCTCGAACCGAAGGGCCTCGGGTTCGATTCTGGTCCAGGGCACGTCCCGCGGTTGCAGGCCTGATGCCCGGGATCTTGTGGGAGGCAGCCCGTCAGTGTGTGTCTCTCTCACATCGATGATTCTCTCTGTCTCTCTCCCCCTCCCTTCCAAGCTCTCTAACAAAATCAATGGAAAATACCTCGGGTGAGGATTAACAGCAAATGCGAGATGTTTTTACAAATCATAGGAATGTGCGGACACTGGGCGGGTAGCTCAGCACCGAAGGGGACAATGAGGGAGCAAGGGGGTCCCCCCACTCCTCCCCACCCCCCCACTCCCCCCCGTGCACCCAGGGGCTCTGGCTTCGGACGGTGCAAAGGTTTCCATCCGCGGCTCCTTTCTGCTGCCGGGGCACTTCCTGCCCCTGAGAGATCTGATTTACCAGAAAATAAAAAGCGTCTTCACCCAACGGAGCAGCAGAGACGTGAAGTCAGATGACTGTCAAAGGTTTCCCACGGCTGAGTCAGCAGGCGGGCAGCTGGGGATCACTTCCTGTGTCACCCCGTGAGGGGAGGGAAGTCGGCTGGACTGCATTGGGGGCTGCTGTCCGCTCCAGGGACCTGCCAGGCTCATTATGTGGAATGTTCTGGAATGTTCTGCCCTCCAGACTGGGGAAAGCTAGCCCCGTGGACCAGGAAGGAAACACACTCATTTTCTTATTCCTGCTTCTCACTGCGAGGGCTGCGTGGGGAGATGCAAGCAGGAGGCCTTCCCTACGACGAGATGGAGGCACCTCCGTCCTTCCTTTTTAGATCGGACATGGTATTGACTCTGAGTGAGAAACACAATGTCCATTGCTGCTGTTGTGAGTCTTCTGTGCACATGCTTTCTATCTTATTTTTATGATATATTTTTATTGATTTTTTTAAAGTGTATTTTTATTGATCTCCGAGAGGAAGGAGAGGGAGAGCGAGAGAAACATCCATGATGAGAGAGAATCATGGGTCGGTTGCCTTCCGCACGCCCCACACTGGAGATTGAACCCACAACCCGGGCCTGTGCCCTGACCTCCTGGTTCCTAGGTCGACGCTCAACCACTGAGCCACACCGGTTGGGCCAAAATAATTCTCCATCGTCTCTTTGTCCTCAATCCCTAAAAAATACCCAAACACACAGGCTTGGGCGTCTGGCTTCTGAATCCTGCCATGCCCTTGGCTCCCCCGACACCAAATGCCTGGTACATGGTGTTGTGGGCTTTTCGAGAGCTTCCCCTCCTTGAGCGGCATTAACCAGCCATCGGTCAACCGGTCAACAAACAGATGGGTCAGTCAATCAACAAACCAATGGGTAATAGCATTCCAGGGGGATGCAGGGTGCCATGGGGTGCCCTGGGGCGGTGGTTTGGCGAACCCCGGGAACGGGCTGCCTGCTGAAAGTCCCGATTGGGAGGCCTGTTCACCCCTGAGCAACCCGCGACTCCCTTCCCAGCCAGACAGCCCCGACCCCCCGGAGCGCTGCGTCCCCTCATCAGCGCGTCACCCAGCCCTCCGCACTCGGTCATTATCTCCCCTTGGCAGGGAGTAAACTGAGTCACGGAAGTTGAAAGATCTGCTGAAGTCGATGCCAGGAGCCAAGGCAGGGCAGGGCCCGCCTCAGACTGGCTGGCTCCTCGTCTGGCGAGGCCGCCACAGAAGGTGCTGGAAGGGGACCGGGGCTCCCGGCCTCCCAGGGTCCCGCCCGCAGGGCCACCAGCCTCCGTCCGCTGCTCTGCACTCACACCCTCGCCGGGACAGAGGTTCCTGCACGGGACACCACCGTCCCAGGGCAAAGCTCTGCTTTTTCTTCTTTTTTAAAAATATATTCTTTTTTTTTTTTTAAATATATTTTATTGATTTTTTACAGAGAGGAAAGGAGAGGGATAGAGAGCCAGAAACATCAATGAGAGAGAAACATTGATCAGCTGCCTCCTGCACGCCCCCACTGGGGATGTGCCTGCAACCAAGGTACATGCCCTTGACCGGAATCGAACTCGGGACCCTTGAGTCCGCAGACCGACGCTCTATCCACTGAGCCAAACCGGTTCTGGCTAAAAATATATTCTTATTGATGTCAGAGAGGGAGGGAGAGGGAGAGAGAGAGAAACATCCGTGATGAGAGAGAATCGTGGATCGGCTGCCTCCTGCACGCCCCGCTCTGGGGATCGAGCCTGCCATCCAGGCATGTGCCCCGACGGGGAATCGAACTGCGACCTCCTGGTTCATAGGTCGACCCTCAACCACTGAGCCACACCGGCCAGACTGAGCCCACTTCTGATACTGGGCTCCGCTGTCCACCAGGGAAACAGGAAATGCAGGCTCCCTGCTCCCCGGCCCCGGCAGTGGGTGCGGGCCCGGGGGGTGCCTGCGCTGTGCACAGCTGCGGCTGTGGTGAGAGCGGAGTGTCCCTGCCCTGCTTTGCTTCCTGCTCGTTTCGGGAAACTTCTGGATTGACTTGCGAGTGACCGGTTACCCTCCCAGCGAACCCCGTTCCTGGTGAGGTTTCCCCGCGTTGTGTGTAGCTGCCTGGGGACGGGCTGGGAAGCCAGGGAGGTTTTCCCTTTTCCCTCCCTGCCCGGCTGGGTTTGGTGAGGGAGGAGTTCCGAGAGCCAGGACGTGGCTGCTGATAAACGATGGCGAGAGCGCCATGGGGCAGAGGGCTCGGCCACCAGGCGCCGCCGGCTCAGAAGGCCTCACTGCGTCCATGGTTTTAGCAACAACCATCACCGCCTGGTTTTGCCCATTTGCTGTTGGTCCCCCAAACTGTTTCCTAAGGGGAACCTCCCCACTTCTGTACCGGCCTCCCCGATATTCTGAAATAAAGGCCGGAGGGACGAATGAAAACCTCTGGCCTTTGAGCTGCGTCCCTAGTGGGTCAAGGGCAGGCTCCGGACCAGCCCCCAGCCCTGTGCCCTCCAGCGATAGGTCATGGTCGTCGTCCATCCTGGTTACACTCCTGGGTGACAGCCGCCCCCAGGACTGCGGAGAGAGGAGGCAGGGCCTGGTGTGCGGGGAGCAGGGGCACGGGTCTGTGTGTTAACGTCGGTGTCAACGCCAGAGGGCGAGCCACCCGCTGGCGGTCAGGGCACCATTTGCACCCGCAGCTGTGAGCCCAGAACGGAGGGGTGTGGGGGGCGCTCCCCACCGGCCCCCGAGGCAAACCCTGCGTGCCCCCCAGCCCTCGCCACGCCCTGACTCCGTTTGCCCACCAGGGCAAAGGGGAGACCATGACAGCTCCAGACTTGTTTGCAAAACACACCGAGGGCCTTGAAAGGAAGGTAGTGTTTAAGGTGAGTTCAAAGCCCCGGGTAATTATTTTATGGCCCCTTTTATTCCTGAGACTTCTCTGTGGGCTTGGCTCACAAGCCCGAGCCCCGAGCCATAAAATCGCGTTTATGCAGGCGCCCTTCACACTCAGCGGGTCCCACCTGCGCAGTTCAATCGGGGTGGGGAGTGCTGGGACCCGGGCGGGGCCCAGCCCAGCAAGGACGCCCGCCATTGCTGCCTGATCCAGGCCGTTCCCCTGTCCCGGACCCTGATCACCGTCCAGGTGGCCAGCTTCTGCCCCGAGGAATGGGGTGGACTCGCACTGTGGGCTCCGCCAGTTGGGATGGCCCCAAACTCCACATCGACCGCGCTCATTCTTGTAGGGTCTCACCAAACCACTCCCTGTCCCTTCCATATTTTGGGCTCTCTCTCTTTATATATATATTTTTAATTGATTTCAGAGAGAAAGAGAGAGAGAGAAACATCAATAAGGAGAGAGAACCATCGATTGGCTGCCTCCTGCACGCCCCACACTGGGGATGGAGCCCGCAACCTGGGCGTGTGCCCTGACTGGGAATCGAACCGTGACCTCCTGGTTCATAGGTCCACGCTCAACCACTGAGCCACACCGGCCAGGCTGGCTTTCTTTGTAATGTTCCCTGTTTGTTATTTGTCCCTAGTCTGTGTCCTTAGAGCAATGAAACAAGGAAAAAGATAAAACCCGGCTCTGAGGGCGCATGCTTCATGGTCTCACTCCGCGCCACCCCAACCCCCCCCCTCCACCTCCCCCCTCTCAAACTGCCTGGGCATTCCTCCCTCTCTCAGGCTGGGTTTTCCATCCTGACTTTTATGGCATTTCCCTCGATTAAAGGTTAACGCCTTCATGTTCCCCCCTCCGCCCCCAGTATCACCAAGGGCTGGGAGTCACGGTGAAGGCTCCGGTTAACAGAAAGGAACATGTTAATTATCTACAAGCCCCGGGGCAGGCGAGCCCCGACCCCCGACCCCTGCGCTGACCTTCAGCCACACCTGGGCCAGGAGCTGGCGCAGCTCGCGTCCCGGGGGTCCTGGGCCTCAGCGCCGGCCAAGGTCAAACCCGCTGAGCAGTGCTGCTGCAGTGAGCACGCCCTTCGCCCCGGGACCCTGCAAGGAGGCCAGGCTGCACCTCCGTTTAGCCCGGCCGGCGTGGCTCCGTGGTTGAGCATCGACCTGCGAACCAGGAGGTCACAGCTCGATTCCCAGGTCGGGGCACAGGCCCGGGTTGTGAGTTCGATCCCCAGTGTGGGGCGTGCAGGAGGCAGCCGATCTGCGATTCTCTCTCATCATGGATGCTCCTATCTCTCTCCCCCTCTCCCTTCTGCTCTGAAATCCATAAAAAATATATTAAAAGAAAAATTAAAGCGGGGCAGCCTGGGAAGGTCTCCCTCAGCCCCCAGTGCCCTGGATGCACGACCCAGATGCTGGGAGGGTGACCTCCTTCTGAAGCTGGCAGGCGGCAGGCACCCTGCCAGGGAGGGGAGGAGGAGGAGGAGGAGGAGGAGGAGGGGGAGGAGGAGGAAGAAGAAGAAGAAAGTGTGGAGGGATCCCCTCTGCACCCGGGAGAGAAGGTCTGAGCAGCGGGGACCAGCTCAGCGTCTGGATGGCGCCTGGGGGCAGAGCCACTTTGGAGCAAACATCCCCTGGTTCCCAGCCAGCGGGTCTGAGGCAGGCAGGGGTGGCCAGGGGCCGGGCGGGCTGCGGTCCAGACCCCCGCTCGCTGGCTCGCTCTCCTTCCGCAGGAAAAGCACAGGCAGGCCCCACCGGGCGTATGAGAGAGAGGTGTGGGGTCCTGGTT
Source organism: Myotis nattereri (assembly GCF_964212035.1). NCBI lineage: Eukaryota > Metazoa > Chordata > Mammalia > Chiroptera > Vespertilionidae > Myotis > Myotis nattereri. Next base: position 4,387,715 of record NC_138096.1, on the reverse strand, counting down.
ACTGTCAGGCCCTCCGGGCCCGGCTCGGCCGCCCGCGACCCCAGAACCAAACATCTCCATGTTAGGCAGCCTCGCTGGGTGTCCTCGCCCTTGGCAGTGACCTCGAGTGACCTCTGAGGCGGCTCCGAGCCACGCCCCCTGCCAGGTGCACCTGCTGTGCTCCCGGATGCCCTGCGACCTGGCGTCCGGGCCACACTCAGCGGACGGCGCTCCGTGCCCTGTGTACTCTCCAGGCTACCCCCCCCCCCGGCACCCTGGGGGGCAGTGCGGGCAGCCGGGCTTCTTGTTCACACCGTGGTCACAGCGCCCGCCCAGTGGGGGGCACTGACCCCTCGAAATGTGAGGGGTCACCGTCTGAGATGGCGCTGTCCACATGGCTCATACGACTTGTTCAAGGTCAGATAGTGAAAAAAAAGTGTGAAATAGCCCCGGCCGGTGTGGCTCAGTGGATAGAGCGTCGGCCGGCAGACTGAGCGGTCCCAGGTTCGGTTCTGGTCAAGGCCACATACCTCGTCTTCAGGCTCCTCCCCGGCCCTGGTGGGGGCAGGTAGGGGAGGCAACCAATCGATGTGTTTCTCTCACGTCGACGTCTCGCCCTCTGCCTTCCCCTCTCTCTTCCACGCTCTCTAAAAATCGATGGGAAAATATCCTTGGGTGAGGATTTTTTTAAAAAGTGTGAAATCTCACACTGATCATTTTTATGTTTATGTTAAAAAAAAAAAAAGAGTTCACGTCCTCAGGCGCTCACAGCCCTCGGTCAGCGTTTCCGCACAGAGCAGCGGTTCTCAACCTGTGGGCCGCGACCCCTTTGGCGGTCGAACGACCCTTTCACAGGGGCCGCCTCAGACCATCCTGCGTATCAGATATTTACATGATGATTCGTCACAATAGCAACATGACAGTGATGAAGTAGCCACGAAAATAATGTTATGGTTGGGTCACCACATGAGGAATTGTATTTAAAGGACCAGAAGGTTGAGAACCGCTGCCCTAGAGCCTAAGTCCCTGAAATAAAATGTAGCCGCATGTGTCATTCTATTATGTTTAAATATATTTTTATTGATTTCAGAAAGGAAAGGAGAAGGAGAGAGAGAAACATAGAAACATCAGTGGATCGGCTGCCTCCTGCCCGCCCCCCACTGAGGATCGAGCCCACAGCCCGGGCGTGTGGCCGTCCCCGGGAATCAAACCGTGACCTCCTGGTTCATAGGTCGACGCTCACCCACCGAGCCACGCCGGCCGGCGGGACGTGGACTCCTGCTGCCTCGTGGTGAAACGTGTGTCCGGTTCTGCGAGTGTGAATTCTGGGTCCCGAGGCCACACGCTGCCCAGGGACCCACCTTGGCTCGCCCTCTGCAGTCATGGCCCCAGTGGCCTCTGGGAAACTCCCGGGCTCCGCAGGGACTTGCTAGGTGATAATTACAGGTGAGCAGGGACCCCCCTGCCTCCCACACTGACTCATAATTACTTACCTCCACAGGCTCCAGGGGGCTGGTGGGAGATTAGCCGAACAGAGAGAAGACGGGCAGGCGGGTCCCCTGGAAGCTGCCCCGTCTGCCCATCTCACAGCACCTGCCTGTTTCGGCCTCCGTGGCTGCGAGGCCGGGGATGGCGGAGAGCTGCCCGGTGCCTCTCGGCCACTGGCCACCGTCCCAAACCTGCTGCTCCCTCCCAGGTTCTGGGAGACAGACTAGAGGCGCCTAGAGAGCGGGGGCTTGTTCCCAGGGAACGATTCCCACTGGCATGAGCTCTTATTTTGTTTGTTTTGTGGTTTTTAAAAATATATATATTTTATTGATTTTTTTTACAGAGAGGAAGGGAGAGGGATAGAGAGTTAGAAACATCGATGAGAGAGAAGCATCGATCAGCTGCCTTCTGCGCACCCCCTACTGGGGATGTGCCCGCAACCAAGGTACGTGCCCTTGGCCGGAATCGAACCTGGGACCCCTCAGTCTGCAGGCCGAGGCTCTATCCGCTGAGCCAAACCGATGAGAGCTTGTTTGTTTGTTTATTTGTTTTTAGAGAGAGGGGAGGGGAGGGGGAGATACAGAGAGAGAGAAACTTCACTGTGAGAGAGACACATCCGTTGGTTGCCTCCCACACGGGCCCTGACTGGAGCAGGGGATTGAACTTGCCACCCAGGTACGTGCCCCCTCGACCAGGAATTGAACCCAGGACCCTTCAGTCCGCAGGCCGACGCTCTATCCACGGAGCCACACCGTCCGGGGCTCATTTTCCCGCGTCTGGGAGGATTCTCGGGGGAAGCCATCTGGTCCTGATGTTTCTTTCGGAAAGGTTTTCATTACGGATCTCATTTATTTAATGGATAGAAAACTATAAATTAGTTCGGAGCAGCCTCTTCTCTTATTTAGTAGCTGCAGGCTATATTGTTAGGTCCTTTTTGTTTGGTTGTGTTTTTTTTTTTCATTCCTGATATTCATATTTGCGCCTCAACCTCTTTTAAAGAAATCAGTCTTGCTGGGAGCTTATCCGTCTCATTCGTCTCTTGAAAAGGGCGGTTGTTGGCTCTGTTGGTCTTCCTTGTTGCGTTATTGTGTTCTGCTTCATGAACTCCCGCGGCTTATTGCTTCCAGCCGTGTGTGATCTTGGGGTTTCCTTTGCTGTTCTTTTCCTAAAGCCTGAAGACGGAAACTCGGGTCGTTGTTTCTCCATCCTTCCTTCTCTCCCAGTGACGCGTTCGAGCCGTAAACCTCTCCCAAGCGTGCTCTGACTGCGCCCCGTACGTTGGGATATGTTTGATTATCGTTTCACAGAATATTTTCCAGTTTCCACTGTGGTTTTTGACGTTGACTCATGGGTTGTTTGGAAACGTATTGCTTCATTTTACATCACATCCATCCAGGCGAGGACCGAGCTCTGTAAAAATGGGTTCCGGCCGGGCCAGACGTCGCTCGGTGGTTCAGCGTCGACCTAGGAACCAGGGGGGTCACGGTTCGATTCCCAGGTCAGGGCACATGCCCGGGTTGCGGGCTCGGTCCCCGATGTGGGGCGTGTGCAGGAGGCAGCCGATCCATGATTCTCTCTCATCATGGATGCTTGTATCTCTCCCTCCCTCTCCCTTCCTCTCTGAAATCAATACAAATATATTTTTAAAAGAATAAAGAAAGTCAGGAGGTTTTAACCTGGCCTTTCTTCTTGCTGGACCCCGAGTTCCTTTTCGGCCATCGCAGCCCCATCAGACTCCCGGGAGCTCTGGTGAACTTGCCAGCGCCCCTGCGTCTCGGCTGCTGCCTGGGCATCGCACGTGCCCGGGAGAAGGGCGCCGAGCCCACCCTCTGCTCTCGCCTGGTCTCTGCCATCTTAGCTCCGTAGCTCCTCACTGCATTGGTAGTGTTCGCATGCCTTCCACGACCGGGAATCGAACCGTGACCTCCTGGTTCCTAGGTCGATGCTCAACCACTGAGCCACGCCGGCCGGGCTAACCTTTGGTTTCTTGACAATTTTTCTCAGAAGAGCCAGTTCCCTTAAAGGAGGCTAAACCCCAGAACCCTCCAGGGTCAGAGGCAGCTCCCAGGAAGCGCCCGGCCCTCCAGGGGGAGGCTCAGTGTCCAGAGCACGTGCCCCCCTCCCTGCCCCTCGCAGGCTCCCCCCAAAGTCAACTCAGAGGCTGCTCCGCCCTGACCACCCCTCATCCTCCTTGGAGCAACCCCACCCCACCCCACCCCGGCCTCCGGCCTTGCAAAGCCCGCTCCGCGCCACGTCTCCCGCGCCCTTGGGCTTGAACGTGACACTGGCAAGACGTGCTTCCCCCTCACGTGGTTTCCTCTTTCCTTTGCAGTTGAAAACCGTGACCACGAACGTGGCTGCCACAACCCCCTGCGAAAGGCGCTTGCGTAATGGGGTTGGGGACAGCGTGTGGGGACCAGGAGGGTGGGTGAGCCTGTCCATCCCTGGAGAGATCCATTCTGGGGAGAAAGGAGTCTTCCCGGGGCCTGTCCGACGCGGAGGGAAGAGGGGCTTCCTGGAGGGCAGCCTGGGCTTCCTCCCCCTCCGTGCCTTGCCCACCGCCCCCTCCCTCCGCCCCCGGGAGAGGCGGACATGGTCCGATTCGTCGTCGTCTTTGCTCAGCGTCTAGGTTCCGCACAGACCCTGGAGCTGGAAGTCAGACGAAGTGCTCAAACCCCAGGGCATCCCCTACAGTGGTTCTCAACCTTCCTCATGCCTCGACCCTTTCATACAGTTCCTCACGTTGTGGTGACCCCCAACCATCAAATTATTTTCGTGGCTACTTCATCACTGTGATGTTGCTACTGTTGTGAATCGTCATGTAAATATCTGATATGCAGGGTGTATTTTCATGGTTCGTGACCCACAGGTTGAGAACTGCTGATAGGAGTTGGCGACCTTGGGCGTGCGCCTTAACCTGCCTCAGTTTCCCCACTGTGGCGTGGGTGGTTCCGTGGTACCCACCTTGTAGGGCTATTGTAGGGATTCAGTGAACTAATAGCCTGGCTGGGGTGGCTCAGTGGTTGAGTGTCACCTATGAACCAGGAGGTCAGGGTTCGAGTCCCGGTCAAGGGCACAGGCCCGGGTTGTGGGCTCCATCCCCTGTGTGGGGCATGCAGGAGGCAGCTGACCCATGATTCTCTCTCATTGACATCTCTCTCTCTCTCTCTCTCTCTCTCTCTCTTCCTCTGTCCACGTCTCTAAAAATCAATAAAAACATATTTTCAAAAAACAAACGAATACACTTAAAGCTCTTAAAACAGTGCCCTGCGCTGTCTGGGCCGTGTCTGCTGTCCCCATGGGTCTCGGCGTCGGTCTCCGCGTGGCACCGTTGTCGGCCGCCCTTGGCGATGGCCACGTTCTCAGTAGCCCATCAGGCCGATTCGCAGTAGCAGCTATTTTTTTATTTTTCTTAAACATCAGTTTTCATGTGGGGCACCCTTTCTTGGGGAAATTGCAAAAATTAAATCGTTTTTAAGCAACGCAACAGCACTTGTGGGGTGTGTAACAGACTTGTGAAATTTGCGGAACTTGGCGGTTGAGGTTCTCTCGGTCCCACTTCCCTGGGGCCTGGGGGACCTTCCATGTGTCTCTTTTCTCTCCGGCCCAAAGCCCATCTCGCCCGCTGGGGCCTGGCCCTCGCCTCTTGGACCGGACCGGCGAGGCCGTGAGTTCTAAGATAGCTAGGGCACTGGTTCCCTGCTGGTATTCCAGAAAGTCCAGCAGCCACAGGTGGACGGTGACCCCATTGCGAGGCCAGTCTTTTTTAAATTTTTTATTTTTATTGATTTCAGAGAGGAAGGGAGAGGGAGAGATAGAAACATTAACGATGAGAGAGAGTCATGGATCGGCTGCCTCCTGCATGCCCCACACTGGGGATCCAGCCCACAACCCCGGCCTGTGCCCTTGAGCGGAATGGAACCCGGGACCCTTCAGTCCGCAGGCCGATGCTCTATCCACTGAGCCACACCAGCCAGGGCAGCGAGATGATTCCCATACGTCAGCGTCACTGGGCTTGTGCCGGCCCCACGGTCCTGGTCCAAGCCGAGCACGCAAGGCTGCACGTGTTCCTGTCTCCTCTGAACTCTTCGCCGGAAGCTCAGCGTCACTGGGTCAGGATGTAGACAGGGTCAAGGCCAATGGGATGGGCAGAACTCGGGGCCACAGCCTCACCTGCTGGGCCAGGCCCTTGCCATCACAGAGGCAGCCCTCTCTCCGAGGAAGGACTGACCGCGAGCCAGGGCTCAGGGGCGGGGGGCTTCCTGACTTGGTATTTGGAAGGGGAGCCCCTATATTCACCTGTTCACGGTAAAGCACCTGGGATCCGGGCCCCAGGCTCGGTGCTCACCTGGTGGCCAGCCGTCACCAGCCGCGGACACTCTGTGCGTGGACCTGGCACGAGGACCCAATGCCCCTGAAGGGCTCAGAGCGATGCCTGGCGGGCGGCACCCGTGGACAGAGCATGGGCCTGCGGACTGAAGGGTCCTGGGACTCTGTCCGCTACATTATTATAAACAAGAAACTGTCTCGGCCCGGCCGGCGTGGCTCAGGGGTGGAGCGTCAACCTGTGAACCAGGAGGTCACGGTTCGATTCCCGGTCAGGGCACGTGCCCTGGTTGTGGGCTTAATCCCCAGTGGGGGGCGAGTGCAGGAGGCAGCCGATCAATGATTCTCTCTCATCATGGATGTTTCTCTCTCTCTCCCAAAATCAAAATTTTAAAAATATTTAAAAAAAAGAATGTTCAAGCCTGGACTTCCATTTTCCAAAAGACTCCACGTCTGTAAGAAAACTGTCAATCACGATAAAAATATGAGTGCAAAGTGGATTCTCGCGTGCACGCACTGCCTCCACATCCCTTCTACCGGCATCAGCATCCTGCTCTCAGAGACACCCCCACACAAAGGAAGGGCCTGAGGCCTCCCACTCAGGCCTGAGGCGCCGTTTGGCTGCCCCCCTTGGGGGCTTCCAGCCAAGGCCATTGGCAGGAGCTCCGGGCGCCCAGAGCCCCCCCAATCCCCCCCCAGCCTCCTTCCTTTACCAAACAAGGTCAGGATTTGTAACTCCTCCCAGGGCCGCCTCTGGCTCAGTGCCCTCAAGTCCTTCTTCTTCTTTTAAAAATCGTTCATCTCCAGTCATTCCATTTCGGTTCAGCTGTGTGTCTTTTTGTGGCCCCGCCCCGCCCCTGTGTGTTTTGGCCTCCGGGGACCACGAGCCCAGAGGTGAGGACATCACCCCCAGCTAACGCCGTGGCTTAGAAGGGAAAGCGCTGGCTGGCTCGGCCCCTTGCTTTCTCTGTGGCCACAGAGCCCCCAGGCTGGGTCCCCGCGGGCCGCCACCGAGGCCATCCCATTGCACCATCTGCCTGCCCCCGCGGGCCGCCAACCGCCCCGCTCTGAGGGTCGTCGCTAACTTTTTTTCTTTTCTTTTAAGTTTTTGTTGGTTTTATAAAATCGCTGGCTCCGGGCTGTTTCCACCCAGCTTGCTAGCATCAAAGCAAAACCAGCGCAAGGAGAACAAACACGCAGAGGCTGGCAGAGGCCGGGCCACACTCAGCAAGGCCATGGCTGGCTGGTGGGGAGGTGCCAGCCCAGCGCCTCGGGGCACATCTGGAAACCTGTGGCACCTCAGGGCTTGAAATACCCGCTTCCTGCTCCCCGGAGGGCGTGCGCGGGGCAGGCAGGGCGCCGTGACTCACCCGGCGGCGTTTGCAGGAGTGTCTGTCGGCGGGCGGAGGTGTCCCCAGAAGCCCATCAGCCTGTGGCCGGGGTTGTTTTCTCCACCCCGAGCTACGCGGAGGGAGCCCGCTCTCAGAGCGAGATGCTTGGCACAGGGTTTGTTTTGAGCAGAAGCGGAGGGCGCGTTCACGGTCCTGCACAAGAGAAAGCCCAGCTCTCGCTCGGGGAGGAAAAAAACCCCAGCGTGTCAACAGTGGGGGGGTGGCGTCTCAAAGCCCTTGTGTTTGAAAATGTCTCCGTGTGTTTCAACGCGAGCCCAACTGTCAAAACACGGGAGGGGGATGCGCCCGCTTTGAACACGCATCGGGCTTCCGATGGAAACGCCTTTGTGTTGCTTCAACAGGCCCCAGGGGCGGCCCAGAGAGGGTGAGCCATGGGTCCAGGGTCACACAGCAAGCCATTCGTTCATCTGCCAGAGGAGTGTTAGTGCAACTCAGGCATCCGAGGGGACAGATGTCGTTCCTGATAAAACTGTACACAAGGAAGGCAGGGGCGTCCTGAGCCCCGGGAGTCAGCGGAGGAGGGAAGGGCCATGCATCCCCCCTCGAGGCTGGAGACAGTGGTCTGCTGGGCCTGAGGGAGAGGGTCGGCCAAGGCCAAGGTTACAGGCCAGAGCCGTGGGTGGTCCTGAGACCCGGCCTCCAGTGGTCGCTCTGAGATATCAGGCAGGTGGGCAAGGTCGAGGGGCCGGCAGGGTGGCCCCTAGGAGCCCTTGAGCCTGGGGCTGCCTCTGACATAAGCAACATGCGGACAGGTCCTCTCACCGCTCAGGGCCTTTGCCTGGGGTTTCTCGTCTGAACCTGAGGGGCTGGATGGATTCTCTCTCTCTCTTTCTTTCTTTCTTTTTTAATCCTCACCCAAGGATATTTTTACATTGATTTTTAGGGAGAGTGAAAGAGAGAGGGAAAGACAGAGAAATATCGATGTGAGAGAAACACATCGATTGGTTGCCTCCTGCATGCGCCCTGACCAGGGTTCGGGCCGGGGAGGAGCCTGCAGCTGAGGTACGTGTCCTTGACCGGAATCGAACCCGGGATCCTTCAGTTCGCAGGCCGATGCTCTGTCCACTGAGCCACACCAGCCAGGGCTCAATGCTCGCTAAGATCTCCGTAGCGCTGATGGTCCAGAAGTCTCCGTGAGGCCCTAGACCTCGGCCCACGGTGCTGACTCAGCGGCTTCAGGCTCAGCGTGATCCAGGAGACCTTTGCTCGGGGACTCAGCTGAGTATACTGTGCACCACGCACCTGCAACGATGCTCTGGCTGCAGTGGCACCGGAGACACACCTGCCCACCGACGGGGATGCATCTGCTGCAGGAAGTGCTCTTCTCGGGCTGCGTGCCCGCCGGTCTCTGCACGCCCGCTTGCCCGCATCCCTCCTGCTCACCGTGAGTCAGACAGACAGACAGAAGCCTCAGCAAGTTCTCGCTTTGATGTCGGGAAGCTCATCTGCAGCCCGGGGCCCTCAGCCCGTCCTCATCCCCGGGGCGTGGGAACCGGGGGGCAGGCTGATCGGCGTCCCCCGATGAAGAGGTCGGTCGAGAGCCAGTGGCCAGGGACTCGCCCGCACCCGTGGGGACAGTCAGCGAGCGAAAGTGCATGAGCGGCCGGAAGAGACCCTTTTAAAGGGGAAAACCGGCCTGGCCGGTGTGGCCCAGTGGTTGAGCATCTGCTCTCTGACAGCTTTTCCCAGAGTCCCCTGGGGCCAGCCACCATTGGGGAGAGGGTCTCCCCACCCACTCCATGGCCCCCAAGTCTGTGTCGATGAGATTCTTAGAGCAGCCCTCCCTTTGGTAATAGCTCCAACGTAAAGAAATTATTTTCTTTTTTTTAATATATATTTTTATTGATTTCAGAGAGGAAGGGAGAGGGAAAGAGAGCTAGAAACATCCATGATGAGAGAATCATGAATCGGCTGCCTTCTGCATGCCCCACACTGGGGATCGAGCCCCCAACCCGGGCATGTGCCCTGACCGGGAATCGAACCCTGACCTCGAATCGAACCCTGACCTCCTGGTTCATAGGTCAATACTTGCTACTAAGCCACGCCGGCCGGGCGGGCGAGAAATTATTTTCTACTCGGTAGAGAAAGTGTATGTGGCGGGAAGGACGTGGAATGGGCACCCGAGGGTGGGTCATATTTCTGTTTCATTCCTCCCCTCCCCCCCCCCCCACGTAAAAACTGGGCACGGGCTTACCCAGCGCCTCTAATACCAATGGCCGTGGTGTAAATACTTCCCTCACCGTCCATTTCAAGCCGGCACCTTGACATCCCTGACTGTGGGCTTGGGGGACAGGCACCAGAGGGGCTCTGTGAGCTGGCTGCAGCGCCCCCACCCCCACCCCCGAGCCTGTCCACCGAGGCCGTGGGTGCTTTAACTGGGTACGGCCTGGGCAGTGCCCCGTGTGGGGCCTGGCACAGGGCAGGTGCACTCCCACCAGCCAGGGCTCTCCGCTGGCGGCTTCCCTGCCCTTCAGACTGCAGCCAATGGAGCCCCTGTTCTGGGGGAAGCAAATTATAAATGATTGAAAAATAATAGATGGCTTTTTCCTGGCCTGGGAGAAATGGCTCTGAGCACCTTGGTAGGAGCCCAGGGCCAGTGCAGGGCCTCAGGGTGGCTCTGGAAAAGGTGTCGTTGGAGGCTCCTCCCTCCAAGCACGGGGATCGCCCCATCTCCCCCCGGCAGCCCCCTCCACTGGCCCCACTCGGTGTTTGTTCCTTTCCTGATTAACAGCTTTGCTTCCGGCCGCAGCCAACAAAGGAACAGAATCACATTGTTCTGAGCAAACAGCTCCGGTATCAGCCGGAGCCCATGCACAGTCCCGCTCCCAGCCCTCAGCCTCTCCATCCAGCGTGGACGGAGCAGAGCGAAAGGCTCAAGGCCACCAGGCAGCGAGACACACCTTCGTCTGCTTCCGAAGACCCTGACCAAGGGCATTGCTATGTGGGCATTCCCCTCCCCCGGCCTCGGTCACCAATGCCAGTGTCTTTCCTCTCTGATGGGCTTGCTGCCAAGTGACTTCAATTAATTTATTTTTCTCTCTCACCACCCCTCTGTTCCTCTTTAAGGCGTCTATAGTAAGACTACTGTTTTATTTTTAAATATTTTTATTAATTTCTGAGAGGAAGGGAGAGAGAGAGAGAGAGAGAGAGAGAGAGAGAGAAGAGAGAAACATCAATGATGAGAGAGAATCATGGATCGGCTGCCTCCTGCACGCCCCACACTGCAGGGGATCGAGCCTGCAACCTGGGCCTGTGCCCCGACCGGGAATCGAACCACAGCCTCCTGGTTCATAGGTCGATGCTCAACCCCTGAGCCACGCCGGCCGGCAGGGTGGGTCCGTTTTATTATCAGAATTCCCCAGCCCAGCGCAGCCTTGTTCGGTTTTAGCTTTTGTTGCCTTTGTCTTGGCTTTCTCTCCCGTTTCCCTGTGAAACCAAACCCACTTGCTCCCCCAGCCTCCCCGAAAGCCAGCGTGTCCGAGAGGAAATCGCTGTAGGCTGAGCGAGCCCTGGACAGAATGCATGGGCCTGGCGCCCTGGTGATGAGATTAAGGGAAAAATGCCTTTGGCATCCAACTCAGACCCGTCCTCGGTCCCAGGCAGGAGCCAAACCAAACATGGGCCTTGTTTTGGGAAGGAAAAGGTTAACAAGCCATGAAAACAGCGCGAGAGGTATTTTCAAAGCATGACCCTCGGCAGCGCAAGGAGAATGCTGTCTGGCGGTGTAACTACGTCCCTCATCTCGGATATTTATCCTGCAGCTGAAGACGGGGAAGAAGGGGACAGCAACAGCCATGACATTCCAAGCCCGTGGTGAGGGAGTCTCCCTGCAGGGCCACAAGCTGATCCCCCAGGCAGGGGCCTACAGGGACCACTCCAGAGCCAGATCTGGGGGAAGGCGAGTTTCATGTCTGCAAGGCCAAGAGCCTGGTGAGGTGTCCTGGTGAGGTATCCAGAGGAGGGGCGCAGGGCAACCTCATTGCAGCCGCAGATCTCAGACATTGTGGAGGCCTCAGCGAGAGCCTGGTCACCAATCCATGACGCAGTTGTCCAGGTTCTGCTTGATTACCTCCAGGCACGGTGACCTCACTACCTGGGGAGAAGCCCCGTTCCAGACCCAGAGCACAGAGAAGCACTCAGAGGGCTCAATGTTTACATGCGACAGACCCAGGGAGTTGAGTGAGTCCATGTTGCAGACGTGAGGTTCAGTGCAGCAAACACGAATACACACCTCGGAGAAAGCATGTTTGCTGGCCTGCTCAGTGGTTAAATGTCGACCTAGGAACCAGGAGGTCCCGGTTCGATTCCCGGTCAGGGCACATGCCTGGGTTGCGGGCTCGATCCCCAATGGGGGGCGTGCAGGAGGCAGCCGGTCCCTGATTCTCTCTCATCATGGATGTTTCTCTCTCTCTCTCTCTCTCTCTCTCCCTCTCTCTCTCTCTCTCTCTCTCTCTCTCTCTCTCTCTCTCTCTCTCTCTCTCCCTTCCTTCCTGGAATCCATAAAGAATAAATAAATAGAGCCTGTTTGGAGCAAACATCCCAGGGCCTGGCCTCTGCTTCGTTAGGGAAGACGGGCATAGAGAGGCCCTCGGGAGGACAGAAAGGTGTGTGCATGGAAAAAAAGCCGGGGAAACGCCACCCGCTGTGGAAGGTGGGGGAGTTTTGGACGTGCCGGGGAAGCCAGGACCTGGGGCAGGACGCAGCTGCACAAAACGCTTCCAGAGATGCTGCCCAGCCCCGAGGCCCGGACTCTCTGCTGTTCTTCGTGATGGTTCCGGCAGGTCTTTGCATTCCCCTCCCGAAGTGGTCCAGAGCCAGAGTGTGTTGCCATGGCGACAGGCTCAGCAGGGGAGCCACTCAGCATCACTCAGTAATCCACATCTGTGTTCCCCCCACCCCCTCTCTCCTCGCGCCCCTCTCTTTTTATCTGTAAATGGAAAGCAACGCGTGAGTAACGCCACCTTGAAGCTGATTTCCTGGAGGAAGGGAGAGGAGCCTTTTTTCTGGGGGCTGTCCCGCCCCTCCGCCCCTCATCCTTTCTCCCGCTCCCCCGCCGCCCTCTCACTGAGGGGTGGAAGGAGCTGGAGGGATGGGAGCCTCCAGGGAGGCTGGGAACCTTCACTGCCACGGGGGAGGGTGTTCACTGAAAGCTCAGGAATTCGCCTGCAGGTTTTACAAGCTCCTTGACCTCAGGCGGGGGCCAGGTGGGTGGATGGGGGCCAGGCAGGTGCCATGAGCACCCCCCTGATCCCCATCCCCACCTCTGAGTGTCTACACCATCCGTTCAGAGCCTTGACTCCTCTCTCTTACCTGTAAGGGCTGCTTGGTCTCCAGTGTGGGTGCCGCAGGGGGTGGGGCGTGGGGGCCTGGATCCAGGAGGCGGCATGGTTCTGCCTGGCGGAGGGGGGCCAGGGAACTGCCCCCTGAGGGCATGGGCGCTGCCCGGCCCCAGGGGTGCCCCCAGTGCAGGTGGCGGACTCTTTCCAGAGGGAGCCGCCGCCCCAGGGGCTTCTGGGAGCTGTCTCCTATTTGTCACCATTGTCCCCACGACCTTGGCTGCTTCCTTCCCACCTCCCTTCATGTCCCTCCCTGGGCCTGGAGTCGATCACACACACTCTTTTTTTAAAAATTTTTATTTTTTTATTGATTTCAGAGAGGAAGGGGAAGGGAGAGAGAGAGAAACATCAGTGATGAGAATCATCGATCTGCTGCCTCCTGCACGCCCCACCCTGGGGATGGAGCCCACAACCCGGGCCTGTGCCCCGACCCGGCGGGAATTGAACCGTGACCTCTGACCTCCTGGTTCATAGGTCGGCGCTCAACCCCTGAGCCGTGCCCGTCAGGCACACACACCTTTGAAGGCCAAGGAGGCCCCCCTGGAGGCCGGCTCCCCCGGAGGCCACGGGCCCTGCTCTGGCCTCCGTCTCCCCACTGAGGAGGCCAGGAAACTGCCGAGTCAGCCCCCCGCATCTGGGACCCGGGAAGGCCTTTCTGAGAACCACGCTGAGCCCCAAGGGCGAGGAGGGTCAGGCTGTGCAGGGGGTGGAGCTGGCAGCGCCTCCCCGCCTCTGGCTCAGAGCCCTGCCAGCTCCCGCCCGCCCGGGGCCATGCCTGTGATCACAACGTGTCACCTCCCGGGAGACGGCCCTCTTTCCAAGCAGGTGAAAAAGGAACCGGATTAACAATAGGAGACGGCTCCTCGCAGGGTCCCCTGGAAACATGAAACTGTCAGTGCTGCTGCGAGCGGCAGAGAGGGCGGCCCGGGCCTCGGGTGGCAGGACTCGGGGGCCAGGCAGGTTCCTGGGGCTCCTCCGACCCAGCACCCCAAACCCCACACTCCAGGCCCCATGAACCCCAGACCCCCCATACCTCAGACCCTGCACACACCCCTGCTGCACCCCAGACCCTGCATCCTCCCCTGCTGCAACCCAGATCCTGCACGTACCCCAGGCCCAGCACCCCAGACCCCACACACCCCAGACCCCACACACCCCAGACCCAGCGCCCTCCCCTGCTGCACCCCAGACCCTGAGTCCCCCCTGCTGCACCCACCCCCAGCTCGGCCTGGGCCTGCGGTCAGGGCTGGGCAGCGCCCTGGCAGCCAGCAGAGCCCTTGGCCGTGGCCACAGGCCCGCTCTTGCGCCCTGGGTTCACCGTGGGGACCAGGGGCCCCTGGGCCAGTCCACACCCTCCCCCTGCTTCCTGCCCGCTCTGGCGCTTTGTGGGCCCGGGTTTCTGGAGCTTTCTCAGAACTGTGGCTGCATTCCCCATGGAAATCATGACATTTTCCGTTTCACATTACGCACTGCACCAGCCTCGGGAAGGGGGAGGGAGGCCCGCAGGCCCGGGGCCAGCCCCTGTCGCTGTAAACAGCCAGCGTCCCTGTCCCTGCCACCGTCCCCGTGTTTATCCTGGAGTCACCCCGAGCCGACAGCGAGGCCCCGAGTTCCTCGTCCAGGCCCGGCCTGGGCACGGGGTCCCTGCCTCTCCTCTCGGCGCCCGGGGCACATCTGGATCAAGGCGTGCCTCCCACCCGGCCGCGTGTTTTTTAAACTTTACTTTCCACCGCCATGGCAACTGCGGCCTGTTTGGCAGAGGGAGCGGGCGGGGGGGGGGGGGGGCGGGCGGGCCGGGGGCTCGGGGAGAAGAAAGGGCCTCTGAGTGGGGCTGGCGGCCGGCCAGGCTAATCACGCTGCCGAGCAGAGCGAGGCCCTGGCGGGCGGCCAGGGGACAGAGAACAAAGCTGTCAGTTCCTCCTGTTGGCGGCCGAGCGGGTTTGGCACCCGAATATGGTTTCCCAGAACTCCCGGCCTTGGCCGCCGGCCATTCCCTTCAGGGCAGCAAACAGGATTAGCGCAGCCCGGGCTGTTTTTCTGCTCTCGCCTCCAACTGCCCATGACATCATCCCCTGCACGCATGTGCCAGCGCCGTGGCTCTCCTCCCTCTCCCCCTTCTCTCCTTCTCTCTCCCTCTCTCTGTGCCTGCCTCTCTCTCTCTCTCTCTCTCTCTCTCTCTCTCTCTCTCACACACACGCACACGCACACGCACACGCACACGCACACGCACACGCGTTCCCACTTCCTTCCTGCGGCGCCCCCTCCTCCGCCTGTCCTTAGACGCAATGTTCTAGGTCATTCTTCGTGTCCGGCTCTGCTGTTACATGAAAACGCCCCGGTGCGTGTGTGTTTGGCTGAACCGAGCCAGACGTTGTATTTTATTTTTATAACTGAATTCCTGGGAGATAGGAATCTCGTTTTCCTCGGCAGCCTGCAATCAGCGCGCGCAGGGCTGCGGTTTCCAACCGCCTGTCGCCGCTCCCTCGCCAGCCTCCGCCAGGCAGGAGCTTGGCTCCCGTTCAGGTTTAAAGGGCCCACGGCCGGGCTCTCTCTCTCTCACACAGACACACACGTACACACTCATACACACACGCACACACATGCGCACAGACTCACTCTCACGATCACACATGCATGCACATGCACATCCACTCACACACACTTATACACTGACTCACACACGCACGCACATGCACACACACAAATGCATACAGACTCACACACACATGCACACACACAAATGCATACAGACTCACACACACATGCACACACACAAATGCACACAGACTTATATACTCACACACAGAGACTCACACTCACACACGCTCTCACACTCATGTGCACACACACGCACGCACATGCACACACACAAATGCACACAGACTCACACACACATGCACACACACATGCACACACACTTATACACTCACACACACACACACTCACACACATGCTCTCACACTCATGTGCACACACGCACGCACACACAGGCGCACGCACACAGCGTGCATACAAACACCATTGTCCGGGGACCCACCGCCACGCAGACAAAGGGCAGGAAGCCGCCTGCAGAGGCCAGCGGGCGCACAGCCAGCGCGCAGCGTCCTGCTCTCCCTCCCCACAAGGAAAGTAGGTGAATTGGTAAAAGCCAACCAGGCAGGCGGGGGCGCGTTATGCAACGGCCGGCCGGGCTCCCCGAGGGATGGAGGCTCCTGGCCGCACCCAAGCTCCCCGCCTGCCTGCCGCTCCGATTCATGAACTAGTTTTCCAATTCATGAATCACCCGGGAGCCGGCGAGAGAAAAATGAGTCGGATTGATCTCATTTCCATTGAAACTGGCTCAGGATGGCCATGCGGGCTGCGGAGAGGACCGGAGGCTCGCCCGCACCAGGGTCCACAGGCTGGCGCCCACCTGCCAGGGGGTAGGGGCCCCAATTTCACGAGGAGTCAGTGGGCCCAGTAAGACCCACCGCGATAGGGGCCTGTGGCTGGGCCCACTGTGCAGGCAGGTCGGATACTGTGTTCTCCATCTTGTTTTCTCACTTTAAAAACTATATATATATATATATTTTTTTCCCCTGGCCAGTTTGGCTCAGTGGATAGAGCATCGGCCTGCGGACCAAAGGGTCCCAGGTTCAGTTCTGGTCAAGGGCCTGTACCTTGGTTGCAGGCTCCTCCCCGGCCCAGGCACTGGTGGGGGTGCATGCAGGAGGCCACCAATCGATGCATTTCTTTCACATCGATGTTTCTCTCTGCCTTCCCCTCTTCCACTCTCCCTAAAAATCAATGGGAAAATATCCTCAGGTGAGAATTAACAAAAAAATATTTTTTTATTGATTTCAGAGAAGAAAGAAGAGAGAGAGAGAGAGAGAGGGGGAAACATCAATGATGAGAGAGAATCATGGATCGGCTGCCTCCTGCACGCCCCACCCTGGAGATCCAGGCATGTGCCCTGACTGGGAATCAAACCCGGGACCTCCTGGCTCATAGGTAGATGCCCAACCACTGAGCCACACCAGCCGGGCCTAATCTGCATCATTTGGGATCCCAGCTTCCAGAAATGAGGTGCTCATCCCCTGGGGTCCATCAGACGCGGGTGCCTTGGCGGGCCGGGTGGTGTGACCTTGCCATGTGCATTTCTGCAGCTCCCGGGGGCAGTGGGCGGGCAGGAGCCGCCGGAGAGCGGGGAGAGGACGCCTTGGTGTGACTCTCCATAAGCAGGAGGTTCAGAGGCCACAGGAGCCGCTCCATGTCCCGTGAGGTCTGCGTGAAGGTGCCCTTCACCCTGAGCTGCCCACGCCCAGGGCTGCCAGGGGTTAAGTCACTCCCACAAGTGCCGGGCTGGCCTCAGAGCAGCCGGGAGAGCGGCTGGCTCATGTTTTGCATTAACTCGCTTGCTTTTTCCACTGCAGCCTCCCGTTCCGCGATAAACCCGGGTTGCTAGGAAGGCTTTATGTAACAGGGGCCGGCCCGGGCTCCTCCGAGCAGCGCTCGCCGCGGTCCCAGAGTTCCCCGTCAGCCTGGCAACACATCAAAACCTCGGTTTCATAACAGCCCAGAAATAGGGCCTTCTGATCACATCCCGAGGACGGGACTAATCACGCCAGGGCCTGGAGTTTTTAAGGATTGTTGATGGTTAACTAAAAAGAGACCCCCTGCCTGGCCGGCGTGGCTCAGTGGCTGAGCATTGACCTAGGAACCAGAAGGTCACGGTTCAATTCCCAGTCAGGGCACATGCCCGGCTTGTGGGCTCCATCCCCAGTGTGGGGTGTGCAGGAGGCAGCCGATCCATGATTCTCTATCTCCATTAATGGTTCTCTCTCTCTCTCTCTCCCTTCCTCTCTGAAATCAATAAAAATACATTAAATAAATATTTTTAAAAAGAGACCCCGCCAAGTCCGGCCGGCCATCTCTGGGGTCGGGTGGGAAGGGACGTCGGAGACTGTGGTTTCTGCCCCCGTGAGCTGTGGGTTAGTGGCCCGAGGCCTCTTTCAGAGAATTTGCTAAATAATCTCAAACATATTGAGGAACTTACTCATGTTTTTCAAAAAGGGAAAAAAAAAACAAATACCTTCTTCCTGCTGCTTCCTTCATTCATGGAGAATGTGGTTTCCTTTTATTGATTTGTTTATTTAACATATTTGTATGGATTTCAGAGAGGAAGGGAGAGGGAGAGAGAAACATCCATGATGAGAGAGAATCATGGATCGGCTGCCTCCTGCACTCCCTGCACTGAGGATCGAGCCCGCAACCCGGGCATGTGCCCCGACGGGGAATCGAACCGTGACCTCCTGGTTCACAGGTCGACGCTCACCCACTGAGCCCTGCTCCGGCCGGACCCTGCTCTAAATGTAACTGCCCTCTTTCTCTCCCGATCAGCCTGCCTGGGAGCCTCTCCTACCTTCTCTTTTTGGAATATTGGCCCACAGATCCCTCCGTGGGCTTGTCAGAACCATTCTCGCTTTGCTATTTCCTCCGCGGCCACTGACATCATTTCTCCGGTCTCTGCTCCTTGGAACACTTCCGCCTTGATTTTCATGGGAGTTTCATGTACCTGCGATTTGCCCTTTCTTCTGGATCATCAGTAAAAAGGATTAAAAAAAAGGTTCCTCTCCCATCACGATGTCCCTATGCCCAGCTGGGCCCTGGGCCGTCCTCCCTCCACCCCCCCCCCCTTCGCCACACACACACACTCTCCTCAGCCTGCCCACCTGCCGTGGGCAAGAATGTCTCGAGAGCGGCTGCTGTCAGATGCTCGGCTGAGATCTAATATCCGTGAGACCCATTGAGTGTCTGGACACCTGGTTGCCATGGCGACGGTGGTCATAAAAACACACCGATCTGTAGAGAGAGATTAAACGGGTCCCCGTGGCACACAATCGGACACATTAGCTCAGGGAAATGGCACGCCGCATATCTCCCCCCGCCCCCACCCCTGTTGACACAGTGCCGCTGCCTTTCAAACCCAGCCCGGGCGGCCTCAGCGGGTGGCCAGCACCCAGGGGCTTTCAGTTCATATCTCACAGGGACCGGCGAGGGCTTCGCCAAGGCCAGCGGCCCCCGGGCTCCCCGTCCCAGCGGAGTCAGCCTAGACACAGGCGGCATGCTCGTTGGGCACCATCTGTCCTTTGCTGACTCCCATCGACCCGTCAGCGCAGGCAGGAAAGAAACCTGACCCTGAACGCGCTTCAGAGCAGGTGGCCGGGATGCGTGAGGGTGAGGGTGCAGGCCAGGTGGCCTCGGAGGCGCTGGCGAAGCTATCGGGGGCCCCCAAGACCACTCCATGGCACAGGGTAGGCCTGTACCTGTGGCCTGGCTGGCGGTCAGAGGCGCATCTTCCAATACAAAGAAGGGCTCTAGCCTTAAAATAAATAAATGAAGGGGTGAGTTGGTGTTTGCGTCCTAGCTCTGCCATGAGCCGGCGGTGCCTGGGGACGTGAGAAAGCAGCTGCGGCCACGGACGGGCTGCCAGTGCCTGGGTCTCCAGGGAACATGGGGGACACCTCGCCCCGCCCCATCGGCAGGTCTGCCTTATCGACACCTGAGAACCGCTCACCTGCGCTCTTTCTGCTTCGGAACTCAGTGATCTGCAGTCCAAAAAATGGGTCATCACTGCGCCATGGGCTTGGTCTTTTTCTTTTCTTTCTTTTTTTTTTTTTTAATTAGTGTATTTTTATTGATTTCAAAGAGAAAGGGAAAGAGAGAGAAACATCAAAGATGAGAGAGAATCATCGATCGGCTGCCTCCTGCACGCCCCACCCTGGGGATGGAGCCCGCAACCCGGGCCTGTGCCCTGACCGGGAATCGAACCCTGACCTCCTGGTTCATAGGTCGACGCTCAACCACTGAGCCACCCCGGTTGAGCTAAAAAGCAGGTGAAAAGCTCAGCTAATTTGGAGCCATTTAGCGTTCACCTCCCTCCTCATTCATGAAATGGGCCCGTGTTTCCTTTGTCCACACTCCTCCCCCTGAACAAAAAGGAAAACATGTTTATAAAAACACGCCCTGGTCCCCTTTGGCTGGCATGAAATCGCCTTCCTTTCCTTTCTCTCTCCAGCCCCCCGTGTTTTTCCTGAAAACGTTAACTCGGTCAGTCCCGCTGTCTTCTCACTTTCCGCCCTGTGTCTCCATTTCTTTGAGTGCGGGGGGCTTGGGGGGGGGCTGCTCTTCTGATCCCCCCCCACCCCCTCCCCCCCACTCCCGCCGGCTTCCCCGAAAGCTCACGGAGCGCCGCTTCCTCCCAGTTTTTGTCCTGTTTTCGCGGGACCCGTTTCCATGGTCCCGGCCCCGCCATCACGGCCCCGCCGGCGTTATCTCTCTCCCACGGCAGCGGCTCACATCCTGGCCGGCCAGACAATGGCGGTGCGTGTCTTTTCTTAGCGTTCATACCTTTTGTTCCCGAGCGCAGGATTTCCTTATGGTTTGTTTGGGCTTTTCAAAAGCTTATGGACGGATCCAGAGAGGTGCCAGGCTCACGCCCCGAGGGATACCGGCCAAGTTTATGGGCCTGAAACGCTGCCATTGATGTCTGGGCCCAGCCAGCACGGCGGCAGATTGGACAGCCGTGGGCCCCGTTTGCCAAAAAAGTGGCTGCAAAAACCCGCCCGAACCTCGGCTCCCGGGGAGCCCGCCGTGCGGAAAGGACAGGAATTGGGCCCAGCATCGTGTCTGAAATGGGAAGAATGATGGTCGCGTTTCTAAGGACGGTCTTGCTTAGAGCGGGTAGCCGACACCAGTCATTTATTTGTTTAAACGAAAGCCCATCGCCCTCATTAAGTCTGGGGTATACTTTTCTTTTTAAATGATGCAGCTATGTTGAAACCTCGCATTCCCACAGTTTGTACCAAGGCCTATCTTTACGGGATATTTTCAACACAATACGATGTTGTTTTCAGAAACAAACCCAGCCCGGCCGGCGTGGCTCAGTGGTGTGAGCATCAACCTATGAACCGGGAGGTCACGGTTCGATTCCCGGTCAAGGGCACGTGCCCGGGTTGCAGGCTCGATCCCCAGTGTGGGGCGTGCAGGAGGCAACTGATCCATGATTCTCTCTCATCATGGATGTTTCTCTCTCTCTCTCTCCCTCTTCTTTCTTCTCTGAAATCAATAGAAATATACTTTAAAAATAATGAAGGTGGGATGGTGTCATAGGTCACGATCTCAAGGCCATTGTACAAGCTGGAGACAAAGAAGGGGGGGCCCTTCCATTCAGTAGAACGCCTTTCTCGGGCACCCCTGCTGATGGCAATTAGGTGTGTTATCTGAGGGCCTGGCTCAATCCCAGCCTCCTTTAGGGTTTGGCTTTCTGGGATCCTTTAATTAGACACAACATCCAGATGAAAGACTCGGCAGGTATGTGGACTGCGCCCCGCACTGCTGGTGGTCTGCCCGGAACCGGGGAAGGCACGGGAGGGTCCTGTCCCAGCTTGCACAGGGGTCTGGCTCTCACACCTGCTTGGGAATTGGGGGGACAGTACCCGGCGATTGAACGCCTGGATGGCAACTTCAGGCTGAGCTCCTGGAGGCTGAGCCCTCCTGCCCTGACAAGGTGTCTGGACGAGGCCGGGCCGGACACGGTGGGATTCCCGCTCAGGGCACATGCCTGGGTTGCAGGTTTTATCCCCTGTGTGGGGCTGGTGGGAGGCAACCAACCCATGATTCTCTCTCTCCCTCTCCCTTACTCTCTGAAATCAATTTTTAAAAATATATACAGTGGGGCCTTGACTTACGAGTTTAATTCGTTCCGTGACAGAGCTCATAACTCAAATTACTCGTATGTCAAATCAACAGTGAATGAGCGAGACACGTGATGCTGGGCTGATGTGGTGGCGTTCACTGTGACGTTCGCTGCGCCAACTAGCGGCGGGGTAGCTGAAGCTGGCTCGTAACCCGAATTTTAGCTCGAAACTCAAAGCAAAAAATCGGCCCAGAGATGGCTCGTATCTCGAAAAACTTGTTAGTCGGGACACTCGTAAGTCAAGGCCCCACTGTATTTAAAAAACCCAGACCGTAAATGCAGCTGAATGGAGTGCACAAACATTCAGAAGGTGTGGAAAGATGATTAGAAGCTGCAACTGAGTCACCCTTCTCACGCAAAAGAACAACAGAACTTTTGGCAAAAGTAAAGGACTTACGCCCTAGCCGGTGTGGCTCAGTGGATAGAGCATCGGCCTGCAGACTGAAGGGTCCCGGGTTCGATTCCGGTCAAGGGCACGTACCTCAGTTGCAGGCTCCTCCCCTGCCCGGACCCTGGTCAGGGCATGTGCAGGAGGCAACCCATGGATGTGTTTCTCTCACATCGATGTTTCTTTCTGTCTTCCCCTTTCTCTTCCACTCTCTCTAAAAAATCAATGGGAAAATACCCTCCGGTGAGGATTGAAAATACATTTTTTTTAAAAAAATAAAAAAGATAAAGGACTTAGCACGTGACCGGCCCGGGTCCTCTTAGGGAGCAGCTGGGTCCAGGGAGACAGGGCTGATCATGTCCTCCCCTGTCGAGGGTTCTCCGCCCAGGGCAGTGCGCCCTGCCAGCGGGAGAGAGAAACGATATTGACCATCGTTATCGTCCCAGGAGGGGCAGCGAACGGACGGTCCACAGGCGAGGTCAAGTCCGTTAGCGCTGCCGCGCCGATGACAAAACCGCGAGTTCTCCCGGGGACGTGAGCGAGCGACGCGTGCAAATGTGCGCAAGTGAGTGCTGACTGCCCCTCGGGCCCGGGAAGCGCCTCTCAGCCCATCGGGGCGTGATTTCTTTCTCAACATTGAAAACATGAGGTCGTCGCAACCAGCCAAGCCCAGGGAGACACAGCAGGCCAGGCCAGCAGGCCCTGCAGCTCGTCCCAGAGGGGAGAGAAGTCAGTGTGGCAGCAGATACCCACCAGGTACGGGCGTGTGCCAGGCAGCACGGGAAACGAAGCCTCCATCGCTGCTAAACCTCTCAAGCCCGGCTGGTGTGGCGCAGTGGTGAGCGTCGACCTAGGAACCAGGAGGTCAGGGTTCGATTCCCGGTCAGGGCACAGGCCCGGGTTTCGGGCTCCATCCCCAGTGTGGGGCGTGCAGGAGGCGGCCGATCCATGATCCTCTCTCATCATGGATGTTTCCCTCTCTCGCTCCCTCTCCCTTCCTCTCTGAAACCAATAAAAATATATTAAAATAATAATAATAATAATAATAAAGAGCCTTCGTGTCCCTCCCTCTTAAGGCTCTTCAATGATTTTCACTTGGGCGGCGGCCCCGCCCGAGGTCCACCCACGCCCCTCGCTGCCTGCTTCCTGCCCCAAATGTCAAGGTTGCCATTTGACCGTGATCGAACGCGCTGTGTAACATGAAAAACAGCCCAAGACCGTCTTATTTACAGCGATTTTCTGTGTTCTGAAGTCATCACAGAAACCTCTCCTTCAGCCACACGGGAACCAGTGGGGCCGCAGCGGAGCCACCTGCCGCCCAGCACGTCGCCGGCACAGGCGGCTTTTCCATCCCAGGCCTCTTCGGAGCTGGGGCCGGGGGGGACACTCCGCTCCCTTTCCAAACTGGGGACACTTACAATATCTCCGAGGAAACCGCCAGGGCTCAGAGGAATGCTGTTCACACTCGCGGGAGCCCTGGTTGGGGCTCTGTGCCCACCGCAGCCCTAGCTCTCCTTAAGGCCACCCTCATGAGCTGAATGGTGTCCCCCCAAATTCACATGTCCTGGTCCCCAGCTCCTCAGAATATGACTGCATTTGGAGATAAGGTCTTTTTTTTTTTTTTTTAACTCATTTCAGAGAGGAAGGGAGGGAGAGATAGAAACATTAATGATGACAGAGAATCATGGATCGGCTGTCTCTTGCATGCCCCACCCTGGGGGGTCAACCCCATAACCCGGGCATGTGCCCTTGACCGGGAATCGGACCGAGACCTCCTGGTTCATAGGTCGATGCTCAACCACTGAGCCACACCGTCCGGGCCAGAGTGGCTGTTAGACATCACGGTTGGCCACGTCCTCTTCCCCGTGAAGCTCTCTGCTCCACAAACCCCGACTCTGTGAGTCCGTAAACAGACAGGACCCGAGGCCTCAGGGGAGGAGAGAGTGAACTCCTGGTGCCGCTCGAGGGACGGCCGGCCGGAGCGGCTGCCGCAGCGTCGAATGAGATCAGGCCCACGGGACACGCTGTGCTCACTGAGACCTGGCACGGACGTCACGTGAGCAAACGCCGTGCAGTGCCTGAGGCCAGGCTGTCCTGCAAGGCAGAGGTCCAAGCCCTGGTCGGGAGGCTCGGGGAGAGGCACAGAGCTTCCCCGGGCTGCGCCACGCCTGCCCACAGAGGCAGCCCCCCGAACCCTGAACCGCAAAAAGTTGGAGTGATGGGCACATCACCCACATTCCAGTTCAAAGGGCAACCACAGGGCCCCCGGCAACGACGCCCACTAAAATCCTACCCTGTCTGACATCCGTGACGTTAAAGGTGCAGAACAGAGCCCTCGCTGGTTTGGCTCCGTGGATAGAGTGTCTACCTGTGGACTGAAGGGTCCTGGGTTCGATTCCGGTCAAGGGCACATGCTCAGGTTGTGGGCTCGATCCCCAGTTGGGGGCGTGCAGGAGGCAGCCCATCCATGATTCTCTCTCATCTTTGATGTTTCTCTCTCTCTCTCTCCCTCTTCCTTCTTCTCTATAATCAATCAAAATATATCTCTTAAAAAGGTGCAGAACAGGGACCCAGGAAGTTGGTATCGTGGGTAACAGAGTGGCTTTCGGGGTCAGGTGGCTACATCCGGGCGCTGACACCTCCTGGCTGTGTGACCTTGGATGGTGCGGTAACCTCTCTGTTCCGTGGAACCGCCCCTACCGCCTGGTGGTGTCCTGAGAAATGCACGCAAGAGGCCTGGGGACCCTGGCAGGAGGGACTTGGTACATGCAGAGGTTGTGACGATTCCGGGACAAAGGCTTTTTGGAAATTGCATTGGGTGAAGGGCGAGGGGGGGAGGGGGGATCGAGCGAGGGCGAATGGGAATGGGAGAGAGGCCTGTCTACCGACCTGTGGATGACACGGAGCGAGGGAAGGGCCAGGCGCCCTTGTGAAACATCGCTGTAACATTACCTAATGTCAAAACCCTTTCCAAGTGTGGGACAGACCACACATTCCTTCCCCTGAAAGTACAACGTGTCATGGTTCCCTCTCTGAGATTCTGTGGTCTTGAAAAACTCGAAAGCCCTGGTCGGTTTGGCTCAGTGGCTAGGGCGTCGCCTGCGGACTGAAGGGTCCCGGGTTCGAGTCCCGGTCCAGGGGCACGTACCTCGGTTGCAGGTTCCCCGGCCCTGAACGGGGTGGGTGCGGGAGGCACAACCCATGTGTCTCTCTCACATCGATGTTTCTCTCTGTGTCTTCCTCTCCCACGCTCTCTACAAAACAATAAAAATGTATTAAAAAATAAAGAAAAGCAGGTGTAGGATCTGTTTTTGTTTTGTTTTGTTTAAAGAAATAAATGGAAAATTCCTCGCTAAGTGGATACATTCATGAGCCCATCGGTGGGGGTGTCCATTTTGTCGTACGTGCCGTCTGGATTTGGTAATAAAGGGCGTAGGCCGCCCAGGTTGGTAGGGGCAGAAATGGAATATTGGGGGCCTGCTAGCATGGCGAGAAATATGAATCACGCTCTGTTCCCTGTGATTGCTTTCTTCTGATTAAACACGGCACCGTCTAACTTGGCTAGAAGTTGCATGTGGGCCTGGGCGCTCACCTGGACACGCGGCTCCTCCTCCCCATCCGGGCGCTGCCTATGGTCACGGAAAGATCGACAGCCTCGTTGCAGAAACCAGAGCTGCCAGCCCTTTGAAGACCCCCAGCCTTTGCATACCCACAGGCCTTTGCAAATCTCCAGCCCCCATTACCTGTGAACTGCCCATTCAGCATAACCCTTTTGCCTACTTCCCCAGGTCATCTTCTTCCTCCTACCCTATGTAAGCAGCTGGCTGATGGTGGGGGGCAGAGCAGATGTTTGTGGGTGCCCTGCCGCTCTCCCACACTGCCGGCCGGACTGGAAGAGACGCTCATCTAGGACTCAACCCTGTCTCTGCTGAACTGGCTCAAGTGACAGGCAGCCCGGAGCCCTTGGCTGTCCGGTTCCAAGGTGACGTTGGCCAGGATCCTGGTTTAGTCACAGGGGCTCTGGCCCTGAGCCAACGGCAAAGCACGCGGAGCAGCCGGCGTGAGAACAGCCCGCCCCCGCCCCCCGGGCCCAGGGTGACACCTGACTCATGCCACGGCGTTTCGCTCCCTCCTTGGGTGTGATGGGATGTCGACAGTGGCACTTCCCTGCCTGCAGGGCAGTCGCTGCTGGTGGGAGGCGTGGCTGGGAGGTTGCAATGGGCTGATTCCCAGGGAGCTGAGAAGATGGGGATCAGACCCTCGGGTCTCCCCACAGCTTTGGGGGCGCTGGGTACTGATCGGGGCTGCAACCCTCCCTGTCGTACGCCGATCGGGGCAGCCCGGGCCTCCCCAGCTGGGCTCTTGGGTGACACCCCACTGGGGCCCGTCCTTGAGGAACTAGAAGAGGTCTTGGCCGGTGACTCACTCCAACTCATCGGAGCTGCTGCCATGTTTCCCTGGGGCCTGGACCCCGGCCTCCCATGCTCCGGGCCTTCCCAGGCCGCCTGGGACAGCTCAGAGCCGAGGAACCCAGGCAATAAACCCACATGTTTCCAACTGGACAGAGAAAAATAAAAAGCCCGACCTGCATGGCTCAGTGGTTGAGCGTCGCCCTAGGAACCAGGAGGTCACGGTTCGATTCCCGGTCAGGGCTCGGGCCCGGGTGGCGGGCTCCATCCCCAGTGGGTCCCCAAGTAGTGACAGGCAGCCCGGACCCCTTGGCTGTCCGGTTCCGACATGAGGTCTAGATCATTGATGGCGGGAACCTTTTGAGCTCGGCGTGTCAGCATTTTGAAAAACCCTAACTTCACTCTGGTGCCGTGTCACCTATAGACATTTTTTGCTATTTGCAACCACAGTAAAACAAAGACATATCTTCGATATTTATTTTATAGATTTAAATGCCATTTAACAAAGAAAAACCAACCAAAAAAATGAGTTCGCGTGTCACCTCTGTCATAGCTTCGCCACCTGGTCTAGAATCTGCAGGGACAAACCTGTTTGAGCCTGTCCAGCCTCGTCACCAACACCCCCTTCGCTCTCCACAGTGACGGCTGGACAATGCATTCGGTGGTGGCCCCACGGGCAGGGGACGGCATGTGCAGTCTAGGCGCGTCCTTTCTCGCTGGGCCGAGAGCCTGGGAAGCTGGCGGCCTCGGGGGCCGAGACAGGGAAGTGACTTGTCCATGCGCACACGGGTGAGTCAGGAGCGGGACAATTTAGAAGAAGCCAGGGGCTCTGACTAAGGCGCTGCTCACCCACCCCCGCCCTGGATGGGGGGTGGGGGGAGGAGGAGAGACAATTGATCCCTCACCAGCACACCGAGCCAAGGTGTGAGCCAACCTGCAGGCAGGAGACCAGCAACGGAAAGCAGCTGGGACACATGCCTGGGTTGCAGGCTCGATGCCCCAGTAGGGGTCATATAGGAGGCAGCTGATCAATGATTCTCTCTCATCACTGATGTTTATCTCTCTCTCTTCCTTCTTCCTTCCTTTCCGAAATCAGTATATATATATATAGGCAGCAGCCCCAGCCGGTTTGGCTCAGTGGATAGAACGTCAGCCTGCAGACTGAAGGGTCCTGGGTTTGATTCCAGTCAAGGGCACATGCCCAGGTTGCGGGCTCGATCCCCATTGTGGGGCGTGCAGGAGGCAGCCGATCATTGATGTTTCTCTCCCTCTCCCTCTCCCTTCCTTTCTGAAATCAATAAAAATATATTAAAAACAAGAAAACAGCTGGGAGGCCGGAGGAGTCCCTTGCAGGATGTTGGGGAAGGAGAGGATGGGGTGCCTCCCCGACGTGAACCGGCTTTGGGGGCGTACACAGGGCAGGTGCGAAGTGATTTCCTAGTAACACAACGCAGCTGAGCTTCCATCGCTGTTGCTTGGTGGGTGAATTGAGCGTCTCGGGGAGAAGGGAAGCTCCAAGGAGGAACTGCAGGAATCTGGGGGTGCCTGCAGGAGGAAGTGGTAAGCTCCCGGCCGCTGGCAGCACCCCAGGCGACCAGGCTGCTCCTTAGCCAGGGAGTGCTGAGCTGGCTCTGCCCGAGGGTGGGGGGGGGGGGGGGCGGGGCGGCCGAGGCCTGGCTGGAGCCCCCAGTGGGAGTGGATGAGGGGCGAGTGGGGACGGTGGGCACCCTGGCCTGCCCGGAGCAGCCTGGCTGGTGTCGGGGGAACAGACAACATTGGGAGAAAAGAAACCAGGAATGTCTACCCGACATCCTCATTGTTGGTTTTATGGGAAAATGGTGAGACGCTCTCTCTTGCAGGCGGTGATTACAGGGGAAGGCAGTAGGCGGGAAACCACAGTGGATTCTTTTCAGGACCGAAAAAATGTTGTCCCCGAGCTAAACAGCGTCAGAGTGGGAAATGCAACCGGGTTCCCTGCAGCCCGGGGGCCCTCTTCCCGCAGGCTCTGGCCTCCGTCCCTAACGGTCCCCCCGGGGAGGGGGCGGGGAGTGGGGACACACATAACCTTCTTAACACCCAGACGTTTTGGGGTTCTCTTTTTGCAAAATAGTTGATGTTGCTCCAGGCAGTCCTGTGCGGGGCCCCAGCAGCACAGGTGGGGGTGGCGGGAGGCTTCCCTGCTCAGGGACCAGACTCCAGCCCAGGGCAGCTGGGAGCCTGTGACCTCCCTGTGCTCCTGCTCTGCTCCCCGCTGGGGCTGGTGGTTGCTGTGGTTGTCTCCCCACCCCCCCAGCTTTAGCATCTTTAAAGAAACAAAGGGATCCAGCAGGGGTGGCCCCCTGGTTGAGCATCGACCTATGAACCAGGAGGTCACGGTTCGATTCCCGGTCAGGGCACATGCCCAGGTTGTGGGCTCGATCCCCAGAGTGGGACGTGCAGGAGGCAGCCGATCCATGATCCTCTCTCATTATTGATGTTTCTCTCTCTCTCCCTCTCGCTTCCTCTCTGACATCAATAAAAACATATTTAAAAAACAAGAGTAAAAAAAAAAAATGAAGGTCATATACTGTTGAATTTCTTAAACAAATATAAAGCCACATGATCAGAACACGAAGCCGTTCTGGTGAGTAGTATTTTAACATTTGCCCAATATTTGCCGATGGCTGGCTTTCCCCCGCCCACGTTCACTGCAAGAAAGATGAAGGAGGGCGTCCCGGGGTGTGTGCTGAAATGTCCCCAAAAATATTTGCACATGACTTGCCCCGGGACTGGGGTAAACACTCCGTCATCCCTCCGGGTCAATCTTTAACACGGGGCAGACTTGCTGACGGCGAGGCGCCCCGCGTGGCCGCTCTGCGCGCGGGGGCCAACATACACCGTGCCAGCTAGCAGAGGCCTCCCGGGGTCCAGGGACCAGCGCGCGGATCTTTCTGGAAGGCCAGCCCAGCAGCCAACCGCTTGTCAGAGACCCGGAGGACGCGGAACAAAGTCATAAATCAGGAGCATCCAGCGCCGAAGGTCACGCCGGCTGGTGACTAACTGCTCACACTCACTGCCGAGCCTGCCAGGAAATCCTCAAAGGCCGGCCTTGCCTCGATTACATCTGTGACCAGTTCGCCCAGGGGACGGGGGGAGGGAGAGGAAGGTGTCCCCGATAGCAGACGGCCCCTGAGGCAGACTTCTTTCTTTTTTTTTTGGTTCATCCTCAACCAAGGATATTTTTCCATTGATTTTTTTTTTTAAGGGAGAGGGAGAGACAGAGAGAGAGAAACATCGATGTGAGAGAGACACATCGATTGGTTGCCTCCCGCAAGGGGGCCGGGGACACGTGCCCCTGAGCAGAATCGAACCCGGGACCCTTCGGCCTGCAGGCTGACGCTCTATCCACTGAGCCACCCCAGCCAGGGCCCCTGAAGCCCATTTCTGAGGACAGTTTTTCCTGGGGAGCAGACGCTGCCTTCGATACATTGAGAACAATTTTACGAGCGGAAAAAGTCGATCACTGAAGGAGACTTGAAGCCTTTTTCTCTCCTGCCAGCTCAATCCACAGAGCAATGAACATTTCCAAAACTGCAGGGCGCTGGAGACATTCGCTACCTGAATGCAGCGTTTGAGGGACTGATCACCCACCTCGCACAACGGACAGGGGTTGATAATACCTTATTTATTTTATTTTTTAAAAAATACATTTTTATTGATTTCAGAGAGGAAGGGAGAGGCAGAGAGAGAGAGAAACATCCATGATGAGAGAGAATCATGGATGGGCTGCCTCCTGCACGCCCCACACTGGGAATGGAGCCTGCAACTCAGGCCTGTGCCCTGACCGGGACTCGAACCAACCGTGACCTCCTGGTTCATAGGTTGACGCTCAGCCACTGAGCCATACCAGCCAGGCTCACTCTGAGCTCTTAGAACGCCAGGTTTCAGAGCCTTTCACCATGAGGCCCAGGCAATCCTGGAGACATAGCACCCCCCCCCCCCGCACCGCCCCGCCCCCGTACTCCCGCTTTGGATAGACGGATGGAAAACTCGTCCTGAAGGAGTAACATACTACCTGACATTGTTTTACATACATATTTTTATAAACATGTTTAATACATGTACTGCATTACATGTAATATATTAATAATATTTAGTATTATATACTATAGTAGTAATAACCATGTGTGCACATATATACGTATACATTGGTTGCCTTGGTTTTTGCTTGGCGTGGGCACAGGCCCAGGTTGCTGGCTCGATCCCCAGTGTGGGGCGTGCAGGAGGGGGCCGATCCATGATTCTCTCTCATCATGGATGTTTCTCTCTCCCTCTCCCTTCCTCTCTGAGATCATTAAAAATATATATTTTTTTTGCCGAAACCGGTTTGGCGCAGTGGATAGAGCGTCGGCCTGTGGACTGAAAGGTCCCAGGTTCGATTCCGGTCAAGGGCATGTACCTGGATTGCGGGCACATCCCCAGTGGGAGATGTGCAGGAGGCAGCTGATCAATGTTTCTCGCTCATCGATATTTCTAACTCTCTATCTCTCTCCCTTCCTCTCTGTAAAAAATCAATAAAATATATTTTAAAAAATATATATATATTTTTAAATCTGCAGGCTGTGCATGTGAAACGCAGGCACCTGGGTTTGCTCCGGGAGCCCGGGCTGTGTTGCCGGGCAGCCCGAAAACGCTCCATCTGCGATCCGCCGGGAGGTGAGCAGAGAACCGGTCGCAGTACTTTTCCCTCCTGACCCACTTATTATAAAACACCGTCCACAGAGGCTTGCAAACTTGGTATGTGTTTTTCCGGGACAACACCATGAGCTGCCGTCTCCTGTGCTCACTGGGGCGGGCAGGGGCGGGGGGCGGGGAGGAGGTGGGCACGGGCTCCTGGCCTCGGAGGTGGGATGCGGGGCGATGCACGCACCATCCCCGGGGGCGCCTGCGGATGCCGGGCTGGCCGCGGTCCAGGGGAATTGGAGGAGGTCCTGGAAGTGAAACGATCCATCACGCGTGGTGAGGTCTGAGTGGTAAGGCTGCCTGGAGCCCGCAGGCGTGTGTTTCGAAGCTCGGGGCCGTGAAGCGCTCCCTCCTCCCTTTGTTTTTCCAGCGGGACCTCATCTGTCGTCCTCCACCGTCCAGAAAGTCCTCATTCATTCGGCCCGAGGGTACCCCGCTTGCATTTGGGGGGGCTGCTGGAAGCTTCAGCAGGAGTCCTGGCCACGCGGAAAATCGAGCCACTGAGCTCGGGGGTGGGGGTCTCAAATCGAAATGCCTGCCCCAAAGGTTGAGCTTTCCTTCGTCAATTTAAATTTGGAGAAATGGCCCGGCCGGTGTGGCTCAGTGGTTGAGCGTCAACCTATGAACCAGGAGGTCACGGTTTGATTCCCGGTCAGGGGCACAGGCCCGGGTTGCGGGCTCCATCCCCAGTGTGGGGCGTGCAGGAGGCAGCCGATCCATGATTCTCTCTCATCACTGATGCTCCTATCTCTTTCTCTCTCTCGCTCCCTTCTTCTCTGAAATCAATAAAAATAGATTTTAAAAAATAATAAATACATCAATAAATAAATGTGGAGAAATGTAAATAAACATCCTTAAATATATGAAACTATGTGAGAAAAAAGATTCCTTTTTTGTTTTGTTTTGTTTTTGTTAATCCTCACCAGAGGATATTTTTCCCATTGCTTTTCAGAGAGAGTGGAAGGGAGGGAGGGAAGAACAGAGAGAGAGAGAGAGAGAGAGAGAGAGAGAGACAGACAGACAGACAGACAGACACCGGGGGGGAATCATTGACATATCCACTGGTTGCCTCCCGCACACGCCCTGACCAGGGGACTGGGATGGGGAGCGAACCCACAACCCAGGCACATGCTCTTGACTGGGAATCAGACCTGAGACTCTTGGGTCCCCCGGGCTGACGCTCTAACCCAGGGGTCCTCAAACTACGGCCCGCGGGCCACATGCAAATACAAATATTGTATTTGTTCCCGTTTTGGTTTTTTACTTCAAAGTAAGATATGTGCAGTGTGCATAGGAATTTGTTCATAGTTTGTGTGTTTTTTAAACTATAGTCCGGCCCTCCAACGGTCTGAGGGACAGTGAACTGGCCCCCTGTTTAAAAAGTTTGAGGACCCCCCTGCTCTAACCAGTGAGCCACACCAGCCAGGGCGACACAAGATTCTTCACCACGTGCGTTTTCTGTGATTCAGACGTCCCACCCCCACCCCACGTCCCACGGCAGGGAAAGGTAACAAACCGTTTTTAGTCCAAAGACTGGGATCCGCCCCTGTATTTACTCTGATTAGCCGGTGACCTCCGAACCTTGTGTGTCCTTGCTCCTCTGTGCGCTTGGGGCGCGGGGCTGTTTGCGCCGGTCCGTTCCAGCTGCTGTTTTTCAGATCGGTGGACGACGCGGCGGGCGGCCGGGGTCCCCGCCCTCTGCGGCCGTGGAGAGTGCGCGCCGGGGGCCAAGGTCCACGCTCCCAGATTCGAACTCGGTCGTTGGTGCTCTGTGATTCAGAGCTGGTGGCTGCCCTGTGGGTCCTTTCCCGTTGGGTGGGTTTATTTCCTTTTTCATATATTTTTATTGATACCAGAGAGGAAAGGAGAGGGAGAGAGAAACATCCATGATGAGAAAGAATCATGGATCGGCTGCCTCCTGCACACGCCCCACACTGGGGATCGAGCCCACAACCCAAGCACGTGCCCTGACGGGGAATCGAACCGTGACCTCCTGGTTCCTAGGTCGACGCTCAACCACTGAGCCACCCCAGCCGGGCTTCCTTTGGGTGAATTTAGAATTTAGAACTCGTCCCCAAAAGTCCTGACTGGACTCGGAAAACCTTCCCAAGGCTTTGGCTGGACGTGCAAAGCTCTTCCCTTACTGATACGGTTGTATTGGATCTACAGTTGAGACAGAGTCCGCTTGCAGATGTTAACGGCGCCCCATTTCCTCCTGGGAAGTCTTTGACTATATTCTTCCCACTGCCCCCCACCCCCAACTTCCCGCCCACCTCCCCACTCCTGTCCCCAGCTGTCCCCATTGGCTGTTGTGCCCAAATCCCTTCTGATCACCTTCACACCGCAAAACCTGCAAGGGAAAAGCGATGTCAGGGATAGTGTAGAGAGGTCTGTCCGGCCGGTGTGGCTCAGTGGTTGAGTACAGAGTAGACCTATCAACCAGGAGGTCACGGTTCAATTCCCGGTCAGGGCACATGCCCGGGTTGTGGGCTCCATCCCCAGTGTGGGGCGTGCAGGAGGCAGCCGATTCATGATTCTCTCTCATCCTTGATGTTTCTCTCTCTCTCTCCCTCTCTCTCCCTCTCCCTTCCTCTCTGAAATCAATAAAAATATATTTAAGAGAAAGAGAGAGAGAGAGAGAGAGAGAGATCTTAGACCAACTCAGACCAGCAGTATACAGCCCCAAACGTGGACAGTGTAAGTTTGGGGAGAGCAGTGATATTCAGGGGCAGGTATGAGACTGTGCAGTCTGAATTGGTAAAGTATTTCTCACCATCGGCAGCAGAAAGCCACCGTTAGGAGGAAATTTTCGCTTTCTTCCTGGTTTGTTGCTTTCACCAAATGCGTCAACCGGCATCTAATTAGAATATTCCTGAGGTGAGGCTGGGACGGCTCTGAGGTTGATAATATACCTCCCAACCCTCACAGAAAACGCAAGTGGCCTATATCGGGCAGGTGACCCAGTCAGCGACAGCGACAGACCGTATTTCTGGTTAATGGTTAGCGCCTCCTGACCTTAGACTTTGCCCGTGTGTGTGTGTGTGTGTGTGTAATCACACAACCTGCGTCCCCGGTGGCGATCCTGCCTTCTGCACGGAGATTGCTGCTCTTACTTCGTAAACAACGGCGCCCCGTCGGAGGTGTTGAGACGCTGCCATCGAACTGGTTAAATTACGCCGCCGAGGGAAAGCTGAAAGAGAGCAACGGACTTTCCTCCCTGTGCTGGTTTTATTGGCCTCTCCTAAAATGTCATCATTTATGTGCCATAATAGAAGCATAAAAAAAAAAAAAAAGGATTTTACAGGTTGTCCTCGTGGCCTGCAAGGTGAAATATCTGAGAAGAACACCGGCCCTGTTTTGCCGGTCCTGTGTGTCTCCCTAGCTTCTCGCTGTATAGACGTCCCTGGGAAATTTGCCCATAAAACAGACACATAAAAAACCATCCCCAGAAAGTGAAGGGAGAGGAGACCTCTCCTTTTTAACCATCGCCCAAGAGTATGCCTCCCTGCTCGGGGGGCGTGTGAAGACTCCTGCGGTGTTCAAGACGAGCAGAACATCTGCTAGCGTGTGGGCTACATGAAGGCCAGTGTAGGCAGGGGGTTGAGTCGGCTACCTTTGCATGAACTCTCGGAGGCCGGGGGTAGGAGCACAGCATGTGCTGTTAATCTAGCCAGCCCCGCACTGGACAGTATAGTCATGTAGTGCCATGTTCCAAACCGTGAATCACAACGACCTAAAACAGGGACTCTGCTGGCCGGCTTTGGTCAGTGGATAGAGCATCAGCCTGCGTGTAGACTGAAGGTTTCATGTTCGATTCCTGGTCCAGGGGACGTGCCTGGGTTGCGGGCTCCATCCCCAGTGTGGGGTGTGCAGGAGGCAGCCGATCCATGGTTCTCTCTCATCATGGATGTTTCTCTCTCTCTCCCTCTCTGAAATCAATAAAAATATATATGAAAAAAATTGCCCTCGCCGGTTTGGCTCAGTGGATAGAGCATCGGCCTGCAAACTGGAAGGTCCCAGGTTTGGTTCCGGTCAAGGGCACATGCCCAGGTTGTAAGCTCGATCCCCAGTGGGCGGCATGGAGGAGGCAGCCCATCAATGATTCTCTCTCATCGTTGATGTTTCTATCTCTCTCTCCCTCTCCCTTCCTCTCTGAATCAATCAAAATATATTTAAAAAATATATATGAAAAAAATAAATAAAATAAAACGGGCTCTGTGGAGTGTGACAACTGGCTGGCACCTAACTTCTCTCTCCTGCCTGATGGGAACACTGCGTCTCAGTCAGGACAAGGAAACCCCATCCACGTGTCCATCCATGTATTTGTCCCTTAATCCATTTCCATCCTTTGTCCAAAAAATAAAAAATAAAAATGGAAATGACCATTCCGTTTTCCTGGGGAAATGACAGCTCCTAAGACGTGGACATTTTTTTTTTTTTTTTTGCAATAACTAATTTTTCCTTCTTCAACATGGCGACACCATAAGACGCAGGAATGAAAATAAAAGCAGCAGCAGCGGCGGCAGCGGGAATGAGCCTGGAGAAGGACGCATTCGCCCCGACGTGGCTGCCTCTGGACGGGCGTCTGCGGGAACCGCGACAGGACTCCTAGGCCGGACCCCGCAGGCCCAGCACCCGTCACTTTATGCTGAAACCTGGGCACTTGGCAGAGGTGGGTCTTGTGTCTTTTTTTTTTTTTAAATTCCTCGGAACCGGAGAGGTTGGCCGGCACACCTACCACAGGAACATAATCACGAGGTCATCTGCCAACAGAAAACCATGTCAAAAGCTCGGAATGTCGACTCCTGAGCCCAAACCGCTGGACGGACTCCCAAAGCGGCAAGTCCTGACCTGCGTCCCCCGGGCAGAGGGCTCGGCATCCCGGGCTTTCCCGGGAATGTCTCCTGCCACAGCGGAGAGGGGCTGCCTGCCTCCCAGCCGCTGGAATTCTGGCTCCGGGACACTCGCTTTATAAAGCACCGAGTGCCCGGCCGGCGTGCGTGGCTCAGTGGTTGAGCGTCGATCCATGAACCAGGTTCGATCCCCGGTCACGGCACATGCCCCGGGCTGTGGGCTCCATCCCCAGCGTGGGGCGTGCAGGAGGCAGCCGATCCAGGATTCGCTCTCATCATGGATGTTTCTCTCTCTCTCCCCCTCTCCCTTCCTCTCTGAAATCAATAAAAATATACTAGATAAATAAAATATACACTGAGTAGCATTTAGATGAAAAGTAAAGCGTATAGCTCTTTTTTTGATTTTTCAAGAATAGTGGAAATGAAACCTCATCGCCCAAGTACTTCCCACCACCACCATTTTTGAAAAACATAGACTTGAACAAACCTGAGGTTGTTTTTATTTTTTTTTCCATAATCGGGCCCAAATACACAAAAGTCAGATAGAGAAGGTGGTGCACATGACATTTCACTAGATTAACCAAG
This sequence comes from Myotis nattereri, assembly GCF_964212035.1. Taxonomy (NCBI): domain Eukaryota; kingdom Metazoa; phylum Chordata; class Mammalia; order Chiroptera; family Vespertilionidae; genus Myotis; species Myotis nattereri. Next base: position 4,351,480 of record NC_138096.1, on the reverse strand, counting down.
TCACAGCACATGTATTTCAAAACATCAGAATTCCTCGAACTTGCTCTCTCCGCGTCCTTTAGAAATGCGGTGTAGAGCCAGCCAAGAAGCTGCACGGCGGTGAAGCGTGAAGCTGGGTCAGAAAACCCCAAACACCTCAAAACGAGTCTCCCGACCCTGCTGACCCGCTCGGCCCAGGGCCTGTCAGCGTCCGGAACGACTGTTTTTCTTCTTCACCTCAGTGAGACCCTCCTAAGCCATCCAAAGGCCTGTGCACGGTACTTCGAATCTTTGCCCGTTGCATATGTATTACATACATATCACAAACTAGTATATAGATCACCTATACATTACACATGTATATTACACATACATTACATATAGTACACCTAGACATTACACATGCAGGTCACACACATATTGCATCTATAAAGCATACATCACACATAGATGTTACACATGTATATGACGCATATATGCATATGTGTACATGGCAGTCTCTTGTGGATTTCCCATGCGCCTTGAAACGCTTTAGTTGGGCATATCAATGCTGATAACATGTCTGTGCCCTGGCGGACGCACGCTAAGCATAGGCCGTGGTTCCGACACCCCTGGCCCGGGATCCGAGCCCAAACCACGCGGACATAGTGTTCTCAGATGACGTGAGAACCTGGTCGCCATGGAACCTCACGACTTGATGTGGCAGAGTGCCCCCAAGGAACGGGCGGGCAGTTCCTGGCGTGTTTCTGCGTGTGCTGTGACACCGCGTGTGTCAGAAGAAGGTCAGGCTTGGCTAGGTCGGGTTTTCCCGGATGCCCGTTGCCCACCCACCACACGGGAGGTGGGAGCAGAAATGACGGGCTTGGGCCTGTGCCAGGTGTGTGGGGAGCTCCTCGGCGTCTCCCGTGCAGATACTTACATGTATGTGAAAAAGGACCTGGGCAGGCAGCAGAGCTCGGAGGCAGCCCGCCAGTGGGCTGGAGAAAGAACTGCAGTTTGGGAAACCTGAGTTCTAGCTCTTGTCTGCACATTTTCTTTGTCTCAAGGCAAAGTCCTCGTCTTCTTTTTTTTTAAAAAAATAAATACATATATATTTTTTAAAAATATATTTTATTGATTTTTTTACAGAGAGGAAGGGAGAGGGATAGAGAGTTAGAAACATCGATGAGAGAGAAACATCGATCCGCTGCCTCCTGCACATTCCCCACTGGGGATGTGCCTGAAACCCAGGTACATGCCCTTGACCGGAATCGAACCCGGGACCCTTGAGTCCACAGGCCGACGCTCTATCCATTGAGCCAAACCAGTTAGGGCTTGAAATATCTTTTGGGGAATGCCCATATGAAAGATAAAATTAAATAAACCAAGGCGTCCCGTTGATCCTTAACCTTTTAGAATTGTAACGTCTTCTCATTTTTCCCTTGCTGGTGAACGTGTGTGTAGGAAAGTTACGTGTTTAAGCAAGCTGATGAGAGAAGGGTTACCATTTTAATATTCTCCAACATTACCCGGGAAGTCCGTCCACTGTTTTGTCAGCCTCTTTCCTCCTTTGGAAGGAGTGTAGTGAGCGTCGTAAATAGAAGCTAAACCCTCATGCAGATATTCTGCCAGAAAAGTGCATTTCAGCAGCTCTTTCCAAAAAGGCAGGGAGGGAGGGCGGCTTCTGGCGTCGGATGGCTGTTGAGCCCCTTCCAGGTCTCCGGCAAACCTCCCTGCAGGCCGAGCGAGTGTGTGACCTCAATCTCTCCTTTGTCTGTGGTTCTCACTCCGCTCTTTAGCTTCTGACACAGAAAAGCAGGCAGCCTACATCGAGACCCCAGGCTTTCCTCCCCCGGGGTCCTGGGCCCACCGAGGCTGGTGAGGATCAATGGGCTTCCGTGTGTAAACGCGGATGGTGAGCGCTCCTGTGACTTTGTCTGGCCTGATTCTTAGACCCTCCCCAGAGCCTTTATCTGCTCCACATACACACGTCTCTTTAATATGCCAATGCTGCCCTAGCCGGTGTGGCCCAGTGGATAGAGCGTCGGCCTGGGGACTGAAGGGTCCCAGGTTTGATTCCTGCCAAGGGCATGCACCTCCCCTGCAGGCTCCTCCCCGGCCTGGGGCCCTCGTCGGTGCGCGTGCAGGAGGCAACCCATCGATGTTTCTGTCTTTCCCTCTCTCTTCCACTCTCTCTAAAAATCAATGGAAAAATATCTTCAGGTCAGGATTAAAAAAACTTTTAATATTTCAATACTTTCTGTGTGCAGGGGAGGCAGGCTACGGGGAGAGGTCAAACAAGGGAAAGCATTTCTAAAACAGTATATGTGCAAGTTGAAAAAAAAACAGTGGCATTGTCTCATAAAACGCCGCTATTACTTAGAAGAAGGCTCTCATATCTTTTTTTAAATGTTTTGTTTGTTTGTTTTTATTGATTTCAGAGAGGGAGGGAGAGGAAGAGAGAGAGAAACATCAAAGATGAGAGAGACTCATGGATCATCTGCCTCCTGCACGTTGGGGATCGAGCCCGCAACCTGGGCACATATGTGCCCTGATGGGGAATGGAACCGTGACCTCCTGGTTCATAGGTCGACACTCACCGCTGAGCCACACCGGCTGGGCCAGGTTTGGATCTTAGGCCTCTAATGCTCACACAGGGGAAGCCCATGGAAACCCGAGTGTGGCCGTCAGATCTGTTCCTGCTGCTGCTCCCTCTGGGTTACCCTTCCCGTCACTTCCCTGACTCCTGCTTGGTCGGGAATGGCTTTCCTTTTGTTTGTACACCCTGATTTCTGTTTGCATTCTTTTAAATCTTAGAAACCAGAGCTGGCAAGGGCTGTTGCTTAGACTCCCAGCAGGATATTTCCTTTAGTGCTTAAGTCAAATCGCAGCGTTTCAAGCCTTCTGGGTAAAAAGCCCGTCTCCACCCTCTGCTGCCCCCGCCACCCTGCACGGGGCCTCGGCCTGCCTGTCCGCACAGGACCAGGGCCGGGTGGGGAGCTCGCTCGCCGCAGCCGCCCTGGCAACCTTGACTGTGAATGGCAAACATGACCAGGATTCTCTCCTGCCAGGCCCTGGGGCCTCGAGCAGGAGGGCAGAACCTACGTGACTCAACCATACCCACTTCCTCTTTCATAAGCCATCACATGAGGAGCTACAATCACAATTACGGCCTTGTCTGTGCGAATTGCAGACGCATTGCCTCACCCCAGAAACCCCGGTTCTGTGCTGGGGGGGGGGGGGGAGGCGAGGAGGCGGTGCCCACTGCAGAAGGCATTGGAAGGCATCCAGCCCCGCTGTGCTGGCAGGGAGGGAGGGAGGGAAGGAGGGAGGGAAGGGAGGGCGGGGGTGGGAGACGAAAACAAAGCTGTGTTTACTTAGCACACATGATAGAGCCGCTCTGAGCGACATGAAAGGCCAGGCAGCAGGAAAGACTGCGTACAATATAAGGAATCGCTGCCCTGGGTCCAGGGCCCGCCGGCCTTAACCCCCTTGATCCCGGATCCTTTTATGGCCCAGGGATGCCATAAACCAGCCTTTTCATGTTCCTGAAGGCACTGCATTAGGGAAGTTACATCCACTCGGTTTCGACATTAAACGGTGGGGGGGGGGGGGGTGTAGAATAAAAAGGAACTGCTCTGCATGCGGAGAAGAAAAGCTAAGCTTTGTTCTACTACAGAAACCCTTCCTTGGCACCTCTTTGGGCAGGATTCGCATCTCCCTGTTCCTCCCCTGGGCTTTCCCTGGAGGGTGATAGTGCTGCTCGTAGGTAAATGTGCATAATGAGGCCACGGCTCTAACGCCTCCTTCTGTGATGTTTCCGGCTCTGCCTGGTGGGGCCAGCTCTTTGGGGTGCTCGGTGGCTCACCGCCCTGCAGGACGAAGGCTAGGCCTTATCGGCTTTGGGCAATGCACCCCCACACACACCTCTCCCACCCCTGGGGCCAGGCCACGTGCTAGAACGTGGCACACGTTCTGGGGTGAGGCAATGCGTCTCCGTGGAGAGGGACCAAAGGGACAGGTCCCGGGAGAGGTGCGACAGCAGGGACGGGGAGTGAGCAAGCCCACGCGGTCCCCAGATGCCTCCCCAGCGAGGAGGGGAGCGGGATCCGGAGGGGAAGGCCTTTCTGGCGGGCGCCCCCTTTCTCTGGAAATCCCCCGGGAGAAAAGAGGCAGCAGCGTTCGCCTGCAAACATTTAGGTCTGGCAATGCGTGCGTCTCCTGGGCCACCGCGAACAGGTTTCTTCATGCGCCTTAAGCAGCTCCCTGCACGGTTTTTCCTCTTCCTTGTGGTTAATCCTTTGAAGCAACCTGCCATTTTCAACAGCAGCTGGGGAGGGACGTCGGCAGGATTTCTCCCTCTCTCTCTCTCTCTCTCTCTCTCTCTCTCTCTCTCCCTCCACCTACCAATCCGGTGGAAGGAACGATGATATAATTAGTACCCTGCTCTTCCCACACCTAACCCGCTCCTTCCAGGCTCCAGGAGCCATGTGGGCCTGTTTTCCAACAAAAGCGGCTCCAGAGGCCGGCCTCGCAGCGTCTGAAGTGTCAAAACCCCAACCGAGAGTGACTAAGCCTGTGTCTATCAGTCAGGAGGAGTAACGACCAGCCAGAGCGATTCACTCCAACACGCGCCAGCTCCTCCTCGCGATGCAAGGGTGCAACTCCAGTGCTCGGTGCAGCCTGGGCTGAGCTGTGGCTGCCAACCGTGGCGGGGGCGCGAGGGCGATGGTTCACGGCAGGCGTGGATACCCCGTCAGGCTACAGCCGGGCCCCGGAGGCGTGGGGGGTGCACATCCGCTCCGCCCCCGATAGCGACCCCCACGGCCCGCGCCCTCCCCCACCCCCGTCCCCATCCACGCGGGCCCAGCAGAGCAGGGAGGGGCGGGGCGGGCGGCCGGGGGCGGGGCCTGCAGGAGCCGGGCGTCGGGGGCGGGGCCTGGGCGTCGGGGGCGGGGGCGGGGCCTGCGCAGTGACGCGACACGCTGGCCGCGGCCGGGCCCCTGGAATGTGCGTGCGCGCAGGGAGGCCGCCAGCGCCGCCGAGTCACGTCCGCGCGGAGCGTGCGCACTCGGCGGCGGCGCACGCGGGCTCGGGCCCTGCGCCCACGTCATGCGCCCGCCTCGGACCTACATAAGAGGCCAGGCGCCGGTCCCGCGAGGACCGCGCTGGGGAAGCGGGCGGACGGGGAGCTCGCTCTGCGCCCCCGCCTTCCGGAAGGTCCCAGACTAGGGGACAGTCTCCTGGGTTAGGAAAACTTGGGGTCCCGCGGCGTGTTCCCCCCAGACCCTTAAGACACACGCGAGTGTAAAGCACCCCCCAACAGTCCAAGTGCAACTCCTAACACCCGGGAGCCACGCTGCCTCCGGACAGGGTGACAACCAAGGCACAGAGTGGCCTCCCTTTTAACACACGGGATGATTCGCACGATCTCCCCCAAACTGGCCGGGAGGGGAGGGCGCCCCGACTGCGTGGTCGAGGTCCCCGGCGGCGGGAGACACGCAGCCCGCGCGGAACGGGCTCTCCCGGCGGCACCCGGTCTGCGCGCGGGGGCGGGGCGGACGCGGGGGCGCGCGGGGCAGGGCGCGCGCGCGCACGAGGGGAGGAGAGGGGGGCCGCCCGCGCAGGCGCCGTGCGGGGCTGTCGAAGAATCGAGCCCGTAGAAGTGGAGCGGCGCGGCGGCAGCTCGGCAGCCCCGGCGGCGGCGCAGCGGCGGGCAGAGCGCTGAGCGCGCGCTAGAGAGCGGCGACGCCCGGAGCGGAGGGAGCAGCGCGGCGACCGGGGCCCGCACCGTCCGCCCGCCCGCCTCCTCGGCGCGGCATGCCTCGCCGCTCGGGCTGAGCCTGCCCCCGCGGCCGCCCCCCGGCCCCCGCCCCCCGGCCGCCCCGCACTCCGCGCCCGCCCGCCTCCGCCGCCGCGACCTGCTGCGCTCGTCCGCGCCCGCGCGGCCCGTCTTCGCTCCGGTCTGGAGGCCCGCCGTCTCGGCCGAGCCGCCGCCGCCGCCGCGCCCGCCGCCCGCCCGCGCCCGCCGGGGGGCCGTGCTGCCGCGCCTGCAGCCGCTCGCCCCGCGCCCGCCGCCCCTCGTGCCGCGGGGGCGCTGCGCGGGCGCCGATCCCGCGCGGGCTCTGCCTCCGCCGCCGCCCCTGCGGCCGCCGCCGCTGGTGGGGGAGCCGCGGGGTTGGGGGGGCCGGAGGGCGCGCGCGGGGCCGGCGGCGAGCGGCAGCGCCCCCTCCCCGGCGGGCGGCGCGGACATGGCCGCGGCGGTGGCGGTGGCGGCCGCGTCCCGGCGCCAGTCCTGCTACCTGTGTGACCTGCCCCGCATGCCCTGGGCCATGATCTGGGACTTCACGGAGCCCGTGTGCCGCGGCTGCGTCAACTACGAGGGCGCCGACCGCGTCGAGTTCGTCATCGAGACGGCGCGGCAGCTGAAGCGGGCGCACGGCTGCTTCCCCGAGGGCCGCTCCACGCCCGGCGCCGCCGCGGCCGCCAAGCCGCCGCCGCTCTCGGCCAAGGACCTGCTGCTGCAGCCGCCGCAGCTCGGCCCCGAGGCGGCCCGCGCCCCGCAGGCGCTGGAGCGCTACCCGCTGGCCGCCGAGCGCCCCCCGCGCCTCGGCCCCGACTTCGGCGGCGCCCGCTCGGCCGCGGGCCTGGCGCAGCCCCCGACGCCGCAGCCGCCGCCCGTGAACGGCATCCTGGTGCCCAACGGCTTCTCCAAGCTGGAGGAGCCGCCCGAGCTGAACCGCCAGAGCCCGACGCCGCGCCGCGGCCACGCCGTGCCGCCCACGCTGGTGCCGCTCATGAACGGCTCGGCCGCGCTGGGGCTCGGGGGCCGCGCCGCCGCCTCGCTGGTCGCCGTGTCGGGCCCCGCCGCCGGCCTGGGCTCCGCGCCGCCCGCCGAGCTGGGCGTGCACAAGCGGCCCGCGTCCGTGTCCGGCTGCGCGGTCACCGAGCACGAGGCGCGCGAGGCGGCGGCGGCCGGCGCCAAGGAGAAGGCGCCGCCCGCGCACCGCGGCCCGGCCGACAGCCTGGCCCCCGCCGCCGGGTCCGCCGAGCTGGGCGCCGAGGCGGCGGGCAAGGGCCGCGCGCCCGGGGAGCAGGACTGGGTGGCCCGGCCCAAGACGGTGCGGGACACGCTGCTGGCGCTGCACCAGCACGGCCACGCGGGCGCCTTCGACAGCAAGTTCAAGAAGGAGCCCTCGGCGCTGAGCGCGGGCCGGCTGCTGGGGTTCGAGGCCAACGGGGCCAACGGGGCCAAAGCAGGTAGGGGCGGCCGTGGGGTGCGGTGGGGGACCCCGGGGAAGGGGGACCCGGGGCCGTGGCGCAGGGAAGGGGGGGGGCGGATCTTTCCATTCACATCTGCCCCAACCCAGAAACAACAAACAGCCAACTTCCTGCGCGCCCCGGGGCGGGCGGGCGGAACCAGCGCGCGGTGGCAACGTGTTCATGTGCTGAAGCAGCACAACAGAGATGAGTCAGGCGGGGCTGCAGGGCCTGACGCAGGGTTTCCTTCCCCAGTTCCCCAGCAATGCGTTCTTGGATGGGAGCAGCGGGGAGGGGGGGGGGGGACACCCCACCTTCAAACCCCCAGGCAACAGGTCAAGCCAGGGACATGTGTGCAATGCGTAAAAATAGGCAGGCGTCTGTGGGCCAGTTTCGGTGGCTTTTTAAAGAAACTGCTAGGGAGCCAGCCCCGTGAGCATGGGTGTTTTAAGTTGCACGTGCATTTAAAACTTACATGGGTTTTTATATACAGATATGTATATATATATATATATATATATATATATATATATATATATATATATATATGCAGGCTTTCACAGAGCAGGCAGAGGTGCATTAGGAAGAGATCCTTTTCCAAGTGTGTGTTCATTTATTTTTCTCTTCTCTCCCCCCTTTCCCCCCCCCTTTTTTTTTCTTTTCTGTTTGCTTGTGGTTTTCAGTGGCAAGAACAGCAAGGAAAAGGAAGACTTCCCCAGAGCCGGAAGGAGAGGTCGGGCCCCCGAAGATCAACGGGGAGGCCCAGCCGTGGCTGTCCACGTCCGCGGAAGGGCTCAAGATCCCCCTGAATTCGACACCCTCGTTTGTGTCTCCGCCGCCGCCCACAGCCTCGCCCCATTCCAACCGGACCACCACGCCGCCCGAAGCTGCCCAGAACGGCCAGTCCCCCATGGCAGCCCTGATCCTAGTAGCAGACAATGCGGGGGGCAGCCATGCCTCCAAAGATGCCAACCCGGTGCACTCCACCACCCGGAGGAATAGCAGCAGCCCACCCTCTCCGTCCTCTATGAACCAAAGAAGGCTGGGCCCCAGGGAGGTGGGGGGCCAGGGGGCCGGCGGCACCGGAGGACTGGAGCCCGTGCACCCCGCCAGCCTCCCGGACTCCTCCCTGGCGGCCAGCGCCCCCCTGTGCTGCACCCTCTGCCACGAGCGCCTGGAGGACACCCACTTCGTGCAGTGCCCGTCGGTCCCTTCCCACAAGTTCTGCTTCCCTTGCTCCAGACAAAGCATCAAGCAGCAGGGGGCCAGCGGGGAGGTCTACTGCCCCAGCGGGGAGAAGTGCCCCCTGGTGGGCTCCAACGTCCCCTGGGCCTTCATGCAAGGGGAGATCGCCACCATCCTGGCCGGAGACGTGAAAGTGAAAAAAGAGAGGGACTCGTGACTTCCCGGTTTCGGAAAAACCCGATGGCTATCCTTAACGAAAACTGCTTGAACTGTATATATATAATCTCCACATATATATATTATATATATATATATCCAAGACAAGGGAAATGTAGACTTCATAAACATGGCTGTATAATTTTGATGATTTTTTTTTTGAATACATTGTGTTTCTATATATATATTTTTTTTGACGACAAAAGGTATGTACTTATCAAGGCATTTTTCTTCTTTTGTTAACGTTATTAGCCTATCTCTGTGCTTCATTATCTTGGTGACAGTGACCGGTTCCATGTAGGCTGTGACTTGCGCTGCTTTTTTAGAGCACTTGGCAACCCCCCCCCCCCCCAACTGCTTCTAGCTGTATTTGTAATGCACTTACTTTAAAAAGAAGAAAAAAAAAAAGCCAAATACATTTTCTGACGTTGTGAGATTGCCTTACTGTCCGTTATTCCTTGTGGCTGGCTCCTGTCGCAGGCCGGAGGCCAACTGGTGGAGAAGGAAAGGAAGTGAGCTGGCAGGGGCACCCTTGCGAAGTGGGCACACCACTGGGCAACCTCACCAAGTGACCCCCAAAACACTGTCGCCTGAAAGGAACAGGAAAATAGATTTTTGAGTCCGTCTGTGTTTTGTTTTTCAAGTTCAGTTGTTGGGACATTGAGGACTGCCTGGGAGTTGCTGCTGAGAGAATTTGGGGGACGGTGTGGTTTCGAGGGAGACTTTTTCTTGATTTTTAAGGCAAAGTTGACCACTGCTCACTGCCCACGCAATCAGTTGTAAGATTCTCATGCTGCGTGCTAGTCGGTTACATAAGACACAGTCGGGTGACGGAGGGTGGTGACGGGGTGCAGATGGCACTGCCATCTTTGAGCGGGGCCTGGTTCTGCCCCGAGCTCTGTTGTAAACACCCCGAGCTCTGTTGCTGCCAGCGCCTTGGCCTTTGGAAAGAGTTGCAATAGGAATTCCAGAGTCCCCGTGAACTTGGAGATGGTGGGGTTGGTTTCGTTTCTGTTTCGTGTTTTGTTTTGTTTTTATCATTGACCTGTAGCGCTGTGGCTGTGGCTAGCGTCACCTACACCCTGTCTCTTGCAAGTGCTGAGTGCAGTCATGGTGCAGTGACAGCCACTGCACAGGGTGCTGTTGCCAGGACTGCCAGGGGCCATGTCAGTGACAGCCCAGCTGCGGGTGGAGGACAGGCATTTCCTCTTACCTGTGGAGTGAATAATAACAGTTCTCTGGGGGGGTGGGGGGGGGAGATAAACTAGTGAAAATTAAAAGGTTTTCCATAACAGGTCCCACCTCTCCCTACTCTCTTCAGAAGCCTTTTGTAAACTAATTTCTTTTGATGACTGTTTTGCATCAGGAAAATGATGTTTTTAAACCAATAAATCATCAGCTGTGGTAGACATAGTTGTCTCGAGCGATGCTGGTTTTTCTTTTGTGTTGTTCTCACATCCACGGGAGCACGATTCTAAGTCCTTTGATGTTCAGGTGTGTGTAACTTGGCCCTAATATCAGGCTGAATCATCGTTTTCAAGGTCTGTTGCAACGTAACGTGGTGTATCGTTCACAACCCAGCTTTTGTTTGCATTTGAAAACAGATTGTTACCCACTTGGGGTTATTTTTCAGTTCTGTGTTTTGTCTTTCGAAAAGTGCTCAAAAAGATTTTTCTTAATGGTCGGGTTATTAACACTTGAAAATCAGATACTGCGCCAAATACAGTCTTTTTCGTAGTGTTTTTAATGAGTGCACTTATTAATGCTGTGCAAATTCATGTTCCTAGTCATTGTTAGATGGCCCACAGACTTGCATGATTAACCAGTTTCTTTTTTTTTTTTTTTAATTGGAGTAGCTATGACTCAGATCCAACTGGTTTCTCTTATGTAATGTACACAGGCAGACAAGTCTGTTTTCCATGCCCATAAGAGACGTGTAAAGAATTCAACCATTATGGTCTGTTGTATCCATGTGTATCTAGGCACTTTATTCTAAACTGGAATTTGACCTCGTAGATGTTACACGTTGATCCGTCATTTGACCTAATTGGTGGGAGCTTATCTGTATGTTTTGCAATCTTAGCACAGATAGCTTTTCCAAAAAGAATGATCTAGAACCCTCCTGCTGTTCTGTATACATCTGTCCAGCTGTGGAAAAGACTGCCTATGGTTTTTCTCTGCTGATGGTGAAGTGGGAAGGACGCAAACAGCTTTACAGAACTGTGTGTGGAGGTTCCTCCTGTTAAAAAATAAGATTTGCATGCGTCCGCCTGGCCCCTGGGTGGCCTCGATGGGAGACTGGCAGCTGGAAAGTGTTGATCGGGGAGGGTGATTTTTCTGGCCTTACGTGAAAAAGTTGACATTGGGACAGGGGTTTGATCTGTTGTTGTACCTGATGACAGTATGGTTTTCCACAGCTGGATAAAACGCCTGAAAGCTGCTTACTGTACATGGGCAGTATCAGATTTCAGATCCTAATGTTTCAGCTGTGCTTTTAATACTCAGAATATTACGGGATGGGCATCCTGGCTTCCCCCCCCCCCCCTTTTTTTTTTTTTGCTTTCCCGACTTACAGGATTTCACACATGTATTCTTTCATGTGGCCTCACGTTAAAAGTTATGGGAACGAACACGTGGTTTACAACTTTTACTATATACCCTTTCCTTGGCCACCAAGTATTTTAAAAAGTGTGCCACCTTTTAACCTTAACTTTTTTTTTTTTTAAGTGGAAGGTGATAACTTTTTCTATATATGATGCAACTTATGTCAAACCGAAGTGAGTGTAATCTCAGCTATGAACATGATTATATTTTAAACAATCACGCTGTGGAAATATCACCTGCATTCTGTCATGTGTCAGATTTACAGTACTTTTTTTTTTCTCTCTCTCTTTAAACGTTTAGCATTAAATAAAAATAAACTTGGGAGCACTGAATATTTTCCGAGGCCTTTTTTTAAGCTTTTTTAAAAGTAAGGTTAGAAACGGCTGTTGCTTTCATCACGCATGGCAGTAGGGCTCAAGGGTGTGTGGGTTAGGGGTCGGGGTTTGGCTGGAACTGAGGGTAGGAAAAAAAAAGAGGGGGAGGGGGGCCAGGAACTGGGGAAAGGGCCACTGGATAGAGGACCCAGAGCCAGAAAACGCTTGTTTATGGTTGAGCTTGCAGCGAGCCAGCGGGGCTGCAAGAGCAGGTTGGAAAGGGAAGGCAGTGACGACATCGCAGACGCTGTCAGGACATGGAACTGCTCGCTCTCTGGAAAGCTCTGGAGGAAAGTCGCCCTGTGGGGCCAGATGAAATGCACTTGAAGGCCAAAGAGAAAGAAAAAAAAAAAGCCTACCCTTTGGAAAGTTCTGGAATAGAGAGTCAGGGCCAAAGTCATGCAGGAGGTTCATGGATATTGCGAAGCCGGGATTTATAGGGATGAAAGGAGATGCCTTTACAAACTACTACACTTCCTGTCACAGAGGACATGTCTAGGTGTCTGCAGCTTTTACCCTGTCGATCAATGGCTTGGCCGACGTCTCCAGGAAAGGAAGTTGTGAAACTTCTAAGGAGTTAGATAGAGGACAGGGTGGGCACACACAGACTTAGCATTCAATAAAAATAAAATTGGGAGCACTGGACATTTTCCGAGGCCTTTAAAAAAAAAAGTACATGTTTTTAAATTAAACAGCAACAGATCATGGGTCCTGGGATATATTTTCATTAGGGATGGTCCAATAACTTGCAGGGCTCATCGTTATATTTTAATCATATATTTAGGAGCCTGTTGAAGGCAGTTTTCAAGAAACGGTGTTCTTAAACAGTCAATGATAGATCGTGCCACACGAGTTTCGCTTCATGATTAAGTGAAACGTTAAACTTTCTTAAAAAAACGCGAGGGCTCATTTTGACTGAAACCTAAAATCGTGCAGGTTGCAGAAGTCACTTTTAAATTTCAAAAGCTCCTTTCAAAGGACACGTTGATGATCGCATTTCAGTTTCCAGTTTTAAAAAACACAAAACAAGCCAGGCTCTTGCTGTGGCAGATGTCTTTGTTTATACCCCAAAGCTGCGGAGGGGGGTGGCGGGGGGGGGGGGGGCGTAATTAAAGGGAAAATGTGGAACGGCTTTTTTTAAAGTCCCTGGCTCCCCCAAGCCACGTTGCCTGTGATGGGTAGATGGTTTCATGTGGTGAGTGAAGAGTGAAATGAAGTGTAGACGCGGGATCATTCAGAAAAACGCTCAGTGGCTTGCAGGCCACGAGAAGGCCTGAGTCACCCTCCCTCGCTTGCCTTTTCTTACGGGAACAGTGAGAAGAAGACACGCCTTCCCGCTGTCACAGCCCAAGGTCACAGCCACCAGTGAATGGAACACAGTTACCTACTTCCATCCGTCCGCCCGCCGAGGTTTTAGAAATGAGGGGCTTGGGGGTGCTGTTTAACTCCTTCAGCGCCACTGGCCAGGCCTCCGGCAGCTCTGGCATTGATGATGATGACATGTGATGACAGACAAATAGAAATTGTGGGCGTGGCGGCCCGGGGTTTCAACTATTTTGCTGTTTCTTCGGGCCGCCTGCATTTCCCTCCAAGGTGGTGAGTCATCCCCTCAGCAATTTAAAAGGCGCAAGAAAATAACAGAAAAGTCGATTTGGAAATTACTTAAAGGGATTGGAAGATGGGAAATGACCAGATTTATGGATTACCTATGGATTTCTCTATTAAACCCCAGACGAATCCATAATTAGGGATATCCACACCGTCCCTCTTTCCCATTCACAAATTCGTTTGTACCCAATTTAACAGTGAGCTTTGTGTTAACCCATGGACCTGTGGTTACCTTTCCTTCCCCATGACAATACAGCTTCACGCGATTGGAAACAGCTTTCCTCGGTGAACTTGGGGTCTAACATTTTTTTTTTTAGTTATAGAATATGAAGTCTGCACCTGCTTTTATCATTTAATATTGTGTGCTGCCTTTTGGCACTGAGCCGCATAAAACAATCTGTCGGAGCCACCGAAAGTTATGTTGGGACAAAAAGCATACCGTAGGCAAATCACTCTTTAGAATAATTTAGACATTGGGCCATGAAACTGTTCTTTTATTTGGGATCTGAGAAACAGATTGGGAATTGAGTGAAACCTCCTTAATAGAATAACCCTATTACAATGGTATAAATGGTTTCTTCCATGATATAATCTTTTTTAAAATATATGTTTATTGATTTCAGAGAGGAAGAGGGAGAGAAATATATATATATATATATATATATATATATATATATATATATAATTAATTTCAGAGAGGAAGGGAGAGAGTCATGGATCGGCTGCCTTCTGCACACCCCACACTGGGGATCAAGCCCACAACCCAGGCACGTGCCCTGACTGGGAATCGAACCAAGACCTCCTGGTTTATAGGCTCAACCTACAAGCCAGGCCAGTCACACCGAGCCACGCTGGCCAGCATAATACAATCTTGAAAAAAATCGATTTTTAAAAAGGTAGACTAGCCCTTTAAAACTCAGATCCCTAGTGCATCCAGTCTTGTTCAGGCAGGTAAAATTCATCACAAAATCAGCCCCGAGACTCTTCCCGGAGGTGACTTTGTCCCGGGGGCAGACGAGGTCTGGAGGCAAGACGGACAGCATTCCTGTTTACTTCGCCGGCACCCGCGCTCCGGCTGAGCTCACCCTCTTGAATGGGCGTTACAAGTTCGATTGCATAATCTCCCAGCCACTCCGCAGAAGCCCTTGATGCTGAGATAAGACATCCTGCAGAGAGTAACAGTGTCACATTTGAATATCTCTAAATATAGTTTCTATTTGGGGGGGAAATGAGCCGTGTTATGTAATCTGTAGATCCCATCTCGTACTTTTATTTAGTAATTACTATATCATCACCATCAGCTAACATCCAGATGCCCATGAGAGGACAGGCCTCCCGCACAGCAGGAGTCTGGGTTGTTTTTTTAAAAAATATTTGTTATTGATTTCAGAGAGGGAGAGAGAGAGGGAGAGAGATAGAAACATCCATGATGAGAGAGAATCATGGATGGGCTGCCTCCTGCACGCCCCACATCGGGGATCGAGCCCGCAACCCAGGCATGTGCCCTGACCGGGAATCGAACCCTGACCTCCTGGTTCCTAGGTCGACGCTCAAGCACTGAGCCACGCCGGCCAGGCAGGAATCGGGTTTTGATTACGTACTCAGGTAGACTCAGGGAGCAACGTTAGCCCATAAAGGTTTAGGTCACTGCCTATTTCTCTGCCATTTAGAACATATCTTTCCTATGACACTTCAGTATTTGAACTGTAAATGGCTGTTTAGATCTCCAGGGAAAATAAATTCTGGTAGATTTCACTGGAAGTAAGGTTCTAAGTGCATTTCAATGTATGGAGAGACTCTGATAAGTGAGCCTCAACTTACTAAAATGTACCTTTTTCATCGTATGATTTTAAACTATTAACGGCCCTGGCTGGGTAGCTCAGTTGGTTAGAGCGTCATCCAGATACACCAAGGTTGCGGGTTCGATTCCTGATCAGGGCACATACAAGAAACAACCAATGAATCCATAGGGACAATAAATGGATTGTTTCTCTCTCTCTTGCCCTCTCTAAAATCAGTCAAAAATTTTTAAATAAAATATTAGCCATAGTAGAGAGTTCTGCAGAGATGTGGACCATAGGAGTAAGGACTCTCTGGGCCTGAATAAATCAGCATTTTTTTACACACAGCCTTGGCTGGCTTGGGGCCTTCTGCGTTCTAGGCCTTTGGGTGCCTTAACCCCACGCTAAAAGCCTCTCCCCGCTCCCCTCCCCCCATTTTGTTATTTCTGCCTCCAAACTGCCATTCAATTAGCTTTGTATGTGTGTGTTACATAAGATAAAGACGTACTGTGCCCCACATATCCCTGAAATCAGGATTTCACGGGAGGGAGACAGTCATTAGAGAAGTTTTGGAGCAATATTCACTCCATCGGCCCCATATGGTTCTTGCTGTTATCACCTAACACCTGTAAATGTCTGCATTTTTGCTGTTGTTAATCCTCACCTGAGGATATTTTTCTAACGATTTTTAGAGAGAGGAAAAGGGCGGGGCGGGGGGGGGGGCGGAGGGAGAGAGAAAGAGACATCGATTGGAGAGCAGGCGCCTGCAGGCAACCTACATAGGACATAGGTATGTGCCCTTGGCTGGAATTGAACCTGGGCCCCTTCAGTCCCTGGGCCCATGCACCACAGCTCAGGCCTTTAACAGCGTATTGGAGGCACATCACCTGGGCTCCAGCCCAGAAGGTCCTCCACAGGTGCGCGCACAGGGAGAGGCGCTCGCCACCTCCCAGAGCTTGTTTGCTCCCAGGAGGTGCGGAACCTTCTCCGGGAGCCCTGAGCCTCTTCCTGGCACCTGCACCCCAGACCCGGGCTGGACTCCGACCTGGGCGCACGGTCTCAAGTCCAAGGGGGTGTCCTGCGCCAAGTTCACTCCGTCACGCTGGAACCGCTATCTTTACGCAAATCAGGGGCCGTTGCAAACACCCGAGGTGAGGCCCAGAGGATCCAATTGTAGCCTTTTCTGTTTTTACTTCTCACTGTGGCTCGGAATGGCGTTTCTAAAGGGAACAAAACAGCTGCCGGCGCTGCCCTGTGCGCCCAGGGGAAGGAAAGGGGAAGAGGAGGCCCTGGCGGTTTCCAGCACCCCGGACGCCCCGCGCTCCCTGGCTGGCTGTTTCTAGAACTTTTCCTGGACAGCCCGCGCCCACTTTGTGCATTTGGGGCCCCGGGCGGCAACCCTGCCTTCCCCCCCACCCCCACCCCCTCCCCGGTCCCTGCCCCTGCCCTGCGCCCTGCGTCCAGGGGGGCCCCCAGCGCCAGGCGGCCGCTCAGCTGCCGCTGCTATAATTAAGAGCCCGGCCCCCGGGCACGTGGAGGCGCTGAACCAAATAAAGGCAGAGCCCGGCTCCCGGCGAGGCCGCGCCCGTGCGCCCCTGTGGCCCAGAAAAGATCAGACAGGCGGGCTGCACAGCCAGGCCCCCCAACCCGCCGTCGGAGAAGTTGGAGAGGCACAGGAAGAGCTGCCCCAAATGTTACTCCCTTTTTGGAAATTGTGCTGCTGCTTTTTTTTTTTTTTAGTCTGTGGCTATAATAAGGCAAGTGTTCCCGGCTGGTGGGGTAAACAGTCGTGATGAGGTGCCTCCGACTTAGGAGCGAGTGCCTGGTGCAGGCTCATCAACATGTGCTCCTTACGCAGACTCAGGATATGCCCACGGGGGAGTCAGTCGCCCCCTTATTTTAAAAAAAATGTTTTTTTATTGATTTCAGAGGGCATGAGAGAGAGAGAGAGAGAAACGTCAATGATGAGAGAGAATCATGGGTCAGCTGCCTCCTGCATGCCCCACCCTGGGGATCCAGCCGGAAACCCCAGGCATGTGCCCTGGCCGGGAATCGAACCCGCGACCTCCTGGTTCCCACGTCGAAGCTCAACCACTGAGCCACCCCGGCCGGACCCATGTTAGAATCTCCAAGTGGAAGTCATACAAAACAGTCTGCTCCTTATATTATTTTATCGGGGAACATGGAAGTCTTTCCAGGGTGCAGTTGGATTCCTGGGAAGTTCTTGTCCGTGGCTGTTGGTCTGTCTGACCCAGCAGTCACCTCCGAGATCTCCGCGAGGGAACTGTGCCCAGAGATGCGAACTCGAGTGCGTGTGAGAAGGCTCAGAACGGCCCACTTCTGTCCCAGGTCCACAGACGCCCGGGGACAAAGGTCAGGAAATCTCCTCGTGTTCTTGGGCGTGGGGAGGCCATTTCAGGTCGTTCAGTTCACTATCGTGCTTCTATTTCTTGATTTTATTTAAATTGCCATGTACTTACCTCCCTGGGGCTCAGGAATCCAACTGGGAAAACCTCTAGAACTGTTTTTGGTTTTTTTTGGTTTTTCATTGGCCAACCAGACATGAGAAAGCACTGGGTATATGTGATGCCCGTTAGGTACCTGGGCACAGTGATCTGTACCCCTAGACACGTCGAGTTTCGGTTCTAGGAAAGGGGGTGATAGCCAACAGCTGTGACACGCTGGAGCAGCGGTTCTCAACCTGTGGGTCGCGAACAATGAAAATACATCCTGCAGATCAGATATTGACATGACGATGCATAACAGCAGCACAATGACAGTGATGAAGTAGCCACGAAAATAATGTTATGGTTGGGGGCCACCACAGCATGAGGAACTGTATGAAAGGGTCGCCGCGTTAGGAAGGTTGAGAACCACTGCACTGGAGGGAGGGGCGCCCCCTGCTGGCATAGAAGGTGTGCCGTCTCTTGGGCCTGAGTCTGTACCTATGACACCCATGGGACCAGGTGCTCTGTGAGTTATCATCACCTTGGCCGGTGCACAGTCCTAGTGGGAAGAAAGTGAAACCGCAGACCATAAGTAAAGGATGTTAATTTTTTTCTTAAAAGGTTCTGTGCTCAGATTCGTTTAGTGGAGGACCAGCTTAACTATCAACCACCCAAAAATGTTTACCCAGTTCCATTCATAGATTTAAAAGCCAGGATGGGCCCAGCTGGTGTAGCTCAGTGGTTGAGCATCGACCCATGAACCAAGAGGTCCCAGTTCAATTCCCGGTCAGGGCACATGCCTGGGTCGTGGGCTCGATCCCCAGTAGGGGGCGTGCAGGAGGCAGCCGATCCATGCTTCTCTCTCACCGTTGATGTTTCTCTCTCTCCCTCTCCCTTCCTCTCTGACATCAATAACAATATCTTGTAAAAAGGATAAGGACTCTTAAAAAATGAAAGCAAGCATGCTGTGAGTGTGGCTGGTGGCAGGTAGGGAAGGGAGGGTGGGGGATGAGGATATATTTGACAATATTGCCTTTAAAAAAATAATCAATAAAAATGATGTGTGATGAAAAATAAAAGGACATCTTCATTGGATTTTGACCTCAGTAAAAATGTTGGGTTTGTAAAAAAAATCGTTTCATTTTCTTGTAAATCCCAGTTCTCTGCAGATGGGCCTTCAGAGATGGTGAACACCACAAATCTGTAGCAACCGAAGGGACGCATTCAAGGTCCCGTTGACAAACGTTACCCGAGTGGAGAATCATCGGTGACTCGACTGAGCCTGGGACCGCTCATCGGTGAGTTTATGGGGATGGAGGACTTTTATGGAGTGAGGTCAAAACTCATCATCACAGGCAGGAGAAGAGATGGCATGTGAGAGATTGGAGAGAAAAAATGGCGTGAAGAGAACCTACATCTGGTCATCGTTAGTCATTCATTCACTCACAGGCTCACTCAATCTTTCTGTCCACACATTTCTCTCTGGAATCAGACTGCTGATGCTGAAATTCCAGCTCCACCTCCTTTTTTAAAAAATATATTTTTTTATTGATTTCAGAGAGGAAGGGAGAGAGAGAGACATCAATGATGAGAGAGAATCATGGATCGGCTGCCTCCTGCACGCCCCCCACTGGGGATGGAGCCCGTAACCCGGGCATGTGCCCTGACCGGGAATCGAACCCTGACCTCCTGGTTCCTAGGTCGGCGCTCGACCACCGAGCCACGCCAGCCGGGCCTCTGAGGTTTTCCTATGACCTGAGCATCTTTCTGGGCCAGGGACGGAGGCAGGTAGGGGCACGACGCTGGGGGAATTCAGCAAGGCTGCCGCTCCGTCACAGGCCGTAATTCTAAGCTGTGCAGAAAAAGACATTATTCTCCCGAGCACTCACACCACGCCTCGCGATGGCCAAGGCCTTGCTTCCCTCCGGTCATTGAATCCTCGTAACAGCCTATAAAACAAACATGTCAGGAGCCCTTTTACGGAACAGAAAATGGAGGCAGAGAAACGCCGAGGGACTTGCTTAAAGGCATATAGTTCTAACAAAGCCTCTATTTCCATCCAGCTCTTCGAACTCTAAATCCCATCTCCTCCTTTTTTACCATTTTTCTTCCCAGTATTTACAAGTAACACTTTGGGGCCTCATCGGTACAGAAATTTTTTTAAAAATGTATTTTTTTTTTTTTTTACTGATTTCAGAGAGGAAGGGAGAGGGAGAGAGAAACATCAATGAGGAGAGAGAATCATGGATCGGCTGCCTCCTGCACGCCCCACACTGGGGATCGAGCCCGCCACCCGGGCATGTGCCCCGACCGGGAATCGAACCCTGATCTCCTGTTGGACAGCTGTTTCTCAGGCTCCCCTTCCCTGGCTGGGGGAGAATGTCCCTTCCCTGATGGAGCCTGGGCAGGAAGGAGACCGGTGCAGCCTCCTGGGGAGTCTGCACGTGTTGGATGAGGTGCGTGCTCACTGCGGTCCTCGGTGTCAGAGGGGCTGCCCCCGAGCTCGGAGCACAAGGACCACACAGCCCTGCCTACCCGCCTCCTTGCTTTCCCTGCCCTGGCAACCCCTCAAACACCAGCCCCTGAAATACTAAACCCCACCGATGAGCAGAACCCTCCCAGCACGGCCCCGCTTTGACCCCCACTATTTTTGTTAACTTTCTGGTGAGTCCAACAGCTCGAACAAGAGTGTTAACCCCGCCTGCCCCAGCCAGCCACCTCCCCACACACACACACACCACCCACCGGAAGAGGGACATTCAGGCCACTGGGAGGTGGGCCATGGCAGCCAGAAGCAAACCCTGCCCGAGCAGCCAGCAGGAAAGCCTACAAAGAAAGAGCCTCTTTGCCAAAGGAGGTTTTGTTTTGCAGTTTCCAAAAGGTAAGGGAACCCTTCCAACCATTTTTTTTTTTTTTGCTTACGGGCTCAGAATTTAAACCTAGGACACTCAATGGCCAGAACCCCGGCCCACCCCCGCGCACCCGGGGCACACCGCCAGCCCCCGGAGTTCAAGTTTCTGCCCAGTAGGCTTGTAACCTGAACTTGCTGTTTCTCAAAAACCCGCTTCTCGGTAGCGGGCGGGCACTCGGAGCCACAGGGTTCTGAGAATGATTGCGCTTGTCAGCTGCTCGGTCACACGCCCTGCGTTCCAGCCGATCCGTTTCCCTGTCCCCCAAACTGGCGTCCTGACAACGCCACCCAAGGCTTGCCGCCATCACCCAGAAATAGGCCCGCGGGCCTGGGATCATGAGTCCATTTCAGGGTCCCTTGCGGTCGCCACCTCCAACGACGGCGGGTTGCAAATTCGTAGATACTTTGGGTCAAGCTAGAACGTCATCAAAGAACTGGGCCCCCTGATGAAAATGTACTTTAGTCAGGATAATATCTCATATTTATTTATCTTTTTAAGATCTATTTTTATTGGTTTCAGAGAGGAAGGGAGAGGGAGAGAGAGAAACATCAATGAAGAGAGAGAATCATGGATCGGCTGCCTCCTGCACGCCCCACACTGGGGATGGAGCCCACAACCCGGGCCTGTGCCCTGACCGGGAATCGAACCGTGACCTCCTGGTTCCTAGGTCAACGCTCAACCACTGAGCCACACCGTCCTGGCCACCATCTCATATTGAAACAGTGCCTCGAAGCAGAGGGGAGCCCTCAGATTTTATCTCCTGCTCTTTTCAAAGTATCGCGTGTCACTGAGAGCCGACTGTCAGGGACCAGGCATGTGAGTCCCCGGTTTACGGATGAGAAACCTTGCAGGTCGAGGAGGAAGTGGCCATCGCAGAGCTCGGGGCTCGGGTTGTGAACCCCAGAGCCCAGCATTCGCCCTCCCACACACTCGCTTTATCCGCTGAGTTTATGTCTGCGCACGATCAGCAGCACAAAAATGTATGCGGGCTGATGTCCTGTGAGGCCCTCTGGCAGGAATAGGGTGTCCTGTGTGCACAGCCCGGCTGTAAATAGACGTCCGTAGTGGACAAATATAGACGGAGCCTGTGTTCGGCAGCGCTGCCCCTCCCCCCGCAGCCCTGCTTGGTGCTGGCTGCTGGGGGGGAGGCACTTTTTTTAAGTCCAGTCGCCTCCTAGTACAAAGGGTTCTGTGTTACATCTCAACGCGGCCATTCATACCCCGTGACCCATTAAGCGCCGATTCCTGGGTTGGGGTTCTCCCAACATCTCGAGAGGGAAAAAAAAAAAAGAGGGAAAAAATAGCCCGACTGGAAAAAAAAAAAAAAAAGGAGCTCTCATGTACAATACTTAAGTCAAGAATTTGGAAACACGACCCCGGCCAAAGCCTTAAGAGGCCGGGTATCAAATGTTGTTATTTTTGGGTGGCGTGCAAAGCAGGCTGGTGGAGGGGTGGCCATGGTGCCCGTGTGGCTGGGGCAGGAAGCAGGAGCCCAGGGCGCGGGGTGGGGGGGGGCATCAGGAGGGGTCCCCGCTGGATGTGGGGCAGCAGCTGCCGGGCTGGCCCCGGGCCTCCCACGGGGAACTGGTAACGTGGCTGGGGGAAACTGTCCCCTTCCCTGCGTCACCTCCCTTCTCTGCAGAAGGAGGCAGATGCCAACACGGCCCTCTGGGTCCCCCAAGGCCGCTTGGCACGCTCTCCTCCCAGGCCCTGGAAGTGCACCCGGTGCAGTCTGACCCCCTCCTCCCCCAGCGCAGTTTGATTGGAACAGGCGGCATTGAAAGTGCACGGCTCCCCCCTTGGGAACGATGCCCGCGGAGATATTTCTATGCCCGGTCTGCAGTGGGTGAAAGGGATTCCTGGCTTAGGGTGTCACCGGGTCTGCACCCCTCCCGCCCCACGGGCGTGTCTGTGTCAGAGTGAGGCCCTGCCTGTGTTTGGGAGCAGAGCTCACTCGCCTGTCCTGCCTGGTCTCCCTGCCGGCATAGGCACAACCATGGACACACACACTTGGAGGCACATGGGCACGCCCACACACATGTGCACACAGGGATACAGGCACACATGAGCACACACATGGAGGCACACAGACACGCCCACACACATACAAGCACACACATATACAGGCATACAGGGGCTCACACACGATCACACACATGCACACACAGGGATGCACGCACGATGGCATGCACAGGTGGTCACACACACATACAGGCACGCATGAGCGCACACACATGGAGGCACATAGGCACGCCCACATGCGCACATACATATAGGCACACATGGGCACACACACGATCACACACATGCACACACAGGGATGCACACACACTTGCATGCACAGATGGTCACACACAGGCACACATGGGCACACACTGGCAAAACATGCACACACATAAAGGCACACAGGGGCATGCATGCACGCCTGACTCAGAGGCCAGATGGTCACCTGCTGTGTCATGCATGGACTTCTAGAACAGATTTGAAAATTATTTTGGGAGAGCCCAGCCAGTGTGGCTCAGTGGTTGAGCTTGGACCTATGAACCAGGAGGTCACGGTTTGATTCCCGGTCCGGGTATGTGCCCGGGTTGCGGGCTCGATCCACAGTTTGGGGCGTGCAGGAGGCAGTCGATTTATGATTCTCTCTCATCATGGATGTTTCTTTCTCTCTCTCCCTCTCCCTTCCGCTCTGAAACCAATACAAAATATTTTTAAAAATTATTCTTGGGGCGCGTGAGAGAGACGCGAGACTCCTCTGTGAAAATAACTAAGATATCAAATCAACCCTCCTGAGCACACAGTGGGGGGGGGGGCCTACACTCCGCTCCTGCGTTATTCACAGGCCCTCGCACTTACCTTAGACGGAAAGGTCTTTAAAATATTTAGACTCGATGCCTCTTCGTAAGAAAATCGATGTTTCACCGCCTGGGAACCTGCAAAATAGAAGACTGTCTATTCTCGGCTGGAGCATCAGGTGTGGGTGTCTCCGAGACGGCCTCTAAGTGACTTTCTAGTGTCCGGAGCTGTTTTCCACCCGATGCAGCAGGGAGTCCGAGAGCCGAGGGAGGGGACGGAGCCGGGACGGCTCTGTGCACCTGTTCGGCGAGGGACTCGCTCTGGGCCGTGTCTGGGGTTCCGAGGACTCGGGGGGTACCGTGAGGCTCAGCCCCCGACTCCTAGTTCGGACATTCCCACCACTTCCTTATTTTTAAAAACTATATTTTTATTGATTTCAGAGAGGAAGGGAGAGGGAGAGAGAGAAACATCAGTGATGAGAGAGAATCGTGGACCGGCTGCCTCCTACACGCCCCACACTGGGGATCAAGCCCACAGCCCGGGCATGTGCCCTTGACCGGAATCGAACCCGGGACCCTTCAGTCCGCAGGCCGACGCTCTGTCCACTCAGTCAAACTGGCTAGAGCTCGCCCCCCCCTTTTTTTTCTGTAATTTTCTGAAGCTGCACTGAGCTGTACTTCCTATCTGAAGCTGCCAGCCATTTGTCAGGGGGACGTAACGCCAAGGAACTAAGGGGGAAGTGTGTTTGCATGGGAGACAGCGATTTCTGCAGCCTGATAATGGATGATATCACTGTCTGGGAGCTGGGACTCAGGACCTGGGGGCGGGGAGGACAGCAGCCTGGACTGCCGGGGGGAGGTGGTCAGAACCCACGGAGCCAGGCCCTGAGCCCAATCCCCAGGCCCAAGAGGGGCGGCCAGTTGGCCAGCTGGCCAGGACATGGCAAAAGGTTTTGAATCCCTTCGGTAAAATAGTCACTTTTTCTCTAGAAGTTGTGTTTACATTTGCCATTGATGTCCGTGAGGAAGGGAGAGGGAGAGAGAGAGAGAGAGAGAGAGAGAGAGAGAGATCAATGATGAGAGAGAATCATGGATCGACTGCCTCCTGCATGCCCCCCACTGGGGGTCGAGCCTACAACCCAGGCATGTGCCCTGACCGAGAATTGAACTGTGACCTCCTGGTTCATAGGCTGACGCTCAACCACTGAGCCACACCGGCTGGGCTGCCATTGCTTAGCTGCGTTGAGTCCCCTGTGGGAATATCATCATTTCAAAATCGTAATGGTCTCTCTGGTTAGGTTAAAGCAGGGACCGCATCTGCCCTCGGATGACCTTGGCTTTATCATCCTTCTCCCACGGCCTGCTTTAGGGAGCGTCTCGACACGCTGTATGTTTATTATGACCCAAGGATTCTATCCTATAGCATTGCTATCTGTGGATTTAAAGACTGGGGGGCCCTAGCCAGTTTCGCTAAGTGGATAGCGCATCGGCCTGGGGACTGAAGGGTCCCAGGTTCGATTCCCGGTCAGGGCACATGCCCAGGTGGCGGGCTGGATCCCCTCCAGTGTGGGGCGTGCAGGAGGCAGCCGATCCATGATTCTCTCTCCTCATGGATGTTTCTCTCTCTCTCTCCCTCTCTGAAACCAATAAAAATATATTTAAAAGGAAAAGATCTGCTCCATTTCTTCCAGGCATTCATGACACCTGTGTGGTCATGTGTATTAGATCCCATAGGTAGCAAAGGATTGGCCAAGTTCACCCTTGCTCTATCCCCCAGTCCCTAATCACCCAGATAAAGGCTCTTGGGAAAACCCAGATCCCACCAGGTGTGTGTTCTCACTGGTTGCCATGCTGGGTGTGGCAGCAACCTTTGGTCAAACACCTCACCTGTATCATCAGTCTTTCTTTGATTAGTATTACTTTGGGGGGGGGGGGCGGGGGGAGGTCTAACCTTTAAACATCTCTCCCTGCTCCATGGGCAAAAAGTTTGAAAAATGTTCTTTTGACATTTCAATGTGAAGTATAGCAAACTAGACTTTACTTCTATCTATTACGTGAACTAAGCATCTCCTATCTTTCCCGCTCATATGTCTATTTTTAAAAATAGAGAACATGAGGCCAGCTGGCCTGGCTCAGCGGTTGAGTGTCGACCTCTGAACCAGGAGGTCGGGGTTCGATTCCCGGTCAGGGCGCATGCCCGGGTTGCGGGCTCCATCCCCAGTGTGGGGTGTGCAGGAGGCAGCCGATCCATGATTCTCTCTCATCATTGAGGCTTCTCCCTCTCTCTCTCCCCCTAATGCAGAACTCAGACTCCCCCAAAATGCATTCAGATGTGAAGTTGTATAGAGAGGGTTCCCCGGATTAAGAACTGTCACCCTGGCCACAGTTGTTAGTTAAATGCCCCACTTCCATGCAACCTTGAGCATAATTCTTGTTACAAAGGAGGATTCACCCTAGCCAGTTTGGCTCAGTGGCTAGAGCACTGGCCTGTGGACCAAAGGGTCCCGGGTTCGATTCCGGTCAAGGGCAGGTACCTCTGTTGCAGGCTCCTCCCCGGCCCAGGCCCTGGTCAGGGCACGTGCAGGAGGCAACCAATCGATGTGTTTCTCTCACATCGATGTTTCTCTCTGTCGCTTCCTCTCTCTTCCACTCTCCCTAAAAATCAATGGAAACATATGCTCGGGTGAAGATTAAAAAACAAAACAAACAAACAAAAACAAAAGAAGAGTGAACCTAGAGCTACTTCAGACATTTTCACTTGCAGGTTTTTTACAAGCCCGGGATTTCATAAGACGAAGGGTGTGTCCGGTCAGCCCGAGACCTGCTTCTCTTTGTTACTCAGCCCGCAGCCTGGCAGCCGGCTCTGGATTCCGAGGGGTGTCTCACCCCCACTTGCAGCCGAGCCGTGACTCAGCCTGCTGAGCACTCCCTTTCCCCCGTGTGACAGGTCAACTGTGTTCATTGCTGTGGCATGTTTCGTGCCCCGTGGCTGATAAACAAGGCAACCCAGCCAGGAAACCAAAGCAAATTCCTCACGTCTGAGTCACCGTCGGAAGCCTGCCAGCCTTTGCCGTCCAACATGCTCCTGCACCTCGCACAGAGCAAGGAGCTGCATGGGCTCAGAGCAAACCAGGTTCACCCGCGTCCAACGTGGACAAAATCCGATCCCTTTTTTTCAAAGTCGTTCACTCCGATTTCGGGGTGATTTTCGTTTGTCAGGTTAAGTGGCTCAAAGCCCAAGTCCTAAGATGCCGGAGGGAAGACCGGAGAAGCTCGGGGGGCGTGGGCCCCGGGGAGCGCAGCCGGATTCCAGATCAAAGGGCCTCGGATGAAGGCATCAGCTTCCTTCGGACTCTTCTCCTCCCCTCCCGGGCCCCGGATCCGCTGGACGCTGGCCCATCTGGGCTGAGACCTGGAGGCGGCCGTTCCGGGAGCAAGGGTGTCTTGAGGTCACATTCAAAGCCCAGATTTCCATGTCTGGTGAAGCAACCGGAATGTATTTACCAACGTGCATGCGATTTTCAAGGTCAATGCTGGGTTTCTGGCAGAAGAGAAATAATTGGTATTCAGCACAGGGAGAAGCCAGCAGAACCCTGGGCCTGGTGTCGCAGTGTCTGTGAGCAAACAGTCTCAGGGCTGCCTCTCCCGGCCCCTCAGCGTACCCCCATCCTCTCACCAGCAAATGAGGGACTTACCCCGGACTTGAGTTTGGGACCAGATGACATCTCCTCCCACCTTTTCTTTTTCTTCTGTCTTGTTAATCCTTACCTGAGGATATTTTTTCTTTTCTTTTCCTTTTTAAGATATATTTTTATTGATTTCAGAGAGGAAGGGAGAGGGAGAGAGAGAGAGAGAAACATCAATGATGAGAGAGAGTCATGGATCGGCTGCCTCCTGCACTCCCCACACTGGGGATCGAGCCCGCAACCTGAATCGAACCGTGACCTCCTGGTTCCTAGGTCGACACTCCACCACTGAGCCCCGCAGGCCAGCCGGGCAGGGCCGGTAGGTTCTGGATAAATTGCAGTTGCATGACATTAACACGGGTCCCTCTGGCCTACCTGCAGGTCGCTAATTGCTCGACCCTCTCCTGCCTCCGGCTGCGTACTTCTGTGGTCAGGGCTCTTGGGCACAGGCTGTGGCTTTGAAAGTGCAGACGCGCCTGCAGAAGAGAGAGAGCTTTGGCAGGAAGGCGGGGGGCGCCCTGTTCTGACCCGCACGACGCCGTCTGCGCTCTGGTGCCCGCTCTCCGCTCGGAAGCTGAGCAGGGTCTGGACCAGACGTGCTTTGCGGTGCCATTGCAGGCCTGACCTCGACCAGACCACATCGCGTCATCCTCCCCACGGTCTCCTCGGGGAAGATGCGCGAAGGTTTCAGAAAAAGCTCTGTTGGAGGTCAGCAGTCTGCGGTGTGCGAGCCAGGAGTGGGAGTGGACGGGACGCAGCTCCCGGACGGCCTGGAGGTGTGGTGCCGAGGGATGCGGCTGCCGCACGCACGTGGCGCAGGGCAGAGGGTCGCCAGGTGCATTGCACGCTTCGCATGGATCGACCCCCTCCCGCCTGCTCCCTGCAGTCACTGTCCTAACCCAAAGCCAGGAGGTCTGCATGCATTTGTTTCACTTGGTCCAGGATGGAAAACCCGGATCCTTGGGCACAAAAGGAAAAATCTTGGAGACCATCAGGGTAAGCCTTCATGTCCCGGAGAGGGACGGGGCTGAGCTGTTTAAGCTCTGGTAGACCCGCTGGGCAGGTGTGGCTCAGTGGTTGAGCGTCGACCTATGAACCAGGAGGTCATGGTTCCATTCCCGGTCAGGGCACAGGCCCGGGTTGTGGGCTCCATCCCCAGTGTGGGCCGTGCAGGAGGCAGCGGATCCATGATTCTCTCGGATCATTGATGTTTCTATCTCTTTCTCCCTCACCCTCCCTCTCCGAAATCAATAAAAATCTATAAAGAAATAAAAATAAACTGATAGACCAAACGAGGACACAACGAGGCAAAAATGGGAAGCAAATAGGACCTCTGAAGAGACAGGCAAGCCGTCATTCCCACAAAATAGGATTAAACCGAAAATATTACTGATCAGGTTTCGTTGTCGGTTTGCAAATCAGGTTCCTCCCACAGTGCGGCTCCATGAAGGATCATAGATTAAATAAATAAGTCTAGACGCATGGCGGAACGTGCCAATCGCCATTCGTCCCTCCTCGGACCCGCGTCTCCCCTCCTCGGCGACAAACCCAGCGACATGACTGTTGCCGAGAGAGCCCGGTATCAAACCGTCACGTATCCTTATCACCGTAGAGTCGTTACATCTGAAGCACCAAGTCTTGTTGATGTGAACTACCCATAGTCATCCAATGTTGACGAAAAGACCTCCCACATCCTGACGAAAAGCACACGGCTTCAGTGAGAGACGAAAGAGACGCTCGTGTCGCTGTGACCGTTTAATCTGCAAGATAATAGACAGAGCCGGCCATTAATAAGACTTAATTGTGGCATTAAATATTTAATGTTACCTCCGCGGCTAAACTTTCGTGTGCGTTTTGCGTATTTCAAGTGTAAAGGGCTCCCTGATAAGACGAGCCGTTCCAGCCGCGTCCAATGCCGGCGCACTTCCCTGTGACTTACCGCCTCCATCAGCGTGGCCGCACGTCACTTTATTTATCGTGAAGCGAAGCGCTCAGCCCTCTGTACGGTTTACTACAAGTGATGCTTTTTTCTAAAGGGGAGGTGACTTAGCCCTGGCCAGTTTGGCTCAGTGGATAGAGCGTCGGCCTGCGGACTGAAGGGTCCCTGGTCCGACTCCCGGTCAAGGGCACATGCCTGGGTTGCAGGCTCGATCCCCAGTGGGGGACGTGCAGGAGGCAGTCGATGGATGATTCTCTCTCATCATTGATGCTTCTCTCTCTCTCTCTCCCTCTCATTTCCTCTCTGAAACCAATAAAAAAAATATTTTTTGAAAAAAATAGCTCCGATGAGACCTCAGGAGGTGAATCAGCCGGAAGACGAAGATGTCTGTCTGAGAAGCCGGCTCCTCCTCTGACAACATCTGGAAACAATCGGAAAGGCAGCGGGGAAACCAGAGTCCAGAGGAGCAATGCGGTGTTTCGGTCCCCGGGCAGGAGAGAGGGCCGGAGCGTGTCTTTCCTCCGTCTAGGAGCTCAGTTCTCTGGAATCCAGGGCTTGGGCCATGGGAATGCGGGTCGCAGGCTGGTGCAGGCTCCCGGCCGCAGGCTGGTGCAGGCTCCCGGCTGGAGGCCCCGGCAACGGTTCCGTCACCAGAAACACGCTCTCGTCCGTGTTCCCCCGACCCACCCACTCCCGGCCGGCTGGCGGGGCCCAGTGAGCCATGGTCCTGGGGCAGCAGCCTGTCCTCCCCAAACAGGCCCAGCCTCACAAGGACACATTGGCCCTTTTTATTTATTTTTAAACATATTTTTATTGATTTCAGAGAAGAAGGGAGAGGGAGAGAGAAACATCCATGATGAGAGGGAATCATGGACCGGCGGCCTCTTGCACACCCGACACTGGGGATGGAGCCCGAAACCCGGGCACGTGCCCTGACCGGGAATCGAACCGAGACCTCCTGGTTCCTCGGTCGACGCTCAACCACCGAGCCACGCGGTCCAGGTTCTTGATGTTCTGCTTCTGCCTTAAACAGCATCGCGGCTGCTTCCTGGAGCAAAGTGCTCTGTCCTTCCTCTCGGAGGAGAACAGGTGGTGATGAAATAAGCAAGGGCCTGATCCCCAAGGTCGTTCCCCAAGGCCGCCACGGCCACGCCCCACGGAGCACGCAGTCTCCCGTGGGGTCACAGCGTCCGGGCGCCCCTGCCCCTCCCAGGGTGGTGGCAGCGGGCGTCCTCTGGGCTCCGTAACGTCCTCTCTCCCGTGGGAAGTGAGACGCGCCGTGGCTTCCCCCTTGGATGCTTCAAACGTGTGTTCCGTGCCTTTTTCTCTTTCCTCCTTCTCCCCGGCCCTCTCCTTCCCCGGTGCTGCCGCCGGGGCACCCGTTGCCATGGTAACCGCCGCTCCTGCCTCCCTGACTGTGAAGAGACATGGTGATGGGAGTAGGGATGCAACAGCTTCCGGGAGCCGTTTCGATTCTCAGGCTCCTTGTCTCCCCACACTGATTTTCTTCTCCCCTCTTCTCCCTCCAGCCGCCCCTTCCGCCCGCCCGTACCTCCAGGCCCTGGAGGCCGGCGCCCCCTCCTCAGGGTGAACCCCACCCCGGGGCTGAGCCGGGAGGCGGGTTAGCGGGGAGAGGAGGAGGCAGGCGTCTCAGGTCTCATTACACATCGGCTCTGGGTTGGAATTGAAGCTTCGAGGCCCAGGAGGAAGAGAGGGGTGTGGGGGGGGTGAGGTTCAGACCCATTCGATGAGCATCCATCCTCACCTGCCGGCCTACAGAACAGAGATACTCAGCCAGCTCCCCCTCAGACCGCACCCCGACTCTCCCCTGTGGCCACTCGCCTCTGCCCCCGCCTCACGACCCTCCCTGAGCCTGGAGTTGGTTGTCTTCAGCCAGCTCTCCTTACTGGTGTTTTTCTGTTGTTGTTATTGCTAATCCTCACCTGAGGGTATTTTCCCATTGATTTTTAGAGAGAGTGGAAGAGAGAGGGAAAGACAGAGAGAAACTTTGATGTGAGAGAAACACATCCATTGGTTGCCTCCTGCACATGCCCCAACCAGGGCCCAGGCTGGGGAGGAGCCTCCAATCGAGGTACATGCCCTTGACCAGAATCGAACCTGGGACCCTTCAATCCACAGGCTGACGCTCTATCCACTGAGCCACACTGGCCAGGGAAGTCTCCTTACTGGTTTGGAGACGTGGAAATACAGTGCGTGCAAACACACACACACACATACACACACACACACACATGCCAGGCTTTTTATTTTTATTTTTAATAGATTTTTATTGATTTCTGAGAGGAAGGGAGGGAGAGAGAGAGATAGAAACATCGATGATGAGAGAGAATCATGGGTCGGCTGCCTCCTGCACACCCCACACTGGGGATCGAGCCTGCAACCTGGGCATGTGCCCTGACCGGGAATCGAACTGTGACCTCCTGGTTCATAGGTCGACGCTCAACCACTGAGCCACACCGGCCAGGCCACACCAGGGCTTTGAAAATCCACAACAGCCAAAGCACCACCCCAATCTTCCCCCCACAAAGCCAGGCTCCGCTGGGCATCTGGGGAGGCAGCGGGCACGGGGCTCCCTCCATCACCCCCAAAATTGTCTGTGGGATCTTCGTGCCCCATTCCTCCTTGGACCCCGCCCTGATCCTACCGACGACAGGAGCCCGCCAGCCCGATCATCATAAACATGTAACCGGAGAGAACCACGTCCCCTCCGGAGGTTATGGCTTCACCTACGGCAGACGCCCGGCTATTTTTAGCGAATGATGTCAGTGGGCTTGTTTGCATTCTTGGAAACTGGCAGGAAGCCATCTCTCCCGTGATCTATGAAATCACTGATAAAGGCTCCTTTTCACCAAAAGAAAAACAGCTTCATACACGCGGCCCTGCTCCGCTTTCATCCTCCCTCCCGCGCCCTCCCCTCTCCGCCAGCCACCCTGCCTCCCGGGCCCTCCAGCTCCTCCCGCCCCTTCAGCGTCTGGGATTTGTCTCTCGCAGCAGAGCCTGAGAAGTGGAAATGAGCTGCTCGGTATCGCAGATCAAAACGAGGCTGTTGGGATGCTCAGGATGGCTTTCTCCTCTCCCTGAGCCTGGAAGGCTGCCAACGCGCGCGCGCGGGAGTCAGACACACACACACACACACTCACACACACACGCACACACACGCACGCACGCGCGCGCGCACACACACACACACACGAAAAGGCGCATCTATAGGGTGTCCCAAAATTCACGCAAGAAGTAATTTTCACAGAAAACACAGGTTTATAATAAAAAATTGTAAATTTCTTATTGATTCATAAAGTATACAGTATAGGGTTATGTGTGGAATAGCACATCGGGTCAGTGGCCTCCACGGCTTTGCTGGCACAGACCCAAAGCCGCGGTCTTCATTGGTCTTCACTGTCCCTGCTCCTGGGCCGTCATTGGTACTTGGTCATGCTGATCAAATGGAAGGGATTGAAATCCAAGGGCCACAGATATTAGAATCTGATTCAATAAACCAAGTAAATCAGGCTTTTATTTGTTGTTGTTGTTGTTGTTGTTAATGCTCAGGCAAAATTCAAATCTTGCGTGAATTTTGGGACACCCTATAGAAGGCAGCAGTGGCTTTAGGGGGCCCGGTGTTTACGGCCCAGCGCCAGCTCGGGGTGCTTGTGCTGCCCGTGAAGATGGGAAATAGACAGTGACTCGGAATGGGATTGCCATTAAGTGTAGAAACAGCACCCGTGCAGATTGCGTGTAATAAACCGTGAGAGCCGCCGCACTGGCTCAGCCCCTGGCCCATCGAGTCCCCCCTCGCGATCGGCGTGGGCGTGAATACCTGGGGTGGGAACGCATCTATCTGCTTTCCCTCTATCTCCCCGTCAGGCACTTGGTCCCGTTATGCCACCCTGTGGAGCATTGGGCGGGGCTGTGGCCTGGAATTGAATTAATTCTTGCCCTCCTGTGGAGATCCGTTTAGAGGGCCTGGGGCACAAGGTGTAATCATCCTTATCTGAGTTCTTGTAAAAATGAACATCATCATTATTATTATTTTAAATATATTTTTATTAATTTCTGAGAGGAAGAGAGGAAAGAGAGAGAGAGAGAGAGAGAGAGAGAAACATCAGTGATGAGAGAGAGTCATGGATTGGCTGCCTCCTGCACACCCCGCACTGGGGATGGAGCCTGCAACCCGGGCCTGTGTCCTGACCGGGAATTGAACTGTGACCTCCTGGTTCCTAGGCTGATGTTCAACCACTGAGCCACACCATCCAGGCTTTCATTTATGTTTTGACATGAATATTTTTCTTGTATTTTTAGTGCATTTCTAATATCAAAGTAACTTGCTCATATTCTTAATGTGAAAGCGATGTGCAGATTTTATTTTATTCTTTTAATATGTTTTTATTGATTTCAGAGAGAGGAAGGGAGAGGGAGAGAGAGAGATAGAAACATCCATGATGAGAGAGAATCATGGATCGCCTGCCTCCTGCACGCCCCTCACTGGGGCTCGAGCCTGCAACCCGGGCACGTGCCCTGACCGGGAATCGAACCGAGACCTCCTGGTTCCTAGGTCGGTGCCCAACCACTGAGCCACACCAGCCGGGCAGTAATGGACTCTCTGAATGTGCTTGTTTGTACCTGGCAGAGTTCCTGGCCTGCTGGTCAGCTCCGAGCGCTGTTGCTTCAGAGCCGAGGGGGGCCTCCGCGTGTGTCTCTTACAAACATATTAACCACACGCGAGGCCCACCTTCTCCCTCACGGCACGCAGCGAGGTGGGCGATCGAAACGCGACGCGTTAGAACCCAAAGCACAGGACAGCGAGGAATCGGTGTGAAATGACCGCCCTCCGCGCCGAGTTCCTCCCTCCCAGGCGGGCAGCAGCGCCCGGGATGAAAGCTGGCCCGTCAGACAAGCCCATTCAGGCTTGCGATGCCGCTGTCACTCGCCCCACGGGCTTGGCGATAAAGAGCCTGGATGAGACGCCTGCCAAAGGCAGTGCCGCCGAGGAGCCCACACGGGGCGGCCTGGGGCCAGCGCCAGCCGCTCTGCCCTCTCGGGAGGGTGGCAGCCGCGCAGACTTGTCCGGGCCCAGGTGGCGCGTGACCCCGGATCTCAGCGCCCAGGAGCCGCCTCTGGGAGTTGGGAAGAAAGGGAAGGGAGAGCAAAGGTGACCGCGGAAACCACGGCTTTCCAATGAGCTCATGGAGGCGGCCCCGCACAGGCAGGTTAGCTGCAGGCCCGGGAGTCGCCCGTGGTGGCAACTGGGGGTTCATCGGGAAAGACTAAAACAGCGGTTCTCAACCTTCTGGCCCTTTACATACAGTTCCTCATGTTGTGACCCCCAACCATAATATTATTTTCGTGGCTACTTCATCACTGTCATGCTGCTACTGTGATGAATCGTCATGTAAATATCTGATATGCAGGATGGTCTTAGGCGACCCCTGTGAAAGGGTCGTTCGACCGCCAAAGGGGTCTCGACCCACAGGTTGAGAACCGCTGGACTAGAACCTCCTAACCGGTTTGGCTCAGTGGATAGAGCGTCGGCCATGAACGGAGGGTCATGGGTTCGATTCTGGTCAAGGATACGAACCTCAGTTGCCGGCCCCAGTGGGGGGCAGGGGGTGTGCGGAAGGCAAGTAATCAATGTGTCTCTCTCACATTGATGTTTCTCTCTCTGTGTCTCTCCCCCTCCCTTCCACTCTGTAAATATCAATGGAAAAATATCCCCGGGTGAGGATTCACAACAACAAAAACGTAATAAATAATTTTTTTAAAAAGAAACAAAGAGTAGAATGAGCCGGCTCCTCCCTGGTGCCTTTGTTCCTCCTGTTTGTGCCTTTTCTGGGCCCTCGGTTCCCTGGGGGGTTACCCTGGGGGCCTGGGAGAAGGGGTGCCCCTTGGCAGTGGGGAGCAGTGCAGGCCCCGGAGAGATGCAGGCACATCTGCCCACCACTGAGCTCCCAACAGCCCTGCAGCCCACACTCTGGGTCCTGGGATATGCCGGTGCGTCACCCTCTGTCACCGGCCCGCAGGGACATGGGGCTCCCGGCCCTGCCCCCCTCCCCAGGCGGGTGAGACAGGAGGCCTCCTAAATCCCCGCCCCCTCTCTCCCCGCCAGGTGACTGTGAGGTTCAACGCCCTTGGAGATAAGAGGCCTTGCTGTATACAGACTGTGATTTTGCCATCTCAGCAAACATTTATCGGGCTGCCTGGGTCACCTGCTTCCTTTGACGGCCCCGAACCGTTCTGACAGGTAGGTCATTGACTCCAGTTTAGGGGCCAGGACACTGAGCCTCACAGAGACGCACGGACGTGCCCCAGCTCACACTCCCCAGGCAGTGGCTGAGCCAGGAGTCAAGTCCAGGGCCGTGGGGAGAAGGAATGCCCCCGGCCCAGAGGCAGGGGCTCCCGCGCCCCCGGAGGGTGCCACATGGTGGTCTCACCTTTCTCCTCACGTGGTCGCGTCTTCCTGGGCTTTATGTCCCCCCATCCATCCGCCCACATCATAAACCAGAGGCGAACGTAGCTGCGAATGTCTGGCAGCCAAAAAACCTGCGTTGTGTTTTGTTCAAAAGACCCTCAAACTGCCTGGTCAGGGTGGCTCAGTGGTTGAGCATCAACCTATGAACCAGGAGGTCACGGTTCCATTCCCGGTCAGGGCACACACCCGGGCTGTGAGCTCGATCCCCAGTGGGGGGCGTGCAGGAGGCAGCCCATCCATGATTCTCTTTCATCGCTGATGTTTCTATCTCTCTCTCCCCCTTTCCCTTCCTCTCTGAGATCAATAAAAATATATATTTTTTAAAAAGCTCTGGCCAGATTAGCTCAATGGATAGAGCATTGGCCCTTGCACCAAAGGATCCTGGGTTCGATTCCGGTCAAGGGCACATACCTTGGGTGCAGGTTTGATTCCCGGCCCCTGTCAGGGCACTGGTGGGAGGCAACCAATCGATGTCTCTCTCTCTCTCTCTCTCTCTCTCTCTCTCTCTCTCTCTCTCTCCTCCCTTCCACGCTCTCTAAAAATCAATGGAAAAGTAGTCTCAGGTGCGGATTAACAACAATAACAAAAGCCCCCAAACTGAACAAGTGGAGATGCCCATGTGGCTAACGGCTCACGGGACGGTTCCTCAAGCCCCACCAACCCTGACCATTGTCACCCTCGTCACCCTCATCCTCACTGTTCGATTTCACGTCTCCACGGAGCTGGGGGCCACTGACGACCTGGCGTTCACCTGGGCCTCATGCCCCTCCCGCTGTCTGCCTCCTGTGTCCCTGGCAACCGCCTCCTGCAAGCGGAGGGCTCCCAGGGAGCTCCCCCAGGGACCCCTCTCCTTAAGCAGCTGTCGCGCTGCCAGGCCCGTTGTTTTCCACAAGGAGTCCCCAGGGGTTCCCTGAGGCAGACTCGCACTTGACCCTGCCGTGACCTGGTCACGCGGCCTCCCCTCGGGGAAGCGGTGCCAGGCGCTGGGCGCCCAGGGGCGGATCCTGGCAGCCTCCCGCCTTCCAGCTCACCACCTGCTGTTTTCTCCCCGGAACCTGCGTTGGGACCTGCCTGGTGTCAGGGGTTCCTGCCGAGGCAGCTCCCCGCGGAGCCAGCCAGCGGCACAGCCCTCACCGCGGTCCGTCAGCAGAACTTGGCCGCGGGCGCACAGGTCATGCATCTGCTAGGGTGGGTGAGGGGGGCACTGCTCAGCACCCGATCTTGACTTTGACGCTTGCCAAGCACTTTATTTATTTTAAATATATCTTTATTGATTTCAGAAAGGAAGGGAGAGGGGAGAGAGAGAGAGAGAAACATCAATGATGAGAGAGAGAGGGAGAATCATGGATCGGCTGCCTCCAGCACACGCTTCGCTGGGGATGGAGCCCGCAACCCGGGCATGTGCCCTGACCGGGAATCAAACCCCGGAGCAGAAGCAAGATATATTTTTAAACACAAGCCTCAGAGAGAGGAGATCCCCTCACACGGCCCCAGTGCCTACTAATGGGCAGCTGTTGGCCATGGATGCCCTCAGCCCGTGCGAGGCTGTGTTCTCAGTTGCTATTTCTATTCCCGTCCCTGGCAGACCACAGGAGACTGCCCGCGGCAGAAGGTTCTCGCCTGCTCTCGATTTCAAGACTGTGATTTCGGGCTGCCCTGGGGCTGCTGGGCCTGAGCTCACGGACGGAGTTGGTAGCCTTTTCTATTTCCCTTCTTCACACAGACTCCGTGGCACTGGCCGACGGGGCTGAAGTCTCAGAAGTTGGCTGGTTGGCTGCCTGCCCGGTGCCCCCCACCCCGGCCCTCCCCCTTGCCCGAGAGCTCTGGGCCCCTGCTGATCCTCCCAGCAGCTCAGGTCCCTTATTTGCAAATTAAAATAGCCTTTTTGGCCTGGCTGGCGTGGCTCAGCGGTTGAGCATCGACCTAGGAACCAGTAGGTCATGGTTCGGTTCCCGGCTGCAGGAGGCAGCCGGTCCATGATTCTCTCCCATCATTGATGTTTCTCTCTCTCCCTCTCCCTCTCTAAAATCAATGTATTTTTAAAGAAAAAGAAAAGAGCCTTTCTGGTGTCAGTTTTGCTTCTTCTCGCTGCTCTGATGAGGATGTATTTCCTTAGCTTCAGAGAAGAAAGGCACTGACAAGTCCTGCAATGACGCCCCTCTATTGCGTGCATTCAGATTGCTCTGCTCAGGTGCCCTGGTGTGTCCCCTGGTATTATAACCGTGGTTGCTGGGGAGAAGCGCTTCTGACCGGAGGCTGGAGGAGACGCCCTCTGCCCGCCCTGGGCCCTGGGCCCCGGGCCCCGCGGCGCTGGCCCCCGCAGAGGCTGAGGCTGTCCTCGCCTGCCTGTGTTTATTTGACTTATGTAACATAAACAGCTCCAAGGAGACGCGCTCCACTTTTGTTTTCAGGCTCAGCCTTCACTTGCCCTCCGCAGAGCGCGTTGCCTGGGTGGTTTCCTGTGGCCTCTCTGTTTTGCTGCTAGAGAACAAAACAGCCCGCCCTTGACCCTCCTCGGGGGCCGGCCCTTTCTTCCCGTCCCCCAACAATGAGTGCGAACCCCTGCTCTCGCCAGCCAGCCGCGTCCTCAGAGGCTCTGCTGGCCGGGCAGGGGGGCGTCCACCCGGGCAGACACGAGGCCGGCGTGGGGCTGACTTTCTCCGTGGCTTTTAAAATATATATATTTTTTTATTGATTTCAGAGAGGAAGGGAGGGAGAAAGAGAGAGAGAGAGAGAGAGAGAGAGAGAGAGAGAGAGCGAGAGAGAGAGAAACATCGATGATGAGGGAGAACCATGGATCGGCTGCCTCCTGCACACCCCACACTGAGGATTGAGCCCGAAACCCGGGCACGTGCCCTGACTGGGAATTGAACCATGTGACCTCTTGGTTCATAGATTGATGCTTAACCACTGAGCCACACCGGCCAGGCGAGAATGGTCTTTTCAGAACTCTGAGTTTGGGGAAGGGACTAGAAAAATGGAAGGCCTAGGGACTTGGAGGTTCGAGTCCCCAGGGTGTGGGGTGGGGAGGAGAGGGCAGATAGCAGGAGTGACCATGATCAGACCAAGAGGCGAGGCTGCCAGCCACAGTTTTTTACCCACTGGATCCCGGAAAACTATGAGAGAAAGAAAGAAAGAAAAGGAAGGAAGGGAAGGAGGGAGGGGAGAAAAGAAGGAATTAGAGTGATGGGGGGAGGATATGAAATTGGAGGTTTTGCATTAAGAAATATTTTAAGGTCGCCCAGCCGGTCGGCGTGGCTCAGTGGTTGAGCATTGACCTATGACCCAGGAGGTCACGGTTTGATTCCCGGTCAGGGCACATGCCCGGGTTATAGGCTCAATCCCCAGTGTGGGGCGTGCAGGAGGCAGCTGGTCCATGAGTCTCTCTCATCATTGATGTTTCTATCTCTCTCTCTCTCCCTTTCCCTTCCTCTCTGAAATCAATAAAAAAATAAAAAATAAAATAAATACTTTAAGGTTTACCCACAGAAGCCCGGCCAGGGCTCCTACCAAGCCACACGGCTTCCTGGTCTCCCCAAGCTGCCCAGACGCCTCTGGTTCTGCCAGCAGCGGCGGGCACTGCTTCAACTCCTGCATATCTTTCCCTTTGCCAAGTCCCAGCTCACCCTCCCGTCCCCTCCACCTTCCTCCCCGTCAAGGTCAAATCCCAGTCCTCTTCAACTTTCCAGGGCTTTCCAGTGGGGTGACAGCCAGTCCTGCAGAGCCCTGGCTGGGAGGGGGTTGTGGGTGGCGGGATGCAGGGATGGGGGGAAGGGAAGGGAAGAAGGGGGGGCACCCCAGGGCCTTGACTTTCTCACTCGCAGCTCAGAGGTGCAGGGTGTGACGGTAAACAGCGTGTTTGCCTTCGCCGCTGCCAGCGCCGGCCTCCTACCCCCCCCGCCCCCCCCCCGCTCCCCCCTCCTGTTCCCATCCCCCGAGGGTTCCAGTAACAGGGCGTGAAGCAAACAAAGGCAAACAGTCATCTGGTGTTCCGATGGCATTTTTTTCGTTTTTAGAAAATGTTAATGACGGGTTCTGTGATTACTCTGGGCTTGGCCGCGCTCGCTCTGCATTCAGCACATCTGGTCTCTGGGAACAGCGCAAGTAGCAGGAGCCTTTTTGGCCCTGGAAACGGAGCCCGGCCCAGGCTGCCATGCCGCCTGGAAGCGCGTCAGCGAGGCCAGCCAAGCTCGGGGAGATACAAGACTTTTTCTGTAGGCTGGGCGGCCGGCCAGGATCGCTCCAAAAAAAAAAAAAAAAAAAAAAATGTGAATTGGCTACGAGCGGCTGCCACGCAAACACTTCTGGAAATTTCTGTGCCGGGGCCTGCCAAAGCCATTATGCACAACATGAATTACAAGGGTTTCTATCTCTCCGAGCAGTGGCTCTCTGAGCTGGAATTCTCCTGTGTGCGCTTTATAAAACGTACACCCGCGGCCCAAATGAGAAAAACACCCCAAGATTCCACGGCCGTTGTGTGTGTGTGTGTGTGTGTGTGTGTGTGTGTGTCTTTCCATTCGCGTTGCCAAGCTCCCAATTTTTTCCTGAATCGGGAGAAAGAGCCCCAAACTTCGGTTTGGATTCCGTTTCACTCTAACACGTGGGAGGCGATGGGCTTCCTGGAAATTCTAGAAGAGAGGGGCGTCTCATCCTGGAGACGACCTAACGTCTCGGGAGGAAAAACAATAAAAGTGCAACCGACGCGCTTGGAAGGGCAAAGCCACGCGCCCCTGCCCTGGGCTGCCCCTTCCCGTCCCTGGGCTGCGGGACCGGCTGAGGGATTTTTCTTCTGGCTTCAGAGTGAACCTGCGGGCAGGAGGGGCGCCCCGGAGCCCGGGACTGCTAGGCCCCCGGACCAGGTTTCGGGTCCTGCAGGCCCATCAGCCACACAGGCTATTTCAGGAGCAGAGGGTGGGCCCCGAAAGGCAGGCCACCGAGGCTCAGGGTGCGCCGGCCGGAGAGACCAGCCGACCCCTCTCGCCACAACCCCATCCGTCCTGGACTCCCTCCTGCTCAGGACTCAGGTGTCTGCATCACTGGTTCCAAACGGAGCAGCCTCTTTCTGGGACTCAGATGCCCGGGGTGACTCAGGCTGCCCAGGACGGTGTCCAAGGCCCCGAGCCCACACCTCTTCCCCAGGAGCCTGGGCAGGACATGGCGCAGAGGATGCGTGTGAGTGTGAACAGACCGTCCTGTTAGCACGGACCAGGCGGCAAGCACCGCCGAGTCCTCCTCACCCACAGCCTCTTGGTTTTATAAATGCAGGGTGTCGTTTTATTATTTTTATTTTGTTAATATATATTTTTATTGGTTTCAGAAAGAGGAAGGGAGAGAGAGAGAAACATCAATGATGAGAGAGTCATTGATCAGCTGCCTCCTGCACGCCCCACACTGGGGATCGAGCCTGCAACTCGGGCGTGGGCCCTGACCGGGAATCAAACCGTGACCTCCTGGTCCCTAGGCCAATGCTCAACCACTGAGCCACACCAGCTGCCCTCCCGCCCTCCCTCTCTTTCCTCTCAGAACCGGATTGGCAGCAGCTGCTGTTCCTGCGCCGTGGGCCCCACTGACCCGGTGGAAGGTGCCAGTGCTCATTAGGGCTCCTTTCCCGTGGAGAACGGGTCCCAGAACCACAGTCCACGCTGAGCCATCGGGCAGGTTTGGGCTGGAAAACAGCTGGCCCGGGAACGGGCTCTTGGCCGCGTTCCCGCGCGGCTCGCATCGCCTGTCCTGTTCTTGGCTTCAGCTGGGCTCCCAGGACACGTTCCCTCCGTTTCCTTCGCTCATGTTCCTGGATCCTCGCTGCAGAATGGTAGGCAGCACGGAGCCAGGGGAGTCAGCCAAAGAGGACGGCTCCCCTTCCCGGGGAGGGGGGTGGGGGCGTCTGTCTCCGATCCCACGCGGGCCCTGCGGCGCCGACGTTCCCACGTGAGCGCTGTTGTTTTTGTCGCCGGGGCCATCTCTGGGGGATTTTAAATTCAGTTTCGTCGTCGTCGTTGGGGCTTTTTCCTTTCTCCGTGGAAGGAAGCCCCCCCTCTCGACTCCCCGGGAAGCATAGTGGCCTGTCAGCTCGCGGCCTGGCCCCCGTGGCTTCTGTGACGTCCGTGCTCTGGTGGCGGAGGCCACACCAGGAGCTTGTGAATTGGGGCGAGTCCAGCTGCCACAGAAGCTCGAACAAGATGATGACCCAGGGCTTCTAAAGAGCAAACTGTGGCTCGGCCGGCGTGGCTCCGTGGTTGAGCATCGACCTATGAACCAGGGCGTCCAGTCCTGCACACCCCCTACTGGGGATCGAACCCTCAACCGGGGCCTGTGCCCTGACTGGGAATCAAACTGTGACCTCCTGGTTCATAGGTTGATGCTCAACCACTGAGCCACACCAGTGGGGATATTTATTTATTTATTTACTAGAGGCCCGGTGCATGAAATTCGTGCATGGGGAGGGTCCCTAGCCTAGTCAGCGATCAGGGCCATCTGCAGGGCGACCAGCAGGGCGATTGGGGGGCCCCGCTGGCACCCACCTTGGCTGGCCTGAGGCCTGCGGGCTGGGGGCAGCTCCTGCATTGAGCGTCTGCCCCCTGGTGGTCAGTGTGCATCATAGCGACCGGTCATTCCACCCATTGTTCCGCCGTTCAATCAATTTGCATATTAGGCTTTTATTGTATAGGATTTACTAGAGGCCCAGTGCACGTAGTGGGGTCCCTCAGCCTGGCCTGCGGGCATTGGGCCAAAACCAGCTCTCCAACATCCCCTGAGGGGTCCCGGATTGCGAGAGGGTGCAGGCCAGGCCGAGGGACCCCACCAGTGCACGAATCCATGCACCGGGCCTCTAGTATGCATATAAGATATTTGGTTACTCTCTTCTCCCCCCCCCCCCCTTCCCCCTTCCCTCTGAGATTCATCAGTCTGTTCCATGTTTCCATGCCTGTGGTTTCTGCTCCTGCATTGAGTGTCTGCCCCCTGGTGGTCAGTGTGCGTCATAGCTACCAGCCTGTCAGCCGGTCAGCTGGTCGTTTAGGCTTTTATATAGAGAGATTTTACTGAGAACGAATAGGCAAGTTTTGGTTTCTTAATGAACTGACATTTAGACTGTCCTCCCATCGGCTGCTCCCTCCTTAGTCCCCTGAGCTGCCCATTACAGGCATAAGGCCGGTCCTGGTTCTAAACTCTCCTCTGGGTTCTGAACCTCGATCCGGGGCCGTGGTCATTTCCATGCAAAGCAAACGAGCATTTTGAATGATTTGGAAGCCAGAAGCCAGCTCTGCGTATGATTTGCACACCTCAGAGCTTTCGGTTCCTGGACGCTCTCCACCCGCCTCCTCTCAGCTTGAAGTTGCTGACGCAGGAAGAAGATTGGTGATGAGAGAAGCTGATGGTTCCTTCCCTGGTCCCCCTGGGTCGAGTTCACACGCAGGCTTCGAGTCACATGCCTAAGATTATTTTTAAAAATATATTTTTATTGATGTCAGGAAGGAAGAGGGAGAGAGAGAGAAACATCAATGATGAGAGAGAATCACAGATCGGCTGTCTCCTGCACGCCCCCTACTGGGGATCCAGCCGGGTTGCATGTGCCCTGACCAGGAGTCGAACCGTGACCTCCCTCCGGGTTCATTGGTGGACACTCAGCCACTGAGCCACGCCGGCCGGGCTATACGACATGTTTGTATACGAAACGCTTGAGGCATAATGTACACACGACACAAGGACACGTGCAATCACGGGGAAGTGAGAAACGGGAAGTGAAACTTGTCAAAACCACCTGGTCTGGGCTGTGGGCTTCCTTGGAATTTTCAAACGAGGGATTCTTGTTGTGTTTGAAAGCCACGTTGACACGTGGATACTATATGTTTAGCAGGCCTTCAATGGGAACCACGCAAGTTGTGTGGACAACATGGTATTTCTCAGTATGTCCCATGTTTATAAAACACAGTCAATGTGAGATGGATTGAGAGGGGAATTCGGACAAAACGAACAGCCGTGACACACCCTCCGTCTCAGCCAGTTCATACACAACAAATCACACCCGGGCCCCATGTGGTGCAAAGTCTATTTTTTAAGCATTTTAGGGGAGGATGTAGAGGCCGACAACAAAAGCTTGCCAGAGGAAAGCCACAGATGGGTGTCTATTTAAGTGGAGGTGGAGGACACTTGAGATCAGATTTGTGAAGGGTTTTTGAACTCCTTAAGATCAATCCGTTTTAACCTTCGTGGGGGCCCTTGACGTCACTGAGAATCTAGTGAAAGATAGGAGCCCGCCTCCCAGAAAAACACACACACACACCCATCAACTTCTCCTACCAAATCCAAATGGTTTATAGACCCCCTGGAGCTCCAAGGTCCTCTAGGTGGAGAAAATGAGAAAATAAGACCTACCTCAAAGGTGCGAGGAACAGTTAAAGACGAATAATGTGCCATTTTTTATCACATTCATGTGTCACTACATCCTTGTAGACTTCATTCATCCTCCCCGTCATTTCATTATGATTGTTAAAATTAGTCAGCGAGCCCGGCCGGCGTGGCTTCGGGGCCGAGTGTCGGCCTAGGAACCGGGAGGTCACGGTTCAGTTTCTGGTCAGGGCACAGGCCCAGGTTGTGGGCTCGATCCTCAGTGTGGGGCATGCAGGAGGCAGCGGATCCATAATTCTCTCTCATCATGGATGTTCCTATCTCTCTCTCCTTTCCTCTCTGAAATCTATCTATCTATACACATATATAAACATAAGTTCTTCTTCATCACTCTTGGTCATTTAAAATCGCTGAGCCCGACAGAGGACATGAGAAGTGGCCTCAATCCCCGACAGAGGACATGTGACGGAGCATTCGATCCCAGACTGATGAAAATGTGCGTCACTCTCATTCTTATTTACTCTGAAATAACTGAAAAGCAGTGGTCTCGAAGAAAGACCCTTTTAAAACACAATCTTTTACACATAAGTTTAAAAGGAACCGGTCCATTTATTCAAT
Source organism: Myotis nattereri (assembly GCF_964212035.1). Taxonomy (NCBI): domain Eukaryota; kingdom Metazoa; phylum Chordata; class Mammalia; order Chiroptera; family Vespertilionidae; genus Myotis; species Myotis nattereri. Next base: position 4,307,264 of record NC_138096.1, on the reverse strand, counting down.
AATGAAAAACATCATTATTTTCACATTCCCACCTAATGTCTTCTGTTTTCTTCCATCATCATGTAGCCCAGCTGGGAATTAGGCCTATTCTTTAGTTATGCTTTAAAAATAAATAAATAAATAAATAAATAAATAAATAAATAAATAAGAGTGTTATGAGCCCCGGCTGGGCAGCTCAGTTGGTTAGACCATTATCCTTTTTTTTAAAAAAAAAACAAACATTTTTTAAATTGATTTCAGAGAGGAAGAGAAAGGAGAGAAAGAAACATCAATGATGAGAGAGAATCATTTTTTGGCTGCCTCCTGCACACTCCCTACTGGAGATCAAGCCTGCAACCTGGGCATGTGCCCTTGACTAGAGTTGAACCTGGGACCCTTCAGTCCACAGGCTGACGCTCTATCCACTGAGCCAAACTGGCTAGGGCAAGACTAGAGTGTTATCCTGATACACCAAGGTTTTGGGTTCGATCCCTTGTCAGGGCAATTGTAAGAATCAACTAATGAATGCATAAACAATTGGAGCCACATATCGCTGTTTCTCTCACTCTCAAAAATAAATAAAATAATGAGTGTGATGAAATAGCAATACCTTTTGTAGCCAACTGGACTTACTTGGGGAGAAGCAAGACATCCGAGTGGGCTAAGGTGCTTCTTCTAGCGAAACCTGTCTCTTCCTTTCCTATTTTTAGCACAATGTGTAGGATTTCAGCACACCAGGGCCTGGCGTCTCTCTCTCTTTCTCTCTCTCTCTCTCTCTCTCTCTCTCTCTCTCTCTCTCTCTCTTTCTCCCTCCTTTACTATCTTCTATAAAAGGAGCCTGTATTGATTGCAGCTGCCGGAGCCGCCGGGCTGATATCTAAGTAGTACGAACCCAGAGAGAGATCAGCATTACATCAGCCATCAGCCCGGGAGGCTGGCCACGCGCCAGCCCGTAAAAATGGACCCGTTTGCGTCACGGTTCCCTTGGTGATGCCTCGTCAGCTGTCCCCTGAGGTTGTTTCCTTAATATGTCAACAGACATTCCTGCATCTTTAATGCGAAGAGCTTTCCCTTTTCCAAACGCACTCAGGTGGCCGAGCAGCTGTGCACCCTGTTGCTAGGATCTTTGGAAACGCGTGTCTTCCGTGGAAATGCGTGTTTGTTCTATTCAAAGCATTCGAGGGGGGTTCGGGGGGGGGTTTCAATTTCTGCTTCTGCCTGGAGGGGACCTATTTTGGGAGAAACTGGGCCGCCAGCCGAGAGTGCCAGGAGCCGCCTCTCCCTGCTTTTATCTCCCTTAGGCCAAGCCCTCTTCCCTCCCCAGCTTAGCCGAACCCAACAATGATCCGGTTACGGGGTGGGGGGACATGTCACAGAACAAAACCGCTGGCGGAGACTGGCTGGAATCGACCCCCTCGAATGGCCTGCCCTCTGACCTCGCTCTCAGGGTGTCTGCGAGACAGAAGACCGTGTGGGCGGTGACCTTGCGCGTCCCCTGCCGGCCGAGAGCCATCGTCTCCCGTGGCCCACGTGACACCGGTCCCCTCATTTCCCGTGTCCTTATTCGCTGACCTGGTCACTCGATCGCCACCTTCATCTGGGAATTTTTTCACTGAAAACGACCACATCCAAGTGGGTGAAAGGAGTCTTGAGCTCACACCTCTGCCTGCTCTCCCCATGTGGACCACAGCTCCCCGAAGTTCAGTTACCCCCCCACCCCACCCTCCTTCACCTTGAGGGGCAGTTGCTGTGGTAATTCATCACAGCACATACATAGTTTGAGGCGCTTCAATCTGTGGGGTTTTTACATATGTTTTTATTGACTTCAGAGAGAAAGGGAGAGGGAGAGAGAGAGAGAGAGAGAGAGAGAGAGAGAGAGAGAGAGAGAAACATCAATGATGAGAGGAAATCATGGATCGGCTGCCACCAGGGTCAGGAATCGAGCCTGCGACCGAGGTGCACGTCCTTGGCTGGAATCGAACCCGGGACTCTTCAGTCCGCAGGCCGACGCTCTATCCACTGAGCCAAACTGGCTAGGGCTAGGATCACCGGCTTTAACGCTTGACATGAACTTTTAGAGATTTCATGAAATCTAAGCTCCTCGTTTAAGAGTGAGAACTCCGCTCTAGCCGGTTTGGCTCAGTGGATAGAGCGTCGGCCTGTGGATGGAAGGGTCCCGGGTTCGATTCTGGTCAGGGGCACAGGCCAGGATTGCGGGCTCGATCCCCAGTTAGGGGGCTTCCTGGAGGCAGCCAATCAATGAGTCTCTCTCATCATTGTTGTTTCTATCTCTCTCTCCCTCTCCCTTCCTCTCTGAAATCAATAAAAATATTTAATAATAAAATAAAAAAAGAGTGAGAACTCCCAAATCCAGAGAACTTAAGTGGCCTGGCTGGTGTGGCCAAGCTGGGTCAGACCTGGTATGGAGCCCCCGCTCTGTGCACAGGCTCAGCCTTCACCGTCCCCAGACTTGTCCTCCAGGGCAGGGCCGGCCTGGCACCTGCGCCCTCTTCACCCCTGTCCAGTGGTGTGTGAGAGGCTCAAGGACCGTGCAGGCCACACGCATGTGGACGTGAGCAGGAACAATGGGGCTCCCTCCAGGGGGTGTCTCCTGGACACTCGACCCTCCCTCGCTTCGCTGGGTGCGCACAGGAGAGCTTGCCTCTCTGCACCCCACTTAGACCTGCCGGGGTGCAACGGCCCCAGCCTGTACTTGTCCGCTGGCAGGACCCGGGGGGAGGGGGGAGGATGGCAAGGAGCAGCCCCACAGAGCTGGGGGCCAGAGGCAGAGAACCGGCTGGTGCTGGGTGAACCTGAGCTAGACTCGCTCCCTCACCCTTGGGCGACAAGGAAGGTGGGGGGGGGGGGCGGGGAATAGATTAGACACGTGTGAGGAGGCGGGAAGGGGTGCTTTAACCTCCCATAGGGCTCCTGGAACCAGAATACGGTTTCCTTGTCCCTCACTTCCTCCCTTTCCCCCATATTCATGCATCCCCCAGGGGCTGGGATGGTGGGGCTGGCTGAGCTTGGTGACTATGATTTCCAGCAAGGACTTTGGGGGTCTGACCTCCTGAGTTTCATGTTTGTTTGTTTTAAATATATTTTTATGGATTTCAGAGAGGAAGGGAGAGAGAGAGAGAAACATCAATGATGAGAGAGAATCATGGATCGGCTGCCTCCTGCACGCCCCCTACTGGGGATTGAGCCCAAAACCCAGGCTTGTGCCCTGACCTGGAATCCAACCAGCCATACAAGGGGCAACGATCAACCCACTGGGCCACACCAGCCAGGGCTCTCCATCCCTTTCCTACCATTTGGCCGTGGCGACCACACCGTCCACCCGTCAGCAACGAGCTACCCCCGCCCTTTCAGCTGCTTAGTCTTCCATTCTGTGCAATCAGAGATTACATTCCAGATTCGCTGGCACCGAAGATGAAGCCGCTAATTAGATACAGTAATTGCATTTAAAATCCGCGTCTTCGAATGACGGATGGAATCTTCTGTTTTCAATCCTCCTGAGACTCCGTGTGCCCAGCACCTGCTGTGCTGAAGGGCGGTAGATGTTTAGTCTTATCATGTGGGCTCCCTCTTCCACCCCCGGCCTTGCCTTGACTTCGGTCTGTGCATGAAAAGAATACCTTTGGCCCGGCCGGTGTGGCCTAATGGTTGGGCGTTGACCTATGAACCAGGAGGTCACGGTTCGATTCCCGGTCAGGGCACGTGCCTGGGTTGCGGGCTCGATCCCCAGTGCGGGGTGTGCAGGAGGCAGGCGATCCATGATTCTCTCTCATCATGGATGTTTCTCTCTCTCTCTCTCCCCTTCTCCCTTCCTCTCTGGAATCAATAAAAATATATTAAGTAAGTAAATAAGTGCTACAGAAACCCAAATTGCTTCTGAAAATGCTACACAAGAAGACATTTCTCCAAAGGGCCTCCGTCCCTTCAGTATTTTACAGGAATTCCGACTCAGGCAGCTTTACGCAGCCATTACCAGTTAATTACCAATATCAATCTCCCTGCAGCTTCCATAACTTCATTTGCAAACGGAGAGGCAGGCTCCCTCAATCATCGCCTCCTTGCCTCTCACCCCCAGTCGTCCTGTCTGAGCTGCGAGGCACTGGCAGCAGCTGTGGCCTGCGTGGTGGCATCCTGGTGGCCCAGGGCCACTCCGGGCCAGTGAGCACCTGGTCCCCGCTCAGGCCCAGGAACGCCTCCCGGCCCCGGTGGGGGCGGATGCGGGGCAGAACCCAGCTCCTCTGCCTGCAGGTTCCCACACCAACAGGGAGCGTTTTCATGAGCTCGGGCCAAGTTTCGGGCACGTAATGAAAACTGAACCCTGGTTTGGGGTTTCCTCCCCAAATTCACACAGAGCTAGGGCAAGCAGTGCCAGGGCCCAGGGGGGCACAGGGTGCTGTGTGTATTTCTGGCTCGGGCACCCAACTTGTGTGGCCTGAGGCCGGTCCCCTCCCTGCACCCCACTCAGTGAGCTTTGCCTAGTACCCAGGGAGCTTTTGTAATTTATTTTTATTGATTTCAGAGAGGAACAAAGAGGGAGAGAGGGATAGAAACATCCATGATGAGAGAGAATCATTGATTGGCTGCCTCCCGCACGTCCACCTCTGGGAGATCGAGCCCGCAACCCAGGCCTGTGCCCTGACCGGGAATCGAACTGTGACCTCCTGGTTCCTAGGTTGACGCTCAACCCCTGAGCCACGCGGGCCGGGCTCGATCAGCTTTTTTTTTTTTTTTAAATATATTTTATTGATTTTTTACAGAGAGGAAGGGAGAGAGATAGAGAGTTAGAAACATCGATGAGAGAGAAACATCGATCAGCTGCCTCCTGCACATCTCCCACTGGGGATGTGCTCGCAACCCAGGTACATGCCCTTGACCGGAATCGAACCTGGGACCTTTCAGTCCACAGGCCGACACTCTCCACTGAGCCAAACCGGTTTCGGCTTGATCAGCTTTTGATTTCAGGCACATTTATGTGCATTTTGACTTTCAACTCATGGAAAAGGGTGCCTGCCTGTTCTAGAAGGTTCATCTAAGTGGCCTCCCAGGTACCTCCCAACTTGGAGGTTCTGTGAGTCTATGAAATGCCCTGGAGCAGGAGACCAAACCCAGGCCTTGCAGTCAGAAAGAGCTGGTCCCAGGTCCTGGCTCTCACGCTGCCTAGCTGTGTGGCGTTGGGCAACCTGCTCAACCTCTCTGAGCCTGGGTTCCTCATCTGAAACACGGGACCACTGCCAACCCCCAAGTAGTTGCCACGAAGATTAACTAAGAAAGTGCTTCTAAAACACGTCGGGCGTATGCATCCATCCCGACGTAAAGATTAGATCCTGCTTTCCGTGAGTCACCCAAGTCCCCAGTGGATCAGCACTACGGGCCATACTGTGTTTGAGTATTGCTTCTTCTCTCCCTGCTTCTGAAAAAAAAAAAACAAAAAACAAGAAAGGAGGAAATACTAGTAATAGCTCTCCAGCATCACCCGGGCACGGGAATGGAGTTTCCATTCAAAAACTAGGTTCTTGCCGAAACCGGTTTGGCTCAGTGGATAGAGCGTCGGCCTGCAGACTGAAAGGTCCCAGGTTCGATTCCGGTCAAGGGCATGTACCTTGGTTGCTGGCACATCCCCGGTGGGAGATGTGCAGGAGGCAGCTGATCGATGTTTCTCTCTCATCGATGTTTCTAACTCTCTATCTCTCTCCCTTCCTCTCTGTAAAAAATCAATAAAATATATATATATAAAAAACAAACAAACAAGAAAAAAACTAGGTTCTTCATCATTCATTGCTATTGGAACGGAACAGAAAAACAGGGCCCACTGCTGAGGACCCAGCGCCGGGCAACCATCGCGTTCCAATTGCTAGATTCCGACTACTTCCTGGTAGCGTCTCCATAACACCCCGTTAGGAGGCTGGCGCACCGCAGGCCGAGGGACTGTCAGCATCCCTGAGTAAGGGCCCGGGAATGACTGCTTGCCCCATTTCCGTCCCACTCCAGGCCCTGCATTTCTGGGGGGTTACTTCACTGCCTGGGTGGCCTGCATCCCTTATGCCTCATTCTAGCGCTCTGGGCCAGCCATCACCACCCCCATGCAAGCCTTCCTTTCGTGCCCAGCGGGGTGAGTAACACCATGAACTCCCCAGCTGAGGGCTGAGGTTGGGGATTACGTCAAAGCCGGCACCCACCGCGCTGGCAGCCAGAACGCCCGAGTAAGTGTTCGCAGGCCTGGTTTCCCTGCCAGACATGTGGTTGCCCTAATAAACAATCCTGGAGAGATTTCCCCCCCCCCCTCCCCCCACTGGAGATTCCATTTCACCACGAGGGTGGATTTCAGAAGGGAAGCAAAAGGCTCCCGGCCTCCAGATGCCTTGGAAACGGATGGGCCTGGGACAGCTCAGACCCTGTGTCCAGGGGGGGATGGACAGGAGGAGACCGCTGTGCAGGGCGGTTTTCACGAGCTCCTCTGTGGACAGGTCTCTATGGGGGAAAGCGTGGCAGGACGGGCTCCCCTGGGCCTGCACCAGCGCTGGTCCCAGCCCAAGGCCACCTGCCTGCACAGTGGATGCCATCTGCCATCTGGTGGCTCTGGGCTGACATTGCGTGCGTCATCCCTGCTTTTACTCCATTAACATAATTTTTTGAAATATATAATTTGGCATATTACCTCTTTATTATACAGGAAGAAAAAATATATATATATATATATATTATTGATTTTGGAGGGGAAGGGAGAGGGAGAGAGAGAAATGGAAACATCAATGATGAGAGAGAATCATGGATTGGCTGCCTCCTGCACGCCCCACACTCGGGATCAAGCCCGCAACCCGGGCATGTGCCCTGACCGGGAATCGAACCCTGACCTCCTGGTTCATAGGTTGATGCTCAACCACTGAGCCACACCAGCTGGGCTTAATGTTGTTGTTGTTTTTTTTTTTAATGGAGGTAAAGCTCACACTCAGCAAAATGCATAGATCAGGGGTGGGCAAACTTTTTGACTCAGGGGCCACAATGGGTTCTCAAACTGGACCGGAGGGCTGGGACAAAAGCATGGATGGAGTGTTTGTGTGAACTAATATAAATTCAAAGTAAACATCATTACATAAAAGGGTACGGTCTTTTTTTTTTTTAGTTTTATTCATTTCAAACGGGCCGTAGTTTGCCCACGGCTGGCATAGATCATAAGGGTTCAATCAGGGGAGTTTTGACAAATGTGAAACCAACACCCTATTCTAGATAGACTGTTTTCATCACCCCGGAAAGTTCCCTAGGCCCTGTCTCAGTCAACCTCCAGTTTCGAGGCTGCTTTCATTTCTTTCCGTAGATGACTGTTGTTTGTTATTCAATTTCATGTAAATAGAATCATGCAGTACGTCAACTTTGGTGTCCCTGGCTTTTTTGTTCCACGCAATGTCTTTGCGATTTATGCATGTTGCATAAATCTATGGGTTAGTCATTCATTTATGGGTTAAGATTTATGGGTTAGTCATTCATTCTCTCTCATTCCTAAATAGCAATATTATATGAACACACCACAATTTGTTTATCCATTCTAAATTGTTACAAGCTCTTAGTTATAATGAGTAATATCAAAAACATCCTTGTACAAACATTTTTGTTGGCATATATTTTTATTTATTTTAGAGGCAAACACCTAGGGGGTGGAAATGCCGAATCACAAAGTAGGTATATTTTGACTTTCTTAGAAACAAGCTTTCCAAAGCGATTGGACCATTTACACACCCGCCAGAAATGTGTGGGAGTTCAGATCGCCCCATATCCGTGGCCCTTGTCATTTGGTGTTTTCAATCTTTTAAATGTTAGCTATTCTAATGGGTAGAAAGTGGTATCTATGGAAGATTTAATTTGCATTTCTCTAATGACTACTGATATTGAGCACCTGATATTTGCATATCTTGATTTGTTAAGGGCTCAAGGCTGTTGCCCAGCTTGGTTAATAGATTTATGGAGAACATACTGTTGACGGCAACTGGTATTTATGGCACATTATAAGTCGAAAGCAATGGATGTTTGCTGCCTCATTCTAAATGGAATAGAACAAGAGGACCATTTATACATTGTCACTGAAAAGTAAATGACTGGAAATATGGGAAAACCTTGCATATATGATGTCGGGTAAGTTTAAATTTAAATAACTTGAAAAAATATATAACCTAAACTATAAAACTAAGTGTGGCTTTAAAAATATATTTTAAAAACTTTAAATTATGCTTTATCCCTTGTGCGGATTACATGGCAAGGTCTTTGAAAGTGGGAGTATGTTTTCTCCACTGACTACTGGGAGGTCGTTAGGGGGAGAATGCAAAGAAAGCCCACTTCACTGATTCCGTTTGCCTGGGTCTGAGCCAGACATCAAACCAGCACCGTGCATGCTAACATGGTTTTCTGTTTCTGCATCTAGCAGCAGCAGGCGCTGTCAGAAATACCGAACATCCTGACACAAGGACTATTTCTGAGATTGCACGTGGGAGCACAGCGTGTGGGTAGATCTGCACGCTCGAGTCCGCTTGGGCATTTGACTTGCAGAGCTGGCATGGGCATTATTCAGCCCTAGCTCGAGTCTAGCCCATAGCTAGAGAGCTTTTCAGTGCTTCTCTATCGTTTTTAAAAAATATGTATTTCTTATTTTCAGAGAGGAAGGGAGAGAGATGTAAACATCGATGATGAGAATCAGGGATGGGATGCCTCCTGCAGACGCCCCCTACGGGGGATCAAGCCCACAACCCGGGCATGTGTCCTGACCAGGAATCCACCTCTTGGTTCCTGGGTCGTTGCTCAACCGCTGAGCCACACCTGGCTGGGCCCTCGAAATCATTGTCCTTCTTAATTTTCATGCAGATGTCAGCAACCCATTTCAGACCCCGCTGTGTCCATTTTTTCGCGGGCGGCGCCGGCCTGCGCCTTCTTGGAAGATAAGTTTCCAGGTGATTGTGATGGACAACCTCACAGGCACACCTGACTGAGTCCGGGCCCTTAGGCAGGGCGATCTCGAAGGAGGAATCCATGGAGCTGGTGGAGATACTACACTGACGTTTTACTAAGAAACGAGGCAAACAGGGCGGGCGGGCGGGCGGGTCCAGCCTCCAGGCAGCGCTGATGGACCAGGTTGCACACCGCGCCCAGATGGACCGCTGAGCGGTGGTAGCTCCGGAGCCAGCCGCGCACGCGCATACCCTCGCTTGGGCCGGCTGCGCACGCGCACACCCCCGCTTGAGCCGACCGCGCACGCGCACGCGCACGCGCACACCTCTGCTTGGGCGGCCGCGCACGCGCACGCCCTCGGCCTTGCCTGTTTTACGCGCCGGGGTCGGCGGCGGCGCGCGGGGCAAATGGAGTGGGTTCTCGCGGAAGCGCTGCTCGGGCTGAGCCGGGACCCCCGGGTCCTGCTCCGGACGCTGTGCCAAGGGGAGGCGTCCGCGGAGCGCGTGGAGACGCTGCACTTTCTCCTGCAGCGGCTGGAGGACGAGGCGGCTCGCGGCGGCGGGGACGCGCTCCCGGAGGCCGCGCGCGAGGTCGCCGCCGGGTACCTGGTGCCGCTGCTGCGCCGCCTGCGCGCCTGCCCCGCGGGGGCCCCGGACGCAGACCCGCCGGCCCGGTCCCGCCGGCGCCTGCTGAGGGCGGCGGGCGCGGCCCTGCGGACCTGCGCGCGCCTCGCGGGGGGCCCGCCGCTGGCGGCCACGCTGGCCGAGGAGGCGCTGCGCGACCTGCGGGCCGCGGGGGCCGTGCCCGGCCTCGAGGGGCGCGCCGAGGCGGCCGTGGAGGTGCTGGCGGCCGTGGGGCCCTGCCTGCGGCCCCGCGAGGACGGGCCGCTGCTGCAGCGCGTGGCGGAGGCCGCGCTGGCCCTGGCGCTGGCCGGCGACGGGGAGGCGGCGGCGCTGGCGGCCGGGCGGCTGCTGCCGGCGCTGGGCCGGGGCGGCGGGGCGGCGCTGCGGGCCGTGTGGGGCGGGCTGGTGGCGCCCTCGGGGCCCGGCCGCGTGGGCCCGCGGCTGCAGGTGCTGAGCGCCCTGGCCGAGCGGCTGCTGCCCGCGCCCGGCGAGCGCGAGGCGGGCCCGGACGCGCGGCGCTGCGCGAGGTTCTGGCGGACGGTGCAGGCGGGGCTGGCGGACGCCGAGGACGCGCTGACCCGCAAGCAAGCGCGGTACCTGCTGCAGCGGGCCGCGGAGGTGTCGGCCGAGCAGGGCGTCCCTTGCACCTGCGGCTCCGGGGAAGCAAACGGTACCTGCCCCGACCCCGGCCCTGCCCTGCCCTGCCTTGCGCGGCTGGAGGGGAGGGAGGTGCCTGGGTTTGGAAACCAGCCCCTCGAGGTCGTGTCTCCCATCCAGGCCCAATTTGGTTACTCCCGTGGTCCCCATAGCGCCCCGAAAACCCGGGGACCCTCATCTAGAGTGACACCAGCCATTGTAGCCGAGGGGGGTGGGGCTCCCAGCCTTCCGGATCCGCGGGATCATTTGGGGATTTAGGGACTGGGCCCACGTGGGCACCATATGGGGGTAGGTCCACTCCAATAGAAAAGAAGGTTCAGTTAGCTGCCATCTGATTGGAAATCACCTGTACTGACCAGGTGAGCTTGGTCTTTGATTTTTTATTGATTTCAGAGAGGAACATCAGTGATGAGAGAGAACCATTGATCGGCTGCCTCCTGCTCGCCTCCCACCGGGATCGAGCCCGAAACCCGGGAATGTGCCCTTGACCGGAATCGAACCGGGGACCCTTCAGTCTGCAGGTCGAGGCTCTACTCACGGAGCCAAACCGGCTAGGACTGAACTCGGTCTTGAGTTAGAATTCTGTAATAGAAACCATCACCTTTTTTTTGAGATTTTCCTTGGTAATTGAGGAGCAGGATTTACTAATGTTTGTTAATTGTATGGTCCTTAAGTCAGCATGTTTAGGGTATTTTTTTGCCATTGGTTCAATAGAATGAGTTAGATTTTAAATTCTTTTTTTACATCTTGAGCTGTGCTTCTTACTGCTCTCTTACTGAAAAGAGTAGATGAAATAATAACAAGGCCTCCCTTCAGTGAAGTTGGTGTGTAACATTTGATTGGTTGGTTTACTGAAATGTGTGAAAATACACTTCTCTTCTCTTAAATCCATCCTTGTGCTAGCAAAGTCCGAAATGGATTGATTCAAAAATTGTCTCAGGAAATGTCTACTTTTTCAACTATAGCTACTTGTTCATTTATTACTGGTCAGGGATTTTTGTCTGAAGTTGTGAGCAGATTAGATTTTCATGTAATTTTAAAACTTTCTATTGCTTTTCTTAGGAAGGGGGCGGGGGGAGAAACATTGATGTGAGAGACACATCGACTGATTGCCTCCTGCATGCAGCCCACCAGATCGAACCTGCAGCGAGGTCAGCAGGCTGGGACCTGAGGGGCAGCTGGAAGGGGGGGTCTCGGCACCCAGGATGCACCCCTGTTCACCTGACCCCCAGTTTTATATGGCTGCTCACCCTGAGCTCGGCCTTGTGCAGTGCATCTCAGTTCAGAGGCCACTGTCTGCCTTCTCCAGAGAACAGATTCCAGGCTTTTCCTTGCTCAGGAGGACGGGGGCCTGGGTCCGCCCGCCTCTTAGGCTCACTGCACAAACCCTCTGCAGTTTAGCTTCGCTCTCCACTCCGCTCACAGAAGTAACTTTGCGTCAGTTCCTTAGGTTTGGGGGGATTTTGTAAATCAAAATTTTCTTTGCTTTCCTTGTGCCAACTTAATGCTCACTCTTCTTGAGTCTGCTTGGTTTTCATCGCCGTTGTCTGTTCCTGTTTTCTCCATTCCACTGGGTTTTTTGTTTTTGTTTTTTGCCTTTAAAAACTCTGTTATTGATACAAAGAGGTTCTTAGGGAGAGAAAGTAGAGTTTATGTGTTCAGATCAGTCATTCTTACCCAGAACTCCAAAACAGCAATTTTAATTTTTTTAAAAAAATCTCCTTTTGCCCAGTCAGGGTGGCTCAGTGGTTGAGCATCAACCTATGAACCAGGAGGTCACAGTTCGATTCCAGTCAAGGCACAGGCCCGGGTTGCGGGCTCAATCCCCAGTGTGGGGCATGCAGGAGACAGCCGATCAATGATTCTCTCTCATCATTTATGTTCTAGTTCTCCCTCTCCCTTCCTCTCTGAAATATATATATGTATATAATTTTATTTTTTATTTTTTTTCTGTCTAGGCTTTTATTTTGGACCTCCTCCTAATTAGAGAAGACAGCATTTGATAATAGTGGCAAAACTTTAAGGTCTAGTATTGTTAAGAAACCCGTAAAATTTGTCAACTAATTTTCCTTTTCACATTATAACAGGCCCAAGTCTGTTTTGGTGGTCTGGGGAAAAAAAAGAAGAGCTTCTCAAGTTTTGGGAAAACTACATTTTAATCATGGAAACTCTAGAAGGAAATCAGGTAAGTTTCCATATTTTAATAAATCCCACGTAGATCCAGCTCTTCCCTCCCCCTCGCCCCCCCCCCGACCATTCTGTAGAAGCAATACAGAAAGACCAACTTGGATATCGTGTGCCTTGTTTTCTGGCATAAATGCAATTTAAAATGGGATGTCAACCCAGAAAATTAAAGAATACTTTCAGTTGACTTAAGTTATCATTCAGAGAATTTAGTCTTATTCGATCCTCCCTTGACACTTCTGAAGTGTTAGTTCCTCAACATTATGAATAATCTCCAAAGAAATACACACTTAGGAAAATTTTACTTAACCCCTAGAGTGCCAGGGGCGCTATCAAAGCTTCAAAATGGTGTCCAGTACTAAGTCTGCTTTTATTAGTGATGATGTTATTGCTAAATATGCCAATGTAGTTAAGGTTTCCTTAAGTTTTTCAATATGTAACTTCATTTACTTGCGATTCATAATTTTCTGCCTAAATTGCTGTAAAATCAGCAAAAATGCCTTGGCAATTTTAGCATAGTTCCTAGGTTCCAGGATATTGGTTGGCACTCAAAGGATTAAAGCTATTCTGAGGTAAATGGTTACTAAGTAAATAATTGCCTTTTAATTTTGTAGGTGTTTTGTTTTTTTCCTTAATTGTTATATCTGTGCCAACCTGGTCCTAAGGATGGAAACTTGAAAAATCATTGTCAGTGGACTTCAAATCAGTTTTTGTAGAATCATAAAGTTTTTAAGTTGAGCAGAATCTCCTAAGATGACTGAATCTAGTGCAGTGGTTCTCAAACTTGAACATTCATTCGAATCCCCCATGTGGCTTGTTAAAGTATAAATAGCTGGGCCCGCTCCCCAGTTCCTGATTCGGTAGGTCTGAGGTGGCCCCGAGAGTTTGAATATTTTATCGGATCCTAGGAGACACCCCAGCCGCTGCTCTGGGGACCACACTTGAGAACCCCGGTCTAGGCGTTCCCCGTTTGTGAGCTGCAGACTCTTGGGGGTGCAGCCAGCGGTGGAATCGCCCAGGCCTCCGCCCACATTTGCAGCAAGCACTGTGGACTGAATTAAAGGATGAGGAATAAAGAAAGAGCATTTCTAAATTCAAATAAACTTTTCTGGTTTTCCTTAGTCAATAGATCCATAATACCCCCACTGTTTATTTAGAAACTGGTTTATGTATATTTGGAAGATACATAAATTAGACTGGAACCTGCAACACAGGCTAAGCACGAAGAACATTGAACTGGCTTGACTTCTAAATGTGTGGCCTTGCCCTAACCGGTTTGGCTCAGTGGATAGAGCGTCGGCCTGCGGACTGAAGGGTCCCAGGTTCGATTCCGGTCAAGGGCATGTACCTTGGTTGCGGGCACATCCCCAGTAGGGAGTGTGCAGGAGGCGGCTGATCGATGTTTCTCTCTCATCGATGTTTCTAACTCTCTATCCCTCTCCCTTCCTCTCTGTAAAAAATCAATAAAATATATTTTTAAAAAAATTTTTAAAAAAAATGTGTGGCCTTGAGCAACTCGAGTGAGTAGAGAATGTATCTCCGTGTTTTTTCTTCTTTGTAATATACACGTATGACCAGCCCTATTTCTCAGAACAGTTGAGGATTTTGTCACATAATGTATGATATTCACTGTCTATATGCAAATTGTTGTCACTGTATTCTAGGTTATAATCATTATCTTTGTCATACTCTTACATACTTGAATTTTTATTACTTAAAAACTAGAAGAATTAGGCCTCATGCTTATTTTTTACATAGGGGTGGGGAACAGGAGGGCTGCTGTTACGTAAATAGATTAAAATTCCTGTAAGATTTTAAAGGCTGATTTTCATTTCATGTGGCTTTTTGCTTTTGTTTTCAGATACATGTGATAAAGCCAGTTTTGCCAAAGCTAAACAGCCTGTTTGAATATGCGGTGTCAGAGGAAACTGGTAATGGTTACTTTTTGTTGATTTCTTAGTAACATTTGTTGTTTTTCCCCTTTGATGTTAGAATTGGGAAAAACCACAAAAGTGTAAAGAAGGTGAGAGTCTGCTACTAACATTGCATAGTGTATCTTCTGCACTGATGGTAACATTTTCTTCTCACTTAGCAGTCTATCCAAATGCATCTGCATATCACCTTAGGTCCGCGGTTCTCAACCTGTGGGTCGCGATCCCTTTGGGGGTCGAACGGCCCTTTCACAGGGGTCGCCTAGGACCATCGGAAAACACATCTATAATTACATATTGTTTTTGTGATTAATCACTATGCTTTAATTATGTTCAATTTGTAACAATGAAATTGGGGGTCACCACAACATGAGGAACTGTATTAAAGGGTCGCCGCATTAGGAAGGTTGAGAACCACTGCCTTAGGTAGTCTGAGAATATGGTTTTTAAATGGCAGCAGAGTTTCCTGTGATTTAGAGACACGGGCAATTCTCTAAACACTTGATGACGGAAGACGTCAGACGTTTACAGAAGGAGAAGAGTTTGCATGATGAACCCATCACCCAGCCTCCACTGTGGCCAGCCTGTGCCCTATCTCAGGTGCAGCCTCTCCAGCCCCTCCTACCCTCGCAGGCACCTCCCCAGCAGCAGATCTCTGCTCTGCAGTTGTCAGCAGATATCCCTAAAAGAGAAGGATTCTGGGCATGTCTTAATGACGCTGTATTCTACACTTTAAATAGTAGCTCTTTGTTATTCTATATTTTAACTGCTTTCCATTCTTATTCTCTAAATATATCTGTGTCATTGTTTGTTAGTTACTGTTTAGGGCAGGGGTCCTCAAACTACGGCCCACGGGCCACATGCAAATACAAATACTGTATTTGTTCCCGTTTTGTTTTTTTAGTTCAAAATAAGATATGTGCAGTGTGCATAGGAATTTGTTCATAGTTCTTTTTTTAAACTATAGTCCGGCCCTCCAACGGTCTGAGGGACAGTGAACTGGCCCCCTGTTTAAATAGTTTGAGGACCCCTGGTTTAGGGGTTTCAGTTCTATACCTTGGACTTCTCAGGAACAGAAAATTCCAAGATATAATTTCAAATATGGTGTTTAAGCCTTGAATACTCTATTATGAGAGCATTCTAGGAGAAATAAAATGAAGCTAGAGCTTCCTTTAGTATTTTATGAAATTACGTTTAGATCAGTGAAATGCTAACAGCGTTTTAATGATGAAATTCTGCATTACCGTATTCACACATGAGAATTAACCTATGTAAAGAGTTTAGTGCCTACTCTAGGATGTTACAACTTTAATAGATTTCCTTGGGAATTGAGCTTTATTGAGCTGATTGCTATAGTTTCCTGAGATACTGGATTTTTCACAGACTGAGAATCCATTGTCTTGCTTGGGGCTAGCATATAATTGAATGCTGTTGTGATTTCACTTAGACATTTACTATTAAAATGATTCTCTTATTACTATGTTTTGCCCAGAGCTCTTGGCAAACTAAATTAAATAGCAATGACAGGTTTTGAAAAATCACCATTGTCAAAGTATCTTGGTGTAAATTACAAATAATGGACCGATTTATTTATAGAATGCCATGAGTTAAAAATGCTGATTTTTTTCTAACAGAATTAAAGGATATGTCAAAAGAGTCACTATCTCTAGAGCACATATTTATCCCATTTTCCCCCTCAATTAGAAGTTTACTTAGTAGTGTCCGATTTATGCTAAGGACTGGGATAAAGGGGTGAGTCAGATGTACTATTTTCACTTGATTTTTGTTGGTTTTCCATGAGAAAATAATTTTGATTATAAGTTCCATGGATGGGATTAAACACAAACTCACTTCTGTGGAGTCGGGAGGAAGTTATGTGCCGTGAGGGTATTTGTTGATGACTGTATAGCCTACGTGGACCAGCAAAGCGTGGGCCCAGTGTCACCCCGAGATTCTCCCGCAGGACGGTGGCTCCTGCACCCCTCCTGGCACCTGTGTGTCTACAAAAGAATGTTGGAAAGCGAGAACAAAACCCTGGCCAAGGAAGGGGTTACCCATTTCTTGCAGCTCTACGAAACGAAGGTGCTTCCATTTTCACCGGAGCTTTCGGAGGTAACGACAGCCTTTCCTCCCAGTTCTCTTACGTGCTATAGTGTTGGGTGTGCCTCAGTTTCCCCCTCCCCAGCCCCTGCACTTCCTGTTAGCTTGTGTTTTTGATCAATGTCTAGTAACACATTTTTATTACATTTTTGAAGATATAATCCCCTCCCCCCACCTTCCAGGCATAAGGGCTTAAATTTTCTCCTGGGTATCTTTCCGTGTTTCCTTTGTTACTCCCTTTATTTCCACCATGTGTTTCTGTTTTGGGTCCCTTTCTTCCTTCTTGACCCAACGCGAACTCTCTTTTATATGTTTTTATCAGGTGAGAAAATTCTCAACTTAGAGACCCTCCATGACTGTCTGTTGTGAATTAACCCACAGCGCAAGAGGTCAGAGGTCAGCTGCGCTTAGCACGGCTCTTCGGCACCCTGGGTAGATGTGCAGCCGAGGCAAGCTCACTTCCAAGTTATGGTTGCAACTTAACATCAGATACTTTTCTTTTTAGTTTATTATTGGACCGTTAATGGACGCACTTTCAGAGAGCTCTCTCTATGGCAGGTAAACACATACGATGTTATTTAGCAGCAATGCGGTCATATGTATTTGATAAATAACTTTAACGTGTTCATGCAAAATGACCAGATTGGTTCATGCATTTGGTACATAATGTATGTTTCCTAGTAGACATTCAACCTTTTCTTATCCTGTCGCCTCTCCTGCTTGCTGCTCTTCTTGCCTTTCTTCTGTTGTATCAAGCGCTCCTTCTCTTTCCTGGTTTCCTTTCCTCCCTGAGCCCTTCCGTCCTGGGCTTGGGAAGGTATGTCTTACACAACCTCCTTTCTCACCTCCGTTCTCCCTCCTCTCTGCCCTCTTGGACATTGTAGTGACTGGCTAACCAACACTTTACACTTTTTTAAAAAACTTTTTAAACTTTTTATTGTGACTTAAAAGTCCTGAGAATAATACAAAGAATCCCACCTCCCTTTCCTCTATATTCCCCAGATGTTAACGTTTTACCACATTTGCTCAGTTGCGCTCTCCCTGTGTGTGCGCATCTGTTTCTCAGTTCTGTCTGCTGAGCAGACTGGCCCACCCCTCTCTAGTTCAGTGTCTGTCTGTCTGTCCACCCACCGCATTAAAAACCAGGGGTTCGCACCAACCCGTCCAGTTCCAGTCCCGTCCCACAGGCTTCGTTCTCACCTCCTCTTCCACGTCTGGTGCGGCAGCCGTTGCCGGACACTGGCCACCTGTAGCCTTTGGGACAGGTGGGCGTGTGAAGCGTGTCCGTGTTGTGCCTTAGCCTGTGTTCTGAGTGTTATCCATATTCTTGAATTATATCTTCAAAACCTTTCCTTGCTTTTGAAATTCTTTCTAATTTAGTCTAAGTTCATGCTTGCAAGTCTTCCACGCGGTACACCTCTAAACGGGAAAACCTCCCACCACCAATTTCTTTAAAAAGTTTAACTTAGTGCTAAGTTATATTGGTATTTAGTCGCATCTGATAAATATCGAAGGAGGATAGCAATGCTTGACTTGCCAATTACTTTTAGTTTTCAAATAACTCATGACTGACTAGCTGTCTGAAGTGGTTAGACAGCCGGGGAGCAGGGAAGCCAGCCTTTCTAAAGCCGCAGACACAGCTACGACGAGAGGCCCGTTCTCTAGCGCTCTGTTCAGTTAGCAGGTGACGTTTCTGGAGACCCATGTAGCGAGAAAAGGTGATTTTAGTAGATGTTAACAAACAAGTGCTCTTACAAAAGTGACTTATTCCTAACATGTCTTTCTTCTATTTAATACCCAAAGATTTAAAAGCCTTGGATTATATATTGGAAGTAATAAAATGTCATTTTAAATGATCATATTTAGACTTTTTAAAAAGCGATACTACTTAGTAAGTTCCGTACATTTGTGTCAGGGAAAGTGTCATGAAATGGAAGTCCATGCCGTGCCTACTTAGCACAGCACGTTATTAACCCAGGTCCGTTTCCCTAGAGCAGTGGTTCTCAACCTTCCTAATGCCGCGACCCTTTAATACAGTTCCTCGTGTTGTGGTGACCCCCAATTTCATTGTGACAAATTGAACATCATTAAAGCATAGTGATTAATCACAAAAACAATATGTAAGTATAGATGTGTTTTCCGATGGTCCTAGGCGACCCATGTGAAAGGGTCTTTCGACCCCCAAAGGGGTCGTAACCCACAGGTTGAGAACCGCTGCCCTAGAAGGTCCTGGTGTTTTGTAATCGGAAGGATCCTCAGCATTTTACTGAAAAATAAAAAGGTTCAGAAATAAAAGATGGCCCCATTGTTTTATTAAAAGAACTTTGGGCCACAGTCCATTTAGTTTCCATGATGCTCATTTGTAAATACATTTTAAATGTGTGTCCTTCCTCTCTGTCCAGGTCGCCGGGCCAGCAGATAGGAAGTGGGTCTCCACTGGGATTGAAACTACAGAGATTTTTAGCTGCTTATGTTTCTCTTCTTCCAGAAGAACTAAAGAGTATGTGCAGTAAAGGTTTTCTTTTTTTAATTTGTTACCTTTAAAGGTTTATTTTAGTATATTGGTTATAAGCATCATCCTATGACCGTTATACTCAGTATTATCAAAATAGTTTCCTTTTTCGAGGATATGCAAATTGCCAGGCTTATGCAGGTGTGCGCCGTCACTAGGCACACGTTCCTACGTGACTGACCCCAGTGTTGGCGTGAGCCCACGGCGGGCCGTCAGGAGGGGTGTGGCCATGTGCCCCCTTTTCTACTTGTTTCTATTGACTTTCAAAAATCAGTAAAATGGGCGGAAGGAAGAGAGAACCAGGCTTTAGGGAAAAGGTGCGAACAGAATATCCGTGTGGTGAAGCCCCTTCATAGCCGTTGACTTAGGAAAGCAGAGAGAGAAATGCACTCGCCTTTTGGGAGACTTTGTGCCCCAGGTCACGAATGGAAAGCACTGTTTATGCCAAAACGTGTATGTGAATATTCCTGGCTATTGCCGGTCCTTTTAAGACGGCGGACTTGTGGGTGTGAAGTTCATCGCATTAGGGTCTTTGAATTGCTTTTCCTACCTAATGGCTAATGATGTTGAGCGTGTGGTCACATGCTGTTGGCAACGGTGATATTTAAAACTCTTTCTTTCAGGTAGTTTTTTGTTAAAATGGATTCAGAAGATGTCGAGTAGACATTGGTGTGCTGTTCCCATTTTCTTTCTGTCTAAGGCTTTGGCCAGTGTCCCGAGATGCAAAGCCCTGGGTCTGGAAGGCCTCCTGGCCCTCAGGTACTGGGTCTGGGTGCTCATATGGGGGGCTGGTGCTTCCTGTTAACCTGGGGATGATTTTCTCATTGATTTTTAGGGAGAGAGGGAGGGAGGGAGGGAGGGAGGGAGGGAGGGAGGGAGGGAGGGAGGGAGATTGAGAAAGAAACATTGATGTGAGGGAGGTGCATCTATTGGTTTCCTCTCACACACGTCCTGACCGGGCCTGAGGATCAAACCTACAACCCAGGTTTGTGCCCTTGACCGGGAATTGAACCCGAGGCCCTTTGGTGGGTGGGGTGGCTCTAACCACTGGGAACACCAGCCCAGGCTCTAGCAAATGGTTTTAGTTAATATTCACATTAGGGTGTTTGCGCTCTTAATTTTATTACAAAAAAATTTAATTGAACTTATTTTGTTTTATGAATTACTAATTTAAGTATGTGCCATACTGTATGCTATAACCACTTTAAAATAAGGCCAGTAGGTTTTTTTATTACATTGACGTGTAGGAAACTAGACTACAAAGTTGTTGTTTTTTTAAGTGTAAAATTCTTGTTTTAAAGGATCTTCATTTCTGGTCTCATTGTTTTTAAACGAGATTGTTTGCTACTGAAATGGAGCTCTATTAGTGACCTTACTGGGGAGCCGTAGTGGCAGCTGTTACGCCAGCCTGTCGGTAACAGCTGACTGCGGCCGTCTGTGGATGTGGGGTGAACTCTGTTGTCATGTCAGGGGCGTCCTCCAGTGCACCATGGCCACACACCAGATCCTGCTGCGCGGCGCCGCCCAGTGCCATCTGCTCCACGCGGCCATGAACCTGGTCGACGTGGTAAGTGCATCTCATTTACGCGTGTGCGCGTCTTTCCGAGCGGGTGGGTGTGCGGAAGTGGACGTAGCAGGCCTGCGAGCCCTGTTCGTTTCACGGTCGGCCCCTGGCTGACGCCGGGAACGCGTACTTGGAGAGGGCTCGCTCTCGGACCAATGAGAGCGGCTCTCTGCCTGCAGTGCTCCCACAAACCACGTGGCCTGTCCTGACGGCTGCCTCCGGGCCCCTGGAGTGTGGGCAGTGGCTCTGCACAGTGTCTTGTATCAGGGACACCCGGGTCTCAGGAGCCTCCCCGGGAGGAGTTTGCATGTCGCTGGGAACTGAGACGTCGGGGGCGCCCCTGGCAGAGGACGCTCAGGCGCTGTCCCTGTCTCCTCCTTCCCCACACGTCTCCCAGGGAATCGACGTCAGGGATGTGTCCTGTCCTTAGTGTGTTTTTACGGAGCCCCCATAACACCGTGGTGGTGACGGGGACCAGTATGTATTTAAGGCTCTGCGAGTCATACGGTCTCTGGCACAACCACTCAAAAGCAGCCATAGACAGTTGGTGAGTGGATGAATGTGGCTGTGCTCAATAAAACTTTATTTACAAAACAGGCTGTGGGTGGCTTTGCCGGCCCCTGGCCTTAGTTCAAGACTCACAACCTTCAGGGAGTAAAAGCCTGGGTAGCTTTAAGCCAGGGGTCATTTTTTAGCTTTGAAGAGTAAGAATCACTTTTGGTTTAAGTAATAAGTAATTTCTTGTAGGAAGTTTTGTTTTTAGGTCGTGACCATCTTATCTGTGAGATAGTAACCTTGATTTTAAGGAAAATACATTTATAAAACAATCTTTTATTTTACATAATGGGTTGGTTGTAATCAATATCTTCATTTCAGAAGTCAAATAATATTTTCTTTTTAAAAAATAGGTTTTTTAAAAATATTTCACTAATGTACTTTAGTATACTAAGTTGCTTTTACGGTGATTTTCTTTTATTCAAGTAGAAGACTTAAAATGAGTAACTATTAAAAACCCGTCCGCCCCCCGCCCCCCTAGGAGGAAGTGTCGCTGTCCGACATCTCCGCGTTTCTCACGTCTCTGAGACAGGAGGAGTCCCTGGGCCGGGGAACGGCCCTGTGGACAGAGGTGAGACGGGGAGGGTCTGAGGACAAGGCCTCTGAAATCTTACAAACACGTTTGCTGATTGACTCCATCACTAGCCAGTGCGAGAGGAGCATGAAGTACCTGCTGTGGAGAGAGCAGTACTAGCTGGCTGCACTGCTAGGCGTCTCTGCTTGCCAAGGACCCGCACGCGCGGCCTCCTTCCCGGGCTGAGCGGCTCCCTCATTGGCCCCTCTGGGGGGCCAGTATTAGTCTCGACTGATCTATTCACTCATCAGCTTTGTCCTTGGTCAGGTGGGGTATTCTTAGTTTCATCATTATTATGTCTCCGTACATGTATCTGGGGTTACCTTAATGGACGCAAAAACTTTTTTTAAAAAAATTCTTACCTTTTAGAAAGACCTAGTTATTTACTTTATATTTAACTTCATGTATGCATTTGCACATCAAGATATATCGGAAAAAGGAAGTTGAGAACCTAGATTTCACAGTTACATATGATGAAAGAGGAATTCTGGGAAGTTCTGTGACTTAATTTTGCAAATCTTCTAAAAGGTGTAATGGAGAAGGGCTAGGACAGAATTTCTCTTTTAAATTAATGTATTTTAAAATGCACATAGGATAGAAAATAAACTTGTGAGGAGGCAGGAACTTTAATTATAACTTACATTTCAAATTCACATTCTCTCAAAAATAAACATTCTTGTTTTAGTACGTGAAGCTAGGATGAGTTTTAATTTAAGGTTGTAATTTGTTTTACATAATGTGCTATTTTTCACAGACATGTTCTTTAGAAGAGCTTATCACATGTGCATTTTATATGAGGTACTCTAAAGGCCTGTTCGTGAAGTTGATAAAATCTCGGATGGAGGGTAGAAAGCACGCATACGTTTTCTGTTGACACTCTCTGTGCAACTCAGTTGTGGCAGAAAACGTTTTATTACTTTGTTATATTCAGTCATTTCAGTTCAGTTTGTTGTGGAAGAAAACAAATTGGCTTCGGGAAATTAGGAACGCTTTGTTCGGGCAGGTTTTTAAAATAAAGTAATAATGTCTTTCCCAGCTCTGTGACTGGTTGCGTGTTAATGAAAGCGGTTTTGGACGGCCCTCAGCTTGTGGCTCCCTTGGCCTTCAGGAGACGTGCTCTTTAAACGCTTACGTCAAGAGCCTCGTTCGAGAGTATATTACGTCACCTGCTTGGGAAAGTAAGTCTGAGATCACTTTTCTGGATTGTATAACCAAAGGGTTTTCGAAGAACTTTATCTAGTTTTCAGATCAAGATATGGGCTTTACCGAATGGAATGGAAAGAGAGAAGGATGGAGGGACCAGGCCTGCAGAGATGGGCGACTCATATCTCAGTGTGTGTGACACAGGCGTGTCCCCTCGGCCGCGCTCTGTTATAATTGGGCGTCGGTGAGACAGTCACTGAGCCGTTGTTTCTGAAGCCTCCTCTTTGGCAGGTTCTGTTAATGCTTTGCAAACCCGCCTGTCCTTCCTGAAGCAGGAGAAAACGGCCGGATGCCGGACTGGGCGGAAGCCAAGCTGGTTGCTCTGATGGTCTTACTGGCCGTGGACGTGGAAGGAAGGAAGGTCCAACACAGGTAAGCGCTTTTCAGCTTGAAAACAGCTTCCCCAGAAAAGGCTGCTCAGGTGTGTGGGGCACATTCAGCCTTGTCCCCGGTCGGCCTGGAACTGACCACAGGGCAGGAAAGGAAGGGCCTGGGGCACGGGGAGCACGTTAATTATAAGTTAACAATAGATTAATAGTGCGAAAGGCTCTCAGGTTAGTAACTTAGAGAAGGTTAGACAAACTACAGTAATCCCGGGTTTTATATAAGAATATTAGAAGAATGGTTTGTAAGATCCTAGGATAAGATTAGGTGAAGAAATGGTCTATTTAATTCCTTGGTAAATGTATAATTTTAAAAAAGGGAATAAAGATAAAACAGTTTCCTATTTTGAGGATGTGAGCAGATCAGTTCTCTCAGATGATACTAGTTGCAAAAAGCAGCTTCCTGAGGCCGTGTATTGCATGATATGCACTTACTTCGGTTACATCAACTCTTTTCTAGACAGTTTTAGTGCTAGTCGGTTATAACAGTTTTTCATAGATCTTTAACACACACACACACACACACACACACACACACACACGGCCTGGTGCACAGATTTGTGCACTGGTGGGGGGCATGACCTGCGGGGATCAGCCCGCTGTGGGAGTGTTGCTCATCCAGGTCAGCCGAGCGGCTGTGGATCTGCCCTCTGAGCAGCTGCTCCCTGGTCCAGCATCTTCCATGGAGCTGGAGCACTCGCCTCTCCAGGGGACCCGGTCAGGGCCCAGGCCCAGGGACAACAGCACTGAGAGGTGGTGGAGTAGGCCTCAGTCCCTCTGCAAGCCTGGGGCGGCCTGCGGGAGTCCGGAGGAGGAGCCTGGGGTGAGGAGGAGGAGCCTGGGGCGGCCTGCGGGAGTCCAGAGGAGGAGCCTGGGGTGAGGAGGCGACCATCGCAGCCCAGGTTCCTGCCTGTAGGCCCGGGCTGCAGGAGCAGCCACTCATCCTTGTCAGCAGAGCAGTGCTCCCACTGTGGAAGCGCACTGACCACCAGGGGGCAGCTCCTGCATTGAGCGTCTGCCCCCTGGTGGTCAGTGCATGTCATAGCGACTGGCAGACTGGTTGTTCTGGTTGTTCCACCATTTGGTGACTGGGCTTATATTATATAGGATATGTATATATTTATATATACACACACATATGTATACATATGTACATATATATATTTAACATGTCTCGTCTCCTCGCCTTGAGTAGCATTTGTGTTCTTGATTGGGAGGCAGGGCCTCGGCATTTTACTTTGCAGACAGAACTGTGCTTCCTACTGTGCCCAGAGCGAGCACATTGGTTCTTCCTGAGCTTTCCCCTGGTGCCTCGCTGCTCTCCCGGGAAGGACAGACCCGGGCTCCGCCAGCAGGTCGGGGGGAGGTCAGTCCAGAGGCGCTGATGTTGGGCTCGCCACAGGGGTGGCTCTGCCCCTCTGAGCCCATCAGCTCCACGAGCGACAGGGAGGTCGTCTCTTGATGCTTTGGAAATTCTTGGTGTTTCTCAATGTCTAGTGAGAGGCAGAGGACACAAAACGTGCTGAGGCTGTTCCTAGAGCCCCTCCTGGACGCCCTCGCCAAGTTGGGTTCGAACGCCTACCTGCCCCTGCGGAAGACGGACAGGTGCCTGCAGGCGCTGGTGACGCTGCTGCGCACGTGCTCGCCGAAGGGCGCCAGCGCCCGCGATGGTGAGGACGGTCTCTGAACTCGCTCGGTAGCTTGTTGGTGTTTAGAATAAGCGGAGATCCTTACCTGGTCTCTCCTCGGGGCGGGTGCGGGAAGGGGCCAAGCTTCCCCCGGGGCTGACACTGCGGTGTTGACATCTGCTGGGTACCCTTGACTTTAGAATGGGATTCATTTGCTTCTGTTTTTTAAAAAAATTGTTTATTCCTTGATTTTTAGACCCTCGACAATGATCCCTATTTTATATGTTAAAGCAAGATCCATTTCCAATTACCTCTAGGCTAGGTGCTGCAGAAAGTAATCTAAACCATGAGAATGGCAGTACTTTTATATTCATTTTTTTAAGTATGTCCATCTCTGAGCGCCTTTAAGCAGAAAGTCCTTCCCATAGAAAGTATCGCAGTAGCAGATGGAACGTGGCGCTCTTACTTCCGTGCTTAGACCACGATGTGTGCGCATCAGCGGGAAGCCGCGGGCACTAGCGATGAGCACGTGAGCGTAAGCCTGGCTTCCCAGTCCCTTCCGACCACTTTCGTTTGGATTGAAGAAATTTAAAGTTTTAAAAATTCTAGAGAAACACTGGTTTTAGGTAAAACCTGAGGATAATATCGATGAGGTTAGTTTTAATATATGCTTATGGGATAGGAGAGCTGGGTTCAGAGTTCTGGTATTTTGGGTGATGGCAGCAGAACCGAATGCCGCCTGTCGGGCCAGAACCCCCAGAGGGCTTCCAGGGTCAGTTCCAGGCTCCCCACGGTGAGGTGACTGTTACATTTTTAGAATCCGCTTTTGGTCAGTGGCTCACCCACGTGCTTACCGTAGTTGTACTTCACTAGACTGCGATGTCTTGTACCAAACAACTGATTTCTGCCATTTAGCTGCACACTTTTCCCCGCACAGATGAGGTGTCTCCTCTCCTTCAGGACTTGGTCGCATCCGCCACAGAGAGCATCTCCAACTTCCTCCTCAGGAGACTCACTATGAATGAACTGAGCAGTGTGAGTACTCATGGGGTGACTTTCATCCTTCTTGTTTTATGTTAGTTTTTATTGATTTTAGAGAGACGGAGGGAGGGAGAGAAACACTGTGCAGCTCCCTCCTGCTCACACCCCGCCTGGGAGGTGCTGGGTGTTAGGATCGTCCACAGAGTGGTTCTGTCTCATCGCGTCCATTAGTTCCACAACTGACAACCTGGGCGTGTGCCCTGACCCAGAGTCGAACCTGCCTCTCAGGTGTTCGCAGCAGCCCCCATCGGCTCTCCAGGAGCTTCCCCAGGCCCCCCTCTCACCAAATGCACTGTCACCCCCCAGCTGCTAGAACCCCAGCACCTCCCGCACCGGCAGAGTGCCTGCATGAGTGGTGCTCGGTGAGACCTGATTAGGTTCCTGAAGCTTCTGCTTCCTCCGTGCCAGAGCAGGCCTCGCCGGGCACAGTGATAGCTACGGCCTAATCTTCGCCACTCGGTGCCGTCTGTTCAGCATGCTCTCAGTCTCTCAAAATCCCTGGGGTGGGCACACGTGACCCTCCCCACTGTGTGGACAGGAGCTCTGCCTCAGGAGCTGCTGGAGGTCACAGAGCGGGCGGGAGGTGAAACGGGACTGAGTCCTGTTCTGCCGGGTCTACGACCTGCTGTTCATTCCGGTCCCTTCCTCTCGGGCTCGGAGAGGCCAGGGGAGCTGCTCCGCTTCCCGGAACAGCTGTCAGCAGTGGTTGGTGAGGGGGCTGCGCAGCAGGCGGGTCCCCGCGGGCTCTCCGAGCAGGAGGCCT
This sequence comes from Myotis nattereri, assembly GCF_964212035.1. NCBI lineage: Eukaryota > Metazoa > Chordata > Mammalia > Chiroptera > Vespertilionidae > Myotis > Myotis nattereri. Next base: position 4,280,618 of record NC_138096.1, on the reverse strand, counting down.
GGCTGCGTGGGGACAGCGTGGAGGGCCCCTGGGGAATGGCCTTTCTCAGCGTGTGTGAGTGCTTCACACAAACCACTTCCTGTCTGACCTCGTCGTGTTGTGACAGTCGTGGGCCCTGCTGGTTGATGTTCCTGTCTGTTGCAGGTTGCAGACCTGGATCGCTGCCACCTGTACCTGCAGGTCTTCGCTGAGCTGGCGGGCCTCCCTGGGAAGCGGGGGGAGCGAGGCAGCCCCATCCTGAGAATCATTGCTCCTTTGAGGAACTCATCCATCCGGCACCTGCGGGACACGGACAGTGGGCTGGTAATCTTGTAGTTCTGCGGGGAAGGCTTACACGGAATACAGGTTGATCCTAAAACGCATCTGCTGAAACTTGACTTTAAAATCATTCCCTTTGTCTGTAGTATTTGAGGAGGGTAGGGTTCCCCTCGTGTCAGGTGCCTAGGAAAGTGGCGACGGCCGTCTTCACACCACTCGGCTCCGGGTGAGTGATGGGCACGGTTTCCTGCTCAGGTGCCGACGCTCGGGAGGCAGGTGCAGAGGGCGGTCAGCATGGCCGCCTTGGCCGCGGTGTGTGAGGTGTGTGCGGCCCTCGACCAGACGCCGGAGCTGCAGCTGGACCCTCCGGATGCTGGGCCCCCGGAGCAGCTCCTCGCCGCCCTCCCGCTCGGTCAGAGGCTGCAGAAGCCGCAGCCGGAGGAGCAGAGCAGGTGTGTCCCCTCGGGGGGCAGTGTGTCCGCGAGGCGTCCTGCTGCTCGCGTGGGGAACCCATGCTTGTTCCAGGGCATCACCCGCCCGACGCTCCGTTCAGGGTGGTCTCGGGTCCCACGTTGTTCGTCTCCGTTACGGACACCCATGAACTTTCCGCATTTAGTTTCCAGTGAGTCATGGCGTGGGGGATGCCTATCTTTACGGAAGTTAGGAGTCGAGGTGCGTGTATTCCCTGTTTCGGTGACAGGATGCCTAGTAGGGACTTAACGGAGCTGAGCCAGACGTGAGGAAGGACAGCAGTGACGCGACTCTCTGTTTCAGTCTTCCGGAAGAACCGTCGTCTTCCCCGGGCTGGGGCCGGATAGCTGCGCAGTATGTCCACGACCAGTGGGCCTGCCTCGCCTTCCTGCTGAGGACGCACCGCGCCCTTCCCCCCGCCTCGGAGGGCGCGCTCCTGGACCCCGTGCTGCCCCCCCTTCCGACGCCAGCGCGGACCCTGCAGGCTGCGCTCGCCGCCCTCACGGTCCTCCCCTCCGATCGCGTTTTGCCTGTGTTTCGCTGCATGAAACTGCTGGTTCCCCAGGTAGAGACCGTGAGCCAGGGGTTAGGGAACGACTGCAGGCTGATACCGTTCCTGAAGCTGCGTGGTGGTCATGCATTTCTTTTTCTTTCCCTCCAGCTTCTGGCCTCCTCTGAGCCAGTCTGCATAGAGGCCTTCGACATGGCTTGGAAAGTTATATCGACTCTAAGCAACACTCAGCTGGTGTTCTGGTCCAACTTAAAAGCTTTCGTTCAGTTTGTTTTTGATACCAAAGTTCTTACCATTGCTGCAAAAATCAAGGGCCAGGCATATTTCAAAATAAAAGAGGTAACTTTCTTTTAATTGGGGTAAAAATACATAAAACTTCCCGTCTTAACCATCCTGAATATATGACCTGCCGGCCCCGCTCCGCTCAGCCCTTTCCTGGCCCCGCACACACCGTGGGGCCCAGGGCTTTGCTGACTCGGGGAGGCCACTGACAAAATGCAGAGAAGCTGGAACTGTGCAGGGGGAGGTATTTTTCCCTCCTTTTCGCCTCTGTGGATGGTGCTTCCTGTGGAAAGTTCTAGGTCAGTGATGGCGGACCTATGACGTGTGTCAGAGGTGATACGGGAACTCATTTTTTTGGTTGATTTTTCTTTGTTAAATGGCATTGAAATATATAAAATAAATATCAAAAATATAAGCCTTTGTTTTACTATGGTTGCAAAGATCAAAAAATTTCTGTATGTGACATGGCACCAGAGTTAAGTTAGCGTTTTTCAAAATGCTGACACGCCGAGCTCAAAAGGTTCGCCATCACTGGTCTAGGTGAATTCACCAGTGACATCTTGTTACTGAGAAATGAAAATGCGTAGTCTGTGACTGCTGAGCATCTTGCAAAGTTCTAATGATAAAGAATTTTTAATTTTTTGGACTGTTCATGCTTATGTGGGACCTACCATTTGAAGCCATTCCCAGTTTCTAGCAACAGTAATTTTTTGGAAACAAAACAACTAACTTGGTCAAAGGGTACAATGACCATTGTTTTTCATTCCAGATTATGCACCAGATGATTGAAATGTCGGCTGTAAAAACCGGAGTCTTCAATATACTGATAACTCACTGCTGCCAGTCGTGGGGAGTTCCTGCTCCAGAGGTGTCCCAGGGGTCTTTTTCAAATGCTGCCGATTACAGCGAGCTGCTCCTGGAGGCTTGTGTGTTTGGAACTGTGTTTAGGCGGGATCAGAGGTAAAGCTGTCATTATTTCAGCCTGTCCTCACATTAAGTACCTACATGGGTAGACTTGTTTTTATTTTGAGGCTTTCAATGAGCAGAATACAAAGTTTTAGTTCATTTAAATTTGGGGCCTTAATTTTATTTTCCTGTCTAAAACATGTTGTTCTTTGTCAAATGTTTTTTATGGGAAGACTCATTCAGGACGTACAGACCTTTATTGAAAATCTTGGACATGATTGTGCGGCAAATGTTGTTATTGAAAAGTAAGTATGAGGACTCTCACATCTTGTCATGAATGGGATATTCACAATTTAACATCACGTGAGAAGCATTCTGTATTTGTTAAATTTTTTAAAATATATTTTTATTGATTCCAGAGAGGACGGGAGAGGGAGAGAGAGGTAGAAACATCAATGATGAGAGAGAATCACTGGCAGGCCGCCTCCTGCAGGCTCCCCACTGGAGATGAGCCCACAACCCGGGCATGTGCCCTGACTGGGAATCGAACTGTGACCTCCTGGTTCCTAGGTCGATGCTCACCCACTGAGCCACCCCGGCTGGGCGACAGTTCCACTTATTTTATCTTTCCACATTCGGATACTGAACGTGCTGGGATGTAGTTTGCCCTTCACGTAGAGAACATGGAGGAGCCATTGCAGCATTGGAGGCGGAGTCTTGCCCCTGAGGTGACAGAGCTGTTCATGGTCCTCGCTCAGGAATAGCTCCATGAGCTCTGACCTGTTTTGTCCACAGATGAGGTATTGCTGGCCCAGGGCCGCTGTGCGTGTGGTTTCCGTGTGCCGGTGCTGACTTCCTGCACAGGCACTCAGCTGACCCATTCATCCATGACCTTCCACTGTCCACCCTGAGTTACAGAGCACTGCCCTCAGTGTGGACCCACGTAGTTTTAGAGAACTGGGGAAGGCTTTGACATTTGTTACGATGTCTTGAAGCTAATAATTGAGGTATTTTTATGTTGTGGACATGTATTAACACAGACTATCATCTCATACTTTTAGTACCAAAAGAGAGGACCACTATGTCAGAGTTTGTGCTGTCAAATTCCTGTGCTTGTTAGATGACTCCAATGCGTCCCATAAGGCATTTATGGAAGACCTTGCCATCAAGCTGTTAGAGAAAGTAAATGTGTTTTGTTTTTGTTACTTTAAAGCATCTTTGTTTTTGTATAGTTAAGTCAAAATTCAGTACAGTGGGGCCTTGACTTAGGAGTGTCCCGACTAACGAGTTTTCTGAGATACCAGCTGTCTCTCGGCCGATTTTTTGCATTGAGTTGATAGAGTAATTTGAGTTAATGAGCTCCTTAATGAGCTCGGTCTTGGAACGAATTAAACTCGTAAGTCAAGGCCCCACTGTATTTGCTCTTTTTGTTGACAAAATGTTTCTAAATATTGTTATCAAAAAAACCCTTTTATGTTCCATATTTTTAGTTAAATCTCAGTGATGTCCAACTCAATTTGCTTTTGGGAACAAGTGTTTCCTGTACTCTAACCTTCCCTCCGTGTGTTTTCTGGTACCAGTCAAAACCAGTTACATTTAGTGTGATGTATCCGTCCATTGTTTTATGTTAGAAATAGAGTAAAAAGCTAAAAATTTAGAAACTGCCATAATGCAAAGAATTTACTTTTTGAATCTGCAGTATTATTTATGATGAGCATCGCACTGTCTGCAGGAGGGATTGTGCAGGTTTTGGTGCCTTGAGAACCATGCCCAGTATCTGTCTCCCCCTTCACCAGCCACAGGGGAGGAAGGAGGCTTCTCAAAGACTGTGTGCTGGACTCTGACATAGCTCCTTTCTAGTTTTAAAAGCAGACGAGTCAAGTAACGCAATGCATTGTTGTGAAAGGAAACTAAACAAGTGTCTTCTTGTCCTTCCTGCCGGTTGGAGGACCAGGGGCTGAGTTTGAAGCTGTGGTTGATGTTGTTCCGTCAGCCACAGATTCAGCGAGTGATCCCATGTTGACCCCCCGCCCTCCCCCCAGGAGGCACTGGTGTCCTCGTCCAGGACGCGATGCTACGTGAACTCCCAGCAGCACCGAGTGCAAAACCGAGTGTGGCAGATGCTGCTCGTGCTTTTCCCCCGCTTCGACCAGGTGAGTAGTCCCTGCAGCTGTGCCCGTAGCATAAGGGTTCCGTGCGAATAAACTGCAGTGGAGACTGTCCTGTTGCTTTTTGAAAACGAAGTAATCTGCTTAGCACTTACATTTCAGTTCTTAAAAGTGAAGCCACTCAGAACACTTTTTAACAAAGAATGCGAAGGCAGTTAGGGATTGTGGAAATAAACCAGAAACTGGTTTACCTGGGCCCGGTGACAATTCTTCCTTTCAGTACTTTAATGTGATGCTGTAATGTTCAAAGTTCCATATGCCATTGAGAGCTCACCAAGCCCCCGATCCTCGGCAGCTGGTTGCGTGGAGGGCGCCTGCTGTGGGCTCCGTGCTGCGGACACCACAGTGGCGTCGTCTAGGAAGCAGTGACAGTGAAGGTGGGACCCAACCAGGTCTAACCCAGACGCACGCTCCACTTTACAGCCCAGCACGGGGGCTTGAAATGAGCTTTTCTGCTCCTCTTCCGCCAGTTAGAACCTCCTTAAGGTACATTCTTCTTCTTTAAAATAAAGAAATACACATAATACATACGTTTACACGCGGAGATGATGCTTTCTACCTGCTACTGAGAGATGCTCAGTTACCCAGAGGGAAGTGCGGTTCTGAAGAGGAGGATGGGGTGCAGGGAGGACTGTGGGGTCAGGTTCTCGGCCAGAAGAACTGGGCAGCTGTGGGGCAGGCGGATGGGCAGTCGTCCAAGGAGATGGGGCCGGGCCTGCTCCTGCTGGGCTCCGTCTGCCGCCCGCTGACTTGGGCATCTCGGCACATCTTGATCTGAATCCGGCCGCTTACCAGATGTGTGGCTTGGAGACAGTCACTTACCTTTCTGAATCTTCTCTCTTCCCTGTGAAAATACCGAGAATAAAAACCTTCCTCACAGAATTGATGTCCAAGTAAAACGTGAACTGTCAGTAAAAGGACCTCATCATTATGTCTGTCAACAGTTTTTAAGGCCATTGTTTGCAGAGTGGTGGATCCAAGAGTTACTTACAATGAAACTTTAAGCTGTGTTTTTTTAGCAGTATTTTTTAATGCATTTTTAAAGTTAAAATTAATAACCAGTTTCAGAGTTGCTAAAAGACTAGTTCTTAATTGTTCCTACCACAAAAAAAGAAATAATTATGTGATGTGATAGAGTTGTTAGTCAATGCCACGGTGGTAATCGTATTGTGATATGTCAATGCATCGAGTCAGCATTTTTATCCCTTAAATTTACACATTGTTATATGTTAATTATATTTCAGTAAAAATAAATTTAAGACCATTAATAACCATAACACAATTTAATTTTATTTTTCTCAGAATTTCTTGAATAGAATCATTGACAAGATCTTTCAGGCTGGCTTCATCAATAGCCAAGCGTCCATCAAGTATTACATCGAATGGATTATTATACTGATTCTGCACAAATTTCCTCAGTTTCTTCCGAAGTTCTGGGATTGTTTTTCTTGTGTAAGTAAAGGAGATTTCTTCCCATTTTTTAAAATTAACAAAAGATGTGGACTGTGCTGGGAGATTGTCTCACTTTTCATTAGTTGCTGCTTGACTCTCAGTTGCCCTGGCCCAGTTGTGGTGACATCCTAGGTTGTGTTTGGAGTTAACTGAAGAGAGAGACATGCCTGGCTCACCTTGAGAGCTCGTCTGCGCTGACAGAGTCACGACGGAAAGGCTTTTGTTAGTAAGGAGGGAAGTAGGTCAGTGCTGCAGTCTTACTTACCAGGTGGTGTCTGATCTTAGAATAAGAATGAGGAAGAATGAAGTGTGCTCCTTACACTTTAAAGACATTTCCAGTGGGTAAGTTTTAGACGTCACCGAAGTCGCAGCTTTAATGAGAACCTTCAGGGTCTCTCTCACCCAGCTGGGAACAGACGTCAGTTTATTCCATTCTATTTCCTGTCCCTCATCCACCCCCCGCCCCCAGCATTTCCTGCACCCGAATCATCTCTGAGGAGTTGATACAGGATCGTGATGGGTACGGTGCAGGCCTCTGCTCTCAGTCGGCCATACTCGGTCTCTCCTTCACCAGGTGCCCCCACGGCTGCTAAAGTCACTCGTGTCCACCCTCTGTCCATGGAGCTGCCCCCCGAGCTCTGTCCCTCCTGCAGTCACCCCCTCACGGTCACAGTCAGGCTCCTGAGAGTCCGATTTCCACACTGAGTCCCCGCCTCCACCACCGGAGCTGCAGTGTCTGCAGCCTCTTCAGTCTGTGGCTTCGTCAGTTTAGCATCACAAACTGATGTGATTCCCAATGACAATTAGTGGGAAGGTTTCTGAACCCACTTCAACGCTCTCCCCTGGCTTTTCATCCTGGATTTTCAAAGCCGAGGCCCCCTGAACGTCGGAGCCCTGTCCTCGCCACTCGCTGCCTCCACCTGCCTCTGTATCTCTGCTGGTCTTGCTGTCTGCCTGCTCGCTCCCTGCTCCCCGGCTCCTCCCCTCCAGCCAGTGCTCACCCTGCAGGCCTCACCGCCCCCCCAGATGAGCACCCTCACCCACCACTCACTTCCCAGGAAGTTGGCAATGCCTCACAGTTGGCTGGTCGCGTGTATTGGCATTTGGTTCTGTACCTGGGCTGCAGCTGTGACGGGAGAGACTGCCCCCTGCTGGCCCCGCCTGTCACATGGCACAGAAGCCTTGAATGACATTTTACCTGATTTCTTTTCAGGGTGAAGAACACCTTAAAACAAGCATTTGTACGTTCTTATCGGTTTTGTCACATTTGGACATCATTACTCAAAACCTTCCAGAAAAGGTGAGATTAAATTGTAAGAAGAGTTTAAACTTGACTATCAAAATAGAACTTTTAATATTTGTCCTAGTTTTTGTAAGTGTCACATATCCCTCATGTCTTCTGCAATTTCTCCCAGTGAGTCCAGCTGGCTACAAGCCCGTCGGGCGGGGTGCTCTACCATATTGTTGGGTCTTTGCCTTGACCGTCGAGTTAGCACGTGGTACAAATAGGACGCTAAGTTATTTTAATTTGCACACGTGCTGGAGGGTGGGCAGTACCGCGGGGTCACGGGATCTGCCTCTGGGGACCGCGTGCCGGCACGTCCATCTGTCTCGGTTGGAGGGTGGGGAGCCCGGAGCCCGTCGGGGACGCAGTGATGCCAGGTCCCCCTTGCGGTCACCCAGCCACGGCCGGTGGCCAACTGAAGAGGTGATTCCTCTCCTCTCTGCAGAGGCTGGCTCTGAAGCAGGCCCTGGTCATCGCGCTGCAGTGGGGCTTCAGCCACAACTTCAGTGTCCGCCTGTACGCGCTGGTGGCGCTGAACAAAGCCTGGGGCATGTGTAAGACGCTGCGGATGGGGGAGCTGGACGCTCTGGCGTCCGTGATCGAGTCCAGCCTCAGTCAGGTGGAGAGCACGCCGGGAGCAGGGTAAGCACGCGCCGGCAGCCCTCCGATGAGGCGGGTGAGGCGGGATGGCTGCAGGCGGCGCCCCTCGGCTCAGCTGAGGCCACGTGGGAGCGCAGAGCCGGGTGGCAGAGCTGCGTGGCCGTTAGCTGTGCAGGGTAGGTGCAGTTCGGATTGCTGGCGGCTCCCCTGACCTTGTAGAACTGCTCCTGTGGATGGAGGAACGTGTGAGCGAGGTGTTACAAAGCCCCTCAGGGGAGGCATCGCTTCTGCCGTGTCTAAGGTGGTGTCTCACTGTGTTATCATCACTGACCCACCACCAGGAGTGCCAGGGCTCACACAGCGCCAAGACCCAGGCCGCAGAGGTCCACGGAAAGGTCTCTTCGCACGCTCAGCGCACTCACTGCTTTACATAAACCCGTGCACAGAGGCTGGACGCAGCAAACGGGGCGCGCGGAACGGGGATGGAAGTCAGTGCCATGTTGTCGGGCCTCTGCCCGACCAAGTTAGCCCGCAGCAGACAGGGCGCTGAGTCAGCGCTTCGCCTGGTCAGACGAGAACCCTCTCCAACCGTGACAGGTGCACCAGGAACCCCAGACCTGCTCACGGGAAACCTGTGGTCTGTGCGAGTTGGTACCAGTTTGGCTCTGAGTCTTAGAACAGAAAAAGGGACTTAGGCGACGCTTTTCTCTCCTCAGCAGTTTATGCCAGAGACTGAAGGGTCCCCCGACCCCTCGCAGTGCTCCCTCTCAGAGCCCCTCCGCCCGGCAGTCGTGTCTGCCAGGCCGGCGTCTGTCAGGCGCTCCAGGTGTTTCCTGTTGTCAGGTGCCCGTCACCTCGGATGGAACTCAGGCCTCTGCACCCCTAGAGTGACCCCCACATGTCAGTGCAGACCTGGGTCCCATTCTTGTGAGTCATGTGACTTTGAGAGAGTTACTTGTTTTGCATCTCATTTCAGAAGGTCAAACGCAGCATCAGTTTCTAAAGTGTGTTGACCTTGGAGATAGAGGTGTGTAAGCCTTAGGGTAAAACACACTCACTTTTCCCTCCGTTCTAAACCCTGCGGTGGGTAAGCAGGAAGGAGCCTGACTTCCCCTCCCTTGCCCGCGCCTCACGGTGTTTCCCACCCTTAGGAACGCCAAGAGGAACTGGCAGCGCATCCAAGACCATTTCTTCTTTGCAGCGTTTCACCCGCTTCAGGACTACTGCCTGGAGGTGAGCACCGTCCCGCAAATGCTCTTGTCGTCAGTCCTGACCCTTCCTTTGCCGTGGTTGTTGAAGGGTGACGACTAGCTCACCGTTCCCCTCACTTGCTTCCCCTCCGCGCTGTGAAGCTCTGCGTTTGTGTCACTGTATGCAGACGAGCTGCCTCATTCCACGCCCACGCGGTGAGCCTGCCAGTCACTGTCACTGCCCCTCAGGTAGTCAGGCTGTACACACGGGAAGGGCAGCGTTTAACTGAACAGAAACCTGTTCTGACACTGAAAGGGAGTGAGAACGCTTGTGCAGGTGAGATTCTGTGGTCACGAAGCCCATTGTTAAAAGAACAGGAAGATGGACTCTTGTTAATCGCCTTGTCTAGGTCCTGGGGACTGAACCTGCATAGCAGGCGATACCCCGCCTCCCGAATGTGCTCATGTAGTGAACTTCAAGAACCACAGACAGGTCTGTTACAACTAGTCAATCAGCTTGATATCTAAGTGACTAAACTTTGTAGAAATGGCATTACTTTCTCTCTGAATTAAAACATTCGACCTTGTTCTTTTCCTCTGAAGAACTTGGACGTCTCAGCTGCTGTGCACACTGAACTACTCTGGTGGGCCACACACACCCCGCCCTTTAAAAAGGACAGCTCTGCGCTGTGATGGTCGTCACAGGACATGAGCTGCTTTCCGTGACGTCACAGCAGACATTGTCCAGGGTTTTCAGATACTTCACCCGCTCTGCTGTGTCCTCGTGCGCAGGGGCACGCCTGCCTCCTCCTGCGGGGTTTAGTGCCTCTTAGGTCACGTCCACCTGCCCACCTGCTACTCTGTTCCCGCAGGAGTAAGTCCCTGCTTTCCTTTCCTGCCTTGGACGGCCTCCCCCTCGTGTTGTGTATTTCACTCCCACTCCCGGTAGGAACCTAACTCTGTGTCAGACTCCGGCTCGTACATGTGTAGCCATATTGGTACCCGCTTACTATCTAGTTGCAGTCATGATGCTAATTTAAATGTACACAGATGTTGCATGAAGAAAACCATATTCATTCTAAAGACTTATGAAGACTTGCATGTTGATCTAAACTTACTGTTTCATTTTAAACTTGCTATACCTGTGCTTCCGCTCCTCCTGGCCTTTGACCTTTGGCGATTCCCTGGTTCTCAGTTCTAATAGGTAAGAAAAAGAAAGGACTGTTTACGTGGTGACTCAACTGTTTACGCTTCGCAGTTTACAAACACTTTCCATGAGCTGTTTTACCCCATTTTAGCCACACTTTCCAAATGAGGTGGTGGAAGCCACGGGAGGCTGAATGGCTTAGCTGGTGGCAGTGAAAGGGAGGGTTTGGCACCAAGAGAGCTTGACCTGTTGCTTATGGAGAAGGTGGTGGTCAGTCAACAGCATGTGTCCACACGCTGCCCAGCACCAGCACTGACTCCGGACGCTCTGCCTCGTGCAGAGCCGTGGCTGTTAGCGCATTAGGGACCCGTGTGCGAGACCTACTGCTCGCCAGGTTCTTAGAAAAGCCGGTCAGACACAGGCAGTTGCTACAAGACAGTAGGTAATTTGACCGGACAGGATAGTTTGGGAAAATACATTAGTAAGAACAGGCTGTACTTTAAACAGTTATGTATTTCTTTGCTCTTTTTATGTTTTTAAGGGGGAAAGTTTAGATTTTACACTTTTCTTTCAGACCATATTTCACATCCTTCCGCGCCTTGCAGGCCTTGTTGAAGACGAGTGGATCGCAATCGACAAGTTTGCCAAGTTCACGGACCTTCCCTCGGGGGCAGGGGCTCATCGCTATCTTTCTGCGACGCAGCTGCGCGAGCTGAGGCCGGGGGACTGGGCTCAGCAGGACGCAGGTGACAGAAGTGTTCCCCTTGCCCACCGCTGCCCGCTCAGGCCGTGGTTCCCCTTTCCCACTGCGGCCCGCTCAGGCCGTGGCTGCGGTGACAGCAGGCGGCTGATAAAAGCTCTTTCACGAGGCTCCCCGTGGAGAAGAGGCAGTGGAAAGTGGTGTAACTGACGGTACTTTCAGGGACCTGAGCTTCACTATGAAAAGCCAGGAGCCTCATCTGCTTCCTTATATATTTCTCTGAAATATCGTTCATATTCACTGTTTCCCACTATATATTTCTGTAAAAATACAGATTTTAAAAGGGGCCAAATTATGGCATTTCTTGCCCCGTTTAGGAGTGAAGCAGAGAGCTTGGTTCTAGTCCTCGCTGGTTAGCCACCACTTCCCATCGCCTTCCTCCCCGGCTCCCTTAGGACCACCTCCCGCTGCTCTCCCTCAGCCACGCTGCCCTGAGCCATCCAAGGGCCAAGCCCCACCATTTTAAAGCCACCACTGACTCTAACAGCTGTGTGCCGAGGTCTGCGTTCTCGTCGCCAGCCCACTGGTTCTCGTTCCGAACCCCTAGCCACGGCCTCACTGAACTTCAGGTCTCCCTCTGCCCGGCTCTCCCGGTGCGGGACACTCCATAGCTCTGTACACTCCATGCCTCCCAGCTGGACTCACCCGCCGTCACCTTCGCAGGCCGGTCCTTTCCTGTCCCCTCTCGGTGAACTGCTTCCCCTGTGGCTCTCGCAGTGACAGAATATGAGGGGACTGGTTGCCATAGGGGATTCTTTCCTGCCCAGGCTCTCACTCGGGTGAAGCAGACAACCAGTCCGAGTGGACTGACGTTCAGAAGAAGGTAATCCCGTGGAGACACGCTGCTCCTGACGCCGACCTGGAGCTGGCGTTTCAGGATCGCGCTGCCAAGCTCGGCAAGGCCATCAGCCGCCTGATCGTCGTGGCCTCCCTCATCGACAAGCCCACCAACTTAGGAGGTAGCCGGGTGTCAGGGGCTCGCTTAGACTCTAGATCCTGCCAACGGCCCGTCAGCGCACGGCCGTGTGGGCTGCCTTCCAGGCGTGACCCGCTGGGGGAGGCCACAGGGTGGGGGACACAGTGGGCCCAGCCTCGTGCTGCGGACGGTGACGCCCGCTTGCTCCGCAGGCCTGTGCCGCACCTGCGAGGTGTTCGGGGCGGCAGCGCTGGTGGTCGGCAGCCTTCAGTGCGTCAGCGACAAGCAGTTCCAGCAGCTCAGCGTCTCCGCGGAGCAGTGGCTGCCTCTGGTGGAGGTGGGTGGCAGCGACTCACTGTAGTTCTCCATCTTCGTGTATCGGCCCCTTTGCAGTCATTTACAGTAGCCCCGCCTTTAACACTAAAGTAAAATGCGGCCAATGCTGTTCTCCTGCTCCTTTATCATCTTCCACATGATTGTGTTTTTAGAAATCAATCATGTAGGATGCCTTTCAGGAAAACATGCCTTGCTGGTACAGGAATCATTTTTATACATTTCTGTGCTGTTGGGGGAGTTCTTGTTTATAGTGTATAATCTTTTTTAAAAGACTTAAGCTCAGTTTAGTAAGTTTTTTAAACTCTGGTTTTACTCTTAGCAGGGCTGTGACTGAATGACTTACTCTCTGCTCTTTTAAATGGGTGTGAAGGTAAAGCCACCGCAGCTGGCGGGCTACCTGAGGCAGAAGCAGGCGGAGGGCTACACAGTCATCGGTGTGGAGCAGACGGCCCGGAGCACGGCCCTGACCCAGTACTGCTTCCCGGAGAGGTCGCTGCTGCTGCTGGGGTGAGAACCTCCTCACAGCTCAGCCAGAAAACGGTTCAGAAACCGTAGTTTATCGGACCCTCACGGCACCTGACACCACCTGCACTCGACCCCGTGACCTGATGTTTATGGGAAGCCCCCCCTATCTTTCACTTCATTTCACCTGTGGGGTGCTCAGGGGACCACAGGATTGCCCCATATGCTTTTTATCCTCATTTTCCTCTCTCCCAGTTAACCGGCATTTTCTCAGACATTCTGAATGTTAACACTCTGAATGTCTGAGAAAATGCCGGTTATTACAAGGAAAGTAACCTTTCTTCTCCCCTTTTCACCAGAAATGAGCGTGAAGGCATCCCTGCCAGCCTGATCCAACAGCTGGACGTGTGTGTGGAGATCCCTCAGCGGGGCATCACCCGCTCGCTCAACGTCCACGTGAGCGGGGCCCTGCTCATCTGGGAATACGCCCGGCAGCAGGGCAGGCGAGGGGGCCAGGCGTGAGGTCCCCGCACGCTGAGAGCTGTCGCTGCTACTGAAACGGTTCAAAAGTATTCGGGAAAATGAAACAAATTCTGAATTTACTGGAATAATGTGTTTCTTCCTTATAACTTAATGCCAAACTTTTTCATGTGCCTTAAACATATTACTATGTGTTGTCCTCTTTAATAAACATATTTAGCTAAATTGTATTGCTTCTTTAGTAAAATGTTTTAAGCAATTGTGGAGGTAAAACTATAGTTTTAAAAGATCATTTCTTTCCTAGAAACTATTTTTTTTTCTTAGTGAAGTAGGTAGGAATCCAGTGTAGTAGTGAATAGAAGTGAGAGAGGACAGCCTCACCTTGTTACTGATTTTTGGGAAAAATCATTCCTTGTGCCAACACTGAGTATATTAGCTAAGCTGTTTGTAGACAGTCTCATTTTAGCTGTATAGTTTAAATTCTTCCAATCACCATTTTTTGTGTGTGCTGCTATTAAAATGGTCACTCCTAGGATACATATGACAACCTGTTTTTTCAGTATCTACAATATTTGCCTAATGTCATCCTCTAACCAAAAATATAGGTACATGTATTTTTGAAATAGGCTTTAATTTTCTTCTTAAAATAGATTTCTTACTAAATTAAAACTGAGCATATTTCATACCACTCTTTCAGTTCTCCACTGTCTGACCACTTTCATCATTAAGTCACATATGCAGAAGCACTGATGTCTGCCAGCTCCCACAGTCCATGGGGCACTGGGAAATGTCCAGAAAGAAGGGTCTACCTTTCGGAGAGGCCGGGGCAGCCTAGGACTTGGCAGAGGTGTTTGGAGGCTGGAACTGTCCTGCTTCAAATTTCTCTTTAAATTTTAAGTAGTCTCTTCTTTTGTCAAAGTATTTTATCTGTTGAGAAAAAGGGGTTTGAAATAAGGTCAGGTTATGCAGCTTGGGTAAACAACAGCACAGACTTAAATGTAACAGATTATTCAATATAAATTGTAGAAGTGACCCAAGTCATTCATATTCTAGAACAGTGGTTCTCAACCTTCCTCATGCCGCGACCCTTTAATACAGTTCCTCATGTTGTGGTGACCCCCAATTTCATGGTTACAAATTGAACATCATTAAAGCATAGTGATTAATCACAAAAACAATATGTAATTATATACGTGTTTTCCGATGGTCTTAGGCGACCCCTGTGAAAGGGGCGTTTGACCACCAAAGGGTCGTGACCCACAGGTTGAGAACCGCTGATCTAGAACCGTTTCACAGCAGTGCATTAATGTATAAAAGTCTTGGAAAAAGATGTAGACTAATAAGTCACAACCTTTTTGGGTTACAGACCCTATTGAGCACTTGAATAAGCAATCAAAATCTATTAGGAAATAAAAAACTACCATGAGACAAATGAAACAACTTTTCAAAATTTTCAGATACAGTAAGAGCAGTTGTAAGAGGGAAGTTCATAGCTATACACCTCAAGAAACAAGAAAAATCCCAAACTAATTTTACAACTAAAGGAACTAGAAAAAGAACAACCACCCCCACAAGACCCCCCCCCCCACACACACACAAAAGAAAAAAATCAATGAAACTTAGAGCTGGTTCTTTGAAAAGAAACAAAATTCAAAATTGACAAACCTTTAGCCAAACTCATTAAGAATAAGACCCCAAATAAAATCATAAATGAGAGAAGTGACAAATGATACCACAGAAAATATAAAACGTTAAGGATGCCAACAAATTCTGTTTTTCTAGAAGCATATAACCGCCCAGGACTGAACCAGGAAAAAATAGAAAATCTGAACAGACTGTTGACTAGTCATGAAATTAAAGCAGAAATCACAAAAACTCCCAGCAAACAAAAGCCTGGGGCCAGACGTCGTCACAGATGAACTCCACCAAACATTTAAAGAATTAATCCCTATCCTTAAATGACTTCAAGAACAATCAAAGAGGAAGGAATGCTTCCTCCTCATCCTAGGAAGCCAGCATTGCTCCGATACCCAAACCAGATAAAGACATGACACCCCACCCCCGCCCCCCAAAAAATTACAGGCCAATATCCTTGATGCGAAAATACTCAACAAAATATCAGCACGCTGGACTCAGCAATACCAGACTTACGGCCTGGCCAGTGTGGCCCAGTGGTAGCGGGGACTGGGAGGATAAATGGCAGGTGACGCGTGTGAGGTGCACGGAGCCTGTTAGCTGTGACCAGGGCGCAGGGACGGAGGGAGAGGCCTCCGGGTGGCACCGGCCTGTGTGTGTGGACGGAGAGCAGAGCAAAGAAGCCGCCGGCCGGCTGTACAAACTACCGATGCAGAGCACAGCGCCGCCCCCAAAGCAGGGAGAGGGTCCACAGCCCCGGGCTTGAGGAAGGGCAGTGGGGGTCGGGGGCCCAGAGCCGCCCTGAAAGCAGGGGCAGGGAGCGTCCACAGCCCCGGGCGGGAGAGGACAGTGGGGGTCGGGGCCTGCAGCGCGCTGACCACGGGGGGCAGCCCAGCGACTCCCGACCGCGCTCATCCACCAGACACCTGCGAGCCCCAGGGCTTTTTTTTTTTTTTTTTAACATATTTTATTGATTTTTTACAGAGAGGAAGGGAGAGAGATAGAGAGTCAGAAACATCGATGAGAGAGAAACATCGATCAGCCACCTCCTGCACATCTCCCACTGGGGACGTGCCCGCAACCCAGGCACATGCCCCTGACCGGAATCGAACCCGGGACCCCTCAGTCCGCAGGCCGACGCTCCATCCACTGAGCCAAACCGGTTTCGGCAGGGGGCTTTTAAAAGAAGTTTGGTTTCCATTTCCACAAATAGGCGAGGGCTGGGACATAGCTACTTGTTTTTTAAAATCTCCACCTGATTCTGCCATGCAGCCTGCGTGGCAAATGATGGCCAGACTGTCGGGGATCTCCAGGGAGAATGGGGTGGGTGAGGGTGGGGCCCACCAGCTCCCCGCTCTTCACCTACGTACTCCCGCGTCCAGGGCCAGGTCCTCCCGTCCTCAGTCCCCTGCTGTGCTCGGTGCTCACATTTGGGGGGGATCAGAGGGAGGGACACATGGTCAGTAATGGTATCAGAGCCTAACGCAGCGGTTCTCAACCTGTGGGTCGCGACCCCTTTGGCGGTCGAACGACCCTTTCACAGGGGTCACCTAAGACCATCCTGCAGATCAGCTATTTACATGACGATTCATAACAGTAGCAACATGACAGTGATGAAGTAGCAACGAAATAATTTTATGGTTGGGTCACCACATGAGGAGCTGTATTTAAAGGGCCAGAAGGTTGAGAACCACTGGCCCTAAAAGGAATCAGGTGTGATGTCAGCCCAAACTCGTAGTTTTCACCTCCACTGAAGCCAGGAGTTCTCTCAGTGACCTAAGGGGAATCACCGGGAATGCACTTGGGGGGCCTAACTCATCATCTAATCCAATCAGCAAGCCCCACACATGCCAGGTTTCAGCTTATGCCAAGTCAGACATGGGACCTTCCTAGGAAGTCCACGAGATGGGGTGCATCCAGCTGGTTTTATGGACGAAGAGGTTCCCCCAACGCCACCTGTGTCCACTGAGTTCACTCCCAGCCTGGCCCCAACAGGACCCGCCCTCCATCACACCCTGTGGTCTTCGAGCCTCAGGCTCCGCTCCAAAAACCAGGTGTGAGACGTGAAGACCCTAAAGCCACTCCCACCTCTAAAGCGATCTGTTCTCAAACCACCTGGGAGTCGGGGAGCGGCACGTGCGTGAAAAGCAGACAAATCAGTTCAGACCGCCAGGCGGCCGCCCTGACCAGCACGGAGCACGTGACCTCCACGCCCTGAGCTGCAGCTGCCACCTCCGCGTTGCAGCAACAGCACTCATTTTATTTTTTAAATTAATTTCAGAAAGAGGAAGGGAGAGAGAGAATCACTGATCAGCTGCCTCCTGCACGCCCCCCACGGGGGATGGAGCCCACAACCCGGGCATGTGCCCTGACCGGGAATTGAACCATGACCTCCAAGTTCATAGTTCAACGCTCAACCACTGAGCCACCCCAGCCCGGCGCTAACAAAGGCGTGTCCCCAACTTACAGGCGATCGCCAATGGGCTCAATGCTGTGGTTCCCGCCCACAGCCCCTCCCTCACCAAGGACCCGCAGGGCAGGGCGCGGACACCTGTCAGGGAGGCCCCGGGGGCAGAACCGGCCCCAGGCACATTTCCATTACATGTTGGGTCTGGGTCGCTGTGATTTGGGGGGGGGCACCTGGGCATGTGTTCTTTGTGAGGGCAGCTCCAGGCCCATGAACGGGCCTCCTCCTGCCCCAGATGAAATACTGCCCCGCAGGCAGCCCCCGGAGAAGTCTCCCGGTTTAGCGGGTGGGTTTTGGGGGCCACGTTCACGTCTTCGTTCTGTTTTCCAATGATCCTTCGAGGGTCAGGGGACGTTTCCCAAAGGTCGGCCGGATGCAAGCCAACGGCCTGGCTGACCGCCCCGGGTGCCCTCTGCTGCTCGGGTCCCTGCGGGGCCCAAACGCCCCGGCCAGCACCTCCTCTCGCAGCCCCCAAATCAGCACCTGCCCCCCGAAGGTCCCCCGAACCCCCCTGCCCCCCGCGAGCAACCTCCGTGCGTTTCAAAGGCAAAGAGAACCCAGTCCGTCCACCGGCGCTCCGCTTACCCACTGCTGCGGGCAGCTCGCCTCGAAGGAGCGTCGCAGCGCCTGGCACCGGGAGGCGTCGTCCGCGTGCTCGTCCAGGCACCTCCAGAACTCGTCCCGGGCGCCCCAGCAGGCCTGCCGCTCCTTCATGGTCGGCGCCGCCATCCCGCGGGCTCCTGCCGGCGAGCAACACGGGCCGTGAGCGAGGAAGGACAACACGGCGCTTCCCACCAGCCCCGCTCTTCTCAGTTGCGCCTAGGCGTTTAATTTTTTTATTTTAATTCAGTGGTTCTCAACCTTCCGGCCCTTTAAATACCGTTCCTCACGTGGTGACCCCCAACCATGAAATTGTTTTCGTGGCGACTTCATCACTGTCATGTGGCTCCTGTGATGAATCGTCATGTAAACATCTGATCGGCAGGATGGTCTGAGGCGACCCCTGGGAAAGGGTCACTGGACCGCCAAAGGGGTCGCCGCGACCCACAGGTTGAGAACCGCTGTTTGATGTCCGAGAAGAAGGGAGAGAGAAACATCCATGATGGGAGAGAACCATGGACCGGCTGCCTCCTGCACGCCCCCCACTGGGGATCGAGTCGCCACCCGGGCACGTGCCCGGACGGGGAATGAACCCTGACCTCCCAGTTCATAGGTCAACGCTCAGCCCCGGAGCCAGGCCGGCGGGGCTGCCTGAGGATTTCCATGGAGCAGCTGAAAGTAATCAGCCCGCAGCGCCCGCACCGGAGCAGCTGACCGCGGGCTGCGGGCTGGCGGCGGGGGTGGGGGGAAGGGGGGGCCGGGCCAGCGCCACGCCCCCGTGGTCCGGTCACGGAGGGGCGCTCGCTTACTCTCCAGCCAGTGTCCCCGTCGGTAAAACGGGGCAGCGGGGCCCCCTTCCCCAGGTGCTGTCCGCACCAACCCGCTCTCCCTCCAAATGAGCGCGCGGGGCGAAATCAACCCGCCGGACGCGGCGCGCCCACGAGGGATCGCAGCTCGCGAGAGTCGGCGACCTCCTCGGTCCCCGCCGCCGGCCCACAGCAAACTTGCCTCTCCGTCCGCTCCGAAGGGAGAAAGGGCGACGCGGGCCGAGTCCGGGCGCCGCTGGGGTCACGCCGCCCCGCAGGCTGGGCTCAGGCACATAGACCTCGGCACCACCAGCCAGCAGTTCGCCCGGCGGAATCGCTGGCCGCGAACTGACCCTCACGGGCCGCCGTCGACGTGCCAGGAGGCGGGACTTCCGCTCAGCGCTCTCATCCGGGGCGGGACTTCCGCCCTGCTGGGCGAGAGAGCGGTGCCTGGAACTAGGCCGCCGTCCTTTGGCTCCGCCCAGCGGCGGGGTCACGTGGTTGGTCCCGCCCCCCCCCCCCCCGCCGGTTTCCGCTGGGACGCCCTACGCCCCTTTCCCGGACCTGAAGCTCTCAGTCTTGCCTTCCGCCACCCGGAAGGTTTAGGCGCGGGCACTGCCCGGCGACCCGGCGGCCACGTGCGACCTGTACCCCGGGAGGAGGGCGGAGCCGAGCGTGCACCAGCTGGGCACGTTCGATTCCTCCCTTCTTAGATTTTGAAAAAATGCGGGTTTTTTTATATACATATTTTTATTTCAGAGAGGAAGGGAGAGGGAGAGAAAGAAACATCAGTGATGAGAGAGAATCATGGATCAGCTGCCTCCTGCACGCCCCACCCTGGGGATCCAGCCTGCAACCCGGGCCTGTGCGGGAATCAAACCCTGACCTCCTGGTTCAGAGGTCGATGCTCAACCAGTGAGCCACGCTGGCCGGGCCAGCGCTGTGTCCTTGATGTCATCGTGCCGGCCAGGCTCAGGGCTTGTTTCCTCGAGGCCTGCCTGCCTGCCTGCCTTTCACTCCACGGAAATCAAAATCTGTCTTTACAGTCAGAATTGTCTTTCCTTCCCCAAGTCGGGTGGGTCTGGGTGCCTTGCAGGGAGCGAAAGCGTAAGGAAGGCAAGGAAGGCAGAACGGGTGTGCTGGGAGCGTCCCCTCGTCGCCATCAAGACAACGACACGCTTCTTTTCAAACCATTTATTCATCTGTTTGGCCCAACAGGTCATGGAGATGGAGAATAATTATTGGTTAAAAAGTTCAGGTCGCCAGGGCCCCGTGCCCCCCTATGCACCTTTGGGTTATGACAACATTTTCAAAATAAGGTTTCCCTTTCGTATGTAACAATGTAAACTTCAAAAAATAGTAAACTCTAAACGCCCCCCGCCCTGGTCCCTCTTCACGGGTCCATCACAGACAGGATTTCCACGCAGAGCGAGACGGCGGGATCAGCAGCCTGGCGCTGAAACGTCGCATCAGAAGATGCACGGGTTCGGGGGGCCATGCTTCCGTCTCCGTCCCCGAAGCAGGAGCGACCGGGCGGCCCCCTCCTCCGTGGTCACACCGCCGTCAGCATGTGGACACACGCTGGACACACGCACGCACACACACGCCCATCACATGTGGTTTTATTGGTTTTTAAAGATGCGTACATCTCAACGATACGACGGCGCCAGTGACGGGGACCATCACTCGCTTCACATAGGCCAAGATGAAGTTTCTGTAGAAGGCACTGGAACATCTCCGGTGGGGCCTCGGACGGACACGCGAGAGCAAGCCAGCGAGCGGGGCTCAGATGGCTCCCCACCCCCCGCCCCCCGACATTGCCCGGCTCAGGCCTGACCTCCTCCACCCGCCCCCCCACCCTCCGCCCCCCGGCTCGGCACAGAGATGGCTTTCGATGTCCATTCTCCTTGTGCGTGTCCCCTCTTCCTATCCGTCTGTCCATCCAAACTAACTTCGTCATCTTCTGGTCCCTTAAAAAAATAAAGATTCCAGCTCTGGTCTGAAACCAACAATGACTCCCACCGCCAGGGAGTTATCACAGTGTGCAATGGCGTTTTCGGTCGAGAAGACCCAGGACAGACGCCTGCCTCAACCAGAACCTGTGGCCCCCAGACCTGGCCGGGGCCAGGATGGCTCCGACTCGCTTTACATTCATTTAAAAAGAACTCGGGTTCTGCTCTCGTGCGCGTCGAGTCGGTACCTTAAGTGGAAGGTCTGATGTGGACAAGAGCAAGCGGGTTGGACATGCCCATGAGTCCCGTGGGACGTCCCCAGGGGACCCAGACTGTACAGGTATGTACACCTTTGCCCACCGAGGTGCCGCCAGGAACAGACCTCCGGACCCTTCGCGCCAGCGTCCCCACGTGTCCAGGAGACGGGTCAGCGGGCGAAGGAGGGCCGGGCCCTTCTCTTGTTCTGGGGGCCGGAGCCCAGGTCCCCGCTGCCCTCCGCCGGCTCCTCCTTCTTGCGGACCTTGAGGCGGGTGAGGAGCTTGACCAGCCAGACGTCCCACTCCTCGGGCAGCAGCAGCAGCAGGAAGCCCAGGCCGATGATGACGATGGCGATGACCCGGACGCCGTTGAAGACGATGTTGGTGGTGTAGTGATCGACCACTGCGGGGGCAGAGAACGCGGTTACTCAGCGAGAAGCCAGGCGCGAGAGGGACAAGGGACGAGATGGGTCCTCGCAGGGCGGGGGGCTGTGGGCGGGGAGCTGTCTTCTCATGGCCCCAGAACCTTCCATATATATATATAATTATTATTATTGATTTGAGAGGAAGGGAAAGGGAGAGATAGAAGCATCAATGATGAGAGAGAATCATGGATCGGCTGCCTCCTGCACGCCCCCGACTGGAGATCCAGCCCACAACCTGGGCTTGTGCCCTGACCAGAAATCGAACCTGGGACCCTTCAGTCCACAAGCTGACGCTCTATCCACTGAGCCACACCGGCTAAGGCAGAACCTTCTTTACTTTGGTTCTGTGCCCAGTGGCAGGGGCTGCCTCAGGCACATCACCCTTCACTCCCTCTGGTGGGAGGCCTTGAACTTGTAGTGGATTCTCCCAACTCACCTCGGTTCAGACACGGACTTGTTAGGCAAATAGACAGGGGGCAGGCAAACATAGGCTGACAGTTGTTCCAATGAAAAATAATACAATTGCCCGGCTGGTGTGGCTCAGTGGTGGAGAGTCAGCTCATGAACCAGGAGGTCATGGGTTCGATTCCTGATCAGGGCACATGCCTGGGTTTGGGGCTCGATCCCCAGTTGAGGGCGTGCAGGAGGCAGGCTATCAGTGATTCTCTCTCATCATTAATGTTTCTCTCTCTCCCTCTCCCTTAAAAGAAAAAGAAAAAGGAATACAATAATTACTAAATAATCACACAAGAATAAACTCTGTGTGACCTGCTCTCAACCGTAGGCCTACTCTGGCCCCACCCTGTATAAATAAACCAAAGCCTGACTGTGGCCACCTGTGGGTGTCGGGACAATGAACACATGATCGTTGATATTTTTGGTACTTCCCATGTTTTCTACAACGACATGCTTTATTCTTAGAATTGAAGAGCATTCTTTCATCCATCATGTACGCACATCACTACGTTTTGCAGACCAAACTTGAACGGGACTTGTGCAGATAATAAATACAAATGCTTGGTCCCTCCCCAAATGACAGAAGAGACAAGCGATCTGGGGTGAGGAGGCAGCTCCCAATGGGCTCTGGGTGCGGGAGCGTGCGCGTGCCGATGAATGCGCCTGCGTGCGTCTGTCTACAGCCAAGCAGAGACTCACCTGCATTCACAGGCACGCTGAGGACGATCCCGAGAGACATCAGAGTGGGGTAGGTGACAGCAATTCCGAAATTTAACACGACATTGAACGCTGAAACAGAGTTAGAAGTGGTTACTCGTGACTGGCCCTGGCCGGCCTCCGTCTGACCCCAGCTCCTCGGATCACTGCCCTCAGGTCTGACCCCTGAACTCGGGGAAGAGGGGGGTGGGGGGGCTCTGGGATGTGGGGATTAAGGACGACTTTCCTGAAGACTCAGCTCCCCTCCTTCCCTAAAGAAGGAAGAGAAATGTAGTAAAGGTGACCAGTGAGAAGGCGCCAGAGATGAGGACGGGCCTCCGCACCCTTTGTTCCCCGCCTGGCTGGCAGGGACGCGGGGCTGACTGCCTGAGCAGGGGCCTGGGGTCTGCATTTTTATTTCTTATTTTTAAACATATTTATATTGATTTCAGAGAGCAAGGGAGAGGGAGGGAGGGAGAGAAACATCAATGATGCAAATCATGGATCGGCTGCCACCTGCACGCCCTACACTGGGGATCGAGCCCACATCTGGGCCACGTGCCCTGACCGGGAATCGAACCGTGACCTCCTGGTTCCTAGGTCGGCCATCTGAGCCACGCTGGCCGGGCCGGGGTCTGCATTTTCAGACTGAAGTGAAGAGGCGCCTCCTGGTTGCATTTCTGCCTCGCACCAGACCAGCCTTTTATCAAGTAATGACAACAATGACATTCATGATGATAATAGCTGATCATATTCATTGAACTCTGACACGTATCGATGTTGAATAAATGTTACCAGCGTCCAGCTGGCGTGGCTCAGTGGTTCAGCATCGACCTATGAACCAGGAGGCCACAGTTGGATTCCCAGTCAGGGCACATGCCCGGGTTGCGACTGAGCATCGACTTATGAACCAGGAGGTCACAGTTCAATTCCCTGTCAGGGCACATGCCCAGACTGTGGGCTCCATCCCAGTGTGGGGCGTGCAGGAGGCAGCTGATCAATGATTCTCTCTCATCATTGATGTTTCTCTCCCTTCCTCTCTGAAATCAATACAAATATATTTTTAAAAAATAAAAAGGGCCTGACTGGTTTGGCTCAGTGGATAAAGCATCAGCCTGCGGACTCAAAGGTCCCAGGTTCGATTCTGGTCAAGGGCATGTACCTTGGTTGCAGGCACATTCCCAATGGGGAGTATGCAGGAGGCAGCTGATCGATGTTTCTCTCTCATCGATGTTTCTAACTCTCTGTCCCTCTCCCTTCCTTTCTGTAAAAAATCAATAAAATATATATTAAAAAAATAAATAAAAATAAAATAAAAAATAAAAAGGAAAGCAGGGAGATGAATGTTGGTGTTTGTTATATACACACAGTGTTTTCCCCAGTCACCGCGGGCGGGATTGGGGGGGGGGATCGCGGGCGGGGATGGGGGGGGATCATGGGGGAGATCGTGGGCAGGGATCGAGGGCAGGGATCGCGGGCGGGACTGGCAGGTGCACCACTCACTGAGCAGGAGGAGGGAGAATCCGCACAGGTGCCCCCAGGGGATGTGGGAGAAAGGGCTCCAGTACTCGATGCGGGTGAAGTAGAGGACGACGGGGACGCAGGAGATGAAGAGGACGTTAAACACGCCCAGGACGGACAGGAATAAGGCGGCTTCTCCGAACTTCGCGCTGCCCAGGAGCAGCTTGAAGAGAACCTGCGGGGAAGCAGAGAGGCTGCAGGCCCCGCCGGCCCAGCTGGGCCCCGGGGAGGCAAGGCCCTGGAGCCGGGGCTGGACCGCAGGACGGAGCCACCTGACAGCGAGTCCCACCGCCAGGCCTGCAGGGAAGGGCGGTCAGACGGGCGCTCACCGCCCACATCACAGATCCAGTGACATCACAAATCCAATGACATCACAAATCCAGTGACATCACAGTGGAGTTCCCCTCCAGCTGCTTGGAGAGGGAGCCCCTCACGAATCGTGGGTTCACACTTGTCCGCGTTGCATTCACAACACTGCACCCCAGCTTCAGGGTGAAGACGAGGCAGCCACACGCGTGAGAAATATCACCCACGATCACACACGCCTCTTGGGGACCCTACAAATCCATCTCTGGCCCGGCCGGTGTGGCTCAGTGGGTGAGTATCGACCTATGAACCAGGAGTCACGGTTTGATTCCCTGTCAGGGCACATACCCAGATTGAGGGCTCCATCCCAGTGTGGGGCGTGCAGGAGGCAGCCAATCCATGATTCTCTCTCATCATGGGTGTTTCTCTCTCTCTCTCTCTCTCTCTCTCCCTTCCTCTCTGAAATCAATAAAAATATATTTTTAAAAAATTTAAATGACAAAGCCGCACCCTACAGGGAACCTTTCCCGTCCGATCTGGTGGGAAATTATCTCACCAAACACTGAGCCGGCCATTGAGGGTCCCTGACCTTCCCCAGTCCTCGCTGAACGATGACGTCACCAAGCTCACCCTGAAGACCCCCGGCCCCACCCACTTTACCCCAAATGCTACAGAGGTTTGGCCACCAATGGGAGGGTCTGGGGAGCTGGAGCCAAGGCTGCCGGGAGCTCGGGCACCAGGGACAGAGGTCCTAAGGCCCAGGCACCATCGAGGTCCCCGCGTCCGGCCAGGTGGCCACGCCGAGGCCCGGGTCCTCACGGCGGGAGGCTCCCACGCACCCGCCTTACCTTGTAGAGCGCGGACATGGACGCGGAGCCCACCACCAGCGCGATGCCGATGACCGAGTGGCTGTGGAAGCCGTCGGCGTAGGTCATCATCACGATCCCGGCGATGGCGAGGATGGCGGCCACGATCTGCAGGGGAGGAAGGCGACAGCGTCAGGGCGGGCGGGGACCCAGGGACCCTGCGTGCCCACGAGGCCGAATGTTCCCGAGAGCTCGGGAGCTGAGGGGAATGGGCCTCCTTTTCGGTCCCTTAAAAAAAAAAAATTCAGAGAGGAAGAGGGAGAGAGAGAGAAGCATCAAAGATGAGAGAGAACCACCAATCGGCTGCCTCCCGCACGCCCCGCATTGGGGATCGAGCCCGCAACCCGGGCATGTGCCCTGACCGGGCATGGGACCCGGGTCCCTTCAGTCCACAGGCCGACGCTCTATCCACTGAGCCACACCAGCCAGGGCTCGCTCCTTCTTTGAACAACAAGCCAAGGCTGCCTCCTGTAAATCTCTGCTCCTGGGTAGATGGGACAGAGCCTGGCGCGGCCGCAGCACAGCTGGCCAGGAGGGCACCACGGTCAGCATCACCCGGTGGCCGGTCGCCCTCATTCTTGGGAACATGAGGAGGTGCCACACCCCAGTGGCAGCTACTTACTTGGTCACGCAGGGCCTGGCAGACAGCGCCTGGCCGTGCCCTCCCCGCTCCTTCCCAGCCCTCTGACAGCACCTCATGTGGCCTCGCTTCTCTGCATCCCGACAACCGGGCCGGCGAGGTCCGCAGATCAGGGCCCGTGTCACACGCCCGCTGCAGGGGGTTCCGATGGGGCGTGTGTCTCTGCCTGCAGGGCCACAGACGGGGCACGAGCCCGAGAGGTGCCGACACCCTTCTCAGCTGCTGCAGGGCCCTCCCTCATGGCTCCCTCCACCCTGTTCTGGCGGGTACAGGCCGCAGGTGGGAGGGGGGTGCCAGGGAGATGCTCACACGCCCGTCGTGCAAAGGAAAGCATCGAAGTGCACGGGGGATAGTGAGTGACCTTGGGACAGCTCCCCAGGGAGAAGTGTGCCAGCTCAAAGGGCAAGTCCAAGTTCTTTAAAAAATAAATATATTTGTGCCGAAACCGGTTTGGCTCAGCGGATAGAGCGTTGGCCTGCGGACTGAAAGGTCCCAGGTTCGATTCCGGTCAAGGGCATGTACCTCGGTTGCGGGCACATCCCCAGTGGGAGATGTGCAGGAGGCAGCTGATCGATGTTTCTCTCTCATCGATGTTTCTAACTCTCTATCTCTCTCCCTTCCTCTCTGTGAAAAATCAATAAAAAATATATTAAAAAAATAAATAAATAAATAAATAAATATATTTGTATCGATTTCAGAGAGGAAGGCAGAGGAAAAGAGAGACAGAAACATCCATGATGAGAGAGAATCATGCATCGGCTGCCTCCTGCAGCCCCACCCTGGGGATGGGGCCCGCAACCTGGGCATGTGCCCTGACCGGGAATCGAACCATGACCTCCTGGTTCCTAGGTCAATGCTCAACCACTGAGCCACACCATCTGGGCGGGAAGTCCAAGTTCTGATCTGAGGGGTCACGGAGCCCCAGCAGAGTCGCTGGGGGTGGGGGGTGGGCACGGGGAGCACAGAACCAGCGTGTGCAATGCGAGTTTCAGCCCTGGGTTTATGGGGTGTTTTCTCGCTCTACGGGTCATTCAAAGCTGACCTCCGCTCGTGCTCACACTGTCACATGGCTCACATGTAGGGAGCGGTCCTGGGATGAGCGTCTCCTATGCATTTTCTCATTGAACCCTCAACGTTGGGAGATACTTTCACGCATTTCATTTTATAGACATGAACACGGGTTCAGAGAGGTGCAGGAAGCTGCCCAGAGTCACAGAGCAGGTGTGTGGCAGAGCAGGAAAGTCAGCGTGCGGGCCCGTCAGCCTGCAAAGTCAGTGTCTATATTTACACAAACAGGAAAGTATGACTCACACAGCGAGCCACCGCCGGCTGCATTTTGAGATTTGACTCCAAGTGTCCTTGGCGGTTTAGATGTCGAGTTGCTAGTGAAGGTGACACAGTTTAGGCTCAGGCAGCGCCTGCGTGGCAGACGTATTCCAGTGTGTTCCTCCCGCCATATTCTCCCGAGACGACACATCGGCACATAGCACAGAGGCTCCCGAGAGAGGCGGGGACCCTCCGCAGAGACACGCCCCCGTCTGTCTGCCCACCTCTCGGGATTGGTCGTTTTAGCCACTTCACACATATGTATTGCATGTTCAAACACCACGTGTACCGCGTACAACTCCTCATTAAGAGAAAGAGGCAGTGAGTTAACAGCGATTTTCCCAACAAGAGAACAGGAACTGACAAAAGAGCAGGCAGCCGGCTGGTGTGGCTCAGTGGTTAAGCATCGACCTAGGAACCTGGAGGTCACGGTTCGATTCCCAGTCAGGGCACATGCCCGGGTTGCAGGCTCGATCCCCAGTGGGGGGCATGCAGGAGGCGGCCGATCTATGATTCTCTCTCATCATGGATGCTTCTCTCTCTCCCTCTCCCTTCCTCTCTGAAATCAATACAAATATATTTTTTTAAAAAAAGAAAGAGAAAAGCCCAGGACCTCAGCTGGGCCTCCCGCTCCTTCGTCAGCCTCTCCCGGTTGGAAAGCACGGGCTGTGGGTGCAGCCGATGACCCCACGCCCGCCTCCCCTGAGCTGCGGGCTGGGCTGGCTCCCCCAGTCCCTTCCCTCCTCCAGCGCCTGGCCGCAGGCGGGCGGGCCTCCGCTAGGAGGGGCCGGAGGTCGTGCCCCGGGGCCCCCACGCTCCCACGCTGTGGCCGCTCTCCCTGCCCCAAACTGCCTCCTGACACGTGGGAGGCCTCTGCCGCCGCCAACCGCCAACCGGAGAAGTGGGGACCCATCGGGCCTCTCACCGACACAGGGACCCACTGAGTTCCACGGGCCAGGCCTGCCCCACCTCCTCGTACAGTTCTAGAAGGTGAGCGGGAGCGGCTAGTGTGGAACGAGGTGGCTGCGGCTCAGAGACTGGAAGTGACCGGCTCCAGGCCCGACAGCTCGCAGAGAGGAAGCAAGACGCAAGCCTGACGCTGGGCTGGAGTCCCCGCTGCGATAGGGCCCCTGAGTCTGAACAGCCAGGAAGAGCGCACGGCAGCATCACGGGTGACACCGGCCATCCTCCCGGGTCACCCGAGGCCGTAAGAGGCCGCCCGCCCCAGCGTTAGGCTTCCTTCCGGTCTGACCTGCGCCTGTTGGGTCTAGTCTGGTCATGTGACCTGCACCTGTTTTGTCTTGTCTGGTCATGTGACCTGAGTCTGTCCCTTCTGGTCTGGTCATGTGACCTGCACCTGTTCTTTTGTGTCTGGTCATGTGATCTGCACCTGTGCCTTCGTGTCTGGACATGTGACTTGCACCTGTTCCTTCTGGTCTGGTCATGTGACCTGCACCTGTTCCTTCTGGTCTGGTCATGTGACCTGCACCTGTTCCTTTGGGTCTGGTCATGTGACCTGCACCTGTTCCTTCTGGTCTGGTCATGTGACCTGCACCTGTTTTTTCTGGCACCGCAGCCCTTGTGACCTGAGTAACTGTCTTAACAACACGAGTCCTCTCTGCCAACTACTCGCAGACCGTTATGTCTGGGAGACTCAAGCTTGTTCCTCAGCCCTCCAGCAGGGGGCAGTGTCAGCTCCCTTCAGTCCCTGGAAATGACCCAGGGGAAGGTTCTGGGAGAACCCGTGCAGCAGGCAGGCCTGGTCCTGGGTGCGAATCCCCACCGGTTTATCCAGGGGACCCTGCCTGTCTCCCTGGCCAGCTGCTGGGCCTCCCGGATCTCGCCAGCTCCCTGAACTCCCAAAAATGAGATGAGGGAAACCCAGCACCACTCAGAGCGGGAGCTGTCAGGCGGCTGTCACAGCCTTCTCCCAGGAGGAGTGATGGTTAGACTGAAAGTCCATCACTGACATCACCTCCTTTCTCCTTGGTTCAGCTGGGCCTGGTGCCGAGGCTGCAGCACAGCCCACACTGGCCCCATGGCCAAGGCAGCCAGGCGAGACCAGCTCTAGGACGCAAGGGAAACCCTTTTTTTTTTTAGAGAGAGAGAGAATAGGAGGGAGGAGAAGAGACAGAGAGAGAGAGAAACATCGATGTGCGAGAGGCACATGATTGGTTGTCAATTCCCAGACCGGGCTGGGAATTGAGCCTGCAACCGAGGCACATGCCCTTGACCGGAATCGAGCCTGGGACCCTCCAGTCCACAGGCCCACACGCTCTCCACGGAGCCACACCGGTGAGGGCCACACACCCTCCCCAGGCCGGGTCCCCGACGGGCACGCGCTTTAGGGAATGCTTGTGGAGAAGCCTGAAATGAAAGGTGCGTTCATGGGCGCTTGTCGAGTATGGTTTGCAAGCAAGGTCTGCAAGGCACACCGAGAACAGGGGCCCCCTGCCGGGGTCCTTGCCGCCGCCAGATCGGCAGCGGGGCGGCCAGCAACTCAGGCTCAGGGGCCAGCGCGCGGAGCGAACGAGCAAGCCGGTGGGCGGGCGGTGGGCGGCATGAGCGCGGGAGGGAGGCGGGCAGCCAGGACTTACCCTCACGCCCATGAACCTGTCCCTGAGAACGATCCACGAGAGCAAGAACACAAACGCCTTGTTGCAGCAGAAGAGCACGGAGGCATCCGTGGTGTTTATTTTCTTTATTGCGTGTAAGTACAGGTAGTTTGTGAGTGTCCACAGGACACCAAACGGGGCTGCCTTGGTGAAAAACACCTTCAAAGTCAAGCCATTGCCTCCAAAAAACCGACAGCATTCCCTAAAACAGGAGAGAAGGCAGTGTTATTACCGTCGCACCATCTCCTACGCCCGTCTCTCTCTTTCGTTTTTTTTTGTTTTGGTTTGTTTTTTATCGATTTCAGAGAGGAAGGGAGAGGGGACAGAGAGAAACATCCGTGATGAGAGAGAATCATGGATCGGCTGCCTCCTGCACGCCCCACCCTGGGCAGCGAGCCTGCAACCCAGGCATGTGCCCTGACTGGGAATCGAACCACAACCTGCTGGTTGATCGACGCTCAACCACTGAGCCACAGGGGCCAGGTGTTTATATATATATATTTTTTAAAGCACTTATAGAAAGGGCAGGATCTTTTTATTTATCATTACTAGAGGCCCAGTGCATGAATTTGTGCATGGGTAGAGTATCTCGGCTTGGCTGGCAATCGAGGCCTATGGGGGGGGGCTGGCTGGCTGGCTGGAAGGAGGGGCTACGGGAGGTTGGCAGGTTGGGGGGGCAGCAGCCACGGGAGGTTGGCTGTGGGAATGCACTGACCACCAGAGGGCAGCTCCTGCGTTGGGTGTCTGCCCCCTGGTGGTCAGTGTGCATCATAGCGACTGGTCGATGGGTTGTTCTGGTTGTTTGGTCCTAATGATCTGATGTCGTGTTATTCCCTCTGTGCACGTCAGGCTGGCCCCTGATGCTTCAACAGAAGGTGGTGCAAGGATCGTGCCAATAATGCCAACCTCTTTTAACTAAGAGGTTGACCCTTCTTACGGGAACACAGTGGAAGTAGGATTTCCAAGTTCCCTCTGACTCACTGTTACAAAAAAATGATTCATGTCGGGACAGGAGCCATCCAAAGCCAACCGGAAGCTTACACCCCCTCCAAGAACCTGCCTTTGATTCCTGCAAAGTTTGATGGATGTAGACATGGGGGGAAAGGGCGTGCAGACATGGCTGGGTGCTGGCAGCCCAAGTGGCTGATGGGAAGTGGGGAGGGGCGTGGGGATCCATCCTGGAGATGGATCCGTCCTGGAGGTGAGATTCCTGGGCCCAGTAGAGCTCTGGTGGCCTTTTGAGGGATTATAGCTCCGCTGAGCAGATTTTAGTTTTAAGGAGACCAAGGTAATTGACCCCAGGCTAGCGAGCCTGGTGCTGACGGGAAGACCCAAAACTGTGCCCTCACCTGCGTCAGCTGGCTTGCCCACCCAGACCTTCATTGCAAGGGAACCCGAGAGAGAGGAAGACCATCAACCCACCTGCCAGAGACCTCTTCTTGGGCACAAGGGAGGGAGCACAAGAGGTGCCCTCTTGACTGACCTCCACTTAACTGATATGACAGCCTAACGCTCCTCATTCCTGGGCAGACGGAAGGCCCCAGCCACTGGTTCCTACCAACTGAGGCACGTGCTGGCCAAGATTGATTGGCTGATTGAAATATATTTTTATTGATTGCAGAGAGGAAGGGAGAGGGAGAGAGATAGAAGCATCAATGACAGAGAATCATGGATCGGCTGCCTCCTGCACGCCCCACACTGGGGATGGAGCCTGCAACCCCGGGCATGTGCCCTGACCGGGAATCGAACCGTGACCTCCTGGTTCCTAGGTCGACGCTCACCACTGAGCAACACCGGCCAGGCCAGCAACTCCTCTTTCACCAGCAACATCCTGTGGGTGTGGGTTTGACCCCATCAGCACAGTCACCAAACACAAAGCCCCGTGACCACGGGCACACCTGCTCCCAATACGAACTGTAACCCAAAACTGTGACAACCTGGAAATGTCAACAGCCCACTGTTGACCAAGACCGAACCCAGCAGGCAAACAGCCGCTCGCCCGATAACTCATCAGCTCTACGGAACCAGCTAATGTCAGGACACAAACAACCCTGCTTCCCTCATGCAGGCCGAGGCCCAGCCCCCACCCGGGGGAGCGAGAAGGAGAAGGTGGGGGCCGAGCCCGAGCCTTGGCAACTGCCCGGGGTCTCTCCTCCCACTGGGGGCCACAGCCAGAACCTGCTTCTGGAACCCGTCCCTGAAGCTGCACCGTGTCCTCGGCTGACCCACAGGAAACGGGTGGATGGGACGGGGGTGAGGGAGGCCTCTGGCACCCTCGGGTCCTGGGTCTGCCAACCTCCAATGCCACAGGCCCTCCTGAGGGCCAGGGAGGGGAATCAGGAGGACAGGATCAGAAGGAAGCCTGTGGGGCAGCCTGGATGGTCCCCAGGCCCAAGCCCTGGTTGGCACTGCATCAGCCAAAAGGGTACTTCATCAAATGACTTCTGTCTTTAAGAGAAAAAGAAATTTTTCCATAAGCCTTTCCATTTTCCTTGGTTTGGCCTCATGTAAAAGAACGGGACGTTGCCCACGCTGACCTTTGGATTGGTAACCGCGTCCCTGCCAGGGGCGCCACACCGTGTTGGGGGCCACAGGCGAGGGGCAGGCAGGCGCGGAAGTGGCCGGTCAGAGCCTGTCCCTGCTCCTGGTCAATTGTGATGGAGGCGCCGGAGAGGCAGAAGCGAGGGGCTGACGTTCGGGGCCTCGTCCCCGAGTCTGTCACCTGATCATCCTCAGGTGACTTAGGGTTCAGCTCTCCCCTCTCAGTAAGTGAAAAAGGCGAGGTTCTGGGTTGAGGGACTTGCCCATCGCACCCAGATCGCTGAATTCCAGACCCCCAAGCCCCAGGTTAATCCCCGGCCTAGGCCGGTTCGTCTTCACCACCCACCCCCCGCCCCCCACACGAAGGACACTGGAATCCAAGACCCAAACCTCCGTCCAGCGGGCTCCCGGGGACCCTGAGCGGGGCGCACGGAGCACCGTGCCCTCTCCCTTCGTCCCAGATGCCATTACCGAACGGGGAGCTGAGTTACAGGGGGAGGCCCCGCTCCCGTCGGTCTAAACCGGGGGAGTTTTTCTCCAAGTGAGAAAAGCTGAAGAAAGAACACGTGAAGTTTCGCTTTCAATCCCCACAGCAGCCTCCCCCAGAACGTGTGGGCGCACCGGGCCCTTGCTATAAACTCAGAGCCCGGGTCCTCTGGGCAGAAGGTACCAGAAAGTCTCTAGATACAAGCCTGGAACCCACACCTGAACCAGCCCCCGGGTAGTTCCCCGGGAACTGCCATCCCAGTGACCAGCACGGAAGGGCCCGCCCACAGACCTGAGAACATTCAATCACACCGTCTCCACGACCTTCCCGGAGACGGGGCCTCCACAGTCTCAAGGTCAAATGCTGGCACCTGCCCGACTTTACCTAGACTACCATTTCCTATCCCAACGTCTTCTTCCACAAGCCCTCAAAACATGGCCATGCCATCGCTGTCAAAATGAGCTTTCAACGAGAGGGGCCTGGGTGCACCTGGCTTTGCCCTGCAGCTGTGATTGCACTAGGCAAGGAGACTGGCATCAAAACAAAGACGTCACTGAATGCAGCAGCCTGACTAACAGAAACCCCCGCCCGAGAATAAAAACAGTCCCACTCCGCCTCGATCAGAGTCCGCACAACCCAGGAGACGGCTCTGGCCAGAAGCTGTGCCCAGCATGCATCTGGCTTATAGTTTCTTGCCATATATATATATTTTATTGATTTCAGAGAGGAAGGGAGAGGGAGAGAGAGAGACAGACACATCCATGA
Source organism: Myotis nattereri (assembly GCF_964212035.1). Lineage (NCBI taxonomy): Eukaryota > Metazoa > Chordata > Mammalia > Chiroptera > Vespertilionidae > Myotis > Myotis nattereri. The sequence continues at coordinate 4,247,033 of NC_138096.1, read as the reverse complement.
TGAGAATCACTGATCGGCTGCCTCCTACTGGGGATCAAGCCCCCAACTCGGGCGTGTGCTCTTGACCGGAATCGAACCCAGGACCCTTCAGTCCGCAGGCTGACGCTCTATCCACAGAGCCAAACCAGCTAGGGCTATTGTGCTTTTTCACTGAACAATATTTCTTGGATGTGTTTCCTTGTCATTGCATATGGTCCATCACCTCCCTATTTATCTATCGTCTATCTACCTGTTTGTCTGTCTGTCTATCTATCTGTATTCTGCCTATGCTTTGGGTGTTTAACTTAAATTGATATGGTTTTACTGGGAAACTGTAAAATGTCAACAATCACACCTTTTTGGTGATGAAGGTTGTGAGAGATAAAAATTTAAAATAAAACAAAGGGCGTCAAATGCTATCTCAAGAGCACGAAAGGTTCTTGTGACTGAAATGTCTTCAGATGATCCTGCTACGCCAGTGACTGGCAACCCATTTCCTTCCATGGCCACATAAGCCGATCACTAAAATTCTGTGGCACACCAAAACCTGTATTATTTTTTTCCTGATCTGACCAAAAATAAAAAAAGATCTAATTTTGATTCATTCACGGGTCAAAGCTCTCTGTGTCCCCTCACTGTGTGAGATCCCACACGTGTCGGATGCCAAAGCTCTCCGTGCCTCAGGGCTGCTGCTGGGTGTCTTGGTGAATTCTCCATGCCAGTTATAGACATGTTCATGACACGCATCAGCCCCGCACCGATGTCCTGTGTGTTTCTACATGCCAGTTATAGACATGTTCATGACACATGTCAGCCCCACACCGATGTCCTGGTGTGTTTCCCATGCCAGTTATAGACATGTTCATGACACGCATCAGCCCCACACCGATGTCCTGTGTGTTTCTACATGCCAGTTATATACACGTTCATAACACGCATCAGCCCCACACCAATGTCCTGGTGTGTTTCCCATGCCAGTTATAGACATGTTCATGACACATGTCAGTCCCACACCAATGTCCTGGTGTGTTTCCCATGCCAGTTATAGACATGTTCATGACACGCCTCAGCCCCACACCAATGTCCTGGTGAGTTTCCCATGCCAGTTATAGACATGTCCATGACACATGTCAGCCCCACACCGATGTCCTGGCGTGTTTCCCATGCCAGTTACAGACATGTTCATGACACACATCAGCCCCACACCAATGTCCTGGTGAGTTTCCCATGCCAGTTATAGACATGTCCATAACACGCCTCAGCCCCACACCAATGTCCTGTGTGTTTCTACATGCCAGTTATATACATGTTCATAACACGCATCAGCCCCGCACCATCCTGGTGTGTTTCCCATGCCAGTTATAGACATGTTCATGACACATGTCAGCCCCACACCGATGTCCTGGTGAGTTTCCCATGCCAGTTACAGACATGTTCATGACACATGTCAGCCCCACACAGATGTCCTGGTGAGTTTCCCATGCCAGTTACAGACATGTCCATAACACGCCTCAGCCCCACATGCCCTCACCCCGCGGCTTCCCGGCAAGCAGCTGGTGCTCTGGAACAGCTCGTCCCGAGCGGCTGTGTTACGGGGTTGCCTCGTCCACGGCCTAACGCGAAGCTCTCGGTGTTTTCGCTGGGATCCCGTTAAATTCAGAAATGCACGTGGGGAGGCTGACACGTTGATGTTGTTGAGTCTAAGCAGAGTTTAATGTTCTCTTCACAGCGGCCCTATAAAACCCTGTTGTTTATGACGAGGGACTTAACGGGGTTTGTGTTGAGCTTGTAAACGGGCTCTTTTCTTTCATATAATTTCTCCGTGGCTGTGACTCCCACTGCCCACGTGGGGCTCCTGTGAGCCGGGGGCGTGGCTCCCTCCCTCCTCTCTAAGGAAGATCTGCTTAGCCTCACCTCCCCCCGAAAACGGATTCTGCAAAATGCAAATGTCCTCATACCCCTCAGGCCACCCTCAGCGTCGTTCTCTCTGCTCCCCACCCGGGAGGAAACGTCTTTACCAGGAAACAAGGGCACTGTCTGAGCTTAAACACACCAGCGTTCACCCAACTTTCACAAAAATTCACCAAACCGGACGCTCAAAAAGAACCATTTGAAAGACCAACACCCCAACACTAATTCATAATGAAATTTTAACCAGCCTGCCCCCCTTTTTTGGTGGGGTACTTAAAGCCCTTCTTTCTTTTTTTAAAATATATTTGTATTGATTTCAGAGAGGAAGGGAGAGGGAGAGAGAAACATCCATGATGAGCGAGATTCGACAGGCTGCCTCCTGCACGCCCCGCACTGGGGATGGAGCCCGCAACCCGGGCATGTGCCCTGACCAGGAATCGAACCATGACCTCCTGGTTCTCACACCTCAATGTTCGACCCCTGAGCCATAACGGCCCGGCTTAAAGCCTTTCTTTGCAAAAATTCCCATCCTTCCCCCCAAACCCAAGAGCAACAAGCAGCAAATAATGCCACGAAACGGTTCTGACGATACGTTCCTGCGGCGAGGGAGCTGTAGCTCCCAGGGCTTTTAATTTATTTCCTTATAAATTAATAATGCATGTGTGATTGAGAGGAACTCATTAAACGCGAGGGCCATAAAGCCAGGCACTGAGACAGGAAGCGCGAGGAAGGATCCCGCCGTGCTCCTGAGCGGGGCGCTGAGTACACAAATCATTTTGTTTTTGCTCTGCTTCACGCAGACAACAGCCAAGGAGGGAAATGCAATTACGATCATTCTACTTAGAAGAGGCCCAAGAACGGGATTTGCACAAACGTCACCAAAGGCGGCTTATTCTGGCCCATCTGACCTTTGCCTTCTGTGACCAACTCAACTCGAAGAAAGGGGGTATGGCCACCCCACCAACATGCCCTTTCCATGCCTCAGTGTGGCCCCAGGCCCAGGCCCGACAGTTACAGGGGACCCGTGAATAGCTGGGTGTCTCTTGGGGTACGATGACCTCGGCTGGAAAACACCTCTGAAATTTCCCAGGGACCCTCAGCGGCAGACCCTAACCCGCTCAGCCCCCGACCTGCAGGGGTGCGGCGGTCGCCAACCTTTCGGACCTCACGGATCACCAGTGGTCCGCGGGCCACCGTTGGCGGCCGACGGCTGGTTTAGAGGGACTGGCCCGCGGTGTCTGGCAGGTGGCCCAGCCCGCTCTGGCTCGTGCCTGGAGTAGATAAGCTGTGTCTGGTGACTCGGTGACGCATTCAGCAGAGATGCTTTGTATGGAAGAGGATTTGGTCTGATTTTGCTTTAAAAACGAGGCACCGTCATGTCCAGTGCTTGCGTTTCCCACAGGCCCTCCATTCCCGAGCGGAGGTAGGCCTATGAGGAATGTCATAACGGACAATGCAAATGCCAGAAAGTCCCTTTGCTCTGTGGCTCCCGTTAGAAATAAAATAGCTCAGCCCGGCCGGCGTGGCTCAGTGGTTGAGCATCGACCTATGAACCAGGAGGTCAGGGTTCGATTCCCGATCAGGGCACATGCCCGGGATGTGGGCTCCATCCCCAGTGTGGGGTGGGCAGGAGGCAGCCGATCCATGATTCTCTCTCATCATGGATGTTTCTATCTCTCTCTCCCTCTCCCTTCCTCTCTGACAGCAATAAAAACATATATATTTTTAAAAAAAAAGAAGAAAAAAGGGCCCATACGCCCACTGTTTTGTTTGAGCAGCAGCAGCAGATCCGAGCCAGAACTCCCAATTACAAATTAAACTCACTTAGGGCCACTTAACTGTAAAATACACCGCTTTCCTCTGTGACTAAGAGCAGCCCATCACTGCCCTCTGGCCTCAGGGCGATCTGGGGCCCTATCACAGTCTCTAACCCTCTTACTCCCTGCCTGTGTCTGGCCGCTGTTCAGAGGAGGTACACTGTGTGTCTCTCTAGCAATTTCTGGCTAAGCTGACCCTGAGCCTGCCCAGGCCGGCTCGGTTCCGGTTCTGGTTCTGGTTCCAGGCTCCTGCGGGCCTGGCCTCGGGAAGCCACTCAGAATCCTTTCTCCTGGGGGGGGGGGGGGGCGTGTGTGTGAGGCTGGCCTGTGGCTAACCAAGCCCCACCAGGGCCCTTCTTCTAAAAGCACTGCTCTGGCCCTCGCTGGTGTGGCTCAGTGGATAGAGCGTCGGCCTGCGGACTGAGGGGTTCCAGGTTCGATTCCGGTCAAGGGCACATGCCCAGGTTGTGGGCTCAATCCCTGGTAGAGGGTGTGCAGGAGGCAGCCAATCCATGATTCTCTCATCATTGATGTTTCTATCTCTCTCTCCCTATTCCTTCCTCTCTGAAATCAATAAAAATATATTTTTAAAAATAAACAAAAATAAAGCAGGGCTCTCTGATTACACCTTTCCACCTTTGAGTGTGTATATATATATATACACACACACACACACACACATTGATATATATATATATATATATATTAAGGATTTTAGAGAGGAAGGGAGAGGGAGATGAAAACATCAATGATGAGAGAGAATCATGGATCGGCTGCCTCCTGCACGCCCCACACTGGGGATGGAGCCCATAACCCGGACATGTGCCCTGACCAGGAATCGAACGGTGACCTCCTGGTACCTAGATCGACGCTCAACCACTGAGCCACACCAGCCAGGCAGCCTCTTTTTGAAGGGACAGCAAACCAGTGGACTCCGTATGAGAAAATAAAGTCAGTGAAGGCCAGACGCGGCTTTGAGTGTGACAGTCACATGCAGGGTATTCAGACACGCGAGGGGGCGCCTGGGTTGGGAGGGGAATGAGTCATCGAGTCCTTGCAAGGGACAGATCTGAGCCACAGAGAGCCACCGTCACCCAGCTCCACCGACTCCCCATCCTGAGGAGCCGGCTGGAGCCAAAGAGCGCCCCACTCCCACCCTCCCTGGGGACCTGGCCTCGGCTATTTTAAAAAATATTTTTATTGACTCCAGAGCGGAAGGGAGAGGGAGAGAGAGAGAAACATCAGTGATGAGAGAGAATCGTGGATCGGCTGCCTCCTGCATGCCCCCCACTGGGGATCAAGGTAACATCCCGGGCCTGTGCCCTGACCGGAATCCAGCAGTGACCTCCTGGTTCCTAGGTTGATGCTCAACCACTGAGCCACACCAGCCCAGCATGCTCTAGGTCAGTGGTCGCCAATCTTTCGGACCTCACGGACCACCGGTTGGCGACCGCTGCTCTCGGCCATTTTAGAAGATGCTGCCTGCCTCTCCTGCTTCATATAAAGGAGCTCCCAGGCCTGGGGGGGTGAATGGGGGGGGTGGAGGGAGGGGCTGGAGGTGGAGGAGCGGGTGTTCATCACCCCAGAGGAGGGGGGGGCGGGGAGGGAGAGAGAATTCGGCCGTCCCACTAAGACATGGGGGGGGGACCCCCGACTTGTCAGGTCTGCCCCAGCCCATCCCCAGGAGCCTGCCCGCCCCCGTGGGAGACCCACCTGTACCGCTGCCTCACCGACGGCCGCTCCGGGGCCTTGCACGCGTGGCCCACGTAGTACAGCGGGAAGAACAGGCAGTTCCAGGAGGTGGCGAACCAGGTCAGGGTGAAGGGCGCGTCGAAGGTGCGGAAGGTGCGCTTGGCGAGCTGCGTGGCGCCGGCCCAGGAGGTGCACACGCTCAGCACCACCGCCAGCCCCCAGCCCAGCTTGCGCAGCCCCGGCCCCGAGCAGCGGCAGCAGCGGCGGCTCCCCCGCCCGGCCTCCGAGCCCGCCGCCGGGGCCTCCGCGGGGGCCGGGCCCTCCCGGGGGCGCTCCTCCCCTGCGGAGAGAAGGCGCTCAGGTCAGCGGGCTCCACATCTTCCCGGAACGGGGCACCCGCCCCACCCACAGCCATGGCCAAGGCCAAGGCGAGACACCCTGGGGAGGGGAGGGACAGGGTGTGTGGAGGCAGCTTTTTGACACAAAACAGACCAGGGTCATGGCCGGCCGCCCAGGAGGACACGGGAGGGGCCTTTGGCAGCCTCCCTAAAGGACACTTAAATGGACGTCATCACCTGGCCGACCGGTGGGTGGGGCTCAGGGGTTGAGCCTCGACCTAGGAACCAGGAGGTCACGGTTCGATTCCCGGTCAGGGCACAGGCCCGGGCTGCGGGCTCCATCCCCAGTGGGGGGGTGCAGGAGGCAGCCGATCCATGATCCTCTCTCATCATGGATGCCCCTCTCCCTTCCTCTCTGAAATCAATAAAAATATATTTTAAAAAATAGAGACATTTTAGGGGAGGCCGGGGGAAGGTCAATGGGTGGGGGGGGAAGGAGACATATGTACTACTTACTATCTGTAATGCTTTAAACAATAAAATAAAATTTTAAATAAAAATAGAGACATTTTCTCGGGTGTTCCTGATCTCCAGAACCCTGACCCCCCACCTGTGGCCCACGGGCAGCAGCAGCACCCCCACCACCCCGACCCCCGCTTGTTGGACATAAATGCACAATCTCGGGCCCCACCCACAACCCCAGACCCCGAATCTGCATCCCAACAGGTGGCCTGTGTGCGTGGCCTTGGCCTTGGGATGCCACCCCCCCCCCATTCCCCCAGGACACACAGACGGCTGGAGGGCAGCGTGTAGCCTGCGTGGGCTCCGGGTGCTGCTGTGCTCCCGGGCCTGGGTCGGGGCGGTGCTGGGGGCTGGGTTCCCACCTGAGGAGGCCTCATGCCTGGACCTCTGAACGCTCCCAGGACCTGCCCCGAAGCCCCTCCCTGTCCAGTACTTAAAGGCACAGATACTGAGATTCTCCACCTGGTTGGCGCTAACCACTGAACGGCCTGGTTGGCGCTAACCACTGGGCACACTGGCTGGGCTCCCTCTTCTCTCTCTTTTTTTAAACCCTCACCTGAGGGTATTTTCCCATGGATTTTTAGGGAGAGTGGAAGAGAGAGGGAAAGACAGAGAGAAATATCGATGTCAGAGAAACGCATCCTTGGGTTGCCTCCTGCACGCGCCCCGACCAGGTGCCGTGCCCTTGACCGGAATCGAACCCGGGGCCCTGCAGTCCCCAGGCCGGCGCTCTATCCATTGAGCCACACCGGCCAGGGCCCTCTTCTCTCTTCATTTGCTCTAACTGGCTTCCTGCCTCCCGCCCGGCCGGCCTTCCTCCCGCTTGGGAGCGTTACTTAGAAACCGCGGCGGGCAGCTGGCGCTGGGCGAGGCCGGCCACGCACCCCCCGAGCGTGTAACTTCTGGATCGGCGGCACCCCGTTCCCACAGGCCGCGGCACGGCGTTCTTTCCCAGTGTCTGCTTTTCATTCCGGAGTGTGCGTGTCGGTCAGCCGGGAACTTAAACAGAGCTGTGCCTTGCATCGGGGGCAGCCACGGGCGGATGGATGGGGACTCCCGGGAGCGGGCGGGCTGGCCTTTCCCGCTGGCCTGGCACCAGGCCCGCAGCCCCGGGGCCCACGGCGCTAGGAGGTTGTCTCCCCTCCAGGGGTGAGGCGGGGAGGACAGACTACCCTGGGGTCAAACTTATCTATTTTGTTTACACTTGAAGTAAAGCTTTAAGCAGCTTTAACAGCCTTAAACCAGGTGTTGCATAGCATGGTGTCTGGAACATACTAAAGGGTGTCCCAAAATTCACGCAAGAAGTAATGCTGATAGAAAACACAGGTTTATAATTAAAAATTGTAAATTTTTTATTGATTCATAAAGCATACAGTATAGGGTTATGTATGGAATAGCACATACGCAAATCCGTGGTCTTCATTGGTCTTCCTTGTCCCTGCTCCTGGGCCATCATTGGCACTTGGTGATGCTTATCAAATGGAAGGGATTGAAATCAAAGGGCAACAGATATTAGAATCTGATTCAATAAACCAAGTAAAATTAGGCTTTTATTTTTTGTTGTTGTTGTTAATGCTCATGCAAACTTCAAATCTTGCGTGAATTTTGGGACACCCTTTAACTCTATGAGGCAAAATCTTGATTCAAGACCGTCTGTTTGCCCGGCCGGCGTGGCTCAGTGGTTGAGCGTTGACCTCTGAACCAGGAGGTCACGGTTCAATTCCCCGTCAAGGCACAGGCCCGGGTTCTGGGCTCGATCCCCAGTGCGGGGCGTGCAGGAGGCGGGCGATCCATGATTCTCCCTCATCACTGATGTTTCTATCTCTCTCCCTCTCCCTTCCTCTCTGAAATAAATCAAAATATATTTTTAAAAACTTCACTCGGATGGGCACAGTTCATGGATTTTAGTAAATTAACGGAAGGGTGAAGCCATCCCCACTACCCCGTCTTGGAACATCCCATCACTTCAGGATGAGCCTCATGCCCGTTTGCAATCACGCCCCAGGTCTACCCCAGCTCCCAGCCACCACAAATCTGGTCTCTACCTCTGCAGGTTCGGCGATTCTGGACACTCAGACCATGCAGGCCTTTGCACCCGATTCCTTCACTTATCATAATGGCACCGGGGTTCACCCATGCTGTAGCCTGTGTCAGTCATTCTTTTTTTCTTTTTATGTTTTTATCTATTTTGTGGTTTGTTTTTTTTTTTGAGAGAGAGAGAGAGAGAGGAAAGGACAGGGAGAGAGAAAGATAGAAACACTGGTAAGAGAGAATCATCAATTGGCTGCCTCCTGCACGCCCCCTACTGGGGATCGAGCCCACAACCCAAGTATGTGCCCTGACCAGGAATCAAGCCAGCGACCTCTTGGTTCATGGGTCGATGCTCAACCACTGAGCCACACTGGCCAGGCAGCGCCCGTCATTCCGCATGGCGGACAGCCTGCGCTGTGTGCATCCATTCGTCCCTGGAGGGGCACGTGTGTTGCTCCCAGTTTCTGGCTCCTGTGACTCATGCCGCCAGGAACCCTCACATACATGTCTCGGTGTGACGTATATGTTGTCATTTCTCTTGGGCGGACCGGTTAGGTTTGGGGGCCTCTGATCCAACAAAGATTTATTGGCACCTCCCGTGGGACATGAGGCAGACAGTGCACCCCAAGAGGACACGGCTGATGCTGCTCTGGGAACTAGAGCCCCCCCCTTTTTATCCAGGCCAGCCCCAGGGGAAGAGGACCATTTCCCATGTGTTGATCAACAACGTGCAAGCCCATTCAGGACGAGCTTTTGCAAAATAAGGAGCTTGGAGGGAAGCTTTTGTTGAGGGCCATTTGCAAGTGTAATTCAGCTCCCAAAAATGCAGTTTGGGTTTTGTTGATGCCATCCACTCGTTAAATCCCTGCTCAGTGAATTTACGTGCGACGTGGGCATCGGGGGAGCTGTGCAGGAGGCGGGACTAAACTTGCTGCCCCTGGTGGCGTGGCAGGTGCCGGCGCCGGCGGAGCAACAGGTGATGGGAAACGAGGCATGCACGGGATGCCCGGGGCCTGCCGAGGCCTTTTACCTGCAAACCACAGCTTACACACACACACACACACACACACACACACACACACTCAGGCACACATGCACAAACGCACACACCCCATACATGCACACACAAATGCAAGCACACATCTGCACAAACGCACACACATGTCTAAGCAGGCACACACATACACAAGCAGGCACACACATACACACACACACAAACATACACATACAAATTCAAACATGCATAGGCACACACACACAAGCACACCACAGAAACACACACACACCTGCACACACCTACACAAACACAATGCACACGGGCACACACGCACACACATCCGTACACACAGACACATGCATGCAACATGCACACGCACACATGCACACACAAGCCCACCCATGCATAGGCACAGGCACACACGCAGGCACACACACACACACAGGCACACACAGCCCCATTTCTCAGTGGCCCCGGGTCACGCCCCCGAGCTCTGCTCGTAAGTGACTCAGTAGGCGTGCGCCATGTCTCTGCTGACAGCCGGCGTGAGGCCTGTCTCCTCCCGTCTCGTCTCAGGAGAGCGAGGGCCGGGCTCCAGTCCGATGGCTCATCAGCTCCGGAGGGCTGGGCTCCAGTCCGATGGCTCATCAGCTCGGGGAGCTGGGACTGACATGCGAGTCGCGACCCGCCACCGGCGTCCCTCCCTCCGCACGCCTCCCCGAGCCACACGAGGTCTTCACCACCGAGAACGAGAACGAATCCCTCGCCAGAAAGGCTTTTAAGGGTGACATCTCTCCTGGCTCCCCCGCAGGCTGAACCTCAGCCGCGCCTGCCACCCGTCCCCGCCACTTCCCACCTCCCGAGAAGGCGGCCAGCTCAGGTCCCTGGCTTCCCTCCCGCGTCCCCACACCTCCCTGTCTCTGCCTGTCATCCATTCCCGCTTTTCAAGGCCAACCACCCCCTCTCCCTCCCCCGGCCCGTCGCTGCATCATCACCCTCCTCTCGGGTTGGGGCAACCCGGGGCCTGTCCCGGGAACAGCCTCCCAACCCCGGGCCTGTCCCAGGAACAGCCTCCGGCCTCCGTTTACAGAAACACCGGCTGTTGAAAAACCCCTGCTGTGCCCGGGAATCCACCGTGACCTCCTGGTTCATAGGTTGCCGCTCAACCACTGAGCCACCGCCGCGGGGCAGGGGCCTTCCCGGCCAGGTGCAGAGCAGGCAAGGAGGTGGTGAAGGCAGGGTGACAAGTCAGGTGAAAGAGAGAGATGGTGGGGGCCGGGGGGATGAATGGGCAAGCATTAAATCCCGACGGCCACATGCAGGGGGAGGGACCGGGGAGAGGAAGGCGGAGAAGAAGTCTGACCCTTGTAAGCAGGCAGCCTCCCTCGTAGGCAGCACGGAAACCCCAGGAAGCCCCGGCCGGTGTGGCTCAGTGGTTGAGTGTCGACCTATGAACCAGGAGGTCACGGTTCGATTCCTGGTCAGGGCACAGGCCCGGGTTGTGGGCTCCATCCCCAGTGTGGGGTGTGCAGGAGGCAGCCTATCGATGATTCTCTCTCATCATTGATGTTTCTCTCTCTCCCTCTCCCTTCCTCTATGAAATCAATAAAAATATATTTTAAAAAGGAAAATAAGAGGGACATCCTGTCATCCTCTTCTGCACATGAGAGAAGTGCCGCTCAAAGAGCTGGGATCACTAGCCACAGGAACTGGTTGAGCACAAGCCGTGGGCACCGCCTCCTGTCCATCTGACCCCACAGCCTCACTCTCTCCACAGGCGACCTGCCGCTGGCCTCCAGGGGGATTTATTGTACCGCTCTTTTATTGAATACTAGAGACCCGGTGCATGAAATTCATGCACAGGTAGGGTCCCTAGGCCTGGCTGGTTCTCGGGGCCGATCAGGGCCTCCCTTCCCCAGCTGCAGGCTGCAGCCTTCTTTTGTTCCGTGCCCCCCGCTGGTGGTCAGCGCACATCATAGCGAGTGATCTGTCTCCTGATGGAACTGCCACAGGGACAATTTGCACATTAGGCTTTTATATAGAGAGATGGGAATACAGACGATCCCAGGAAATACCACTCTACGAGGATGTGTCGCTGATTAATGTCCAGTGTCTGTGCTCGATGGGAAAGCCAGGATGAGGACATGAAAACAAGAGTGGCTGTCAGAGAGGGCACGCCATCCACCCGGCTGGTACCATGGTTCAAGCCTCAAGCCCCATCCTCCAAGTGCCCTGGGCCGGGCCCACGCACCCCCGCCACTCCTGCCCAAACGGCCACTCCCCTCCCTCTGCACCTGACAAGTCTCACCTCAGCTGCTACGCCTCTACCTCAGAAGGCCGCCTCCTCAGGGAAGCCTCCTCAGATTGCTCAATGATCAGTGTCCCTGGGACACTGTTTTCAGCTCTGAACCAGAACATACTACCTGTATTAGACAACTAATTTACCTATGTGCAGTGGATAACTAACCTATCTCTTATGCACTAGATAACTAGTCTACCTATAGGCACTAGATAGATAGCTAACCTATCTCTTATGTACTAGATAACTAACCTGTCTCTTATGCACTAGATAACTAGTGTACCTTTAGGCACCAGATAGATAGCTAATCTATCTCTTATGTACCAGATAACTAATCTATATGCACTAGATAGCTAACCTATCTATATTACTGGATAACTAATCTACCTATATGCACTAGATAGCTAATCTATATTGCTAGATAGCTAACCTATGCATATGTACCAGATAGCTAATCTATATTACTGGATAACTAATCTACCTATAGGCACTAGATAGCTAACCTATGCATATGTACCAGAGAGCTAATCTATATTACTAGATAACTAATCTACCTATATGCATGCACTAGATAGCTAACCTATGCATATGTACCAGTTAACTAATCTACCTATAACTACTAGACAACTAATTATCTATGCACTTTTCCCCACTAGCCTGAAACGTCCTTAAGAGAACGAAGCAGCCGAAACCGGTTTGGCTCAGTGGATAGAGTGTCGGCCTGCGGACTGAAGGGTCCCGGGTTCGATTCCGGTCAAGGGCATGTACCTGGGTTGCGGGCACATCCCCAGTAGGAGGTGTGCAGGAGGCAGCTGATCGATGTTTCTCTCTCATCGGTGTTTCTAACTCTCTCTCTCCCTTCCTCTGTAAAAAATCAATAAAATATATTAAAAAAAAAAGAGAGAGAGAGAGAACGAAGCCACTATCGTTCATTCCTGCAATCCCACGGCCTTGCTCAGTGCACGGAGGCCACGGAGTGGGGCCCGGTGAGGTGCCTGCTGGGTAAATGAAGTCATCCTCCCCACCTCCCACGCCGGAGTCCCACCACGCAGCACGTTGCCTATTTTAGGTTTATGTGTCCCCCACACGCTGGTGCCTCCCCGCACCCCCCTCCTTGTTAGAAACACTCCGCAGCTAATAAATACTCCCGGCCGTCTCTCTGCCATCACACAGACAGCCGCAGTGTGGGGACCCCCGCGCCCTGCGCATCCGCGGCCAAACAGGATGAGTCACCACTCCCAGGCAGGCACGCAAGGCGCACACAGCTCCAACAGATACACCCAGAGCCACACTGAACCAAAGCGACGAGGGGAAAAAAAAAAAAACCAACCCCCTAAAGACAGAAAATGAGACGTAGGTAAGTGGTCGCAAGTTAGTGCAAAACGATGTTCTGACCCGCCAGCCCTGGGTGACCATCCTGCTTCCCCACCAACCAAGCCACATGTCTGGGCCTCACCGTCCTCATCTGTAGGATGGGCACACGGCACGAGGATGGCACAGGCAGCCTCTGCCCACAAGCCTCCGTCTTGTCTCTGTCTTCAGTCTCCTTGCAACAGGTGAGCGCTCTCGCAGGAAAGGTCCCAAGTCCCGCCTGCAGTCCCGGGAGCAGGCAGGAGCCGGGGCCACCCTGCACGCGGCTCACACGGGGCTGCTAGCTCAGGGTCCCAGGACCTTAACTGAGGGGTCTGCTTTCTTTCTTTGTTTTTTTAAAAAAATATATTTGTATTGATTTCAGAGAAGAAGGGAGAGGGAGAGAGATAGAAACATCCACGATGAGGGAGAATCCTGGATCGGCCGCCTCCTGCACGCCCCACACTGGGTGGGGATTGAGCCTGCAACGCGGGCCTGTGCCCTGACCGGGAATCGAACCGTGACCTCCTGGTTCATAGGCTGACACTCAACCACTGAGCCACGCGGGCCAGGCGTGAGGGGTCTGTGTTCTGCTCCCCACTCATGGACTGGCCCTTCCCAGCCCTCACCCCGGACAACCTGGCCAGCTCTCTCATCCCACCTCTGCCTCCTGGGAGGGGAGCAAGCGCTGAGGGGAGGGGGGGGTCTCTCTCTGCTCCCCCCTTCTCCACATGGGAGAGCGAGCTCCCACACTCAGGCAGGTGGCAGCTAGGTCTGAGTCAGGCTCCCTCTCCGGGTCCCTGCTCCACTCCACAGCCCGACTGGGGGCCAGAACGCATTTCCATGCGGGTGGCCTTGCTCTCCCTGCCTGTCCCCCAGCAGCTGGGGCTGGGAGGTCACAGCACAGCTCAGCCTGGGCAGCCACCGGCCCTCTCCCGGCTCAGCAACACCTGGCTCTGCGTGGAGCAGGAGATGCTCCAAACCAGGGACCAGGGACGCCAGCGTGCGTGAGCGTGGGGGACACTGGCTAGTGTCCGGGTGAGCCCCTCCTGCTCAGCTGCCCAGTGAGTGCCCAGGCCACGCCAGGAAGGAGCCGAGGCCCCGCTGCTGCGCTGCCAGATGTGCCAGATGTGCGGGGGGCGGGAGGGGCCTGCACCAAGGAGCTGCGCGCTGTGAGGCGCACCCCGGCTGCCTGTGGACCGCGCTGCAGCTCAGGGCGCCAGAGCTGCCAGGTGCCGCCTCCGCAGGCAGCTGCACTGCGGGGACGTCTCCCCCGGAGCTGGCAGCCCCCCCCCCCCCAGGCCTGGCGCCCCATGGCCCTGTGGCGGGGAAAGGGGGCGACCCCGCTGGGGTGCAGACCCCCGGCCCCGCCCGCGCCCCTACCTTCCACTTTGGTGAGGGTCAGCACCGGACTGTTGCAGGCGCTGAGCGGAGCCACCCGGGCCGAATGCTTCTTCATGGTGAGCCGTCCGCCCGCGGGAGTCGCGAGCGCCTACATCCTGGGGCCGGCCGAGCGCCCCGGGTGCCCGCGGCCTCCACCCGGCAGGCCCTGCCGGCGGCCAGCGCTCCGGTCCCCCTCCCGCCGCTGCGCTCACTGCAGCTGCCCTGGCCCCGCGGAGCGCATCTTCCCGGCCGCCGCTCCGCCGCTCCAGGCGCGCACGCCTCCCGCCGGGGCTGCTGCGAACTCCGACGTCACGGCCAAGGGCGCGCCCCACGCCCACCCGGCGCACCTGCCCCGCCCCCGCCCACCGCGCAGCCAGCGTCTCCCTCCAGCCCAGCTGGGTCCTGGCTGCAGCCACCGGCTCCTGGGTCAGCCCTGATGGGTCCCGGCGCGCTGGAGGGGACCCCGAGAACTTGACCTCGGGGCTCCACAGGTTTAGCTGGAGAGTGGCCGCCTCTCTCTGCAGCTGGTTTGCGGGAAGAGCCGGCAAAAGGAAGGCTCCCCAGGCGCGCATTCACTTCCGCGGGGACATCTTTATTCTCTTTTAATCCTCACCCTCGTATGTTTCCCCACTGCTTTTTAGAGAGAGTGGAATTGGGAGGGAAAAGGAGAGAAATATCGATGTGAGAGAAACACATAGATTGGTTGCCTCCTGCAGGTGCCCTGACCAGGGCCGGGGACCGGGGCCAGGGAGGAGCCCGCAACTGAGGTCCGTGCCCTTGACCGGAATCCAACCCGGGACCCTTCAATCCACAGGCTGCTCTATCCACTGAGCAAACCGGCCAGGGGTACGGGCACATGATTCCGTGTGGCCCCTGGCGACGGCTCTTTTGGGGGAAAAAAATGAGGCCAAGGCTGTAGCAACAGAGCAGCCACAAGAGAGCAAAGGTCCCAGGAGGTTTCAGCGCTGCCCACGGCCCCAGTCCAGCCAGGCCCCACGACCTGGGGGACAGAGATAGCTGCATGTGCGCCCCGCTCCGGGTTCCCGTTGCCATAGCGGGACTGGCATGCGCCTCTGCAGGGGCTGGACTCCCTGCCCCCTCTCAGGCCCAGCTGTAACCTACTGGCCAAGGATGCAGGCCAAAAAGCAATGACAGAGCCAGGTTGGCGTGGCTCAGGGGTTGAGCATCGACCTATGAACCTGAAGGTCACGGACACATGCCCGGGTTGCGGGCTCGATCCCAGTAGGGGGCGTGCAGGAGGCAGCTGATCCATGATTCTTTCTCATCACTGATGTGTCTCTTTTTTTAAAAAAATAAATTTTATTGACTTTTTACAGAATGGAAGGGAGAGGGATAGAGAGCTAGAAACATCGATGAGAGAGAAACATGGATCAGCTGCCTCCCGCACACCTCCCATTGGGGATGTGCCCTCAACCAAGGTACATGCCCTTGACCGGAATTGAACCTGGGACCTTTCAGTCCGCAGGCTGACGCTCTATCCACTGAGCCAAACCGGTTAGGGCTGTTTCTATCTCTTTATCCCTCTCCCTTCCTCTCTGGAATCAATACAAATATATTTTTTTTAAAAAAAGCAATGGCATACCTATTGCGTCACTGGCCAAGTAACCGTACGTCCTCAGTTGCCCCTGCAGCTGGGGTGCACAGAGTTCGTGCGGCCCCAGAAATCCAAGGGCCTGTGGGCGTCTCATTTGTGCACGCCCAGCCACCTGCTCCAGTTCCAGGACTCCGCCGGGAACCTGAAGGTTCCGTGGTGAACGAAGGCAGGTTTTGTGGGGACTGTGATGTCCTTCCCCAGACCTTTAGAAGCGCCCACGCTACCCGGTTTCCTGGGTCCAAGTGGTTATCTACTGTACGATGTCGTTCTCATGCCCCCAAAGGGAACTCGGTGGAGAGGTGGAGGTGGAGGGTGACCTCAGAGCGATGGGGTCTCCCTAGCCTGGCACCTACCAGCTGTTTCTGGGGACGTCCTGCCTGCAAACACCCAGGTCTCCGGGGGGGGGGGGGGTGGTTCTTGGAAGCGCCTCTCGTAGCCAGATGTGGACCTCCTTGCCCTCGGGAACAGCTGGGATGGACAGAGGGCCCCCCAAAGCCAGGGATTCCGGGGCTGTCTCAGGCTATATCCCAGGAAGGTTTTTAAGGGTCTCTGCAGCGCCCTCTAGTGGTAGCCTCCACACCACACACCTCTCATGGGGAACTTGTCCCAAGACCCTAATGGGGTTCTTGTACACCTGTCTGCCTGCCCAGGGGTGATCTGTACCCCCTCTGCCTGCCCTGGGCTATTTGCACCCCCTCTGCCTGCCCTGGGGTGATCTGTACCCCCTCTGCCTGCCCTGGGGTGATCTGTACCCCCTCTGCCTGCCCTGGGCTGTTTGTACACCTGCTTCGGCTTCCTGCTAAGGCTGAAAATGCGGTGAGGCAGGGACCTTGCTCTGTAAGCACCGTGAACAAACAAACGAATGAATGAGTGAATGAATGAATGAATGAATGAATGAAGACACCAGGGCAGGAAGACCAGGAACTGGTCAAATGGACAACCGGTGGCGCAATTCCGTCTTCCCCCCTCGCGTGAGCTTCCTTTCCTCCCTTGCTCCTGTCTAAACCAGGCCCTTCTCCACCTGCACCTCGCCCCCTCCTGCGAGCCCGCTCCTCTGGCGAAACAACAGAAATGAACACGATACACAAAACACACACCAACCAGAGCAAACGGTCTATGCACGTGCAAGGCCGCGGCCAAGTCTCAAATTCCCCACCTGCCGCCCTGAGGACCGAGCCTGGCAGCAGCTCCGTGTGAGGCCGGGTTATGGGAAATGCAAGAGAGCGCATCGATTTTGGCTTTAACCTTGACTGCTCATTCCAACGGCCCGCATCGCATGTGCGACGGGCAGAGGACTTCTAATTTGGGACGAGTAGCAACCTAAGACACGGAGGGCAGGAAGGATGGCCCTGGGGGGGGGGGGGGCTCTGTCTCCAGCAGGGGCCTTCGCAGGACTGAACACATTTCCCACAGCCCCTGGCGGCTGCGTTCGACTCATTAATAAGATGGGAACGAGGAAGCTCAAAGGGGTTAACTCAAGTGTCCTTGGAGCTAATTACAGATACCAAATGTAGCCCGGCCAGCGGGGCTCAGTGGTTGAGCGTCCACCTACGAACCAGGAGGTCCCGGTTCGAGTCCCAGTCAGGGCACATGCCCGGGTTGCAGGCTCGATCCCCAGTAGGGGGCGTGCAGGAGGCAGTCAACCCATGATTCTTTCTCATCATTTCTCTCTCTCTCTTCCTTCCTTTCTGCAATCAATAAATTTAAAAAAAAAAAATAACGAAGAAGATGACCGAGAAACAAAAAACCGATGGCTATTCTGGGAACAGTAAGTAGAAGCACCTAAATATACCCTCCAGTGCACGCGGCCCAGTGACGCCGCGTCTTGCAGCTGCAGCGGCAGGAAGCCAGCAGCAGCCCAGCTCCATGGGCCCTGCCCGCACTCAGAGACGCTTCTGGTGGGACAGCAGAGAGCTGCTCGCTCTTGGAGTTCGGTTTTACACTTGGATGGGGTTCAGGACACTCACGGTGCCTTTCACGTGACTCCTGGCTTTCAGGAAAGGATGGACGGTGTGCCTCTAGGAAAAACATCTCCGCCCTGAGATATAAGAGACGATGCGAGCGGTTCCCAGCTCCTCGGGCAAGTTTCCTGGGAGGTGAGCCCTCGTGTGGGGAGAGGGAAGGCGAGCTAGGCTGTTAGGACTCCAGGCAGTGTGTCAGGAAGGCGGGCAGAGGCCAAAGGCACACGCACAAGCTTCTCACCATCAAGAAAGTGACAAGTCGTCCGGCCGGTGTGGCTCAGTGGTTGAGCATCGACCTATGAACCAGGAGGTCACGGTTCAATTCCTGGTCAGGGCACATGGCCAGGGTTTGGGCTCGATCCCCAGTGTGGGGTGTGCAGGAGGCAGCCAATCAATGATTGTCTCTCATCATTGATGTTTTTCTCTCTCTCTCTCTCTCTTTCTCTCTCTCTCTCTCTCTCTCTCTCTCTCTCTTTCCTTTCCATTCCTCTCTGAAATCAATAAAGATGTTTTTAAAAAAAGTGACAAGTCAACCAACAGCGGGAGAGCGTATTTGCCGAGCACACATCTGATTAGGGGCTGGCGTCTAAAACGTGTAAAGAACTCTGACAACTCAATAATAAAAAGACAAACAACTCCCTTGCCAAAGGGGCAAAGGTGACTTAAAAATGGGCCCAGGACCGTGTGGGCACCTCACCAAAGAAGACACACGGATGGCAAATACGAACGTTAAAAGATGCTCTACCTCCGTGGTCATCGGGAAAATGCAAATTAAAGCACCAATGACGAGGTGCCACTACACGCCCATTAGCACGTCTCAAGTCCGGAACCCTGACAACACCAAGTGCTGACAAGGACTTGGAGCCACGGGAACCCTCACTCGCTGCTGGTGGGAATGCAAAGTGGTGCAGCCACATTGGAAGACGATCTAGCGTTTTCTTACAAAACTCAACCCGCCTTTTCCATCTGATCCAGCAATTCTGCTCCGTGGCGTTTACCCAAAGGAGCCGGACACTGTCCACTGGGAAGCCTGCACACAGATGCCCTTCAGTAGGTGAAAGGCTACGTATACTGACTGTGGCTCATCCGGACACTGGAGTATTATTGCTAAAAAAATAAATGGAATATTCGTGCTAAAAACTGAGCTAATAAGGCAGGAAAAGACATGGAGGAACGCTAAATGCATTTCACTAAGTAAAAAAAAAGTCAAACTAAAAAAGCTACCTACTGTCTGGTTCCAACTGTATTTTGGAAAAGGCAAAACTATGGAGACGCCCCAGCCAGTGTGGTTGAGCGTCGACCTACAAACCAGGAGGTCAGGGTTCGATTCCCGGTCAGGGCACAGGCCCGGGTTGCAGGCTCCATCCCCAGTGTGGGGCGTGCAGGAGGCAGCCGGTCCATGATTCTCTCTCATCATGGATGTTTCTATCTCTCTCTCTCCCTCTCCCTTCCTCTCTGAAACCAATAAAATATATACATATATATATTTTTTAAAAAACAATGGAGACAATAAAAGTCAGGGGTTGCCATGACACTTTTGTGCAAACCCATAGAGTGTTCTATACCCAGAGTGGCCTAATGTCAATGTCGTCTGGGGATGGTGTGTCTGTGTGGGTTCACTGGGTGACAGATGTCCCCCTCGGGCAGTGATGTGATCGGAGGGAAGGCTGCCCCTGGGTGACGCTGAGCTGCACATGTGAGGACCACACTCTGGGGACCAGCAGGTCAGGGGAGAGTGAGCGGGATGGAGGGTCACTTCCCCTGTCTGTGTCCCTGGGGGATGGATGGCCAGGCCTGGGTGTGCTGTGCATGACTCTGCAAAATGAATTTCTTGATTGTTCTCTGGGCTGCACCCAACAAGGACGGGCTGGCCTGCCAAGATCCGGAGAGGGCGACTGTCCCCGTGGCAGGGCCACCTCAAAGCGACCGGAGGAAAGAGATGCTGCTTCCTGTGTGCAGGGGCGGGGCAACCCCGGGTCCACGCCTGCGGGTCGGGCAGCCTGAGCCCCACTCCGCCACGTGGGGCAGCTCTGAGCCCCGGCAGGTCGGGATGTGAACGTGCCCGGCCCTGCACCCGCAGAGCTGAATTCTGACGCGAGGGCTCCCGGGGGCCAGGACACGCCCAGGCTCAGTGAGACGGAGCAGGACGCAGGAGGAGGCCCAGACTTTGCATCTCTGCTGGGTGGGGTGCTCCCAACTGGGCTCCCTGCCCACAGAGCCAATGATGGGAAGAGGCAGGTGTGGGCGTGGCAGAGCCAGGGCCAAGCAGACAGGACGGCAGCGTGGACAGAGCAAGGGCACCGCACACACAAGTCTGGGGGGGAGGGGGCAGAGGGTGTGCACAGGTTCTGACCAGAGCGAGGGCTGGGCTGCGGTTGCTCCGAGGGGATGAGCGGTGGGGGGAAGGGATGGCCCCCACCAGCCTGGAGTCTGAGGCCCAGGAGCTACATGCAAACCAAGGCGTGTCCGTTGGATGAGAGCTGCTGAGAGTCCCAGGAAGAGGCAGAATGAGCACAAATGATGGGGAGGTGGGCAGTGCAGGGCTAACAGCCCACCTCTGGGTTAGAATCCAGGCCCCTCACTTACTCTTTTTAATATGTTCACTAGAGGCCCGGTGCACGAATTCATGCACCGGTGGGGTCCCTAGGCCTGGCCTGCGCCCTCTCACAATCCGGGACCCCTCAGTGGCTGCCGGACTGCCGGTTTTGGCCAAATCCCCGCAGGCTCAGGCTGAGGGACCCCGCTGGTGCACGAATTCATGCACTGGGCCTCTAGTATGTCTATAAGAACTTTGGTTAATCTCTTTCTGCCCTCCCCCTTCTCCCTCCTCTGAGAGTCATCAGTCTGTTTCATGTTTCCATGCCTGTGTGTTGAGCATATGCCCCCTGGTGGTCAGTGGGTGTCATAGTGACTGATCGAACGGTTGACCAGTCGCTTAGGCTTTTATATATGAAGATATTAAAGATCCTGAGAGGGCGACTGTCCCCATGGCAGGACCACCTCAAAGTGCCAGGAGGAAAGAGATGCCGCCTTAGTGTGACTATAAGAACGGCCCTGTGTGCAGGGCCAGCCCACTGTCCGACCAACACAGATAATATATATTATCATTATCATTATTATTTTTAATTTCAGAGAAGATGGAAGAGGGAGGGAGAGATAGAAACATCACTGATGAGAGAGAACCATGGATCGGCTGCCTCCTGCACACCCCACACTGGGGATCGAGCCGGGCACGTGCCCTTGACTGGCACCGAACCTGGGACCTTTCAGTCTGCAGGCCGATGCTCTAACCCAGCCGTGGGCAAACTATGGCCCGCGGGCCAGATCCGGCCCGTTTGAAATGAATAAAACTATTGAAAAAAAAAGACCGTACCCTTTTATGTAATGATGTTTACTTTGAATTTATATTAGTTCACACGCACACTCCATCCATGCTTTTGTTCCGGCCCTCCGGTCCAGTTTAAGAACCCATCGTGGCCCTCGAGTCAAAAAGTTTGCCCACCCCTGCTCTAACCACTGAGCCAACCCTGTGAGGCTCCCTCATTTCCTCTTGATCTCGGGCAGGTAGCACTTCTCTGCCTGCTGCTCCGTCTGTAAAGCCGGCTGCCTTGCGTGTGTGGGTGCTCAGAATTGAGCAAGCACAGGGCCAGCCCCCTGTCCGACCAACACAGAAAATAACAGTCCAGCGAATACAGTTTCCACACAGAGGGCCACGGCCATTTACCAAGACCCTTTAAAACAGGGGGACCAGGGCCCGACCGGCACGGCTCAGTGGTTGTACGTCGACCTATGAGCAGTTCGATTCCGGCTCAGTCCCCTGTGCAGGGGGGCGTGCAGGAGGCCGCCGATCAATGATTCTCTCTCATCACTGACGTTTCTTCTTTCTCTCTCTCCCTCTCCCTTCCTCTCTGAAATCAATAAAAATATGTTTTAAAATAATAAATCAATAAAAGTGGGTGACAAGGAACTCGTCCTGAGAGAAACCTTTATGAGTCGATCTGTCCCGAAGTAGTATTCCTCCCTGAAATCATAAAAACAAACACAACACTGGCTTGGTCTGCCCCCTGGTGGATTCCTCTTGTCATCACCGCAGGCAGGGCCCGACCTCTAAATGTTTAAAAACCTTTAGAAATACTACTAGGCAATACAATGATTCAGGAGGCACCCCCTCCACATGCATGGGGGGAGGGGGGATGGGCTGATATGAAAGTAAGAGGAAAAAAACCTGACAAAGACCTAATTTTTTAACGTTTTCATTATGATGGCTACATATTGGGGAGGGGGGGGGCAGGGAGTGGCGGGTAAGATGGCACACAGAATCTGTTCTCCTTAAATTTGCATGCGGCCACTGCATGATAAATTGGCCTGGTATATCTGATCGCCCTTCTCACACCCACAGAATATGGGTTTTCAAAGGCTACAGGGGGTGATAGGGTGAACATAGAACGCAGCCCAGCCCGAGTGGCTCAGTGGTGAAAAAAGTCTACCCCAAAACCAAGAGGTCACTGGTTTGATTCCCGGTCAGGGCACATGCCCCGGTTGTGGCTCGACCAGCAGTAGGGGGTGCACAGGAGGCAGCCGATCCATGATTCTCTCTCATCATTGATGGTTTTGTTTTTGTCTTTTTAAATATTTTCTTTTATTGATTTCAGAAAGGAAGGGAAAGGGAGATAGGAATATCAATGATGAGAATCATGGATCAGCTGCCTCCTGCACATCCCCTACTGGGGATCGAGCCCACAACCCGGGCATGTGCCCTTGACCGGAATCGAACCTGGGACCCTTCAGTCTGCAGGCCGACGCTCTATCCACAGAGCCAGACCAGCTAGGTCTCATCACGGATGTTTCCCTCTCTCTATCCCTCTCCCTTCCTCTCTTTGAAAATCAATACAAACATATTTAACAAAAAGAAAATACAGCATATTGCAATCTCTCACTTGTTGATCTCATATCACACACACACACAACAATCTGAAGAACATATTGGCTATGTTGTTACCCCCATGGGGTAAGGCATGGGTGGGGAACGGGGTGGAAAAGAAAATGAGCAACAACAAAAAATGAAAGTGAACACGCATCTTAAAAAAATCTCAGGTCCTGACCAGTGTGGCTCAGTGGAGAGAGCGTCGGCCTGCGGACTGAAGGGTCCCAGGTTCGATTCCCGTCAAGGGCATGTACCTTGGTTGCGGGCACATCCCCAGTGGGGGGTGTGCAGGAAGCAACTGATCCATGTTTCTCTCTCATCGATGCTTCTAACTCTCTATCCTTTCCCTTCCTCTCTGTAAAAAATGCAATAAAATATATTTTAAAAAAAAATCTTGGGATCACACAGAGATCATCTGAGTACAGTCAGAAGTCAACACGGTGCGGACACCCGGACCTGGGGCCCTCCCACAGTCTCCCCAGGGTGGGCCAGGCCACGGGTGACTCCGGGGAGCGCAGCAAAAGGTCCTGGGACACAAGGTGGGGTCCCCGAGGGCGCAGGCCGTTCGGGGAGGAAGGTTTAAGAGGCGCCAACCAGCCAAGAACCTGCTGGGGCAAAGGTGACGCGAGAGACGGGAGTTTCAGCAGCAAATGGCCTTGTGACCAGTGACAGAGTGAGGCGGGTGGTGGGGAAGGAGCGCATTTTCCTCCCCGTCTGACGTGCACGGATGGAGACATGTGGGCACCCATGCAGAGACGTGTGATTGCATGTAGACAGGGAGCGAGCCACTGATCCCTCACTTCAAGCCCTCACTTGCCATGTCGGGTCCGCTCAGGGTCCCCCAAGTGTAACACAGCGCCCACAAAACCCATCGCACAGAGCAGGGCGGGAGGGAGGCGGGACAGCGATGCTGGAGGAGATGAACTCCCCACGGGGCCGGATGAAGCCTTCTCCCCCCAAATCCACGTCCGGGCGGAAGGACGGTGCCGGGAGGCGAGCGTGAGGACTGCCCACACATGAAGTCACGGCTGCCCCCCTGTTCCCATGGAGGGAGGGGTCTGCAGAGCGTTGACAAGGGAGGACGCGTACATGAGCTCCTGGTGCCCACTCCTTAGGGCCCGAGAAACGTCGCCCACGTTAGAAAATTGAGGCTGGAGATGCTAAATGAGTCTCCCAGGATCCAAGAACTGTGCGTGGCCAGGCCAGGCCAGAACCGTCGCCCCCCACCCCCACCCCCACCCCGACTTCCTCCACAGCGGGGCGAGCCCAGGGCCTGTGGGGGCCGCCCAGCAGCCTGAACAGACCAGGTCTCCTGAAGACGGGGCGGGGGGGGGGGTGGACACATCAGCTCACCTGCTGCACTTTGCTTGCCAAGTGAGACAGGTGTGCAGCCCAGAGGCCGGCCGGTCCTCCCTGTGGCACGAGCTCCCTAACTCCCTCTCAGGTTCCCCCACCCCTCTGGCATCTCAGCTGTTTCCTGAACTCACGTGTCTCCCAAGGGAACAGACACGTACACGTTTCCACGCACGACCTGGGCCGCCATCACACTGATTCCACACGGAGGCGCTGGGAGCAGCCGGCTGTCTGCGATGGAGCCCAATCCTCCAAGTGTAAAGCGATGCCAATCTTTTGCGTTAAAAATGCAGTGGTTTTGTATAAAAAGATGACTTGAAACATGAATGTGCAACGGGTTTACCGCCATTTCAGATCAATGCACCACGATTTCTAAAATGCCTCCGTCCTTGTTTCAAACACGGGGAACCTTAACAGTTACCAGTTTGGGGTCCATGGTAACTAAATGTGAAGAATAGCAAGGGAATCGGAGACCAAAGCGTTTGAGAACAGCTGTGGGGAAACGCACATCAAGTTCAAAGTCCTGGCTGCCCTGTGGAGGGGAGGGAGACACCAAGGGATGGGATCTGGGGTGGGGATGGGGCACTGAAATGTATCTGCAACTTTCTTTTCCTTAAAAAAACAAAGCAGCCCGGCCGGTGTGGCTCAGTGGTTGAGTGTCGTCGACCTATGAACCAGGAGGTCATGGCTCGATTCCCGGTCAATGGCACATGCCTGGGTTTTGGGCTCCATCCCCAGTAGGAGGCGTGCAGGAGGCAGCCGATCCGTGATTCTCTCTCAGCATGGATGTTTCTATCTCTCTCCCTCTCCCTTCCTCTCTGAAATCAATAAAAATATATCAAATTAAAAAAAAAAAAAAAAGCAAGGGAGAAGGCAACATAGACTTCAATAAAGCTGGATGGTGGTCCTATTGCTTTTCTGATACCTTTTGGTGTATTTTAAACTAGAGGCCCAGTGCACAAAAATTTGTGCACTCGGGCGGGGTCCGGGGGGTCCCTCAGCCCAGCCTGTGCCCTCTCGCAGTCTGGGACCCCTCAGGGGATGACCACCTGCTGGTTTGGGCCTGCTCCCCGGGGGATTGGGCCTAAGCTGGCAGTCAGACATCCCTCTGGCAGCCCGAGAGCCCTTGGGGGATGTCCACCTGCCAGTGGGGAGCAGGCCTAAGCTGCAGTTTGACATCCTTAGCGCTGCTGAGGAGGCAGGAGAGGCTCCTACCACCACTGCTATGCTGGCAGTCGGAAGCCTGGCTTGTGGCTGAGCAGAGCTCCCCCATGTGGGAGCGCACTGACTACCAGGGGGCAGCTCCTGCATTGAGCGTCTGCCTCCTGGTGGTCAGTGTGGGTCATAGTGACCAGTCATTCCCAGTCTTTCTGCTGTTAGGGTCAGTTTGCATATTACCCTTTTATTATATAGGATAGAGGCCGGGTGCATGGGTGGGGGCCGGCTGGTTTGCCCTTCAGGGTAGGGGTTCCCACTGGGGTGCCACTGGGGTACCTGGCCAGCCTGGGTGAGGGGCTGATGGCTGTTTTCAGGCTGGCCACACCACCTTTAGGGTGGGGGGTCCCCACTGGGGTGCCTGGCCAGTCTGGGTGAAGGGCTGAGGGCCATTTTCAGGCTGGCCAAGCCTCCCCAGCGACAGAAGCTCCCAGCCTCTCCTTTTTTTCTGGGATTTATTTACCTTCTATAATTGAAACTTTGTAGCCTGGAGTGGAGGTCAGAGCCAGCCAGCGCGGGTGGGAGGGAAAGCCTCCTGCGCTCCAGCTCCATGGCCAGCTGAAAGCAGGTATCTGGGGTTTGTTTAGCTTCTATAATTGAAACTTTGTTGCTTTGAGTGTAGCTTAGAGCAGTCCGCAGCAGGCGGGGAACCTTGGCTTCCTCCATCACTGGAGCAAGCAAGCCTCCTGCTCGCTCCAGCTTCGTGGCTGCCGGGCGCCATCTTTGTTGGCAGTTAATTTGCATATCTCGCCAATTAGCTAATGGGAGGCGTAGCGAAGGTATGGTCAATTACCATGTTTGTCTATTATTAGGTAAGATAGCTCCTGATAAAAAAATAAAGTCATCAGCGTATTATTTAGACGGGTGGAGAGAATTACCAGAAATGCAGATAAGCAAACTCGTTCCCCAGGGGATGTGGGCCTAGAGGGGGCGCGCGAGTGAGGGGGGAGGGGGAGAGCTCTAGGCAGACAATTCCTTTGTACACTTTCACAAAAATAGAGTCTCCAAAAAGCAAAGAAAAAAGGAAGAAAAAAACACACACAAAAACCCGTTAGTTACGCCAAAACCAGTTTGGCTCAGTGGATAGAGCGTCGGCCTGCGGACTGAAGGGTCCCAGGTTCGATTCCGGTGAAGGGCATGTACCTGGGTTGCGGGCACATCCCCAGTGGGGGATGTGCAGGAGGCAGCTGATCGATGTTTCTCTCTCATCGATGTTTCTGACTCTCTATCTCTCTCCCTTCCTCTCTGTAAAAAATCAATAAAATATATTAAAAAACAAACAAACAAACAAACAAAAAAACCCCGTTAGTTATGCAAAACACAGAGGTGAGACTACAACCTGGAAGAACATGCAGTAAAACTCAGTGGCAATCGTGCGAAATGCCGGGATAATGGATGCTCCGTGCCCCTCCATATGCCGGCCACGGGTGCTAGCGCTTGTACAATGTCGGATTATTTTTAACGTCAGCCACGGATCCAGAAAGACACGTCGTCCCTATTTTCTTTTTCTCCTGGGGAAGAAGGTGGTCATGGCTGTCATTTAGGTCCTTTTCATCCTCTGGGCTCTTTTTCCATCCGTGGCTGCCAACCCTCGTCCCTTAATGCACGGGGAGTCTTTTCTGACTCGCAGGTGGTGGGAGGCTTTCTGTAAAGAGGCAATTAGCTTCACGGCATCGCACAGAATTGGTGCCACCTCCCCCAGTCCATTACCCACCCCGCCTCCTCTCCGGGGCTCGCCTACCCGCCACGCTCAATCAAATATTAATTTTGATAGAAATGGCTCCGTCATGACCCACACTGGAGGCCCAAATGGACGGGGCTTTGCAGCTTTATTCTCTGGGCCATTTCCCCTGACACGTTGCTAACAGCTGTGCCCTGGATAAAGCGGGACCCCCTGGACTCCGGCGATAAGGGGGCTTCACTGGGCGTCTGGCCTCAGGTGGACACACACGGGCAAAGAGATGCCGGGTGAGGCCAGAGGGCGCCGTCCAGGCCCCCAGCCCCGTGTCCGGGACCCCATCCATCCCTGTGTCAGCAGGAGCGCGGGGAGCGAGGAAGGATTCTAGGGCGTTTCTGTTTTGCTTTGTCTTTTTAAATTTTTTCTTGAAATGTTTTTCAGAGAGGAAAGGAGAGAGAGAGATAAAAACATCAAGGATGAGAGACAATCACGGATCGGCTGCCTCCTGCACGCCCCACACTGGGGATCGAGCCCACAACCCCGGGCATGTGCCCTTGACCCCTGACCGGGGAGCCGAGCCCTGACCTCCTGGTTCATAGGTCCACACTCAACCACTGAGCCACCCAGGCAGGGCTACTCAGAGGCGTTTATCAAGGGTTTTGTCCTGGGCTCTGTATTCAGGCGGCCGCTCTGCAAGCACCGAGCTCTCTGCACTCCTGCTGCCTCCAGGACTTCCTCCTTTTCTCTGTCTCTTCCTAAATGAAAGCATCAGCCCTCGAGGGGAATGGCGCTGTAGCTGTCAGACAGGAGCAGCCATCCTCCCCTGGTGCCAATTAGAGCAACGACAGCCCGAGGGGCAGCCACCTGTGAATCAAGACAAAGGTCCCCCTGGCAGCTTCATTCATAAGCTTGAGAATGTGCTGCGTCGCCTTTCCCACAAACACTAGGAGTAGCTTGATGCGTCCATTCCCATTGGCAGGGAATCCGGATCTGTCTCCGCTCCGGTTCCGTTCCTCCCGGCACAGAGGGGGGCTCAACATCGCGCCTGGAGTCGAACCCAGACATGGATGGCGCTCCCCTTAGACACCGCAATGGCTCACACCCCCGTCTCCCCTATGATGTGAGGGGCGTCCCCACGTCCTTCCGGAGAATTGATTCTCTACGGCACCTAGTCCCGGGCCACCCACATCCGGCTCCCTGCCATTGCCTACCATCGGGAACAAGAGTCGCAGGTGATTTTCTCGTTAACGAGAACACGAGACCTAAGTCTAAAGCAAAACCTACGTGAAAGGCAAACACTGAAATTCCTTCTGTAGAGAAAGAGTGTGTGCATCTCTATGTGCACAGCAGCACAATTATAGTAGCGAAGATCTGGGAACAGCCCAAGTGCCCATCAGGAGAGGAGTGGATAGAAAAGCTGTGGGACGTTGACCCCGTGGAATATTATGCAGCCGTGAAAAAGGAGCACTTACCCTCTGAGACAGCAGGAGGGACCTGGAGAGCATCATGCTGAGTGACAGAAGCCAGTCAGAGAAGGACACGTATCCCCTGATCGCACTCACACGTGGAGTCTAAGTAACAAAATAAACTGATGGACGGAGTGAATCCAGAGCCATGGAGGCAGGGGACAGAGTGTGGAATCTCAGAGGGAAGGCGGGGGAGGGTGGATGGGTGGGAGGTAATAAACCAAGGCCTTGTGTGCAGATAATGCACGGCCCATGGCCCACGGACACCGACAGTGGGGTGCTGAAGGCCTGGGGTGGAGGTGGGCGGGAGGGGATCAATGGGGGAGGAAAAAGTGAACATATGTAAGACTTTCAACAATAAAGATTAAAATAAACACATTTTCCACACTTTTGCTTAAAAAAAAAAATTCCTTCTGTAGACCCTCACTGGACTGCGATCCCAATGAGATTATGCAAATTAGGAATCATGGAAATCAGGCATCGGAAGCTGTTTTCCACCAACAGAAGGGAGGGCCGCCCGGGGTGCCCACCGGCCCTCGTGAATTCTCTGCCGAGTGAGGACCCCTGTTATTCTCTGTGCGTTCGCGGCCACTTTTAAAATCTTTAATACCCGTGTTCCCTGGAGATTAGAGCTTTTTTTGTGTGGCTAAGAGGACGGATTTTGCGATTTTATAAACCAGGGGCTTTGTGAGCCAGGCCGCCTCACGGTGAGTGAGGCGGAGGGATTGTCCTCGCGATGAAAGGGGATCTGCTTTAAAGGGGGAATCGTCTCCACGTAGTTCCATTCATCCTAACGGATCTCTAACATCAGCCGGGCTGGAGGCCGGGAATGGAACGCGGCCTCCGGGTCAGAGGTCGGCGCTCAACCACTGAGCCACCCCGGCCGGGCGCCCTCCCTTTTCTACGTAAAATGGGGATGATAGGAGCACCCGACGCGAATGTTCTGATAAAGTGTCAGGGAGCCTGCACCTGGCACCATGAATGACCCACAGTCAGGGCTCAGGAACGGCGATCTATCATCATCATCATCATCAATTTTAACCCTTTGAGTGCCAACCCATAGCCTAGGAACGATGCTAAAATTGCCAAGGCATTTTTGCTGATGTTACAGCAGTTTAGGAAAAAAATTATGAATCCCAAGTAAATGAAGTGACATATTCAAAAACGTAAGGAAGCCTTTACTACATTGACATATCTAGCAATATCATCATCACTGATAAAAGCAGACTTAGAACTGGACGCCATTTGGAAGCTTTGATAGCGCTCCCGGCACTTTTGGCGAAAGACAGGAAGAGCTCGATAGCGCCCCCACCCCACCCCCGGCACTCTAGGGGTTAATCCTCACCCGACAACTGTTTTTATTGATTTTGTTTTGAAAGGGAGAGAGAAGAAGGGGGGGGAGAGACAGAGAGAGGAGCATGGATGGGAGAGAGGAACATCCGATTGATCCGTTGCCTCCCGTATGCACCCCGACCGGACCGGGGATCGAACTGCAACGGAGGTGCGCGCCCTGACGGGGAATCACACCCACAGCCTTGCGATGTACGGGACGACCTTCCAGCCGGCGGAGCCACCCGGCCAGGAGCCAGCTGTCCTTGTGAACACGATGACGGCCAGCTGCGCCCCTGGCCGCTCTCGGCACGGGGGGCGCAGGAGCCGATCCTGTGGTGAGACCACCCACCCCAAGTGACCGGTTTCCCATCTGCCCAAGAGAGAGGGCCTTGACCTCCACATCTCAGCCTTGACCGTGACGATGAGGCAACCTTCCCCACGGCACACACAACACAAATCACTCTGTGTTTGTCACTCTGGTAACCAGGCAACCGACAGCCTTTTCTCCCCGTGAATTCGCTCTGAACTGGCTCCCTCTGATTCACTGGGCCGTGAATCATTTGTCCTCCCCAGAGGTACAATTAGGGACCCGGGTTTTAGCAGAACCACTAATCCTCCCTCGGCCTTAGGCTGTGCCGAGAGCAGATGCCGCATCCCCGGGGCAGATGGACCCAGGCCCACACCCCAGCAGAGGTTTCGGGAGGCAGGGTGATATGGAGAATAAACTGGACTAGACTTCACGCTGGTCTCCTCTCTGCTTGAGCGGCAGGATCCTGGGCAAGTCCCCTCAGGGCCTGGGACCCCATGTCCTTACCTGCAGTGCGAGGGCGTGAGGGTAGGAAACCTCTCCAAACCCTCCTAGTCCTACATCTCCAGGATTAAGCAGCAGGAGCTATTTGCACAGGGAAACATCCGAGATGAGAGAGAATCATGGATCGCCTGCCTCCTGCACGCCCCACACTGGGGATCGAGCCCACAACCTGGGCATGTGCCCTTGACCATGAATCAAACCCTGACCTCCTGGTTCCTAGGCCGATGCTCAACCACTGAGCCACACGGGCCGGACTCCACTGGCCCCACATCCCCAGGAGACCCACAGAGATTTGGCTCGTCCACCCTCTGGGGCTCTTTCCTCGGCTCCTGAAATTTCAGTTGCAAAAAGAGCACCTTATTTATCGCTTAGGACGGAGGAAACCAGGAAAGGGGGGGGGGGTTCCCTTTCATCTGAAGCTATCAGTCCTGGCTACTGACTCATCGAATTCTGTTGATGAGGCGGTTTCGAGAGAAGCACTGAGGTCAGCAACCTCAGAGGCAGAGTGTCCATGAGGAGGCGGCGGAGACAGGGCAGGCTGGGAGCAGCTCCATCCGTGAGCGAGGGACGGACGCTAAGAAGCAGAGGGCAGGGAAGTCCGAGCCGCTCCCAGCAGGGCCCCGAGCAGGTGCAATCAGACTGCGGAGGTTTTGTGAAATGACTCCCTTTTCAACCATGACACCTGCAGGAGGGATATGCACCAACCCAGGTCTGTTCCGAAGGAAATGGTCCCCTTAGTCCCCGTCCTAGGTCCCCAGGTCCCAAGCGCAATCAAGGGCCAGGTGACAGAAGGAACGAACGTGACTTCTTTCGGCTCGACGGGGCCGTTGTCAGAAGCGTCTCTGCCTGTCCCCCTCACACCTGTTCCCCGTCACCTCCTGCCTCCCCAGGCCAGGTGAAGTCCCTCTCGCAACCTGACTGCATCCTTACAGGAAAGAAGGCGTGAAGATAACGTCTCTCTTTATATATATATATATATATACTACAGGCCCGGTGCATGAAATTCATGCACAGGGGGTGAGGGTGGTGTCCTTCAGCCCATCCTGCACCCTCTCCAATCTGGGACACCTCGGGAGATGTCCGACTGATGGTTTAGGCCTGATCCCCGCAGTCAGACATCCCTCTCACAATCTGGGACTGCTGGCTCCTAACTGCTCACCTGCTTGCCTGCCTGATCACCCCCTAACCGCTCCCCTGCCAGACTGATTGACGCCTAACTGCTCCCCTGCCGGCCCGATGGCTCCCAACTGCCCTCCCCTGCCGGCCCGATGGCTCCCAACTGCCCTCCCCTGCCGGCCCGATGGCCCCCAACTGCCCTCCCCTGCCGGCCTGATGGCCCCCAACTGCCCTCCCTTGCCGGCCCGATGGCCCCCAACTGCCCTCCCCTGCCGGCCCGATGGCCCCCAACTGCCCTCCCCTGCCAGCCTGATCGCCCACAACTACCCTCCCTGCCGGCCATCTTGTGATGATGTGAGGGCGTCACGCGAGGGCGCAAGGATCACCTAGGCTTTTATTAGTATAGATTGATTTCAGCGAGGAAGGGAGAGAGAAACACCAATGATGAGAGGGAATCATGGACCGGCTGCCTCCTGCACGCCCCCACACTGGGGATCGAGCCTGCAACCCCCGGGGCGTGTGCCCTGACCAGGGAATCGAACCGTGACCTCCTGGTTCATAGGTCGATGCTCAACTCCTGAGCCACACCGGCCGGGCCAAACGAGTCTGATTTTATAACAGCGTCCAGGGATGAACGGCGAGTGGAAAGTAAACCATTCTCCAGGAAGCAGGAAGTGTTTTCCTCACTGTTTTCGTTCATTTTGGGGGAGGTACCTGATCATATCCACAGTTCAAAAATAAAAAGAAAATTTACACACAGCTGTCCGAAATGTGCTTCTATTTTCTGCCGTGGAAAAAAAGGGTAAGGTTTAGGGCGGCAGCTCGTATGTTTGCTTAGAATTCAGAGGCCGAGTCAAACTTCAGTGAGGTTCAAAGACCTTTGCTTGTATTTTTTGTTCTTTTTAGAGTCTGTAACTTGGACCTAATTTTTAACTCTCTCCCCTCCAAAAATTCTGGGATTTCAGTCCCGTGGTACAGCTACCGACTGGGATAATGCGATGGACAGCCTAGCAGCATTTTGTTTTTCTACTTCGTAATTTTTAAAATACTTCCGCAAGCATCTTCTCTTGCAACCCATCCTCTCACTCTTACCTCGACACTCTCCTCTTCCTTGACCAAGATTCATAAAGCCTTTGAGTTGGAAAGGACCTCAAATGTCACCTGGTTTAAACTTATAGGAGTGTGTCCCACCGAAATCCTTGTGACAGTCATATGGCCCTCACTAAACAGGCCTTCCAGATATGAATGGGTTCGTTCATTCATTCATTCATTCATTCATTCATTCATTCAATAAACACTACATGCCTACTGTGTCTCTATCATTCCCTCTTGCTAGTGCTAAAGCAACAAGAGTGAGAATCCGGCTGGTATAGCTCAGTGGTTGAGCGTCGTCCCATGGACCAAGAGGTCCCGGGTTCGATTCCTGGTCAGGGCTCGATCCCCAGTATGGGACATGCAGGAGGCAGCCGATCAAGGATTCTCTCTCATCATTGATGTTTCTCTCTCTCTCCCTTCCTCTCTGCAGTCAACACAAAAATATATATATTTTAAAAAGAGCCTTGACCAAGGCAGCCGGAAAGGGGGGAAAGGGTGACATGAAAATAAGATCTCGCACTTCACACGTGCCACCATCATTTGTGTAACTTTGGACCACAACCCCAGGAAGGTGACGAGACAGGACCCGCCGGGCGTCTGGCAATGAGGTGTGCAGGAGGCAGGAGGACGGACCAAGGTGACCGCAGGGTCTGACTACCCGATGGCTGGCAGGGACATCCATCACATGGGGCCCGGGGTGGGGGTGGCACGGAGGAAGAGCCGCTCCCAAGAACAAGATAAAAGAAGTCTATTCCGTTGGTGAGCGACTCCGATCAATAGGAAGGCCCGCTTGATTGAATTTCAATCATTCTTTCTGCAACTCGGAATTGGAGAGCTGTCCCGGTTACAAATGAGCTCAGGTGCAAAGCACAGAAAGCCAGGCGGCTGGCTTCCCTCCTGCGCTAAGACTGGAAACACACACACACACACACACACACACACACACACGATCCCACCCAGGCCGGAGAGGCTGGGACATGCCAGCCGAGACCCAGACTGCTCCCACCCCCTTGCCCTGCCAGCGGATCGGGGAGTTCCCATCCACATGGTGACGGCGGTGGCACTGTGTCCGGATCTGGGCAGGGCGGAGGGGGACGAGGATAACCCAGAACTTTCTCTCCGGCAGGCTTCTCCCTTCTGGGCAGCAAGAGACTCCTCTCTCAGGCATTTCATGTATATTTCATCGCCCAAAACCACGGCCCGCCCGTGGCCACCCCTGGCTACAAAGGATGCTCAGAGATGGCTTACAGTACCGCCCCCGTGGCTGGCCACAAAGGCCCTTGGGTCATCTCAAAGTCCTTGTCCCACCTTCTCCTGGTCACTCTTTCCCCAGCTGACTCCCGAAGGGGGCGGGGCATAGCGGACTGAGGGTCCTGGCCCCACCCCTTCCTGGCACACCCCGTGTTATGGGAACCTCAATGGCTTTCTTTAAGGATGTTCTACGGATGGATGGATGGATGGATGGATGGATGGAGCTGTGATCAGATGGAGCCTAACACTAAGATTTGACTTGGGGTGGTGAACACACAATACAATGCACAGATTACAGTTTGTAGAATCGGACACCTGAAACCTATGTACTTTTATAAACCAATGTCTCCCCAATAAATTCAATTTAAAAGTTTTTTTTTTAAAAAAAGGAAAGAATTATATACTTCGTTTTCACCCGCATTTCTGGCCCAGAGCCCCTCCAACCCTTGACATTCCCTGATAAGAGCAATGAAGGGGAATGGGTGAGCTCTTGCCAGCTACACCTGAGTTTGTACTAAAGACCTGGCTTGCAGGGAGCCCGGAGGCGGGGGCTGGGGGGGAGGCTGGGGGGGGGGCTGGTTGCCATGGCACCAACGCTAAGGAGAGGTTGGAACTTTCCGTCCCACGTCCCCCTCCAGGGAGCCGGGGAAGGCTGGGAATTGAGTCAGTCTCCAATAACCAATGGTTTAAGCAATTGGGGTTTTTGTTGTGTTTTTGAAAAATATATATATATATATTTTTTTTATTTCAGAGAGGAAGGAGAGGGAGAGCGAAATGGAAACCATGAAGATAAGAGAGAATAATTGATCGGCTGCCTCCTGCCGCCCCCCTCCCTGGGGATGGAGCCCATAACGGGGGCATGTGCCCTGACCGGGAATCGAACCGTGACCTCCTGGTTCACAGGTTGATGCTCAACCCCTGAGCCACGTCGGCTGGGCTGAGCTTGAGTTTTTATAAAGGAAGAGAAAGGGAAGTTGCCAGGGGCCCCACCCCCTAGCCTGCTGCTCACGAGCTGTGGGTGACGCCCTACAAGAAGTCATGATGCAACCGATGGTTAGTGTCATGAGGTCAGCGGGAGGGGGGGATCCAAGGCCGTCCAAGCTGTTTCGTCCAACGAGCACACGTGTGCGCCTGTGAGACAGATGGTCCAGGAGAGCGTGAGGCCTCGTGGAGTGACACCTGCCCGTCTTGTCTCCCTCTACATAATTTTCTAGGAAACAGTGACTGTACCGTGTACTTAGAAGGGACCGCATTTGCTGCCCCCTGGAAGCAGTGAATGGTCTGCTGGTGGATGGATGGGTGGAGGGATGGTTATGCCATTTACAAATGAGCGTGTTCATGAGCATGCAGGGATTTTCTAAAGTCCCAGCCTGGCCCACGGGGTTCTCCAGAGGAGAACATCTTTTTTTCTTTTTTTTTTTTTAAATATATTTTTTTTTATTGATTTTTTACAGAGAGGAAGGGAGAGATAGAGATTTAGAAACATCGATGAGAGAGAAACATCCATCAGCTGCCTCCTGCACATCTCCTACTGGGGATGTGCCCGAAACCAAGGCACATGCCCTTGACCGGAATCGAACCTGGGACCCTTCAGTCCGCAGGCTGACGCTCTATCCACTGAGCCAAACCGGTTTCGGCAAGAGAACATCTTAATATACGTTCACTGGGAACAAGCAGACTCAACTTGTAAAAAAAAAAAAAAAAAAGAAGCAGAGTCTACATTCATGAAGAAACATCTTTCTTCCAACCCTTGGGAATCAAACTTTGAGGACGTAGCCCAAATTTTTATAAATCTCCATCGCCAAGAAGTGGATGGTGCGGAAGGATAAAAATGATTCCCTGATAGAATCTCACCTGGTCCAGGCCCGTGGACGAGACCCCCACAGACAGGAGGAACTCGGAATGTCACAGGAAACATCTGTCAAGCCAGACAACTGTTCTGAGACGGCTCAGAGGCCCCAACGCCCTTGAGCCTCCTGCAGGTCAATCATTTCTCTCGTCTCAAATGCTGTCAAGGTCAAGGCCACCTCAAGCCGCAGCACGAGAGCAGGACGCGTGCCCATGTCCTAGACAGCTGCTCAAAGGCCTGTCTCCCTCATTGACCAAAACAACGGACCAGGTGCCTCACGGTACAGGCCTCTCCGGGCTCTGCACTGAGGACAGGAAATATAATTTCCTCCTGATCCACGAGGCCAGGAAAGGTAACGTGCTCCGAGACCGGGGGAATAAGTTATTTTGTGAGCATGTCTCCCAGTTTGTTGAGCGCGATGCTTAAGCAACAAACACGATAACTCACTGATTTCAACGTATAGATAAGGCTCTCGATGAATTTTTTTTTCTCCTCTTCAAAACAGCTAAAGCATTGCTCTAAGAGGTCTTTGGCTGTATTAGTCAAACATTAGTTTCTCCAAATTTAAACTTAAAATCCAATTAATTCGTCAAAATGTCAGTTTTCACCTACTAGTAAAGCGTTTTAGTACAAAGGAAACAGCTTGGAGGAAAGAAGGATCTTCATAGGAGGAGAGAGTGGGGTGAGCTGATTTTATTCACAGCCCTATGCTCACCGTAGCCTTGTCTGCTAATATCTCTCCACATGGCCTTTCCCCTGTCTTTTTTTTTTTTTTTTTTTAATGGATTTCAGAGAGGAAGGGAGAGGGAGAGAGAGATAGAAACATCAATGAGGAGAGAGAATCATGGATCGGCTGCCTCCTACCCGGCCCCCACGTGGGGATCAAGACCGCAACCCGGGCCTGTGCCCTGACCGGGAAGGGAACCGTGACCTCCTGGTTCATAGGTCGATGCTCAACCACTGAGCCACACTGGCCGGGCAACACATTCCCCTGTCTTAATGATAAAGCATGCTTGTGCCAAACGCTGCCGTGAGCTCCCAAGGTCACAGACGGAATGACAATGACCAGCCTTAGTATGACCTCCGGGCTAACGAGACGGGCCCATGAAGGCTGCGGCTGATACCACCGTCTTCAGTGACTCGGGAAGCAGAGGCTAGGACTACGAGACAGAGGATTCTAACAGAAGTTTAAGAGGCAGAAATACAATCCGAGTCTCCTGTGCCTGTGTCCAGGAGAAATGGGCTTGTGGTTCTACGGCCAGGGCTTTCCAGCTGAAAAGGGAACTCGGATCTTTGCCTTCCTTCTAGAACCCAAAGCCAGCTTCTGACCCGCTACAATTTTAGCAGCAGACGCAGGAGATGGGAGGAGACCCGGGCGACCTTTAGACAGAGCTCAACGCAATCGCCACCGTCCTTCAGAAACAAGGACACGAAGAGAAAACACTGACGTCCCACATTTCTTCCTGCAAAGGACTGAAAAGGAACCCGCTAACTGCCAGCACACCACTGACCTTTGACTTGAAACCAGGGGTTTTAGGGGAAAATAAAACCACCACCACAACACACACACACACACGCTAAAAGGGGATGTATTTTTAGAACGGACTGTGATTAATTTACGAGAGCTGGATTTTTTTCCCCCTAAGGACCAACAAAATATGTTCCGATGTCAAGCAACAAAGGGTAGAAACATACCCCGGGATCACGAAGCTGCTAGCCTTGTATCACGAATGGGACCGTGTCACGCATGTCTCACACGCACCCCAGGGGTCACTGCCTGCCTCTCTGTGGTCAGGAAACAGACCGTGGGGACGGGTCCCCCTCCGTGTGGTTTGCAGTCAGGGGTACCCCGAGTGAGTGGTCGTCACCCTCTGCCTTCCAAACCCAGAGAAAGCAATGTCCCCCGAGGAGTCCCGCTCACACACCGGTAACGCCTGCATCGCTGATCACCACACTGTCAATGCCACCAGCCCGGCCCATCGGCTCAGGAACGTTTCGGCGGCTCCACCTGACACCAGCCAGGTATCTGTACCGCACCTAGAGGGGTCCACGCCCAGCCCTCCAGGGAGGACGGATAAAAATTCGAGTTGTCCCCCATCGGGGGTCTAGGCAGCGGTTCTCAACCTGTGGGTCGCGACCCCTTTGGCGGTCGAACGACCCTTTCCCAGGGGTTGCCTCAGACCATCCTGCAGATCAGCTATTTACATGACGATTCATCACAGTAGCAACATGACAGTGATGAAGTAGCAGCGAAAGTAATTGTACGGTTGGGTCACCACATGAGGAGCTGTATTGAAAGGGCCGGAAGGTTGAGAACCACTGGGCTAGAGGAACAGGGAGAGTTACAATCCAGGCCAGCTGAGCGCGCAGTCTCCAGCCAAGCCCCATTCTGGCGAGTGACACCTTCAGGTCCACAGAAAAGCCTCACAGTGCAGGACTCACCATCCCCAAAGTCTCCCAGGGTTCCCCTCACTAGCAAGGGATAGGACAGGGAGGTGTGTGGGGAACGGGGAAGGGGGGATCTGGAGTGTAAGAGAATGGATCAGAAATCCCCCAAGGCCGCCCAACAACTCCCATCTCCAGGCCTCTCCCTCAAAGCTGCCAACCTGGGTCTGTGCCTGTGCTCAGGGCGCAGGAGGGCGGCCAGGCGCACGGCTGCGCGCGCTCACAGGACGGCAGGGGGGACGCCCGGCCGGGCAGGGGGCAGGGGGCAGGGGGCAGGGGGCCAGGAGGTGCGGGCCTTACTTTTGCAGCTCGCCGCCCAGGGCTGGTAGCCGTAGTAGCCGGTGATGCGCAGGATGCGCTCCTCGATGGACGTGAGCCCCGCGGGCCCGCCGGTGAGGTCCTCCACGGAGCGCGACCACTTGAGGTCCTCCTTGATGGCCTCGTCCACCACCAAGTACTTGAGCTGCCGGAGCTGCGGGCTGATGTCCGACAGTCTCCGCGGGCTGACGTCCGGGGACCTTCTCATGCCACTGCGGCCAGGAGGGCGGGCGGGAGAGATGCGGAGGGGAAGGGGGGGGGGGGTCGGTGAGGATGGATCGGAGGCCGAGCAGGGGCGCGGTCTGGCCTCCAGGGGCAGGTGCCACCGCCAAGCCGCGCTCCCCCTGCCCGCTCGCCGCCCACCCAGCTCCCCGGCAGCCTCGGCGGCGTCGGGTGCCGTCGCCGGTGCCCGGTCCTGGGCGCCTGGGGCAAGGCGGAGGCGGGGGGGTGGCGACTGGAGAGGGCCAGGCCGTCGGGAACTTGCAGGGCAGCGCCGCCCCTTCCCGAGCCCCCCACCGCCCGGCACCCCAGCCGCCCAGGGCCGCCCGTCCGCCCGCCCGCGCGCGCGCCCGCTCCAGGCGCTACTCACGTGGCGATGCCTTTGCCCCGGGGCGCGCCGCCGGGGAACTCTCGGATCCCCATCGGCGGCGGCAGGGTGCGGCCGCGGGCGCCCAGAGTCGAGGCGGAGGGGCCGCGGGCTGAGCCGCCGGCAGCCGAGGACCCGGGAGCGGAGGGCGAGCTGCCCGCGAGGGTCCGCGCCGCCCCGCGCGCCTGTGCGCGCCCGCGCCGCGCGCCTCCCCAGCGCCTCCCCCGTCCCCTCCCTCCCTCCGCGGCGCGGGCGCGGCTCCCCCGCTCCAGCCCCGGCTCCCGCTGCAGCCCGGCGGGGTCAGGGCCGCTCGGGCGCCGCGCCCTCACCGTCCCGCCGCCCGGCACGGCCCGCGGGAGCCCGGCCCCCGGAGAGCACGGCGCGCGGGGTGCGCTCTGCTCTCCACGCACCTGAGCTGGGGGTGCGCGCCAGCCCGCGACGCCGGCGCCAGGTGGGGGCGCTGCTGCCCCTCCCCGCGGCCGGGCGTGCACTGCGCTCCGAGAGGCACCAGGCACCTCCTCCGCCCCGCGACTCCTCCCCTCGGCCAAGACCTGCCAGGCCCTCCTGCTCCAGGTTGAGCAGTTCCGTTCCGTTTCTTTTCTTTTTTCTTCTTTAATACATGTTTATGGGAGAGGGAGAGAGAAACATCCATGATGAGAGGGAATCATGGCTCAGCTGCCTCCTGCACGCCCCACACTGGAGATCAAGCCCGAAATCCCGGGAGTCGAACCCGTGACTTGGTTCATAGGTAGACACTCAACCACTGAGCTACACCGGCTTGGCTACGTTGGCCTTTAATTGTCTTATTTCCTGTCTGCAAGCTAGCTCTCCAGAACGCGTCATCGCTTTTCATAATGTTATTGTCTGTTGTTAAAAAAATAAAATACATGTACGTTCATCAGGGCATGTTTCGGAAATACAGAACTATGTAAAGAAAAAAATACCCCTTCTAACGGCCCCACGTGACTCCTTTATCAGTGGATTGCCTTCCACACGCTTTTCCAATAGAAAGTATTTTCTTCTCAAAATCAGAATCGAACTGTACACACTACTTTTTGTACGCTTTTGATATGAAAATGTATTGTTTCGGCAAAGTAGGGATAGAGGAGGGCTTTCTCGAGTG
Organism: Myotis nattereri; assembly: GCF_964212035.1. NCBI lineage: Eukaryota > Metazoa > Chordata > Mammalia > Chiroptera > Vespertilionidae > Myotis > Myotis nattereri. The sequence goes on along the minus strand of NC_138096.1, from coordinate 4,206,576 downwards.
AATCGTGGGTAAGGGACGGCGACAAAACTCTGACATCATAATGGAAAGAAGCTAGGAGCTCCCTTGTTCAGGTCAGGAGAGAGGCCAGGGGTCTGTTCTCGCCAGTCCCAGCCACTGCAATTAGATGAGAAAAGGAAATTAAACGTGTCTCTATTGGGGCCCTAACCGGTTTGGATCAGTGGATAGAGCATCGGCCTGCAGACTGAAGGGTCCCAGGTTCGATTCCGGTCAAGGGCACGTATCTTGGTTGTGGGCGCATCCCCAGTGGGGGGTGTGCAGGAGGCAGCTGATGGATGTTTCTCTCTCATCGATGTTTCTAACTTTCTATCCCTCTCCCTTCTTCTCTGTAAAAAAATTAATAAAATCTATTTAAAAAAATAAACCTACTTATTTAAAAAAACAAGTGTGTCTGTTTGGAAGAAGTAAAACTTTGTTTACAGATGACATCACCATCTCTGTAGAAAACCTCAAATGATGGACTAAAAGTTGATCAGGAACAAATATTGATTACAGCAAGTTTGCAGGTTCATGTACAAAAGCCGATCCGCATCCTGTATATATACCAGCAATGAACAATCGGAATGTAAAAATAACACCACCTACATGAGCACAAACATGAGCTGTAAAATCTAAGTGCACGATCCCTAGGAGGGAAATTACAAAACCCCGAGGAGAGAGATCAAAGAAGGAAATAAATGGAGAGTGGGCCTAGGGCACCCTGTCTGAGAACCGCTCGTGCAAATACCGACTGAGGATTCATGAGCTTGAGATTCCCTACTTTGCTCCCACCGACACAGGGACTGGGCCCTACTGGCAGATGTGAACAGAGCCTCGCCCATGGACTCGCCACACTCAGGCCGTGCGGACCCTGGGCCGCTCTCTAACCTTTCTGAAACTCAGTTCTCTCCTCTGTGTGAAGGGGGTGGCCTTATAAGATGGTTGTGACGATAAAATGAGCCAAATACGTGTAAGTACGGAGACTAGGGCCTGGGACATGGTCAAGGTCAGTATTTAGTAGATATAAGCTATCATTATTATTTTAAAAAATCTTTATTGTTGGAAGTATTACATATGTCTCCTTTTTTCCCCCATTGGCTCCCCTCCAGCCCACCTCCACCCCTTGCCCCAGGCCTTCAGCACCCCATCGTCTGTGCCCGTGGGCCATGCATATCTGCACACAAGGTCCTTGGTTGATTACCTCCCACCCACTCCCTCACCTCACCCCCGCCCTCCCTCTGAGGTTCCCACTCTGTCCCCTGCCTCCATGGCTCTGCATCCACTCCGTCCATCAGTTTATTTTGTCCCTTAGATTCCACGTGTGAGTGCGATCAGGGGATACGTGTCTTTCTCTGACTGGCTTCTGTCACTCAGCATGATGCTCTCCAGCTCCCTCCTGCTGTCTCAGAGGGTAAGCGCTCCTTTTTCATGGCTGTATAATATTCCACGGTGTAACCGACCCACAGCTTTTCTATCCACTCGTCTACGAATGGGCACTCGGACTGTTTCCAGATCTTAGCTACTGTAATTGTGCTGCTGTGCACATAGGGGTGCATATATCCTTTGATTGGTGTTTCTAGTTTCTTGGGATATATTCCTAGAAGTGGGGTCACTGGGTCCAATGGCAGTTCCATATTTAATTTTTTGAGGAAACCCCACACTGTTTTCCATAGCACCAGCCCCAACTTTTACGGAAAACCAACGAAGTGCAGAAGAGTAACTGCTGTCCTGTTTCCGCCTGCACTTTGGTGTTGTGCTCCTGAAAGCCACTAGAGGGCGCACGAGCTAACGAACAGGCCTGCACCCCGAGCCCTGGCACCTCGGAGGGCTTTGTTGGCTCAGTTAAATTTAGGAGGAGGTACACGCTTCTATCTTAGTATCTGTTCTGCAAAAAAAAAAAAAAAAAAAAATACTGAACAAAGCGGAAACAAACTCAATCCTAAGACTGGGAAGGCACCGTTTCTCCATTGGACGTTCCTGGAGGCTCCCGGCACCCCGAGATCAGATGGGGTGGGGGGCCCAGGACATGGTCCTAGTCTAGGGGCTGTAGGGGGAGAGCATCCAGGGAGCACTGGCCTCAAGGAGGGCCCCGCCCTATGTCCAGCCCTCCTGCCCGCCGGGGACCCCGCCAGCCCCCACGGAGAGCCCGGAGCCTGGGGTGTGTGTGTGTGTGTGTGTGTGTGTGTGTGTGGGGACAGGAGACAGTCCCTGAATTGTTGCACTATTTCCGGCATCTCCTACCAACTCAAGAGCCGGGAAACATCTGAATCCTAATAACTGGGCAGAGTTTTCCAATGAGGAAGCAGCGGGAAAACCTTTTTATTTTATTTTATTAACGAGGTTCCTAGGAAACACCGTCCTACACTTTTGGGGAGTCAAGAGGTAATCTATGTTGCCCGGCCGGCGTGGCTCAGTGGTTAAGCATCGTGAACTATGAACCAGGAGGTCACGGTTCGATTCCCGGTCAGGACACATGCCCGGGTTGCGGGCTCGATCTCCAGTGTGGGGCTTGTAGGAGGCAGCCGATCTACGATTCTTTTTTTTTTTTTTAATTTAATTTTGTTTTATTGCTTAAAGTATTACAAAGAGTATTTCATATGTCTCCTTCCTCCTCCCCCCGCCCCGACCTTCCCCGGCCTCCCCTATCCCCCAGTGGATTCTTTCTCATCATAGATGTTTCTCTCTCTTCCTTCCTCTCTGAAATCAATAAAAATATATATATTTCTAAAAATGTAGAGTCTCCGATTCATTTGACAGGATGTCGCGTCACGTGGGGCCTCTGGGGTCACGTCCCGCGTGTTAGCGCCAGGGGACTGAGGGTCACGGCGCACTTTCGGAACCAACATCTCACCCGATTCACAGACCGCGTTCTCACGGCCGTTCACTTGCGGAGAAATGCTCGCCAGCAGCGCAGGCACCTGAGAGCACTATTTATTGCAAGAGGACGGACACGTTTATTGCAGCGGAATACGCCAGGCCTTCGCTCTCCCGTGGGTTCCCCCCCTTATCGTCCCGCAGCCGCGCTCGCTCGGGTCTTTAGTCCAAAGAGGAATCCAAAGACACGACAGCTACAATCCCGGGTGAGGAGGTCTGCTGAGAACCGCCGACCTGGGCCCCCCTGTCCACGGTATGAACGTATGTATACCCGGGATGTACACAGTTCATGGGCACCTATTCGTTATAAATAACAGGGTTATCTTAGGTTCTACAAAAATAATCATTTCGGGCGGGCGCATGCAAACCCATACACGTAAATTTATAAAACAAATCTCTAGGCTTCCCATTTGCTTTTCAGTATAAATGTTGCTATTGAGCCGTCCGCTAGATGATTTCGAGGCAAACCCCAACGTCCCCAATGAAAAGTAGAAAACCTGCTTCTACCCACAGCGGTCCTCACCCCAGTACACAGTCTGGATCATCGTGTTTCGGAGGAATGACAGGTACATACCCCGTGTCCTCAGATATCAGTCCTCGGGAGGCAAAAGCTTTCTGCGTCCCACTTTCTGTCTCGTTTCGAATATTACCGACGGCGGGTGCTTGTTACAATATCGTTTTGGCTTTTGTATTCTCCTAAGACGAACAAAGCGAAACCTCTCCCTGCCCCGCCCCACCCGGTGCGGGAGGAAGACCAGGCCCGCGCTCAGCGCTGTGGGGGGCCGTCGGCGTGGACGGGCGGCTCCGGGCCCACGAAGGGCTCGTCGGGCTTCTGGTCCTCCTTCCCACCGGCCGCCTGGTCCGTGATGGAGGAGAAGGACAGCTGGTCGTGCTCCATGATGTGCACCTGGTCCTCGTCCTTGTCCTTCTTGACGTAGAACATCTTGCGGAACTTCTTCAGCTCGTGCAGCTCGCAGAAGGTTTCCAGCACCACCAGCATGGCCACGAGGCCGAGCAGCAGGTAACCTGCGCGACAAAACCCGTGTCTCAGTGGGACCCGGTCACGGGCAGATCAAGCCAGGACCCCAGGTGAGTCCGTTCATGAATCCAGTCATCGCCACTGCTCCGATTTCGAGGCACCCCTGGAATCCCACGGCTCAAAGGGGGGGACCCAGCCCGGCCGGCGTGGCTCAGGGGTTGAGCCTTGACCTAGGAACCAGGAGGTCAGGGTTCGATTCCCGGTCAGGGCACAGGCCCGGGTTGCAGGCTCCATCCCCAGTGTGGGGCGTGCAGGAGGCAGCTGATCCATGATCCTCTCTCATCATTGATATCTCTCTCTCTCCCCCCCCCGCCCCTGTCCCTTCCACTCTGGAATCAATAAAAATATTTTTTTAAAAAATAAATAAAATAATAAAAATAATTATGGTCACTAGAGGAAATATGAAATCTCCTTGTAACTACTTGGTACATATTTACGGAACTTAGAAATGCTAACACACACGTGGCTGTGTCAGGTTAGGCCGACAAGCCGGGGCCAGGCAGGGCAGCTGCCTGTCGACGCGACGCCGTGGCCAGGGCTGGCTGGAGCCTGGCAACGTCCTTGATGAGGCCGAAAGGAAAAGCGCACGGACATTCCGATGCGACTCCACGGTTCCCTAAAACTGGGTTTCCCAGCTTCCCAGGGGATCGCATGGAATTTGTAAAAACTGCTTAAAAATGATGGGTCACTGGCCACCTGAAATGGATTGCCTATGTTCCACACATAACAGTCTGAAAACGGGTAGCACGGTCTCCGTTTCAAAGGAGAACCAGGTGGCCAATAAGATAAGCAACTGTTTTAAGATGTTTCTGGGCCCTGACCGGTTTGGCTCAGTGGATGGAGCGCCGGCCTGCGGACTGAAGGGTCCCAGGTTCAATTCCGGTCAAGGGCACGTACCTTGGTTGTGGGCACATCCCCAGTAGGGGGTGTGCAGGAGGCAGCTGATCGATGTTTCTAACTCTCTATCCCTCTCCCTTCCTTTCTGTAAAAAATTAATAATACATATATTTTTTAAAAAAAGATGTGTCTGGTACATTACAGAGCATGGCTGCCTGCACCCAGCTGCAATCCTGAGACTTGTTTGCAGAGAAACATTTTTCAATTAAAAGTTGGTTCTCAAGTACATTCTGTGGCACATTTTTACACGGTAATTTATAATGTCTATTATGAGTAAGAAATTGACCTGTCTTTTTCTTTTTTTTAATTATATTTTCATTGATTTCAGAGAGGAAGGGAGAGGGAGAGACAGAAACATCAATGATGAGAGAGAATCATCGATCCGCTGCCTCCTGCACGCCCCACACAGGGGATCGAGCCCGCAACCCGGGCCTGTGCCCTGACCAGGAATTGAACCCTGACCTCCTGGTTTATAGGTCGACGCTCAACCACTGAGCCACGTCGGCTGGGCCTTGATCTGTACGTATGTTTAAGGTGTTTGGGAAAAATAACTCTCAGAAATAATAAGATTTTTACATAAAGCCTTCTGGAAGGGAATCCGGATCCAATGAAACAGTGACAGCGAAATTGAAAATTTATCAGTGAGAGCCCAGCTGGCGAGGCTCCGTTGTTGAGCGTCGACCTATGAACCAGGAGGTCGCGGTTCTATTCCAGTCAGGGCACATGCCCGGGTTGCGGGCTCGATCCCCAGCAGGGAGCATGCAAGCAGCCAGCCCATGGTTCTCTCTCATCATTGATGTTTTTCTCTCTCCCTCCCTCTCCCTTCCTCTCTAAAATCAATAATATATATATCTCCCTGGCCGGCTTGGCTCAGTGGATAGAGCGTCAGCCTGCAGATTGAAGGGTCCCAGGTTCGATTCCGGCCAAGGGAACATGCCTGGGTTGCAGGCTTGATCCCCAGTGGGGGGCGTGCAGAAGGCAGCCGATCAATGGTTCTCTCTCATCATTGATGTTTCTATCTCTCTCTCCTTCTCCCTTCCTCTCTGAAATCAATAAAGAAATATATTTAATATATATATATATTTTTTAAAGAAATAATACAATTTTTACATAAAGCCTTCTGAAGGGGGAATCCCGATCCACTGAAACAGTGATGGATGGCGAACTGAAACTGTATCCACGAGAAAGCAACTGGGGCTTCTAGGAAGGGCTGCTCGTGGGTAGACCAGGTGGAGCGTGGCCCGGGGGCACCCCAGGGCCCGCGGGCACGGCGCCGGCGCCGGCACCCGGTACTCACAGGTGATGCCCAGCTTGTAGAGCTCCCGGAACTTCTGGTTGTAGCCCTCCCCCGGGACGTAGTCGCCCAGGCCGATGGTGCTCAGCGAGATGAAGCAGAAGTAAAAGGACTCCAGGAAGTTCCAGTCGTCCTCCAGCACCGAGAACACGGCGGCCGGGATGAAGAAGAAGCAGGACACGGTGGCCGCGCCCAGCAGCACGGCGTGGACCAGGGCCACCAGCTGCTTGGAGAAGCCCCAGCGCCGGTGCACGTAGAGCACGGGCCGGCGGGTCACGTGGATGGTCACGCGCTGCACCACGGCCGTCAGGAACAGCAGGGTGAAGGGGATGCCGATGATGGAGTAGATGATGCAGAAGGCCTTGCCGCCGTCCGACAGGGGCACCGTGTGGCCATAGCCTGCGGGAGACGGGCGGGGGGAGGAGCACACAGTTAGTCACGTAGGCATTTAAAATATGTTTTTATTGATTTCAGAGAGAGACAGAAACATCCACGAGGAGAGAGGATCATGGATCGGCCGCCTCCTGCACGCCCCACACTGGGGATCGAGCCCGCCACCCGGGCCTGTGCCCTTGACCGGGAATCGAACCGTGACCTCCTGGTTCACAGGTCGATGCTTAACCACTGAGCCACGCCGGCCGGGCTCAGAGCCTGTGGTAACAGGGAAGGAGAGGGAACCAGGACCAGCCGACCAGGCACAGCGGAAGGACAGTGCCGACTCGGTGAAGATGCGGACATCGGACAAGGGGAAGAAAATGAAGACAAAAGCTGCCCTGACTTCTTTTCCAATCATTTGTGCAATTATCTGGTCACATGGCACATCCAGAAACCATAACATCTTTCCCCTCCTGCCACTTCCAGAGGTTCTAAGATGCCACCGGTTCCACAAAACAAACATTAAACACACACAGTAGGGCCGGTGGTCCCAGCATGTGTAACATTAAACACACACACAGTAGGGCCGGTGGTCCCAACATGTATAACATTAAATACACACAGTAGGGCAGGTGGTCCCAGCATGTGTAACATTAAACACACACACAGCAGGGCCGGTGGTCCCAGCATGTATAACATTAAACACACACACAGCAGGGCCGGTGGTCCCAGCATGTATAACATTAAACACACATGCAGTAGAGCCAGTGGTCCCATCATGTATAACATTAAACACACACACAGTAGGGCCGGTGGTCCCAGCATGTGTAACACTAAACACACACGCAGTAGGGCCAGTGGTCCCAGCATGTGTAACATTAAACACACACACAGTAGGGCCGGTGGTCCCAGCATGTGTAACATTAAACACACACACAGCAGGGCCGGTGGTCCCAGCATGTGTAACATTAAACACACACACAGTAGGGCCGGTGGTCCCAGCATGTGTAACATTAAACACACACACAGTAGGGCCGGTGGTCCCAGCATGTGTAACATTAAACACACACACAGTAGGGCCGGTGGTCCCAGCATGTGTAACATTAAACACACGCAGTAGGGCCGGTGGTCCCAGCATGTGTAACATTAAACACACAGGCAGTAGGGCCGGCGGTCCCAGCATGTGTAACATTAAACACACACGCAGTAGGGCCGGCGGTCCCAGCATGTGTAATATTAAACACACACGCAGTAGGGCCGGTGGTCCCAGCATGTGTAACATTAAACACACACACAGTAGGGCCGGTGGTCCCAGCATGTGTAACATTAAACACACACACAGTAGGGCCGGTGGTCCCAGCATGTGTAACATTAAACACACACACAGTAGGGCAGGTGGTCCCAGCATGTGTAACATTAAACGCACGCAGTAGGGCCGGTGGTCCCAGCCTGTGGGGGCTTTACTTCCCACCAGGCCCAAGTCCCTGCCAGTTCCAGGCGGTCCACGCGGCAGCCAGAGGGAACCCCGCAGGGCGTGGGGCTCAGCGGACGGTTAAAACCTCACCGGCACTTCGCCCTGAAAGACTAACATGTCTGAACAAGTCCGTTCAGGAAAAGGCCAGCAAAAGGCATATTTTCCCAAAATTGGATTCTGCAAAAAAAAAAACAAAAAAAACCGATCTCACGTCTGGGATTGTCATTGAAAATGGGCTTCAAATCAGATTCCTAAGATCTATAACCTGCTTAGGAAGACAGGCCTCTGAAAACCTCGTGCTTCCGACCCCCCAATTCTCTGCTTCGTTCTGGCTCTTTGCAGGTCCACGTGGCAGGCCCATCTGTGCCCAGAAAACACGCGGTTACGCACGCACCACGGGGCGCCAGGAGTCCACTGAAATCGTGTGCAACTTGCACATCTAAATTCACGTGCCTTTTCCCGTGAGATTCCAGGGCTGAGACTCCCAGGAGGTTGAGAACCGTGGCTCTGAGCGGGGGTTCCTCACTGTTGTTGTTTTTTAAAATATATTTTTATTGATTTCAGCGAGGGAGAGAGAGAGAAACATCAGTGATGAGAGAGAATCCTGGATCGCCTGCCTCCTGCACGCCCCACCCTGGGGATCGAGCCTGCAACCCGGGCAGGTGCCCTTGACCGGGAATCGAACCATGACCTGACCTCCTGGTTCACAGGTCGATGCTCAACCCCTGAGCCCTGCCAGCTGGGCTGAGTGTAGCTTCCTGAATCCATCTGCTCCTGGCACTGCCAGCTGCCCCTGGAACCCTGCCTGCAGTTCCACGGGTTAGCGAGGGCAGTGGGCCTGGTGCAGGGCTCAGAGAGCAAGTACAGGAGGGGTGGAAGCGAGCCCGACAGACCATGTGAGAGGGATGCGTAAAGCCGTCCATGTAGCAGACGGGGCGGCTCAGGGCCAGGGCGCACGCCTGCCACGGAGGAAGGATGCTCTCATGGTCAGACATACGTGGAAGCAAAATGAAGGTGGACGTGTTTTTTTGTTGTTGTTAATTTTCCCATTGATTTTTAGAGAGAGTGGAAGGGGAAGGGAGAGACAGAGAGAGAGAAATATCGATGTGAGAGAGACACATCCATTGGTTGCCTCCTGCACGCACCCCGACCAGGACCGGGGCCGGAGAGGAGCCTGCAACCGAGGTATGTGCCCTTGACCGGAATCGAACCCGGGGCCCTTCATTCTGCAGGCCGATGGTCCATCCACTGGGCCAAACCAGCCAGAGCAAAGGTTATGTTTTATTTGCCTAATCAGGGAGTGGAATTATTTGTTTTGTGGGCAACTATTACCCATAATAGTAAGGACAGATAGACAGCAGCAGGGAACGCGGAAGAGCCAGACTGACTCCACCAAAGAAGCCACAGGCCCCGTCCACAGCTGAGCAGGAGGCTGAGGACGGGAGGCCGAGCTTCATTTATCCCAGGTGGCCAGGAGCCCCAGTGACTCACGGCATCCGATACACCCCCAGGGCAGCAGGGAGAATGCACCTGTCACCCGTGTGGACACACGCCCACGGAGCAAAACGCGGGGAGGACAGCTGGGTGGCGGAGTCTGGCGAATCCCTCCCGCTCTGAAAATAGTGCTCTCTGGCATCACACCCTTTCCCGCTCCAGGCTCAGCTCCGTCCCGGAGCCCGGGATGCAGAGTTCGGTTGGTTATTCATCTCGTCTGCTCCTCCTCCCCAGCTGGGCCCCGTGCCCCCACCTGTGCCAGGGGCTGTGCAGCCAGGAGATGGCCGCCCACACTGGGCCGCCATCTGTCAGCACCTCACAGAGCTCCGCAGGGCCCCGGGCCCATCTGCCGTCGGGAGAGGCATTCTCACTTCTGCAGAATTCCCGGAGCCGGTCATTTCTTTTTCCTTTTCTTTTAAAAATATATTTTTGTTGATTTCAGAGAGGAAGAGAGAGGGAGAGGGAGATAGAAACATCCATGATGAGAGAGAATCATGGATCGGCTGCCCCCGGCACGCCCCCTACAGGGGATGGAGCCCACAACCCGGGCATGTGCCCTGACGGGGAATCGAACCGTGACCTCCTGGTTCAAAGGTCAGTGCTCAACCACTGAGCCACGCCAGCCGGGCTTAAAATGCTGGTTTTTTAAAAACATACTTTTACTGTTTCATGCCTGTCCGAAGGATGCCAATGACAAGTCCTTCCAGGATAGGGTCGATTTCTAAGGGTCACACATAACCACCTTGGTAACTGCCCCCCCTCATCCTCATTCCCCCGCTTCCCACAGACCTCACTGCCATGTCCATGTGAGTCACGCATTCGTCATCAATACAGTTTTCATGGAAATGACCAGCACAATCCTACCCAAGGGGCCAGTAACTCGCCTGCCCCTGGTGAGGGCCAAGGAGGAAGCGCTGATAACGAGCTACAGGCGGACGAGGCCTGAAAACATTTCTGAGAACAGAGCGCACGACCTCCTCGCTCATCCCTTTCAAGGCCAGGGCCGGGTCGGAGGGGAGAGGCTCCCGAAAACGAAGTTCTGAGAGCTGCCCTGCGACGGAAGCCGACGAGGAAGACAGGCCGGGGCCACAGAGGGCAGAGGTGGGGGTCAGGGTCAGACTCTGGCTCCTGAGAAGGGACAGGGAGCCAGGAACATCGGCACGTGGCCGCAGCCTCCAGGGTGGACGTGTGGCCAGCAGCGGCGCCCGGTTCCGTGCAGGACTAAGAAGTGGTGCCGAGCCCGGCCGGCCGGCGTGGCTCAGCAACGACCTAGGAACCAGGAGGTCACGGTTCGATTCCCGGTCAGGGCACAGGCCCGGGTTGCGGGCTCGATCCCCAGTGTGGGGCGTGCAGGAGGCAGCCGATCCATGATTCTCTCTCATCATGGATGTTCCTCTCTCTCCCCCACTCTCCCTTCCTCTCTCAAACCAATCTTAAAAAACAGGTCAGAGAAGAGCAATCCCGGGCGCCCTTCCGCAGAAAAGAAAATTCGAGAGGAAACAGAAGCCAGCCAGCTCTCCTTCACCCGAGCCCAAGGCACGGAGACATTTTCTCCGGCCGAGACACCGGGTTTGTTTCTAACACCTGCCTTGCATCTCAAGACAAAAGCTTCAAGCCACAGTGCGGCCCCTCAGGAGCGAGGCTGAGGTTCAGATTTTGGGGCGTCAACGCCTGTTCAACAGCGCAAACAGGATGTGGGGAAGGGCCCTGCTACTGAGAACTTCTCTCAATCAGTTCAAGCCCTGGCCGGTTTGGCTCAGTGGATAGAGCGTCGGCCTGCGGACTGAAGGGTCCCGGGTTCGATTCCGGTCAAGGGCATGTACCTTGGTTGTGGACACATCCCCCAGTGGGGGGTGTGCAGGAGGCAGCTGATGGATATTTCTCTCTCATGGATGTTTCTAACTCTCTCTTCCTCTCCCTGACACACGAACGCACGACAGGGACCATCTGGAATCACTGAGAATTGGGGGTGCAGGACCCAGCTCCTAGAGCCCCCCTCTCTGTCCTGAAAGCTGGGGTCTGGCCAACCCGCTCCGGTGAGAGGAGGTGGAGGAGCACAGGGCTGGGGCTTGGGCCATCTCCCATCTATGTTCCTGCCACAGACATACACACACATTCCTGGTACAGGGACACCGTGGCCGCTCAGGGTTCACGCTGTGACATGGTGGGTGTGTCGCCCGGGGCTACCTCCCTGACCCCCCCCCCGGTGCCCCAGGGCCCGGGTGTTCCCATGGATGTCCACCCCCACTCAGCCTGAGGGTCCCCCGCCCCATCTCCGGACTCTCTGCCCGTCCTGATGGTCCCCCGGGCAGTCGCTCTGCCTCGGGACAGGACACCTTGTCCTCGGTGACGGCAAACACCTCCGCCCGGCCGGCGTGGCTCAGTGGTGAGCGTCGACCTGGGAACCAGGAGGTCACGGTTCGATTCCCGGTCAGGGCACAGGCCCGGGTTGCGGGCTCCATCCCCAGTGAGGGGCGTGCAGGAGGCAGGCGGTCCATGGCTCTCTCTCCTCATGGATGTTTCTATCCCTGTGCCTCTCCTTTCCTCTCTGAAACCAATGAGAATATATTAAAACAAAAAACAAGCCCTCAGTGCCACGTGGCCCAGGCCCAGCCGTCCCTCTCTGAGGCCGGGCTGTTGTCCCAGGGCAGGGTCAGGAGCCGACAGTGGCTCCCGGCCGCCCACAGAGTCAAGTGCAAACAGTACTTGCCCCACCGAGGCCTCTGCCCTCGCCCTTAGGCCTCCTGTGGCCACTTGCCAGCCAGCAGGTGGCCCTGGGCCCTGGGCGGCTGCCACCCTCACGACCTCACGACCTCTCGCAGGCCGGGCTCCGCCCTCTTCCGGGAACCTGGGCTGTACGTGTACGTCCTCCTCTGTCACCCACCAAACCGACCGGGTTTCTTTTTTTAATTAATTGTTTAAATATATTCTTATTGATTTCAGAGAGGAAGGAAAGGGAGAGATAGACACATCCATGATGAGAGAATCATGGATCGGCTGCCTCCTGCACGCCCCCTACTGGGGATCGAGCCTGCAACCGAGGTACGTGCCCTTGACGGGAATCGAACCGGCAACCCTTCGGTCCGAGGCCTGGCGCTCTAACCATTGAGCACGCCGGCCGGGCTGCTGGTTCCATTTTTAAGCAGAAGATACATTGCGGAGGCAGGAGTGCGAGGTGGGTGTGGGGACGACAGATTGCTGTCCACCGGGTCCTCCTGTGACAGCGCAGGGCTCCCCTGCCCCCGCCTGCCAGGGTGCCGGTGCGGCTGTGGTGGCCCGCGTCACAGCTGGGGGACCCGCGGGCGTGATGGGGCTGCCCCTGGTCTGAACTCCTCAGTGGGGCGGTCGGACACAGAGCAGCTGGGCACAGCCTCTGCGGCTCCGACAACGAACTGAATCCACCGGGCCCGGGTCTTTAAATAATTGAGTGCCCTTGGCAACCGGTGTCCAAATGCGTAAAGAATTTCAGTTACGAGAATGTCTTAACCTTTTCATTCTAGTCTCAGACATTCACGGTCCCCCCCCATTATTCACAGCCTGGGACGACATAAAAAATACAGCAGCTGAGCCCTAGCCAGTGTGGCTCAGTGGATAGAGCGTCAGCCTGCAGACTGAAGGACTCAGGTCAAGGGCACATGCCCGGGGTGTGGGCTCGATCCCCAGTAGGGGGCATGCAGGAGGCAGCCGATCCCTGATTCTCTCTCATCACGGATGTTTCTTTTCTCTTTTCTTTTTTTAAATATATTTTATTGATTTTTTACAGAGAGGAAGGGAGAGGGATAGAGAGTTAGAAACATCGATCAGCTGCCTGCTGCACACTCCCTGCTGGGTATGTGCCCGCAACCAAGGTACATGCCCTTGGCCGGAGTCGAACCTGGGACCCCTAAGACTGCAGACCGACGCTCTATCCACTGAGCCACACCAGTTAGGGCCATCACGGATGTTTCCATCTCTCCCTCTCCCTTCCTCTCTGAAATCAATAAGGATCTATTTTTTAAGGAAACCCAGCGTTTGAGAAGAGGACGCTCAGGTCACCGGGACAGCAGGGAGCCACCGTGCTGAGGTGGCAGTCTGCGGTGACTCATGGTAACTCAGCAAACTTCACACAGAGGGAGGACTATCATTCGGGGTGCCCCCAGGGTCACCGGGTACCTTTCCCATCTGTTACAAACTGGGTGCTTCTTTGAAGCTAACAGAGTCCTACAATGCTGAGGTGTCTTGTTGGGGGGGAAAAACGATTTTAAAAAATATATATTTTATTGATTTTTTTACAGAGAGGAAGGAAGAGGGAGAGAGAGTTAGAAACATCGATGAGAGAGAAACATCCATCAGCCGCCTCCTGCACACTCCCTACTGGGGATGTGCCCGCAACCAAGGTACATGCCCTTGACCAGAATCGAACCTAGGACCCTTGAGTCCGCAGGCCGACGCTCTATCCACTGAGCCACACCGGTCAGGACAACGATGCTTTCTTATTTCCTTCCTAGAACTAGAGAAGAGCGAGGCGGCCTGAGGCGACCGGCCCGTCTCCTTGACTCCCTTTGCTGTGGATCGTTCCTCCTTAGCAATTCTCCCCAGGTAACCCCTGTGCGTTTCATGTTGTCACCGCGTGGACTGTCCCTCCTTCCCCCCTCCCAGACGGATGGACACACAGACAGGCAGACCAGAGCCCCACGTGGGAGAGCAGCCCCCGGTGAACCCAATGCTCCGTAAACCTCGCTTAGAACCATCCACCTGAGCCCCGGGGGCCGATGCACACGGTCAGGATCTGATCTGGATCGAGGAGACAGTCGCCAGGTACAAACCACTGAGCAGCCCGGCCGGTGTGGCTCAGGGGTTGAGCGTCGACCTATGAACCAGGAGGTCACGGTGTGATTCCCGGTCGGGGCACAGGCCCGGGTTGCGGGCTCCATCCCCGATGATGCAGGAGGCAGCCGATCCATGAGCCTCTCTCATCACGGATGTTCCTATCTCTCCCTCCTCCTCCCTTCTTCTCTGAAATCAATAAAATATATATTTTAAAAATAAATAAATGCCATCGTCCATGTCTGACGCAATCCAAGCAATCTTTTCCTGTAAGAATTGCCTCCGTTTCACAGACCAAAAAAGGGAAAGACACAGTAGAAACTAACAGATAAGCCCTCTGAGGGTCTGATTCCTGCTCAGGGAGAGAATGACCCCGTCTTTTCAGATGGGGTCCCTCTCTGCACCCCCAACACCCCCCATGACCCCTTTTCAACCTGGCCTTGTGTCAGGGCAAAACCCTTCCACCAACTCTGAGGACAACACCCAGAATGAACAAGAGAAGTCAGAGCACAACCTGAACCCAGGAGATCGAAGCTCGGAGGAAGGCAAGGTACCCCCAAAGTCGCCTGCTTTTGAATGGAGACCACGGCCCAGGCAACGGAGAAATTGCAGGCGCCGGTACCGCATGGACGTGGCTGCCATCGGTATCGGATGACGTCCCTTCAGAATCAGCTCTAGCCCTGCGCCCTCCGACTATGCCCGACACCTGACACCCCACTGTTACGGGTCCAAACACTGAACACCGGCATTTTCCCATTTTCCCGTGCGCCAACCCCACCGTCCGCAAAACCACCTGACCTCGGAGGCACCCATTCCCCCCCGCCAGGTGACTGGACAAGCAAAGCTGGTATTCTTGGCCAGGCGTATAGTTATGGCACAAAAGCAAATGCTTGCTTTCTTTCAAGCCACAGTCGTTTATAACAGTAACAGGAGCTCCTAGGTGCCAACCCCAGACTTCCTCCAGGTAGGCCAGGAAGACTGGACTCAGTTCCTTCCCAGAAAGGACATTGGCACTTTCTGGGGTGAGAAGCTGCTGGCCTAGTGCACCCACGGGCCTCGGAGACCAGAGGACCCCCGAGAACAGCACCTAGGGGTGCCCACTGCTTCTGTTCTGGGCAAGACACGGGCTGGCCATGCTGATGGGCTGGGTGACAATTATCTCAGTGACTATCCATCAACAAAGCGCTCTCTCTCTCTCTCTCTCTCTCTCTCTCTCTCTCTCTCTCTCTTTCTCTCTCTCTCACACACACACCTACAGCATGTCTAATATCTACCCAACTTGTCTGGAACTTTTTCGGATAACATCTTCCTAGACATGAGGTACGCTAGCTTTACCCGAAAAACCGGCTCATCCTCTGCCACAAAACACGTGTTTTGACACCATCCCAAACTTCAGATGCGTCATGAGCAGGTCAGTACCAGACCAGCAGAAAAACATCCTGGGTGTAGGATAGATTCTAAATTCTGTTAGCATTCTCCTTACCTGAGCAAATCCAGCTCTGTCCTATCCATGAAAAAAAAATCCATTGATTTTGCTAATTTTACAAACCCTAAGAGGCCCCATTTCCCCCTAGTTTATCCTTAAGTGCTCCTGGCACTGATTTCCTAAATGAGCTCCTGTTTTGCATGAATAACAGGCTTTTTCAGGAACTACAATGCAATCGGAATACCAATAGTCAGAGGTCCACTCCCCTGGCCAGTCTGGCTCAGTGGATAGATCCTCAGCCCGCGGACTGAAGGGTCCCGCATTCGATTCCCGTCAAGGGCACCTGCCGGGGGTTGCTGGCTCTGGCTCGATCCTCAATGTGGGGCGTGTGCAGGAGGCAGCTGATCCATGATTCGCTCTCACCACGGATCTTTCTGTCGCTCTCTCCCTTTCCCTTCCTCTCTGAAGCCAATTAAAACACATTTTTAAAAAATTCACACATAAAAACCAAGACTTCTTGTTTACTTTGGGGTAAATGCACTTCCATTTTAGTCATTCACCCCAGACTTCGGAATCCTTGTCTTACAGAATCCTAGCCGACAGTGTACGAGCAGTTATTCCCAAATCATTACCCAAATACTGGATGTAGCCCAGGGATTTCAAAACAAACCAACCCTGGCAGGTGGGAAGGGTGGGGGTGTGTGGTGAAGGCAGAGTTGAAGTAACAAAACAGATTCACCTGCCAAGGAGAGGGGATGGGGTGCAAAGGACTCCTGGCAGGGGAACCACAAGGCCCGATTCGGGGGCCACACTGGCCGCTGGGAAGTGTGTGACCTTGTGCAAGTCAGGATGATTGTTCAAAAGATCAGACTGTGCCCGGCCAGTGTGGCTCAGTGGTTGAGCATGGACTAATGATCCAGGAGGTCACGGTCCAATTTCCCGTTAGGGCACATGCCCTGGGTGGTGGGCTTGATCCCCAGGTGGGAACGAACAAGAGACAGCCCATCAATGCTTCTCTCTCATCATCGATGTTTTTATCTCCCTCTCTCCTCCTCCCTTCCTCTCTCTGAGAGCCATAAAAACATATTTTAAAAACAAATAACAAAACACAAAAGGCCAGATGCACGGAGAGCTCTCTAAGACACACTCCAGGCGCACCTCCGGGCAGGTGTATGTGCCTGGCTCAGCCGCTGGGGAAACCCAGCCTCCATTCATCGAGACCAGCCCAGCAGCGCTGGCTGCCCCGGGGCGCAGGGCGGCCTCGGTCACCGGGGGCGTGGGGCGCTCCTCCACTCGGCCCGCCCTGCTGGGTGAGTCCTGCGAGGGAGGCAAGTGCGCCTGGAAGTTTCAGGCTGGCTTCCCATCCCCAAAGTTGAAATACTGCTGAATCAGGGCGGCCCCATTTTGCCAGATCCGTGGCATTCCCTCACCCCTCCTCCTCCTCCTCCTCCTCCTCCTCCTCCTCTGAAAAAAACCAAAAAAACCAAAAAACACCAAACCAACAAAACCGGATCGGCCTGCATGCCGAGGTCGCCCCAGGAGCTGTGTGATGTCACTCGGTCCCCTAGCTGCCCCCCTCCCCCCCAGGTAGACAGGAGCCCACAAGCCTATGCATCACCCAGGGAACGGCGCCCGCGGGAAGGTGACCCTGCCACGCGTGATCCTGCGAGTCTGCGGCCTGTGCGCGCGCGGGATGGGTCCCGGGGAAGGTGCGCGCCCTGGGACCTCGGAGTTTCCCCGCAGCCGGGGGCCCAGGCCAGGACGGTGTGGGTCCCATCCAACCAGACGCCTTGGGGGTCGGGAACCCAGAAAAAAAAGACGTCGCCCATGAAAGCCCCTGGAGCCACCCAGGCCGAAGGCTTTAGGGTCCACTTCCCAAGAGTTACCGGCGGCAAACCCAGGCCACTCACTGAGGCCACCTCCCCAGCTTCCGGCCCCACGAGCCCGGCCGGGGCCAGTCTCCCAGCGAGGGGAGGTGGCCGGTGGCCGGGTGGCCGGGGTGGGGGTGGGCGCATCGGAGAGGCGGGGGGGCGCGCGGGGGAGGGGGGCGCGCGCCAGGGGGCCGGGCGGCCGGGGCCTGGGGCTCCTACCGGTGGTGGAGAGCACGGTGCTGGCGAAGAAGAGCGCGGAGGTGAAGTCCCAGTTCCAGCTGCCCGAGGCGTTGCCCAGCGCCGACACGCCGTAGTTGCTGGCCTCCAGCACGCGGCCCAGGAAGCGCTCGAGCTGCGCCTCCGACAGGCACTCGTGCTGCTCCAGGAAGCGCCGCTTGAGCTTGCGCAGCTCCTGGCGCAGCAGGTCCTCGTACGGCAGCTCCACGGACGAGAAGACCACGGCGCCGAAGACCAGGTAGAGCAGGTAGCCGAGCACCAGCAGGCCGAAGCACCAGGCCGAGCGGTGCCGCTCCACCAGGCGCCCGCACGAGCTGCCCGCCAGGGACTGCAGCATCTTCCCGCGCCGGGCCCCGCCGAGCCGGCCGCCCGCCCGCACCCGGCGATCGGCTCCCCGCGCCGCCCGCCCCGCCCCGAGCCCGCCCCGGTCCCCGCCCCCCGCGCCCGCCCTGCGCTCCCGCGGCCCCGCGCCCCCTCCTCCCCGGCGCGCACCTCCCGTCCCCCGCGCCGCCCGGCGCTCCGCTCCCGCCCCGCCCGCAGCGGCCAGCCCGCGCCCCGATTGGCTGCTCCCGGGGTTTTCTCCCCTCTTTCCTGCTTCCTCGGGGCGCCAAGTGGCGGGGAGGTGGCGCTGACGTGGAGCCGGCGCAGGTAACCCGAGCGCCCCGGGCACCGCGCGCGCACTTGGCCCGAGCGCCAGGCTGGGCGGGGGCGGCACCTCCGGCTGCACTGGGTTCAGAGGGAGAACCGGTTTGGCCCCTGGCGGGCGGTGAGAGCATGCGCGTGTGGATGAGTGAGTGAGTGAGTGTGCACGCGTGTGTGAGGGTGTGTGTCTGTGAGGGTGTGTGCACGTGCATGTCTGACAGTGTGTCCGTGTGTGCATCTGTGAGATTGTGTCTGCGTGCACACCCGTGTGTGTGCATGAGCGTGTGTGTCTGTGAGTGTGCTCACATGTGGGCATGTGCGCGCGTGTGTGCACTCATACGTGTGGGTGTGTGCGCGTACGTGTGCACATGGGGGTGTGCATGCACGTGCGTAAAGGTATGTGTGTCTGTGAGTGTACACGTGCATGTGTGAGCATCTGCAAGAGCATCTTGGTGCGTGCATGTGAGAGTGTTTGCGCACGTGTCTGTGAGTGTGCGTATCTTTGTGGACTCGAATAGAGTGTGTGTCTGTGCCTGTGCTGTGGGCTATGCCCCGCTGTCCAGGCCCCGGTGACCCAACAGTGAGCCTTGGGGTCCCCATCATGGTGGGCCCAGCCCCAGGCACCTCTGATTCCTACTAGAAGCTTCCACCCCCCTTCCCACCTCCACAAGAGGCACCGATAGCCCAGGAGAGCGTGGAAATGTCCCATGACAGAGCTCTCTCTCTTTAACACATGAAGAGTGACAAGGTGCCCAGAGGGACGGAGTTTGCCAAGGGGTGTTTCTTGTGAAGGGAGGAGGGCCAGCCAGCCGCCCCATGGTGGTGAGGATTGGTGTGCCTTTCCTGGAAAGGCGATTGCACATGTGGCAGAGTTTGTGTACCCTGCCTCCATGGGGCGCCTAAGAAAAGGGAATCAGAGAGGCAGAGGCCGAGATTTATAGACAAGACTTCATAAACAATATGTATGCATATTACACATATAAAACATATGTACACACACACACATATGTGAGATCATGAAGAATCAGGAAAAATCAAATGTTCCAAAATAGCCTAGCCGGTTTGGCTCAGTGGATAGAGCGCCGGCCTGCGGACTGAAGGGTCCCGGGTTCGATTCCGGTCAAGGGCACATGCCCGGGTTGTGGGCTTGATCCCCAAGAGGGCGTGCAAGAGGCAGCCGATCAATGACTCTCATCATTGATGCTTTGATCTCTCTCTCCCTCTCCCTTCCTCTCCGGAATCAATATAAAGGGATGGGCTTCCAGAACCCGTCCCTCATCAGCCGGTCCCCAGTGAAAGGCATTGCCTGGGGGCCAGGTTGACCACAGCTGCGACCATCCAGCCCTGAGTTTCAGCTACACCTGCATCCCAGCTCCTCTGTACCCCAGTTCCCCTTGAAGCCCCGAGACCAGAAGACGGAGAAATACCGGCTTATTCAGCATCGAAGATCTTTATTAACGTACCTTTCCTAGTTGAATATAAAGAAAACCGTTACAAACTACAGTCAGCCGATCAGAGCCCTGAGCATGGAGACCAGCCATCAAAAAAAGTTTATTAAAAAAATAGACAACGTGTGTAAACACCTTTTCCACGCGCGCGAGGCTTCATAATACAGCGCTCAGGCCCGGGCCTTGGGTCTTGGCAGGGGGAGCACCTTCAGTGTTGACTAACAGGGATCGGGTTAATTTATCTTTCAGGGGGCTACAGGTCTACAGGAAAATAAATAACAGCTTCCGCTCAGTGTGCACATAGAGAATCGCCAATGTACAAGAGATCCCAGTGAGAACAGAGCCATCTGCAGAGACGTGACAGCGTAAAGCGTCTCTGGTAAGTCTCTCTTTAAATGGCTTCCCTTCTAGAGTCATTAAAACAGAGTTGACTAAAATCAAGCTAAACGGGAACAGGAAGCCGGCCGGCGTGGCTCAGTGGTTGAGCATCGACCTAGGAACCAGGAGGTCACGGTTCGATTCCCGGTCAAGGTCACAGGCCCGGGTTGTGGGCTCGATCGCCGGCGTGCAGGAGGCAGCCGATCCGTGATCCTCTCTCATCACTGATGTTTCTCTCTCTCCCTTCCTCTCTGAAGTCACTAAAAATACATATTAGAAAAAGAAAACAGGACCGGAAGATAGGGACAAGACGGATGGACCCCCATCACAACCCCCGCGCCCCAGGACTTTGGTAGAAACACAACTGAACGCGTGGTTTCTCTATGCCTCTTCCAGGTACTAATTCAATGCCCACCCTAGAGTAAAGCCGCATTGTAGAAGGGACGGTAGGTAACAGGGCACAGCGCAAGAAGCACCTGAGATTCTGCTGCGAGAAATCTTACAACACAAGGTTGTTTACTTCAGGGAAAAATCCAGAATGAAATGAGCTGTGAAATAGCTACACGGCACTTGAGTCCTAACAGTGCTGCTGTTTCTGCACTTGGCAGTGTTTCTCTCCAACTGTATTTGGGGTTATTCAGATAACGGCGCATTGAAACAGAGAAAAGTGACATGACGTGACCTGAATGCGTACAACGCAATGATACGCGTGTCCGTTTTTAAAGATTCTGCCACAAAAGGAGAAGGCTTTCCGTTCTGGGGGGCGGAACCCCTGGCTGCTGGAGCCGGAAGCCCCGCTCTCTACGGGGAGGACCGGGGAGGCAGGTCTCAGGCGCACACATGGTGTGGAGCCCAACGCCAAGGTCTGATCGTGTGCACATCTGCTTTGGACGTCGAATGGGTAAAATGTGTAAGTGACATTCAGTAGATTCTCCTCCAAGAGAGAAATAGTGCAAAGTTCAGGTGAGAATTGGATGTATTTACCCATTATAACCCTACTGTTGGGTCTAGGGCCCTTACATAGGATTTTGTATCTATTCTGGTTACCATTTTTTTAAAAAATAGACACCTTTGCCCGGCCCATGTGGCTCAGTGGTTGAGCATCCACCTCTGAACCAGGAGGTCACGGTTAAATTCCCGGTCAGGGCACATGCCCGGGTTGTGGGCTCCATCCCCAGTGTGGGGCATGCAGGAGACAGCCGATCCATGATTCTCTCTCATCATTGATGTTTCTATCTCTCTCTCTCCCTCTCTGAAATCAATAAAAATATATTTCTTAAAAAATAGGCACCTTTACCTACTAATAGCACACTCCTCTTCTTGGCTTTTTGTTGCACAAAAGAGAGTTAGAGAGAGAAAGAAAGGTGAGAAGAAAGGAAAGGAGAAAAAAACAGGAGAGGGAGGAGGGGAAGGAGGGAGGGAGGGAGGGAGGGAGGGAGGGAGGGAGGGAAGGAGGGGACAAGGTGACCCACCACTTCCTGTGCTGTCAGCTCACAGACAGCAGACATGAGAGCCATGGGATTAAACGCTGTGCTTCCCTAACTCTCCCCAGCAGAGCTGTGCGTTTTGCGTGGCCACACACGCTCACATTGGAGCGCGTTTCACGTCCCTAGGCAGGAATCCAGCGGCAACACCGTCTCCTTAGACGGCCGGCCTGCAGGGCTCACGTCCACGTCCCTCTCGGACCCATGACCGCTGCGGGCGCGGGGCCACCGCTCTGCGAGACCCAGCGTCACGAAACAACTCAGAGACAGACGCAGTGTTTTAATTGTTCACCTCACAAGGGAGAGAAATGCTTGCATCACATAAGGCACTAAGACAGGAAGTCCTTCTCCAGCTGGTAGACGGCCGGCCGGCCGCTCCCGCTCTTCACCCGGCACAGGGGCGGCGTGCAGTCCTGGCTCTGGCCCTGCACGTCGGCGTCCAGCAAGGAGGGTCCGAGCGACCTAGTTCTGTGCTGGGCTCCGAGGGGACAGCCAGGGGTCGGTGCCCCACTGCCCAGGCCAGGGTCCGTCTGCGCAGGCTCAGTCCTCCCCGGGAAGGCCTGGGGGGCGTCCGCGGGGGCTGGGAGGGCGGAGGGAGGAGGCACAGGGGTGAAGGCTTTGTGTTTTCCCGGAGGGGTCTCCAGTGGCAGGGCCTGGAGGGGCAGGTTCCTGTGAGGCCAGGAGGGGTGGGGGGGCCCCCACACCCGCTCGGGGGGCACTCCTGGAGCTCCCGCGGCAGCAGCTGCGGAGAAAGCAAAGACAGTGCCATCAGGGACCGGGACGTCCGACACAATGCATATCAGACAGCTAACCAGCCCGGCCCGCGTGGCTCAGTGGTTGAGCGTTGGCCCAGGAACCAGGAGGTCACGGTTCGATTCCCGGTCAAGGGCACAGGCCCGGGTTGCGGGCTCGATCCCCAGTGTGGGGCGTGCGGGAGGCAGCCGATCCATGGTTCTCGCTCCTCATGGATGTTTCTCTTTCTCTCTCCCTCTCCCTTCCTCTCTGAAATCCATAAGAATATATTTTTAAAAAACAGAAACCTGACCATCAGCCGGGCTCGCGTGGGCGTTCTGATTTAAGGTGCTATTAATGATTACATATTTAAGTGACTGACGCTTAATTATCCTTTTCCCAGAATCCAGATGATGTGAAAGGAAGGCGTAGGGTAGAATTTGGAGGCCTGTGTGCCTGGTGGAAACACATCTGTAAATGGAGACGCTGGGAAATGCCATCGCTTGTCCGGCGCCCAGATGCGGGGTGACACTCTGCCGCCGACAGTGGTGTCCGTACCTTCCCTCCGAGCGCCTACCTGGGGCCAGAGAGGCGTTGCCATCAGACACGGTCCGCCTGTGACTTGCCGCCCTTCTCTTCGACGAAGCACAGGAAGGCGCGTTCCCACGGGGCGGCTCCGTGGAGGGGGGGCCCAGGTGCCTCCACACCCGGCTCTCGGCCTCGTGTCTGGGTGGGGAGGCGGGCTGGCACCCTCCTGCGGCAGGACAGACGCCCGGAGTGGGCACATCGGGGGCGCGCATGCTGTGCGCACCGCCCTCGAGGGAATCCCCGCCCTCCGCCTGCAGCAGGCACTTGGTGGAGAGGGAAGGCCTGGAGAGAAGACCCAGGGCGCCAGGCGGGGGCAGCGTGGCCGATGCCCGGGGGCGATCGGCGGCCCCCCGGGGCCAGGGTGCCCGCTGCAGGATGCCCTCACGTTTCTTCCTTTCTTCCCTGGGCCCTGGCTCCTCCGCGGCCGGCGCCCGGGGCAGCTCTCGGATGTCCAGGCCCAGGGCCACGGCCGCCAACAGTGCAGTGCAGCTGTACAGAGCGCCCTCCGTCCTTCTCCGGGGGGGCGGCCTGCTCAGAGTGTGGGTCGGGGTCCCCTGAGGGGTGCCCGCGGCTGAGGCAGCCTCCTCCCAGTTCTCAGTCTCCAGCGGGCTCTCTCGATGCCCATCTTTCCCCAGAGGCGGGTCCGCCGGGGCTGGCGCGGAGGGTTTGATCTGCTGTGGTTTTCTGGGCTCTGATCCGTCCGCAGAGGGTCTGGGATCTTCGCAAGCACCTGAGAAAGGCAGAGATGGACCAAGGAGGAGCGTCTTCCAGGGAAAGTCCTTTAAACTACACGCACAATAGCTCTAGCCCAGTGGTCGGCACACTCCTTAGTCCACAGAGCCAAATAGCAACAGTACGACGATTGAAATTTCTTTTGAGAGCCACATTTTTACACTTAAACTATCTAGGTAGGTACATTGTTATTAACTTAATTAGGGTGCTCCTAAGGCTTAGGAAGAACCACGCTCAAGGGGCCAAAGAGCCGCATGTGGCTCGCGAGCCGCAGTTTGCCGACCACTGCTTTAGCCCGTTTGGCTCCGTGGATAGAGCGTCAGCCTGTGGACCAGAAGGTCCGGGTTCCATTCCGGTCAAGGGCACGTACCTCGGTTACAGGACCCTGGTCAGGGCACGTGCAGGAGGCAACCAATCGATGTGTTTCTCTCATATCCATGTTTCTCTGTTTTTTCCCCCCTCCCTCCCACTCTCTCTCTAAAAGATCAATGGAAAAATATATGCCCTCGGGTGCACTGAGCAACTAGTATAGGTAACCAAACCCCAAACTATCTACCCAGCGTTTACACGAAAGAGGGGAGAGGCTGTTGTCAAATGAAATCCATAGATTAATGGTGCCCGAACGGAGTGAGCCCAATATGTCCTGGGATTCCTCTAGGACAGCGGTTCTCAACCTGTGGGTCGCGACCCCTTTGGGGGTCGAACGACCCTTTCACAGGGGTCGCCTAGACCATCGGTAAGCACATCTATAATTACATATTGTTTTTGTGATTCGTCACTATGCTTTAACGATGTTCAATTTGTAACCATGAAATCGGGGGTCCCCACAACATGAGGAACTGCATTCAAAGGTCGAGGC
The DNA here is from genome assembly GCF_964212035.1 of Myotis nattereri. Taxonomy (NCBI): domain Eukaryota; kingdom Metazoa; phylum Chordata; class Mammalia; order Chiroptera; family Vespertilionidae; genus Myotis; species Myotis nattereri. The sequence goes on along the minus strand of NC_138096.1, from coordinate 4,181,929 downwards.
ATCAGGAAGGTTGAGAACCGCTGCTCTAGGAGGCGGAGTTATGGGGATCAAAAGATTCTGAGAAAGAAGTAGGATGGCTCCATCTATCTCGGAGGACTCCCTCTGTCTGGACAGGCACAGATAACCCCACGTAATAAAAGCCTAATATGCTAAGTGTCCGGTCGACCGGTTGGCTGTCCGACCAATCAAAGCGTAATATGATAATGATATGCTAAGGCTGCTCAACCGCTTCTACGACACCCAGAAGCGGGGTGTGAAGCAAATTCTGTTTCTGCTGCACGTACCTGGTTGGTCCACAAACAACGATGCCAATGGCATGGTTTTGTGATGTTTTATGAAGAGGGTTGACCAAGGACTGTTGCCATCGGAGAGAGGTCTTATCCTACGAGAGAAAGACGCTTATTTTATTTCCTTCTTTCCTTCCTTCCTTTTTAATCCTCACCCAAAGATATTTTTTCCATTGATTTCTAGAGGGAGTGGAAGGAAGAGGGAGAGACAGAGAGAAACACCGATGCGAGAGAGAGACATCGACCGGTTGCCTCCTGCATGCCATCGACCAGGGCTGGGCCAGGAGCCTGCAACCGAGGTACGTGCCCTTGACCAGGAATTGAACCCGGGACCCGTCAGTCCACAGGCTGATGCTCGACCACTGAGCCAAACCAGCCAGGGCGAGATGTTTATTATTTTAATGTAATAGAAACACATAGTCAATTAGGTGTTGAGGAGCTAACGAAGCACAAATAAAACCTTAAAAATCAGGCAGATAATAAGTCGGAGATTTAGCGACCTAACTTTAAATACTAATGAATGAGTGTGATACACTCATCCTAGAAATGGAAATCATATCCAGATATCTCTACAGTACCCTAATTTTTAAACTTTTTATCTTAATTTACTTTTAATATTTATCTTTATTATTGAAAGTATTACATAGGTTCCCCTTTTTCCCCCCCTACTGACTGCCTCCATCCCACTCCCACCTCCTCCCCAGGCCTTCACCACACTGCTGTCTGTGTCCATGGGTTAGGTCAGTGGCCGGCAAGCCGCGGCTCGCGAGCCACATGCGGCTCTTTGGCCCCTTGAGTGTGGCTCTTCCACAAAACACCGGCTCTTCCACAAATGACCAACTTCTGCGCACGGGCCACGAAGTTTCAATCGCACCGTACGTGCGCACCCGCACGTGGTATTTTGTGGAAGAGCCACACTCAAGGGGCCAAAGAGCCGCATGTGGCTCGCGAGCCGCGGTTTGCCGACCACGGGGTTAGGTTATGCATCCACACATGTAACCTCTTTGGTTCATCTCTTCCCGTCCCCCTCGCCCCCTTCCCTCTGAGATTCGTCCGTCTGTTCTATGCTTCCATGCTTCTGGATCTATTTTGTTCATCAGTTTATTTTGTTCATTCGATTCCACAAATAGGTCCAATTTTTTTTTTTTTTTTTACGTTAAGTCTGGCCAACGCCATGCTTGAGAGGGTGCCGCCACTTGTCGCAGTACCCACTGGAGCCACCAGGTGGCGCGCACGCACCTTTCTTTGCAATCCGTTCGTTCCTTCATTTGGATAGAACTGGGTCCCCAGGTACAACCTCTCCTCTTGAAATTCCTTCTTACATCCTCAAACTCTTCCTGTCGGCAGACCGTGCTCCTTCCCCACGTCCTGTTGCTTTCATCCGAAGTCACTGAATAGGGAGCATCACTCATTCATCAAGTAAGAAACTTTAAAGTCAGAAGAATCAAATCATTTGTAAAAAAAAACCCAAAAAACGACCTTGCTCAAAACACATAAACAATGAAGAAGCATAAAAATAACCAATGATTCCTTTCACTGGTGAGCTTTCTCTAATGAGAAAATTGGCACAAAAGTTGAAATAAGTTAGAAGAAAAGGTACAAAATCTAGGCAAAGCAGTCGCAAAGATTGGATTATTTATTTACCTATTTAACATTCTGTGACAGTTAGAATTTCACTGTATTTGGGGGGGAAAATAAGAGCCAAGCCCGGCTGGTGTGGCTCAATGGTCGAGCATCAACCTAGGAACCAGGAGGTCACGGTTCAATTCCCGGTCAGGGCACAGGCCCGGGTTGTGGGCTCCATCCCCAGTAGGGGGCGTGTAGGAGGCAGCCGATCCATGATTCTCTCTCATCATTGATGTTTCTCTCTCTCTCTCTGTCCCTCTCTGAAATTAATAAAAGTATACTTTAAAAAAATGTTATCAATGGAAGGAAACTAGATTTAGGAATGTGAGTCTAAATTTTGTTTTCCCAATAGTTGGGACACCTCTTCCATGTCAAATGCTCAGCTACAACCAGTTGAACCAATGACAGAAAAAGACACAGGGCCCGGGGGCGGGCGGGGCGGCGCTCACGCTGTATGGCCCGGAGCCGCGGGATCACCGTGGGGCTGCTGGGCGGGCTGGACCCGCTGCTGTTCAGACTCCTCCGTTTGTCCAGGTTGGGAGAGGCCTGCACGGTGATTTTGTGCTGGAAATCTGTCCGACGGGAGAGAAAGAAGTGAGATTTCCTGGTTTGAAGTTACTTTCACAGCTGAGTCTCCGGCACATAGCAATCCGAGCAAAAGCTGCCAGAGAGCCTGGCCGGCGGGCTCAGGGGTTGAGCGTCCACCTCGGAACCAGGAGGTCAGGGTTCGATTCCCGGTCGGGGCACAGGCCCGGGTTGCGGGCTCGATCCCCAGTGTGGGGCGTGCAGGAGGCAGCCGATCAATGGTTCTCTCTCTCCCTCTCTCTCCCTTCCTCTCTGAAATCAATAAAAGTATATTTTTTTTAAAAAGAATCATTAATAAAAAAGAAAATAAAAGTACTTTGTGGTCACAGCACTTGACAAATGGTAGGTACCATTACCTACCTGTAAGGGAGGGTACGAGTCCTGACAGAGTTGTGCAAAGAACTATGGGAATATATGAAAGAAAGAGCAATAGTAGCAGATGGAAGGGGAGACTGTCTTAGTAAACTGTAAAAAAAGATATATATATATATATATATATATATATATATATATATATTTAAAACAGACACAAGTAAGGGACATCCTGGGTGTTCTGGCAGTGCCTTCGTCTTTGATTGATTTTCGAGTGACTGGGGTATTTTTACAGCTCAGGAGGGGCAGAGGTTAACGTGTAGAGTTCGTCTGGGGATGATGCAAATAGTTTCTGTCTGGCCAGAAAGACAATCCCAAAGGTTACGGTTTATTGCCATTCCGGGCATTAACCAGGTTGGTATTTAACCCAGCAATCGAACCCTCGCATTCCTTTACTAATGGCCCATAAAGAAGACCTGGTCCCGCTAACTCTACCGAACCAATTGGAATGGGTTCCCTCATTCGCCAGTGAGTTGAGAAAAATCTCTGACACAAGTCCATTTCATATTTGCAGAACCATAGTTGACTTTATTACCTCTCTCTCTCTCCCTTCCTCTCTGAAATCAATACAAACATATTTTAAAAATAATAAAATAACAGCCCTAGCCAGTTTTGCTCAGTGGATGGAGCGTCCGCCTGCGGACTGAAGGGTCCCATGTTCGATTCCAGTCAAGGGCAGGTACCTTGGCTGCGGGCACATCCCCAGTGGGAGGTATGCAGGAGGCAGCTGATTGATGTTTCTAACTCTATCCCTCTCCCTTCCACTCTGTAAAAAAATCAACAAAATATATTTTAAAAAATAGAATAAAACACATACTCGCGTGCCACGCTCTGGTTCACGCGGCAGCTCGTGGCTGACGGCACGAGGACCACGCACTGCGGGAAGCAACGGAAGATGCTCCATGTCTGGGGGACCTCCTTCCCTCCCCATGGCTTCCCGGGGGCCCCGGTCACACGGCCGAGCCAGCGGCTGGCCCGGGGTGGCCTGCGGACGGGCCCACCTGAGGGCAGGCTGATGCGGTGCCCGTCCTTGAGCTTCAGGCGGCTCCTCCTGAACTTGCCCTTCCTCCGCTTGACCCGGGGCTTCTCCTGGTTGAGCTGGAAGATGAGGATGTTGAGCTCGCGCTCCAGCACGTCGATCTCGCGCTCGGCCAGCTGCTGCTCCCGCCGTTTCAGCAGCTCCTCCTGCGACTTCTGCTGCAGGGCCGCGCGGCTCAGCTCCTCCTCGCGGGACCGCAGCTCCTGGCACAGGGCGACACCGCGTCACGTCACGTCACGGCCCGGCAGAGGCCGCCTCTGCAGCCCAGACACCCGGTCACCGCGGGCGCACGGGAAGGCGCCATCGGCAGCCGGCAGCCTGTACGGCCCATCACCAACTGAGAGAGGCATCACAGATATTTTTAAAAATATATATTGTATTGATTTTTTTACAGAGAGGAAGGGAGAGGGATAGAGAGTTAGAAACATCGATCAGCTGCCTCCTGCACACCCCCTACTGGGGATGTGCCCGCAACCAAGGTACATGCCCTTGACCGGAATCGAACCTGGGACCCTTCAGTCCGCAGGCCGACCCTCTATCCACCGAGCCAAACCGGCTAGGGCCACAGATATTTTAAACTCAATTTCCACACTGCTCTCTCTTTACCTCTTGCCCTTCTAACCACCTGACACACCAAATGTCCACGAACACGTAACACAGATGCGCATGATCCATTCTAAATGAAATCCAAAGAGCCCAGCTGGTGTAGCTCAGTGGTTGAGCATCGACCTGTGAACCAGGAGGTCACGGTTCGATTCCCAGTCAAGGGCACATGTCCGGGTTGCCGGCTCGATCCCCAGTGTGGGGCGTGCAAGAGGCAGCCGATCCATGATCCTCTCTCATCATCGGTGTTTCTCTCTCTCCCTTCCTCTCTGAAATCAATAAAAATGTATTTTTTTAAAAAAATCACTGGCCTAAGACTTCATAAGAGGAAAAAAATAAGGTCAGAGGGAAAGCAGCCAGAATGTTCCTCCTTTGTATGAATTTTAAACATTCAGAAGAGAAAGAATTAAAAAAAAAAATCGGGGGTATTCGAACCCCTTGCGGTGCTTTGAACCTGGGAAGCACCATCAGCGTCTCCTGGTGGCTGAGGTGACTCAGTAGCCATGTTGGCCGAGTTGCCTGGTTGGCACAGGCCCTTCGAATGGCAAACCCCGACTCGGGGGCAGACGTTAATCATTAACGGTGCCAGGCCTTCAAAGACACCGTGTGCGCCCGACACACAGAGGCAGACGCACAGAGATCAGCCTCCAGGAATGCAGGGAGGAGCCGGTATCTGCAAGGCTGCCGTTTACTGAGTAACACGGGCCCGGCCAAGGGACCGGCCATTAATCCCAAGTCGGACGCCTCCCACCCTGAGCAATCAGCGAAGGAGAGAGGGAGATAGCGCACGCACCCGGGCCGCCCTCCAGCCAGAGGACGCAGCTGGAGACCTCCGAGCAAGAGAGAAAGAAAAGAAAAAAGAAGATGGCACAGGCTTTCACCGTGAACCACAGACTCGCGGGACGCCATCAAGGCCGTATTTCAGGCGGCACTGCCCACGTCTCATGAGAACCAGCAAAGGCACAGGGTTGGCACAGCTAAAAAGTGAGCTCAGCCCGGCCGGCGTGGCTCAAGGGTGAGCGTCAACCTGGGAACCAGGAGGTCCCGGTTCGATTCCTGGTCAGGGCACAGGCCCGGGTTGCGGGCTCCATCCCGAGTGTGGGGCCTTCAGGAGGCAGCCGATCCATGATTCTCTCTCATCGTTGATGTTTCTATCTCTCTCTCCCTCTCCCTTCCTCTCTGACATCAATAAAAAAAAAATTTTTAAAAAGTGGGCGCTAAGCGTAACAAAGGAACTACTACAAAACCTCAGAAGGGAGCAGGGGGGCATCCCCTATAAGCATGTTTCCTGATGTTTACGCCACACGGAAGGAGAATCAACTCACCAGATACGCCTCCACTGATACAATGATCATTCATTAAAAGTAATTCAACAACGTAGCTTAAAGTAACCATGATTTATTAACATGACTTCCCAAATTTTAAATTCTGTGATTTCAACTTTCATTTTATCCTCCAAGTCCTCTCCCATTCCCCCAAATTTCTCTTTCTTTTTTTTTAAAAATTTTCGCAATGAAACGTCTAATTTTAGAATTCCTGAAAACAATTTAGGAGAAGTACAAAACAAACAAACAAACCAAAAAAACCCCCAAAACATCAGTCTTTTCTGTTTCACTTTAAGTCAACCAACTATATTCAAGTTTCCAAGAAACACGGGAATCATATCGCTGATAATAATCCTTCCGAGAACGCGGGATGGAAGGTTACTTCCCAGGATCGCTTGATTCCTGAGGCCGGGGCTGGGGCTGGGGGTAGGGTTGGCGGCGGGAGCCGGCCCCTGGCCACCCAGAGCCACCACTTTCCTGGTTCTAAGGCGAACGCTTAACTCTTACTCAGCATTTTACTAAGAAACAGGCACCTTTGTCTGGGACAGTGCTTGTCCCGGGACATTTCGGGGTGCAGCAGCCGGAGAACAGAGGAGGTCCTGGGAGCAGTGTCCCCGGCCATTCTGAGTTCCTCCCAGCGCCCTTGACCCTTGTCCTTGGGGCACAGTGTGTCCTCGGTGGAGATCACTGCCCCCGGCCCCCGGTCGCCGGCTCCCTCACTCTCAGTCCTCCAGGCCCCTGGCCTGCGGCACCAGATAAACGCGTGTCCTAGGAGCCTGCGCCTCCCTTATCCGGGCTGGCCTGAGTCATTATTATTAGTATGATTACTCGCTGGTTTAATGGTCCCCCGTCTGCCTTTCCTGCCAGATAACACGTCCGCGCGCTACACTGGTTCACGCTCGGTCATTTACGCCCGCGGCACTGACCGAAGTGCAAGGCACAGGCCATGGGAGGCATCCGATAGACACGGACCAAGCCTGAGCCAAGATTCTTCCTGGGCTCCCGATGGGTTTTTTATTCTTATTTTTAAAAATATATTTTATTGATTTTTTTTTTTTTACAGAGAGGAAGGGAGAGGGATAGAGAGTTAGAAACATCGATGAGAGAGAAACATCGATCAGCTGCCTCCTGCACACCCCCTACTGGGGATGTGCCCGCAACCCAGGTACATGCCCTTGACCGGAATCGAACCTGGGACCTTTCAGTCCGCAGGTCGACGCTCTATCCACTGAGCCACACCGGTCAGGGCCTGATGTGTTTTTTAACAGGTGGGAGAGACCAGCAACCATTCTTATCATTATTCCGGCTACTGCGGAGTTGAGTTTTTGGATGCCATCGGAATGATACATTTTTTATTTTATTTTTTAACTTCATCTGAGGATACTAGTATTTTCAATTGATTTTTTTAGAAAGCGTGAAAGAGAGAGGGAAAGACAGAGAGAAATATTGATCAGCTGCCTCCTGCACGTGCCCCAATCACAGCCCGAGCTGGGGAGGAGCCCGCAAGCGAGGTACGAGCCCTTGACCGGAATTGAACCTGGGACCCTTCGGTCCGCAGGCCGGCGCTCTATCCACTGAGCCAAACCGGCCGGGGCTACTTTTTTCTTTGCCGATCACACATTCCTAATACAGCTCTGTTTTGTTTGAACTAGAAAGCAGGAATCAATAAATATCGCGATGTCTGGAAACATTTTAGAAGAATGCCCGCGATGGCTCGTGACTCCTGTCCTCCATCAGCTTCATACGTGTGTGTGCGTGTATCAGGCAGCTCAATGCATGTTCTCACCTTTTCCTTTGTTCGCAGCTCATCGAACATATGCTGAATCTCCAGCTTCCAGTCGTCCTGCATGGAATGAAAGGACTCCTGGGGCATTTCCGTCATGACCGCCCCTTCGATGGCGGTCAGCTGCTCGAGAATTAAGGCAAACGACGGGCGGATGTGAGGGTCTTGTTGCCAGCATTCTACAACAAACAAGGATCTCATCAATACCATCCCTCAGCATAGTTCAGATGGTCAGCCCCCGCGGACAGTATTTGTTGAAGGCTTTTTTTAAGTCCATTAATGATTTTTTTTAAAGGTTGTTCTTTTTTTTTTTTTAAAAAAAATATATTTTATTGATTTTTTTTTTACAGAGAGGAAGGGAGAGAGATAGAGAGTTAGAAACATCGATGAGAGAGAAACATCGATCAGCTGCCTCCTGCACACCCCCCCCACTGGGGATGTGCCCGCAACCCAGGTACATGCCCTTGACCGGAATCGAACCTGGGACCTTTCAGTCCGCAGGCCGACGCTCTATCCACTGAGCCAAACCGGTTTCGGCTAAAGGTTGTTCTTTTTAAAAAATATATATTTTTATTGATTTCAGAGATGAAGGGAGAGGGAGAGAGGGATAGAAACATCAATGATGAGAGAGAATCATGGATCAGCTGCCTCCGGCACGCCCCCTACTGGAAATCGAGCCCGCAATCCGGGCATGTACCCTTGACAGGAATTGAACCCGAGACCCTTCAGTCCACAGTCCGACACTCTATCCATTGAGTGACACCAGCTAGGGCAAGCCTATTCATGATGTTGAACACTTTATTTTAGTGTCCATGCCAGTGGCATGCATAATAATGACTACCAGATAAGGCTCGTGTTGCCTATCTTATATGACATTACCATGTGGACATGTGTACTGATGCCCAGCCATGAAGCTGCCCTGGCCAGATGACTTACTGACAGAACGTTCTATAACTCAGCTCAAGAAAACCAAAGCCTCTAAAACAGCGGTTCTCAACCTGTGGGTCGCGACCCCTTTGGGGGTCCAACGACCCTTTCACAGGGGTCGCCTAAGACCATCGGAAAACACATCTATAATTACATATTGTTTTTGTAATTCATCACTGTGCTTTAATTATGTTCAATTTGTAACAATGACATTGGGGGTCCCCACAACATGAGGAACTGTATTAAAGGGTCGTGGCCTTAGGAAGGTTGAGAAAGAACCACTGCTCTAAAACATTATAATCGCAAGAAAGGTTCTAAGAAATAGCCTAATTATTAAGCAAAAGAACTTGCCGCTTACAATAAGAGTCAGTGAATTTTTAAGAGAGAAGCACCAAAGATATCAGGTCATGGAAAACCACACCAGCTAAGACTGTAAAACACTTTTTATCGTTAGGCTAGATTTAAAATAGCAGGTTCGGGGCCAACTCAACACTGTCTTTGAATTCCACGAGTGCTCTTGATGAAACCTTTATCACCGTTCAGTTGATTTTTGTACCTCAGTGAGTCACCGATAAAAACGGGACTGTTCTTACATCACTTACTTCATCAAAACGTGACCTGACATCTTAGATCAAAGACAAGGTTTCTAACTCTAAGATAGTGTAAGTATTTAAAAGCCCTTGAAAATTAGAACCACAGACATTTCTTGGTGAAAAAAATACAGAATGCTTGCCCTCGCCGGTTTGGCTCAATGGATAGAGCATTGGCCTATCGACCAAAAGGTCCCGGGTTCGATTCTGGTCAAGGGCACACACCTCTTTTGTAGGCTCCTCCCCGGCCCGGGCCCTGGTCGGGGCATGTGCAGGAGGCAACCCATCGAGGTGTCTCCCTCACATCAATATTTCTCTCTGTCTTTTCCTCTCCCTTCCACTCTCCCTAAAAACCAATGGGAAAATATCCACAGGTGAGGATTAAAAAACAAACATACGTATATATAAATTTTTTAAAAATAAAATATATATATATGCTGTAATGAAGGACTCCCCTTGCCCCCACAGACCCACAGAGACAGGGGTGCCCACGTACCTTTCATGAGCTTGGCGAAGGGCTCAGGGCAGGTGGACGGAATGGGCAGGGTGAGCTTGTTGACCGCCACCCCGTAGGCCACGGCGAGACCGTCGATGCCGCGGTAGGGGACCTCCCCCGTGAGCAGCTCCCATAGCAGCACTCCGTAGCTGGAAAGCAAGGTTACCACCAAGGTCACTGGGACACAGTTGGGGGACAAAGGTATCCGCACCCGCCTCCAGCGGCTCCCAGGGACCTGCTCTTCCTAGAAAGCCGCGGCCCCCATCCCAGGTGAGAGGCTAATGTCCCAAACACAGGCGTCCCCAGAAAGCAGTGGTGCACCCCAGAAATCAGCGGAGCCTCCAGCACAGGCATTCAGCTGCTTACGGAGCAGAGGGCTCAGGGACAGCGATGACTGAACCAGGCGGGGCCAGCCCCACGCCCCACGGGGACTAATGTGGCTGTTCTCTTTCTTTTTTGTTTTCTTCTTTTAATATATTTTTACTGATTTCAGAGAGGAAGGGAGGGAGAGAGAGATAGACACATCCATGATGAGAGAAAATCATGGATCGGCTGCCGCCTGCACGCCCCACCCTGGGCATTGAGCCCACCACCCAGGCATGTGCCCTGACCGGGAATCGAACCGTGACCTCCTGGTTCGACGCTCAACCACTGAGCCACGCCGGCTGCCAATTATAACCAGTTTTAATCAAACCTCCCATAGAAGGTTCTCCTATCAAATGGAAGCCAAGGCCATTAAAAACCTTAAGGTAACTGCTCCCATGTGATGATACGATCAAAACTATAAAACCCCATCCCAAAAGGCCTGCACTACCCTTCATGCTCAGAATCGCTGAGTCATGCTCGGAATCACTGAGTCATGCTCGGAATCACTGAGTCATGCTCGGAATCGCTGAGTCCTGCTCAGAATCACTGATTCATGCTCGGAATCGCTGAGTCATGCTCAGAATTGCTGAGTCATGCTCGGAATCGCTGAGTCATGCTCAGAATCGCTGAGTCATGCTCAGAATCACTGAGTCCTGCTCAGAATCGCTGAGGACTTTGGGGCTCATGGAAAGGACAGACGGCGACCCTGTCTGAAAACATCTGCAAAAGCGAAGGGCCTGGGGCTCACCTCCAGATGTCACTTCCCTTGGAGAACAGGGACGACTTGATGACTTCCGGGGCCATCCAGGCGTAGGTGCCCGCCGCGCTCATCTTCGTGGTGCGGTGCCATTCCCGCGCCAGCCCGAAGTCCGTGATCTTCAGCGTCTTATTGCACATGTCATCATGCTCGATCTTCTCCAGGAGCAGAACTGAAAACAAACAGAAACAGCCACAACAAAAAAACACAAAGGTCAGATATTTTCGTGATTTTTATCGTCTTCTCCCGTCGCAATGTTCCCCCGGGGCATGTTCAACACAATCTTCCCTGCGGTGGGGAGGACGCACAAGAATGAACTTGCATTTTAGCTTCCTGACATCACTGATATCATAACCGCTAGGGCAGTGATGGCGAACCTAGGACACGCGTGTCAGAGGTGACACGCGAACTCATTTTTTGGGTTGATTTTTCTTTGTTAAATGGCATTTAAATATATAAAATAAATATCAAAAATATCTTTGTTTTACTATAGTTGCAAATATAAAAAAGTTTCTATATGTGACACGGCACCAGAGTTAAGTTAGGGTTTTTCAAAATGCTGACACGCCGAGCTCAAAAGGTTCGCCATCACTGCGCTAGGGGGGCCTTGGTGCCTGAAGTTACAAGTTTTTTGGGGGAAAAATCCACAGACATAGTTCAGCTTAGTACTCTTTCCCCATGCCCCTTTATTTCAGAGAGGAAGAGAGAGAGAGAGAGAGAGAGAGAGAGAGAGAGAGAAACATCAATGATGAGAGAGAATCATGGATTGGCTGCCTCCTGCACATCCCACAGTGAGGATGAAGCCTGAAACACAGGCACGGGCCCTGACCGGGAATCGAACTGTGACCTCCTGGTTCACAGGTCGACACTAACCACTGAGCCACGCCGGCCGGGCGCTCACAGGTATTTTAATCAGGGAACCCCGTCTGATGCTATCGGTATG